>NC_065587.1:24828750-25443125 GCF_024542745.1 Macaca thibetana thibetana
CTGCCATCTAGCTGGACTGATACACTTTCCACAAAAACATCCTTAGTTCACAAATGGCAGATGCATGGCATATGTACTGCCACTCTCCACTTCTATGCTCATGGCAGACATTGCTAATCAATTCCTACAGTAGATTTCTATGGGTTACAAATGGCTGATACTTGGCATGTGTACCACTGCTCTCCACCTCTGTTCTTATGGCAGACATTATTAATCAATCCATACAGGTTTTCCAACTGACCCTCAAAATCTTTCCTTGTGCAAGGCTCTGTTCAGCCATTTACAACAGATAGGGTTGGGCTCAAGAGCCGCAACTCTCTGCCCACACCCCATCCTCACCCTCTCCCCCAGTCCCTTGCTCTAGGCAGTTGTGCTATGCCTTGCTGAACACACAGAGTTTCAAGTCAGATGGGTCACTGGGACATCTTCTCTTGTCCTCTGGCTCTCTGCCTGCGAAAAGGAACAGCTATTACAGAAAAAGCTATTTGTGCTTAAAAATAATCCTTTATCTAAGAGCTGAATCACATACTTAAGAGACTTTCCCAATAAGATTTAACACTCCCACTAGTATCAATGGCTATTGTCCACCTCCCAGCTGAATTTAGCTTCCTGCCCTGTGCCTGCGGTCCAGCAATTTTCTCGTACCTGAATTAAACACTGATGAGAATCTACTTGTCCCAAATTGGCCCCACTGAGATTTATGCCTCTGAAGGGTAAGGGGAGGAACTCAAGGGCATTTGGATGAGAGGAAAAAAGAATCATTCATGATCCCTTGAGAACCTGGTACTTTGTTTTAAAGACACATGGAACTGGGAGGGGGGAGAATGAAGAGAAGCATCTCAACCACACACTCCTAGTTTTGTAGTTGTCGCTCCTGACTTCCTCCTTCTCAGAAAATCACAGTTTTTCTTTGTTTTTGTTCTTTGGCTTGATGGGAAAAAATATGATAGACCGATGCAGAACAAATGCAACAGGCACGTTCGGATCACAATGTATGCAGCTCATTTCACAATTATGGAGCTGTCACATAGCTGACAGCTCTGTCATATTTCTAAAAGTTACACACACCTCTCTCCATGTCCCCTCTAGGTGTCTACGTGTGTGTGTGTGTGTGTGTGTGTGTGTGTGTGTGTGTGTGGAGAGAGTGAGCTATAGAGACAAAGAAAGAAAGGTGAGGAAAGGCAGGTAGATGCCCGTTGTCCTATTCACTTCTTGCTTTCAACCTTAATATTCTTGTTCTTCTTCCTTCTTCTTTACATTCACCTGGCAGAACTTCAACCCAGATTGAATCCAAGTGCTGATCTTTTCCACACCTGTGTCTCTACAGATACAAATGGCTGGAAGACCAAAAAACACCCAGGTCAACTAGTATCACTTTAAATGTATGCTGAGTACCTGTTGCAAGTCCATGATCCCAGCTACAAGACAACTTTCATGACCCTCCCTTCAACTCTCCAACTCTTCCTCCTCAGTCTTGGTTAATGTCCCTGCTTCCTTTCCTCTAAGAAAACAGGAAGGGGTTATTTGCCCCATGCCACACTTCTGCCACACTCACCCTGCCAACCTTCCCCAGATGAGCTCATGTCCCTGTCCCCTCCCTGTCCCATGAATGCCTGCCGATGCTGACAGCTCCTCCATAAGAGTTCTGGGTTCCTCTGCCCACACCCTATCAAGCCACATCACTCCAGTGATCAATCCCTTTCTCTCCCAAATCATAAGTGTTTCTCTTTTTACTGGATTATTCCCATCAGCAAATAAATTTGCCATAACAGTTTCCTTCTTAAAACAAAACAAGTAAAAACAACAAAGAGCTTTGACCCACATCCCACTCCAGCCACCATATGTTCCCTTCAGAAAAGAAAGTTACTCAAAGGAGTCATCCAGATTTCTCCAATTCTTCCTCTTCCATTCTCCCTTGCATTCACTCCAATCAGGGTGCCCTGAGACCTGTGCTGTCAGGATCACTGACGATCTTCATTTTTCCACATCCAATGGGCCATTCTTAGGTTCATCTTACCTAAATCACCAACCGTATTTGCTACAACTGATTGTTTGCTTTGTCTAGAAATGTTTTCTTCACTTGGCTTCAAGTGAAGCCACTTAGCATAAGCATGCTACTGGCTTCCCTCCTCCCTACATAGCTGTTCCCCTCCCATCTCCTTTCCTGGCTCCCCCTCATTGGCTGAACTCTACACGGTCTACACACAATCTCAGGACTCTGGACTCTTCCCTTCTTCCCTGTGTACACTCATTCATGCAGACTGGGTCTCACCCGGTCTCCTAGCACTAACTACAAGCTCTACCCCCAAAACTCCCATATAAAATATGTATATCTCCAGCCTCAGTCTCTCCCTTGAGCTCCAACCTATATAGTCCTGCTCATCGTCTTCCACCTGGAGATGTCTACTAGGCATCCAACCTAAGGTGTCCAACCGCCTGCACATCTGCACCTCCCATGTCTCATAAATGACAACCCTATCCTTCCAGCCACTTGGAGTTCATTTCCCTGCCTCCTTTTTCTCACTCTCTACATATACTCCATCAGGAGATCCAGACTTCTCAAATCAGCCAGACTCTGATGACTTGCTAAAACCTCCATTGTTATTATTCTGGTCCAAACTGCCATCACGTCAAATCTGGATTATTGTAGTGGCTTCCTCTCGTTCTTCCTGCCTCCATCCCTGCCCCTAACATTCATTCTCCACATAGCAGCCAAAAGGATCATTAGAACATGAAACATTTTAGGTCACTTCTCCACTCAAATTTCTCCAATGATTTTCCACCTGACTTGGAGTCAGAACCATAATTCTTACCACGAGCTGCAAAGACCCTGCATGATCTATCCTCCACTATCTCTCTCTTCCTTCCTGGTTTCAACCAACACCTGGTCTCTTTACAATTCTTTGAACATACCAGCCACAGTCCTGCCCCAGGGCCTTTGTGCTTGCACTTCCCACCTCCTAGAATGTGCTTCCCTTCCCCTGAATATTTGCACAGTTTGCTCTCACTTTCTGTTATCTCTTCTTAAATCTCACCTTATCAGAGAGATTTTTTTCTGAACACATCATGTAAAATATATCCATGCCCCTACACACATATATACCCTACCAGGAGAGGCAAGAGCTCATCGCAATTTGTCCAGCTCCCATGCCCAATTGGTGGGAAAATATAAAGTATGTTTTCTGAAGTCTCTGCAAGGGTCTCCAGGAGAATTGAATTTCAGCTGCCCACAGTAAGACCCACTCAATATCATGTCCTTTATCGGCTTTCTTCTTTTTCTTGTCTCAATTTCCCACTCCCTAATGATGCTTTCTTAGTTAACCTCCTAAATAAATGACCTCCACTTGAACCTTCCACTCAGGATCTTCTTTTAGGGGAAACTACGCTAAGTCCCACTTTCGCGTCAATTATACTTACATAACATGATGTATATTTGCCAATCTATTATCTTTGTCATCTGTCTCTTCCCGCTGGGATACAAGCCCCAAAAAGATGCACCATGCTCTCCTCTTGGGATGGCTGGTGGGTACTTAGCACATATTTGCTCAATAGAAGGGTTAATTTATTCATCTGACAATTAGTTCTTCAATGCCTATCTGGTGCTGGGCTCTCTTCCAGTTACTAGGGATACAGTGGGAACCACAATGAGTAAGGTTTCTATTCATAAGGAGCTCACATTCTGAGTGGATGGATGAATAAATGGATGGATGGATGGATGGGAAGATGGGAATGGAGGGCGAATGGGACCCACTATAGCCTTACAGCACCTAGCATTTGGAGGCTAAGAAATCATATCTACTCAAGGACATTTTGCAAATAGCCCCTCAGGACCTGTGCTTGCTTCTTCTACTCTATTACCTCTACCTCTTAGCCATGTCCCTGCCAAATGATTTTTTCCCAGAAATTCTTGTGTATTTTCTCACTTCTGGACTGGTATCCTGTGCCTGCTCACTGCCTTTGCAGACCCCACTTCACATCCTCTAATGTCTTCCCTGTCCACTCTGGTGCTGATGCCATTCTTCTTCTGGTCTGGGACTTTCAAGGCAATTCTGCCCAAACACTACATGCAAGGTAGTGATCTTTCCTCATGCACTGTTTTAAGTGCAGTGTGATTTGAGTGTGTGTTCATAGGATATTCTTCTTTCTTGCTAATGGAAAAGGAAGGCAAGGTGAGGAGTGTTCCAGTCTTTCAGATGGGACTCACATGGAATCCTAGCACTTCCTAGCTGAGTCCCCTCAGCCAGTGACTTCATCTCATGGGGACTCAGGTTACCCATTTGTTAAATATGGATGGGAATAGTTCCCCTCCCCCCAGAATGCTGGATGATTCAAATGAAATTATGAGTGTAAAGAAGAATTTTTGTTCAAATCCTGGCTCTGTCTCCCACTTATTGTGTGACCTTGGGTAAATGTCTTCACCTGTCTGTCCTTTTGTTTGTATAGCAATAAAATGGAGATAACTGTGAGTGCTTTATAAGGTTGTTTGAGAATTACAGAAAACCATGCATAAAAAATGCTTGGCCCAGAATCTGGTGCACAGAAAATGCTTAATAAATTCTTACCATTATTATTTTTCTAAAGCCTTTGAGCTCAAAAGCCATAGTGAAATAACAGCCACCACCAAGCATGCTGGGCAAATCTCTAGAACATCAAGCTGCTCCAGTAAAATGCGACGTCATCGGTGATAAAATCTAGCCTAGAGATGCTGCAGTTCTGGAGTTCAGAATCTTCTGTTCATCCCTGGGCATTTTGCTTCTCAACAAGCACTTGAGAAGCAAGCCAAGCTTCTTCAATTCTGGGGAAGGCAACTGCTGGAAAGCCTGGGGTAAAATATGAAAGCCTTCCTCTTCACGCTTATCCTGCTAGCAATCTTAAAGAGGGCAACACACCACCCTTTTATCTTCATCTGCAGATGAATGTAAAACACGCTGCTTGGGGGATGATGAATGGGGGAGCCTGCTGAACAGATCAGTTCCCCTCCAGAAGGTTGAGGCTCTTTTTCTGAAGGCAAATATATCATCCAAAGGCCTGCAGCAAAGGGTAGATTCTAGCCAGGAGCGGGGAAAGAATGATGTTGGTCCTTTTCAATAATTAGTTTCATTTAGTCTTTAGAAAATTTTATTGGGAAATATATCATACCTTAAAAAGTAGTGAAAAATCTATATATACAGTTAAGGAATAATAGTAACATAAATATCTATGCACCCACTATTTGGCTTATGAAACAGAACATTATTAATAATTTAGAAGCTTCTAAAACACAGCACTACACTGAATTTGTTTTAATCATTCCCTTGTTTTTTCATATAGTTTAACCATCTTGTATATGTTCCTAAATCTTGATAGTAATGACAGTAGTAGTAACAACAACTAGTCAAAAATAATAATAAGGGCTAACATTTACATAGTGTTTGTTCTGTGCCGGGTACGCTTCTAAGTATTTTACATATATTGATTCATTTAATCCTCACAACAACCCTTGGAGGTAGGAACCATTGCTATCTTCGACATTCTATAAATGAAGAAACTGAGGCACAGAGAGGTTACATAACTCATTAGAGTCACTGATCTAGAAAAAGGGAATACTCAGTCATGAACCCACGTTTGGCCCCAGAGTCCATAATGACTATGCTCTCCTGTCTGTCAATATAGTATTAGTTTTGATTGTTCTTGAACTTTATATACATGGACTCATATACTATGGATTTTTATGGGATTTATCTCTTTGAATGAATATTAAGTTTCTGAGATTCATTCCCATTAATGTGTGTAGCTGTAGTTTATTCACTTTTACAGCTGCATAATATTCCATTATATCCATTCTCCTCTAATGTGTGTTGCTGTGGTTTATTCATTTTTTACAGCTGCATAATATTCCATTATATCCATTCTTCTATTGTTAGAAACATGGGTTGATTCCAGTTTCTTATTTGCTCTCTGCAGATATCCCGCCAAGTAGAATATGATCCTCTTGGTTTTATGCACCAGGAAACTGAGGTTAGAGATGGGAAGAGGCTTTCCCAGGTCACAGCTGTCATATGCAGAGAAAGACGTTCAACTTGGAACTACCAGCTTTCAAGCTCTAGATCTTTCTGTTGTTCTGTGCTGAGATCTCAACTGCTAAGCACAGCCTTTTAAATCTGAAACTGTGGTGCTATTTTTAGTCTTTTTCATAAAGAAAAATCTCTAAAGTCTCCCTTCTTTTCCTTCAAATGGGAGGAGCCACATTTGTCCTTTCATACAAACAAATGTACATATGTTTGTAAACATACATACATGTGAATGACAATCCCTGAGTTAAGTTTCCTGGATAGAGAGATAAATAAGGTCTGCCTGGCCTTAAAATTTCTCTGGGTGTAGGGAAAAAAGACAGACATTCCTAAGACTAGTTAAAGCGTTCCTTAGGTCCTATAGGAGAGAGAACTACAAAGGAGACTAGAAGCACAAGGCAGTAAGTGAAAAATCAAAGAAGACTTCCTGAGGCTGAATAGGAGTTATACTGTTAGACAAGGGAGGGCATTCCTGATGAGGAAATGACATCAAGACCTTGCAGTAGGAAAGTCATTGCATGTTCAAAGAGTGGGGAGAAATTTGGGGTGTCTTGAGTGTGAACTGAGGGAGAGAAGGAAGCATCTAAAGAGAAAAGCACTATGTTGAGTAGTTTTGGATGCCAGGCTAAGGTGATTGAACAGGCTAAGGTGTCTGAACGTGGTCCTATGAGGATGATTGTCATTGAGGGTTTCAAGTTGTGAAGGTGACAGGATAGGGTGACTGTTTCAGAACAATCTCATGTCTGACATGGAGATTAGTCTTGGGAAATAGTCTTGGAGCTCCCCTTTGGAGAGAATGAAAGTCTAGGATCCCATTCTGGGCAGTTCTGAGGCTCCAGAAGGGAATTCAAAATCTGTGTTTATGATCTTTTATTTTTCTCATGATAATAACTATACACAATGTGTATGGGATGTACTCCATTAACTGGGTGAGTCTAGGAAAATGAATTAATCTCTTAATCTCTCTGTGTTGTGGGTACCTTATCTATAAAATGAGCATAATAATACCTCCTAATAATATAAAGAAATTTTATGACAACTAAGTGAATTCATACTTGTGAAGCCATTAGAACTTTGCCAGGCACACAACCCTTAATATTATTGGAAGTTGTACGCTATCATCGTCGTCATCATCATCATCATCATCACATTTTTAGGGCACAAAAACAGGCTTTGAAATATATTAAATGATATTACATCTTTTGACTAGCCCTGTGGAGTGGGTAGCACATTTTCCTCCATAGAACAGAGTTCTGACAGGTTGAGAGATTTGTCCAGTGTCACCGGAATCAATAATAGGCTTGCAATCTCAACTCGTATCTTCTTCTGTGTTTTCAGCCATGAACGCTTACACTCCCTCTCAGGCCGGGACATTGTTCTATGCCCTACCTGGAATGTGAAAGGCCTCGGAAATTATCAACAATTTGAACTCTGCCATATCTTGGTCAGTACCTTGGACAGTGACGGGCATTCTCAAAGAGTTAAGCACTTAAGTCACAGAGCAGCATTCCCCCAGTGTTCATTCTAGCATAACCACTATCAGCCTTACCACAAATTAAATAGCATCTTCGGGGGGAGTCTGAATGCCTCCTTACTTACTTTATAATTCCGCAAGACATCCCCCAGCCTACACTCTTCTTGTTTATCTTCAAGGCTAATTCTTTGCTCTGTTCACAATGGGAAGTATGTGCCCAGGTCCTGAGCAGTTAATTAAGGTCAAAACTCATTTTCTCGATAAATAGCGGCAAGATTAAGGCTGCAGAGTATAAGGTATCCTTCATTATTCAGGAAACAGGCATATGCTTGAGGGAGGATGGGACTGGGCGGAAGATAGGAAGGAAAGGGTGAAAATTACAAAATATGTTGGCAAACTCATGGGTTAGACCATTAAGATTACAAATCCAAAAATTCCATCTGTTGGATTTCAGGGCCAAAACATGAAGACCAAGAAGAATGAATCCCTTAAAATAAGTCCAAACAAGCCCTTGTTCTAAATCTCTTAGACTAAGATCAAAGGACCCCAACAAGGTCTTCCAATGACTTAACTGAACCTCTGCTGAATCCAGAATTTTCTTCTTTGATGTCCTTCTCAGTAGAACTAAGGAGGATTCACAGATGAACAATATAAATGGAGCAGTCTCTCTCTCTAGCAGCTCTTATTAATGTTCAGCATTTGGACTAGTTCTGGCCACCAGAAGGCTGTTTGGATGTTCCTGGTGGTCTGGTGGAGAAAGAACCCAAGCTGGAAGCTGGAGACTTGTGCATGACACCAATTTTGTCTGTTACCTGAGCCAGTCCTCTATCTTTTCTGGGCTTCAGCATCTGTATCTGTCAAATGCAGATAATACCTACCTTGGCTTCTTTGGTGGAGTGTGCATGCAAGCTTGTGTCCATGTGTAATCATAGATTGAATGACATAAGCATTTTGAAAAAGTAAACACAAAGGTGTATAGTTCCTTTGTTTAGCTCTGATCACAGATAGTTTAGTAATTATCTGTTTATATGTATTTCTTTCCCAAATGATAGTGTGCTTCTTGAAGATGGGGTCTGTATCTCATTCATCCTTGACTTTTTAGCACCCAACACAGTCTCATGTACAGTGTGGTCCTCGCTAAATATTTGTGGAACAAGGGGCAGGATAACCAAATAGTGTAGAACATAAGCTCTGCATTAGAAAAACAGGGTTATGTCTTGACTCTGTCACATCTCAGCAATGTGACCTTGGACAAATCTTGTAACCTCTGCCATCCCCAGTTTCCCCATCTGTAAAAGGGTGATGGCACCTCAATGGGCCATTGGGAATAGTAAACGAGGACATGAATATAACATTTAGGAGAGTTCTTGGTATCTAGTCAGTGGTCAAGAAACCTTAGCTAACATATTTATCTTTTGTATTCTAATTCTTGTGTTGTGAGCCATGAAGGGTGTCATGAAGGAGCTTAACCACTAAGTGAGCACTCTGTCATTTTTTGTGTGATTATCCCAAATCTATTGCAATCTAACTGATTCATCTACCAGTGGATATACAGAAATAGCCAGGAGAGTCTCCAGGTGCTGTGGAAAGGTGGGCAAATTACAGTTGGCTCTGTTGTTGTTCTGCTTAGCAATCCCATACTAATTGCTTTCTATCTCCCAGCCTTGGTTTCCCTAGGTAAAGAAGTAGCAAGAACTGATTTCTAAGCTCATCCTGCTGTTTTTAAGCACCATGAATATCTCTGTGCTAAAAAAGAGGTCATCCTTTCAGAAACCCCTGCAGCTGCTCCCAGGGAGGAGTGGAACATAATGGAACAAGGGATGCTAGCTTTGAACAGAGCCAGGATGATCCCACGGGCATCGATGTTGGTGATCCAGTCCAAACCCAGGATGCCTGAAAGACACAGTTCAAAGCTGAAACCAGAGACACGCACTCCGCATTTCATTTGAGGACATCTAAGTGGGAGGGCTCTCCTGAATCACACCCTCATCACCCCAGGGAGTCATTTTACCTGGGTAACACATTTCCCTGAACTGAGTACTCGCTATGAAAGGAAGTCATCAGTGGCTGTGATTCAACAAGAAGACCATTGCTGCTATACTGAAAAGAAACTAGAATCCATTTTCTTTCAAGAAATGGGATGCTTGCTTAGGGAATTGAGAAAAAAAAAAAAAAAAAAAAGCAAAGTAGGCTCTTCTTTACCTCTTTCACAAATTAGACAGAGCATGCAAATCTTGAGGCATCAGCAGTACTGGAAACTGGGGTCTCTTTGTATAGCTTCAGCAGGAACTGAGGATATACCAGACAACACTTGAGAGGTTTGGCTCCATTGTGCCTTTGCCGTGAACCAGCTATATGACTTTGCACACGCCCTTTCCTTTTCCTGAGGTTGAGACTCAGTTGTCTGCTCTGACACTGGCTTTTTCTGTCCTAACACAAAAGTAAGTAATCAGAATTGTCCAGGATGGGCCAAATACCCCTACTGTGAGTCCAGTACTGGTCTGGGTGCTGGAGATGCAATGTAGTTCCTACGTGCCTAGAGCTGATAAGTGAGGAAGCAGAGATATAGAAAAGTAAGTGACAATAATATTGGCAGCAGAGATGGAAGGTACAGATGCCTTGCGGGAGATGTGGGAAGGGCTGTGTGTATGTGTGTGCATGTGTGAATGCATGTATGTGTAAGTGCATGTGTATATGCGTATGTGTTCATATATGTGCTTGCATGTGCATGTATGTATATTTTAAGAGGAATCAGAGAAGCTTTCTCAGAGGCTGGGTGTCTAAACTAAACCATAAAGAAATAGAATTTAAATTATCTTTTTGTGAGCACTTACTATGTGATGGATAAAGAATTATCTTATTTAACTCTTTAAAACATTTTTTGAGGCAGGTAGTATTACCATTATTCTCATCTTAGAGATGAGGAAACTGAGGCCCAGACAGGTTAAGTCATTTGCCCAAGGCTGCAGAACTAAGAAGGGGCAGAGCTGGAGTTTGAACGCAGACTCATAGGCTTCAGAGCCCATGCACTAATCAGCCACCACACTGTCTCTTGGTATAGAGGCTGGTCAGACAAATAGAATGGCGAGAGGGAGCTCTAGATGAAGAGAACAGTTCATGCAAAGGTCTGCGCATGAGCTACAGGGTGGTGAGTCTGAGGAGCTGGATGCTGTGCATATTGCCTGGAAGGTAGTGTGTGGGGTGGGTGGAGAGGGTGAAGGAAGCAGTTGGTGGAACCAGATGAGGCCAAATAGAAAGGTAAAATTTATGTTCATGCCTGCAATCCTAGCACTTTGGGAAGACAAAGTGGATGGATCGTTTGAGCCCAAGAGTTTGAGACCAGTCTGGGTAATATGGTGCGATGCTGTCTCTACAAAGAATATAAAAAGTTAGCTGGGCATGGTGACGCATGCCTGTAGTCCCAGTTACTCAGGAAGCTGAGGTGGGAGGATCACTTGAGCCTGGGGAGGTCGAGGCGGCAGGGAGCCGAGATTGTACCACTGCGTTCTAGCCTGGGTAACAGAGTGAGACCCCATCTCAAAGAAAAATCAAAGGGAAAATTTATACTAGGAAATACTAAACCAGAACTTTGTCCTAGGGCAACAAGGAGTTGCTAAGGAGTTTTCAGCACTGGGGAGCTATAATCAGACTTCTTGTTTCAAACAGTCATTCTGGCTGCCCTCTTGAGAGTGGAATTTCCCTGCCTAGTGCTGATGGCATGAGACTTTTTCAGGAGACGAAGTGAATTGTCACCCCAGAGTAGAGCAGTCCTCAACTACCTTCATCCCTCCCACACTGAGTGTCATCTTCTCTCCATATATGACCCAACAAGCTTCTGTGTCATCATGGTGACAACATCTCACAACGGGTCACACCTGTCACACAGGGGCCCATGAGGGTTTAGTAGGAAAAGAGCCATTGGCTACTTCCTGTTCATTCCTAGTCAAGGTCTAGGGGAGATATCCATTGAGAAAGAATGGGTGATAGTTTAGAGAAAGAATCAAAGGCAATGAGTGGCTACTCAATGAAAGCAAGTTTGACATTTAGTTCTGTATGCAAATTGTGCTCCCTGCCAGATTGATTGGTGATAACTACTTTGGAGCTTTAGTTTTCTCATCTGTAAAATGAACTGGTTAAAGAAAGGCAATATTGGCTGGGCACGGTGGCTCAAGCCTGTAATCCCAGCACTTTGGGAGGCCGAGACGGGCAGATCACGAGGTCAGGAGATCGAGACCATCCTGGCTAACACAGTGAAACCCTGTCTCTACTAAAAAAACAAAAAAAAAAACCAAAAAATTAGCTTGGCGAGGTGGCGGGTGCCTGTAGTCCCAGCTACTTGGGAGACTGAGGCAGGAGAATGGCATAAACCCGGGAGGCGGAGCTTGCAGTGAGCTGAGATCTGGCCACTGCACTCCAGCCTGGGCAACAGAGTGAGAATCCGTCTCAACAAAAAAAAAAAAAAAAAAAAAAGAAAGGCAATATTTTCCAAAGCATATTGCAACTTACTGACTTACAAGATGCTCGGGGGGAAATAATATTATGACAAAATAAATTTAGGAAAGGCTGCTTACTATGGCCCCCTTTAGGTGCTTCTTATGATACTTTGGCACATTAAAGGCTCTGACAAGTTCTGTAGAGAAGACATTTTTGCTTAATCTACAGGCTTTACACTTGACAATGGACTCCGATGTGACATCTCTGAGCATCACATCAAATCAGTGACCTACAGCATCCACACTGGGGAAATTTGAAATGGAGGATGCATAATGGCTTTCCTTGCTCTAGGAGTTGCTAATTTGAGACAAAGAGCTCCTGGATGACAGGAATGATACCTCACACAGTGGTGCTGATAAAATATTGCATGAAAGGAAGAAGTTCATGATTGCTTCGTGCCTGTGGATAATCTAAAAAGAATCCCTAATCTTTCTATTTTACCAGGTGCTATATGATGTACCTGGTAATTCCTAGAACCATTTATCGATCACATACTATGTGCCAGATTTTGAGGATGCAGATATAAACAAACTAATTCTCTATCCACCAGCAGTTCCCCACCTCTAGGGGACCTGGCGCTAAACAGCAAGTGCCATAATAGAGACCTATGCAGAGAATAGTGGACATTGGGCATCTTTTGTTTGCCATTTTACCCTTTTCCACCCTGCTCTGGCCTCCAGACCCTGATCCATATGGACCATGTCAGCAGACTTCCTTGTCTTTTTGCTGCCTGTTGTTTTCAGCCAATGAAAGGCACCAACAAGCTACTGGAGAGTCAGAGAGAAGTAAGGTTGAGAGTTTATTCTCTTGGCTCCCTCCTTGACAGGTCACTACGGTGTGGGTGTGTCCCTTTTTCAAGGCTCCTGCCAGGGAATCTTGTCTAAAGTTCTAGCCTCTGTAAATGGTATAATTGTTCTTCCTCCCTCTGCAGCTTCAGGACTAGAAGTAGTAACAGCTTTCCAGTGTTGCTTGTCCCAGGTGCTGTACTATGCCTTGTCAGTTTCCTTTAACCCTGCCCATTGTAATGCACACTCCATTGTAAACAACCTCTTAATCAAAGTCTCTTTGTGGTGTCTAGTTTGAGTATGGCATTTGTTCTCAACTGGGACCCTGACTAATGCATGATGTGAACACAGAGAGTGGTGTGGTGGATACACAGAGGTGGGGCAGGAAGCTAAACCTCAGGAGAGGAGGGGGATGACTAAGTAAAAGCTTCATGGAGGAATAAACATGTGAGCTGGGTTTTGAAGGCCAACTAGGAGCTTTCCGGAAGATTTCATATTGATGAAAGATGCACCTGAACAAAGATATAGGGGTAATCAAAGGTAAAATCCATGCTAGGAAATAATAAATCAGAACTTTGTCCTAGGGCAAGGAGGAGTTGCTAAAAGGGTAAACTTTACAGGGGTAAACTTTAAGAATAGCATAAAGTTAAATGATGCTGCCTCTTCCAAAATCATTCTCCCATGTCTCTGAAACTGACCATCTTGGAGGATGTGAAGGTAACTTCTGGTCACAAATTCTTCAGGATTCAATGACCAACATGCTGCAAAAAAGCGCTGGCAGCTCTGAGATTGCAAACAAATAGCCTATAGGCAAGATTGGAAATGCAAAGAGTTATATTGGACCCATAAAGATCTTTGAGAAGAAAACTCAAGGCAACACTTACAAATTGAGATAGTGTACTTCAAAACTCTGGCTTCTTAAAAATGAAGACAGAAAGAGATGGTCTGGCAACACCATGATTGCATTCACACTTGGCAGCAATCAGTTGGAGCTGGGACGCTCTCTCCAAAGCTAGCATAGGTCCTGTAGTTTTCCACAGTCCCCACCACTCCCTATTGACCTGGTCTTTGTGCTGTTGTCTGCAAAGCTCTATAAAAATTATCCACTGAACTCTATAATGATTTAGATTGATAACCCTGGATATAGAAGATACAGCCCCATCTATAAATTCTGTACTGTTCCTCTTTCCTCTGCCTGTGCCTTAAACAAAGAAGTTTTCAACACTCTGACGTGTCTTTCTCTGGATCAGTGTCTGGGAAAGGCTGGAGCATGTTTTTGCCTCACCACCTTTGTGCAACTTACACACAGTCTTTTTCTTAAGTGGGCAGAGAGTGGGTTTGATCTGCCTCTCATGATCAGAGCTGGCAGGATTTTAAAAGCCTGCACCAGAAAAACGCTTGTTCTTTGATATACGATGCCAGCCCCAGAAGGACTCTGGGAGCGTCAAAATCATCCCCCTCATTTTACAGATGGGGAAACAGATGGAGATAATGGTAGGACTCACACAGGCACACATAGTGAATAAGGGGTGAAGTGGGAAAGAGAAGGGAACCAACATTTGGTGGCTCACTACTAGATGCTTCATAGGGGAGGGTTATGTTCTTTTCATAATCAATTAGATAGTTCTTAATTCCTTTTTACAAATGACGTGATGAATTCTTGGAGAAAATAAGTAAGATATCAGAGGTCACATGGCCAAAATATTGTAATAATTTTGAACTTAGGGGCCCCAGAGTCAAATAATGGGCATAGGTGCCAGTATCAGCTCTGCTACTGACAAAAAAGAAGTCACTGACTCATTCCACTGACTCTTCCTAAAAGAACATTCTAGATTTCTAAGCTCACAGAGTGAAGTTGTCCTGGACACTAGAAGGTTATCATGACAGGAACAGTCTCTCCTTTCTATAATGGAAGCTACTGTAGTGTGACATTGAAACGGGACAGCCTAGGTTCATAACCCATTCTTCCATTTGCCATCTGTGCATCCTTGACTAAACCACTTCACCTCTCTGAGCCTTAGTGTTCTAATCTGTAAAATGAGAACAGGATGTCTCTCAATGGAGTGGGGGTGGTTAAGAAGATCAAGGCAGTAATATTGTAAAGTGCCTTGCAAATCATAGACTGCTTTAAAGATTTGGTCCTGCTTGGGTCGGGGGTGGTGGTTCTCAAGACCATCCACTGATTCACTAGAAGCACTCACAGGACTTAGCATGCAGTTGTATTCATGGCTAAGGCAACACTACAAGGATTCACAATCAACTCAGTAAAGGAAAAGGCACAGATAAGGGTCTGGAAGCCATGTGCAGGCTTCCTATGTTCTCTCCCTCCCATGGAAGATCACACAGAACACTCCCTCCAGTAGCAAAAATGCAGCAATTCATTTGTAATATTTATAATGCCCAGCATAGCCCATTAGAGATTCAGAGTTTAGGGTGGTTTTCAGGGGTTGCTCATATAGATTTTTCTGTCTAGCAACAACCAAAACTCCAGACTCCCAGAAAGAAAGCAGGTGTTCACCATAAATTACATTGTTTCTATAAACAGTCAAGGCACAGAGAATCAACCTTATCAGTTAGGGAATGGAGGAGACATTTTAAAAGCCAAGTTCCCAGATGCCAGCTAAGGAGCAACTTGCAAACAGGCCTTTATAAAGATTACATCCTCAGGCTTGCTGTTTTAATTCTTTTCTGCAAAGACTCCCTTTCAGAACACTTTTGCTCATTCTACAAATCTTTTTGAAGCTTCAGTGCAGTTTCTGGGACCACAAGGCTATATGTAGAGAACAGAAAGTTCTGAACTCAAGGAATGGGCAATCTGGAAGAACAAAGAAAAAAGCAAAAGCAGTGACGATATAACGCTGTGCAGGACAGGAAACCTGTTGTTTTTTTCTACCTGTGCCCTCTCCCTGTTTCTGGGATAACAGTATCCGCTTCTTCTCTTTGGAGAACTGTACCATGATTCACCCAAGAAATTCTCTGCTAAGACTGCCAGTTGCAGATGGCCATAGACACTTGCATATAAGCCAAGCCTGGCCAATGACATTCTGTTGACCACCAAGGGACAGAAAGTAGTTGAGACTGTGTCACCCATGGCAATGTCTTAGAGAGACCATTCGCCAACTCCTGTTTTTATGGTCCCTAAAGCTTGACTGGTCCATGCCCTTTCAGAAGCCTGGTGGCTTCTTCCAATAACTCCTTGTTCTGACTCAAATGAGCTAAGGTTGTTTTTTGACATTTGGACCCTAGCTGGAACCCGCAGGAGAAATGTCTTGGCTGGAGAAGAAGAGTAATGTGGGATATGCATCAGGGACAACTATATCCTAACAAAATGTAAAATGGGAAGAGATGGCACTGAAGTTGCAATCGCTAAGAAAGACAGGGAGCATATTCTAGGCGCAGAGAGTATCATACCCAAAGGCCCAAGAGTGTGAGGGTGCAGAGTGAGTCTAAGCAACTGAGAAATTCAGCATCTTAAGTGCTTCCTGGAAGCAGTTGGGGTAGACAGTTTTGAAGATGATATGGGATAAGCCAAACCACTGAAACTTGCATGCCACTTGAGGGAGTTTGGATTTTATTTTGCAAGCAAGCATGGAAAGATGCATATTTTGGATAGATTATGCTGACTACAGGGTGGAAGCCTCATGAATGGACATCTGGAGAAAGCCATTATCAAGATCACGTTCTTTATCAGAGAACTTTTATGCTCATATCTGCATTCCATCTTCATCACATTCCAGATTGAGAGAGGGCAAAATCTATCTCCATTTTTACATATGGGAAAGTAAAGAACCACCTAGAGAGAGACTAGAGCTACACCATGATGAAACGAGGTCTCCACACCATGACTCTTGAGCTGGAGGGTTTGCCATTGCCATGAGTAAACCAGGGTCTCTCCCTGTGTACCCAGAGGCAAGCCAATGGGTGTAAAACTCAGAAGATTCATGGGCCAAGCAAGTAATAATAAATGAGTAAATTAGGTCCATGTGAGCCAGTAGGGGTGGAGATGGGAATGAACTGATAGTAAGAAGGGGAAAGTGTGACTAGATATCAAGGGAAGGTAGAAGTCTGAATTTTGTGTGAAATGTTCTTATTTTTGAAGCACTGTGCTAGTCAAACTAAAGCATTCCCACCTGCAGGCCACAGGTCTTCAGCCCCTACATTAAATTTCCACCAAGCCCCAGCTAGGGTTGCCAGATTCAGCAAATAAAAACAAGATGCCCAGGTAAATTTGAATTTCAAGCAAGCAATGAATAATGTTTTAGTGTAAGCATCTTAGTCTGTTTGTGTTGCCATAAAGCAATACCTAAGGCTGGGTAATTTATAAAGGAAAGAGGTTTATTTGGCTCCTGGCTCTGCAGGCTGCACGAGAAGCATGGCACTGGCATCTGCCTCTGGTAAGGGCCTCAAGCTGCTTCCACTCATGGCAGAAGATAAAGGGGATCCTGCTTGAACAGCAATCCCACGGTGAGAGAGGAGGTAAAAGAAAGAGAGTGGGGGATGTGTTAGGCTCTTTTCAACAACCAGCTCTTGCAGGAACTAATAAGAGTGAGAGCTCGCACTTACACACCCCACTCCTCCAGAGGTTGTTAATCTGTTGGAGAGATCAGCCCCTGTGACCTAAACACCTCCAACACTGGGGATCAGATTTCAACATGAGGTTTGGAGGGGTCAAAGATCCAAACCATAGCATGAAGTATGTCCCAAATATGGCATGGGGTATACTTGTGCTAAAAAAAAAATTTTTTTTTGACTTTTTAAATCTAAAATTCAAATTTAACAGGTGTTAGGATTAAGGTTAAGGTTAGCGACTCTATCCACACCAACCTGCTTGCCTTACCCAACACAGAAGAAAGAAGCTGGCTTCGTGTCCACCTCCAGGCTCATCTGGGGCCTGTGCTAATTCTGCACCTTCATCAATAACTCTTGCTGCTCAGCCCACAATTCCCCTTGAGACCTATCCTGTCACCTTCTCCTCCTGCCGTTGATGGATGGGGACCACAGAGGCTTATTGGAGATATCTGGAAGAGCCCCATGCAACTGGGGCTTGCAACATGCACAGCACAATGCCTATGCCATCCAAAATTGACAGCAATTCTATATTGGGCTGAACATTGAATATCTTCTGCCGTGTGATCCTTATAAGAGGCGAGGAAATCCTCCCGACCCTCACAAAGCCAAGAGCTCTGGTCATCTGGTGCTGATTAGAGACTCCGGAACAGCTCGGTGGGATCCGGCTCCCGCCGTTCGCAGATAAGACGATAACGTGTCGTGCTTACTTGGATGCATTACTTGGGAGTATCCAAACAGCCAAATGCAAAGTTTTCTTCCGCTGCCCACCAAGTATACAAGCCCCTGGTTGCAAAGAATCTTTGTAAATGGCTGGGTAATGGGAGGTGTCCTGATTCTCATTCTTTCTTCTAAATGTCCTTCCTGTTTGTCTTTGAATGTCCGGCTGATGAATGGCCCCACTGTCAGGCAGAGATGAGGTGATAGGAGTGGAGTCAGTCCTGTGACTCAGCTCATTTCCTGTACCAGGCCCAGTGGCTCCAATACCCACTTATCCGTCTTTCCCATGCCTCAAGGGAGAAACTCAAATGTTCCCATGCACCCAGGACAAAAATGGCCAAGACTTACCAAACTTCTCTGACATTGGGCATCTGTTTGCCTCCTCTCCCCAATCTGCTTCTCTGACCATTCGAGTCTGCTATGGCTCAACCCTTTGTTTCTCCCCAAAACTGATTCAACTACTCCTAATGGGCCTTCCCGACACCACCCTCTTCTGCCTTCAATCCAGGCTCAGATGAGCCTGGAGTGGGGAGAATTTGGGGTCAGAAAGAGCCAGTTTGGAATCTTGGCCATTCCCTTGGAATGCTGTGTCACTCTAGACAAGTCACTTCACTTTTCTGAGGCTCATTCTCTTTATTTGTGACCCAAGGACACTCATTCCAAGCTCACAATGTTTTAGGAACAATTACATTTTGTATGTGATATCGGTGGTGGGTAAGAGAGGAGGAAACAGTTAAGGTTGCAGAGAATGTTAGCTTTTTGAATATTCCCTATGTTCCAAACACTGCATCAATTTAGAAGTTAATCACTTTGTATAGATTACGAGCTATTTAATCCACATCTCCTTCCCCATGCAATAGCCATAGTTTTGGGTCTCTGTGTTACATAAGAGGAAACGAGCTCACCAGGTTTTTATTGAGCACCTGTTATGTGTTAGGCTCTATACCAGGATCTGACAATGCAATAAATAAAATGGGCACACTGCTCTTGATGGTTATATTTGACTGGAGGAGACAGATATTAATACAATAAAGAGATGCAGAAAAAGAAAATTACACATGCATGAGTGCCATGAGCAAACTGTAGCGGGTGCATCGCTCCGATTTAACTCAAACTCCTGATTGGGTCCAAGATGTTGACGGCGTGCTTCCCCCAGGAAATGACATTTGAGCTGAGAGTTGAAGGCTGCTGCCTTAGTTTGATTTCTCCAGAATCTGACCCTGAAGCAAAGATTTGAATAAAAGTAGCTGATTCAGGAGATGATCCAGGGAAGCACTTGTAGAGGAGTGAAGAGGTGAGACAGGGATAGGAAAGAATCAATAGAAGATGCATTATCCAGCCAGGAGCCACTCCAGGGAACTAGAGTTCCCATCTGGAAACTCTGGGAGGCTCTGGGAGAGCATACTCCAGCCTCAAACTCCAGTCACTTAAGGGATGAGAGGGTCAAGGTCGTTCTCTCCTAATTCTCATCGGCCACTGGTTGAGGGATGCTCCCAGAGAGCATTAATTCTGGTGTGCTTTGTGCAAGGGCAGTCAGGGTTTAAGTGCCCAGGAGAAACATTCCAAGGGTGCTAGACAGGGCTGCTGGAAGTTGATAGTTGGGTGGGCATGCACAGAAATGGTAAGTGCAAGGGGCTGTGGCAGGACACCAGCAGTGTGCACTGGAGATGTGTAAGTATCAACTGCACACGGATTTGGAGAGATGGGGAAGTCTTCCAAGTAGAAGACACTGCTTTTGCATGGACCCTAGGTGGGAAGAAGGAACTCGTCCCCCATCTCATTTATAACAAGCAACTTGTCCCCGATCCTGTTTATAATAAGCAGTAGACCCAGGTTCAAACTGGGGCCCAATTGACTCCAGAGCCTTAATTTCTAAGACTTCCTGTCTGTATTCCAGCAGAGTCCAGCAGGATCCAGAGACAGAAACTGTCAGATCACCCGCACGCCGGCTTCCCGAACCACGATTTAATTACAGCACCAGTGCCAGGGGCTTTGAAAGTCCCAGACTAGGTGTTTAAAACACAGGAAGTAAGAAGGATTTTGCTGTGACTCGCTTCCCCTTCAAGGACTGCTCCTGGGGACACATCAAATCCCCAGCCTCCTTTCATCCTCCTTTTGCTTTTCTAGCTCTTTAGCCGTGGACTGTTTTTTTCTCTTCCAGATAATTATTTACACAGAAGGAGAATAATTAGCAGCCCAGGAAACGCCGCTTTGTTCTCAGCTCTCTGCCCCTGCCTGCCTCTCTTGTCTGAAGTGGGCGCCTCTGCTGGGAAGAGAGACATCAAAGTCCGCGGAGGAGGCTTTACGCAGAGAGGGATTTTCTTTGTCTGGCTGAAAAGCAAAGAAGGACAATCTCGGCTTGTTTGTGTCTCTAACCCCCGACTGCCACTGTGTCTCAGGCCTGAGGACCTGCCAGTGGCCCTGCAGAGGTTAGAATAACAGATTGCTTTCCTGGGTGGCTGTTTCCCTCTTGGGCTCAATCTCTCTCCCTTGACCCTCTTGCCTTTTGGTCTCCTGTGCGTGAAGGGTGTGTTCTGCCATCTCAGAAAATATCAGAGGTGAAAGAGCATGGCCTCAAAAACACAAACTCAAATGCTTTTGCAGTCAGCAGGTTGTGGGCTGAGTGAGGCAGGCAAGCATAAAATAAGGGAAAGAGGGAGGTGGGGTCTCGGGTGGCTCAGAGAGTACATGCCCCTTCTAAAACCTGTTTGTCATTGCCATGTGGTAATGGGGGCCCAATGTTGCTGACCTCCCAATTTTCCTAAAGAAGTTGGACACCTGAATTTCTTTCTTTCTTTTTTTTTTTTTTTTTTTATTATACTTTAAGTTGTAGGGTACATGTGCACAACGTGCAGGTTTGTTACATATGTATACATGTGCCATGTTGGTGTGCTGCACTCATCAACTCGTCAGCACCCATCAACTCGTCATTTACATCTGGTATAACTCCCAGTGCAATCCCTCCCCCCTCCCCCCTCCCCACAATAGGCCCCGGTGTGTGATGTTCCCCTTCCTGTGTCCAAGTGATCTCATTGTTCAATTCCCACCTATGAGTGAGAACATGCGGTGTTTGGTTTTCTGTTCTTGCGATAGTTTGCTGAGAATGATGGTTTCCAGCTGCATCCATGTCCCTACAAAGGACACAAACTCATCCTTTTTTATGGCTGCATAGTATTCCATGGTGTATATGTGCCACATTTTCTTAATCCAGTCTGTCACTGATGGACATTTGGGATGATTCCAAGTCATTGCTATTGTGAATAGTGCCACAATAAACATACATGTGCATGTGTCTTTATAGCAGCATGGACATCTGAATTTTCTTATGACATTTTATGTATTGTAAAATACTGTGAGGGTGAAATGAAACACCAAAAGGAGGTCTGGATCCATCCCCTGACCACCAATTTGCAATGACTGATCGGTTCCAATTCTATCTTCTTACAAATAAGGGAAACAGGATTAGTAACTTAGCCAAAACCACATGTAGGTGATGAGGTCGGACTGGAACCCTAGCCTTCTAGTATGTTATGGCTGTTCTCATCACTTCACAATCAGCATTATGTTATGCAAGGCACACAAATAGTTATCAACTAAATAATTAATAACAATGTTTACTTTATATTGTCACTACTATGTTTTAGCACAATGCTAGGTGCTATGTAGCCTCAGTATATTCATCAGTACGCTTTTGGTTGCAAAGGACAGAAACTCAACTCAAAACAGTTTAAGCAAACAAAGGATAGATTAGCTGCCATATGCAAAGGTGCATGAGCTTTGGGTCACACTCATCATCAGTTTGCTTTGCTATATCACATTCTCTCTTTTTTTTTTTTTTCTTTTTGAGATTGAGTCTTGTTCTGTCGCCTAGGCTGGAGTGCAGTGGCACAATCTCAGCTCACTGCAACCCGCACCTCCCAGGTTCAAGTGATTCTCTTGCCTCAGCCTCCTGAGTAGCTGGGATTACAGGCACCTGCCACCATGCCCAGCTAATTTTTGTATTTTTAGTAGAGATGGGATTTCACCAGGTTGGCAAGGCTGGTTTCAAACTCCTGACCTCAGGTTATCCAACCACCTCAGCCTCCCAAAGTGCTGGGATTACAGGTGTGAGCCACCATGCCCGGCAACCCACATTCTCTTTTTATCACTTACACTTTGCAGAAGTTGAGATGCGAGATAGTTGAATTGGCCACAAAAAGCTCTGAGTTTGCTCCCTCCCATCTGAAAACCCTAGCGGGCAAAAGTCCCAAGAGTTGTAAAGAGTTCCCTGTCCCAAGAGTTCAGCAAAAGTCTCAGGGCTGACCCTCACTGCACCAACTTAAGTCATTGCTCATGCCTAAACCAATCTCTGTGGCTAGGAGGACAGACTGCACCCAAATTCCACAGGTTGAGATTGGAGAGGAGGTGGTTCCCCAAAGGAAAATCAGGGTGCTGTACGGAAAATGAAGACATGACAGACATAAGCCACAGATGTCCATTATAACAGTGTTAATTTCCATAGCAGTTTTGTAAGATAGTTATTGTCCCTGGATCCATGTGACTCACAGGCCCTTTCTACCATGGAGTGAGATACGGGAATAACAACATGTTTTCTACTCAAAGGAAACCATTCGCATTTTCTAAGGCAGTGGTTTTTTTTTTTTTTTTTTTTTTTTTTTCTTTTGAGACGGAGTCTCACTCTGTCGCCCAGGCTGGAGTGCAGTAGTGTGATCTCGACTCGCTGCAACCTCTGCCTCCTGGATTCAAGCGATTCTCCTGCCTCAGCCTCCCGAGTAGCTGGGATTACAGGCGCCCGCCATCATGCCGGACTATTTTTTTGTATTTTTAGTAGAGACGTGATTTCACCGTGTTAGCCAGGATGGTCTCGATCTCCTGACCTTGTGATCCTCCCTCCTCGGTCTTCCAAAGGGTTGGGAATTACAGGCATGAGCCACCGTGCTTGGCCAGGCAGTGGCTCTTAACTGGAGACAATTTTACCCCCAAAGGGACCTTGGCAATGTCTGGAGACACTTTTGGTTGTCCCAGCTTAAGGGTGCTACTAGTATCTAGTACATAGAGGCTAAGGGTGCTGCAAAATGAGACAACTCACCACAAAGAATTGTCCAGCCCAAAATGTCAATAATGCTGTGGTTGAGAAACCCTGTTCTAAGAGTTTACAACTAAAGAAGTCTCAAGGACATTTATTCAAAGCGGGTAGACGGGCCTCAGTCCTGCCTCCCCCCAGGACCTTGTCCATTTGCTTACCATAGGGTGGGGTAGACAGAAGGATCACAGCAAATCCCACCTGTTGGAAAAGGCATTCCACATGCTGGTGGCCCAAGTGGGTTCAAGCTGGTAGGAAAAAGCTGGCCATTCACGGAGTCAGCTCAAGTTCTAGCAAGCATGATCTGTGGGATTCCAAAGTGTTCCACAGGCAGGGCACTGAAGAGATCAGAGAAGGGGGGCATCAGGGGAGTCTATTTCAGTATCCAGCCTCTGTGCTGGGGTCCAGGGCCCAAGAGGACCTGGAAAGACTGAGGCAGGGCTTAAACATCTCAGAGATAGAGACCCAGGCTAAAGTGTCTGAGAAAAACCAGGGCACAGGTGAGGGCTGAGGGAACAGAGGGCAAAGCAGATGCCTAAGTGGAAGATCAGATTACGGGCCAGTGCAGACAAATATCTGAAGTCAGCCCCAAGGCATGGGTGCAGCAGAGGCTTAAATATGGCCCATCTGTAGGCAAGCTCGGTCCTTCATGCTGAGGAGCAAGTGTGGGTGAAGGTAAATCCTTACAGGTGTAGAAGGGAACAGGCATGCACAGGTTAAACCCAGGCATATGTTGATTAGTAGAAAATCCAGCCAAGACTTTAAAAATGTATTGTATGTGTATATGTCTGTGGATATGTGTGTGTGCATGTTTATATTTGTGTATGTATGTTTATATGTTTCAGTGTCTGTGCATTTACCAAAAAGCATATGAAGTGGCTCTCAGTCTAAGACACCCCTGACACGTAGTGGGTGATCAATAACTGCTTTGCTGAATGATAGTAAAGTACACTGAGTACAAAGCTATTATTGTCTATAAAGTTCAGAAGCTAATGTTTCTCTAGGATCAGCAAACAAAAAAGATGTTGATGCTGAATTGACTATCTCATCTCAATGGTTTGTTAATTCATTCAATCGTTGTATTATTTTCTAATGTAAGCACCTACTTCGTGTTCCGTGCCCTGCTCCTACTGAGCATATAGAATAATGAACAAGACAGGCACATTTTTTTTTTCCTGGAGTTTATGGATGAGCTGGGGAGAAAACCCTAAAGATATGTTAATTGTTTAACTGATGGCCGCTGTCCTTATTAGCAACTGTTAGTTCATCTTAATGGAGTTGGTTGGGTTTGCAAAGAGAGAGAAAATTTACTTACGTCCACCATATTTAAAGGATTGTCTTTGGTATAATCCTTCCTCCCCCGATAAAAACTACTCTTTGATGTCTTAAGATGCTATAATAGACTTTACGCTACCAAATCAAGAAATAAATGATTAGGAGAAAGAAGAGCTTTAATTGCTATCATACTATTTTTAGTTCTTAACCCTTTATGGTTTGAGCTGGAACCTATAGTCACAGTTTTCCCAGGTGGCGACTGGGAAGGCTAATGGTTGAAGGAAAACATAGACATTCCAGCAAAATGGTGTTTAGTGTTGAGGGGCAAACTTTGGATTTTGGAGTGGAGTAGTTGGGATGGCTGAAAAATGGGAAATAGAGTCAGTCCCATGTTGATCAGAGATGGAAACCAGCTAACCATCCCTATCTGATGTGCAAAGAGACCTGGACCTGAGTCAGGCATCTCACATTCAAGCCCTGACTGCCCGCTCTGGCTACCTGATATTGGGCACTTTTGGTCACTTTGTATTCTGGGCTGCCTCGATGATCTCCTCTGAAAAATGGGGCTAATCATCTTCTCCTGCTCAGAGGGTGGTTTGAGCATCAACAAGATTGTTTGTGGAAGCTCCTTTCCAATGTTGAGGGGCGTTCAGCATACGAGGTAATATTTTCATTGTTCTCTTCACACATCAGGTTATTCTCATTTCTGCCACTTGTTTACACCTGTACTCTTGGCACTTCTACCATTCCACATGAGTAATTTCTAAATTAAAACTGCTTCTCAGCTGGAAGACCTTGGAGTCTCCCATTTATTCATCTGACTATCATTCAAGTCAACATATGTTGTTTTCTAGTTGCACCAAGTAAATCATTCCAGGGCTGGAATCAATGATCTTTGGTGTTGGAACGGTCTAACAGCAGAGAAGATGGAAATTTAGGGCACATGTAGAATCATGGCATAATTTAAGAAGAGGCAAAGGGCTGGGTGACCATTCCCTGAAGGCCCCATCTAGTGGGTTCACGCAACACCAAGATCCAGGATGTCAAGACTGCGATCTGGCTTTGGAAAGATGAATTATGGATGGGGTCTACCCTGTGTTCCTGTCTTTCTCCATCTGTCTTCTCCCGTTCAAGCCCTGATTTCTATATGGCCTTCTGTCTTCAGGGGACCTCGAGTGGGTGGGACAGAATGCCAAGCACAGGGCCTGGCCTTGGGGATTGCATTCTAAGGATTCAAAGCCAGCAGGTGGATTCTGACCCAAGGTAGCATGGCATGTAGTTTGAGCCAGAAGAGGCTGTGTTTTCTCCATCTATTAGCTAGGTATGTTTTATTTGTGAGAGACAAAAAGGTGAACTCAAACTACCTTGAGCAAAAATAAAATGATTAATACTAGTAAAATAAAAATGGAGTGGTAGGACTCCCTCATGTAACTAGGGAGTCAAAGGAATGGAGCCAGTTTCGGACTTCACTGGGTCCAGGGGCTCAGGAAATATTGTCAGGATTCTGCTTTCTCTCTAGCTGTCAATTCTGTTACGGCTCTTGGCTTGGTTTCTGTTCCAATAGCTTCTCCATACCTGATACCCATTAGACCCCTGGCCTACTAATATTCTAGCAACTTAATAACCCCAGTGAAAGAAAGAACAAGTTCTTCCTGAAATCCTTGTCAGAAAAGTCTCCCTAAGGACTCTGGTTGTCCCAATTTAGATACCTTCCCATCCTCAGTCAATCACTGGGGACACAACTGGATGACATCACACCTCTGTTGCTGAAGGTGATGGCAGGAAGGTCAGTCCCACCCATACCAGATGGAAAAGGTCTCTGACTCAAGAACGATATCCTGTCACCAGAAGAAGAGGGTAAAAGAAAGATGGAATCTGGACAGACAAAACCAACAAACATTCATCATATCGAATAATGTTTCATGGATCCTAAGCCCCATGAGATGATCCACACACAGAGAAGAAAAGTTCCATGCTCAACTTAGCTTTGAAAACACTGCCATCTCAATTCCCTCTTATTCTAAAGGCTCTGAGAAGTCCTGTATTGAAGAGACCCTCTTTTAATTTGTTTAATCCAGTATTTTCTTAAATGTTTTGACCACTGATTTTTTTTGTTTTGTTTTTCAGGATCAAGTTTTAAATCATGGAAAAATGATGGACTAGGAAGGGCCAGGATTCAAATGTTGAGAGCATCAAAACCAAACAATCTGTGGTAAGAGTGAGGTTGGGGTTATTACACTAGGCTGGAGTTGGGCAGAGGTGTGTTGGGAGGGTGAGCAGTGTGGAAACAAGCAAAGAGCATCAGCAGAATAACATTTCTTGGTGGTAGGGGCACAGGAGCTGAGAGCTATGATAGTGCCACCTCCTTGGGGTCCCATCTTACTCTGAGCAGGAGAGAGATATTGGAGAATGGAGATGGATATTCATCTGGTGACAGTAGAGAAGCCCATGATTCTAGCAAGGACTCCTCAGCTAATGAAGCTGTCTGCTCCAATAATTTGGAAGAACACAGCCACCCAGTATTCAAAGCAAAACTCCAACAGCCCCATCAAGGTGGAAAACAGAAAGCTGACCCTAACAGGACCTTGGTGCTCCAGCCAGGATGCAGGGTCAGGACCTGGACCTGTCAGGATCCAACCAACAAAACAGAAACAAATCTATGGATTTCAAATCAGGAATTTGATAAAAGAAACTGGTTATACAGGGGATGGAAGGGCTGAGGAGTTTACTTACAACCATGGGATATCACAGAGAACAGTACAGCCGGAAGCTCCTACCACCTTCTGGCTGGAGGGTCAAAGGACAGAGTTACTGGAGTCCGGGGTCTGGGGTTCCTCAGCAGAAGCTGGCACCACAGGGGGCCAGGCCAACAGTAGCTGGGGCTACAGAAGGTTCACAGTTGCCACTGGAGAGGCTGACTGAAGAGTGTGTGTGTGTGTGTGTGTGTGTGTGTGTATGTGCGCACACATATGTATATGTGTGCGTATGTGGTGTGCGTATGTGGTGTGTATATGTGTGTTCATGTGTGCATATATGGTATGTGTGTGCATGTGTGTATGTGTGAATGTATGTGTGTATGTATGTGTATATGTGTGTATATGTGTATATGTAAAACTGTGTGTATGTGTGTGTATATATGTTTATATGTGTATATCGTGTATATGTATATATGTATGCATGTGTGTATGTTTATGTGCTTATATGTGCATATGTGTATATGTATAAATGTATGCACATTTGTGTGTCTATGTATGTATATGTATATATGTATGCTTGTGTATGTATGTATGTGTGCATGTGCATATGTATGTACATATATGTATGTGTGTATGTGTATAAATGTGTGGATGTGTGTTTGTATAGGTATATTTGCGTATATGTGTATGTGTGTACACATATCTGTGTATATGTATATACGTGTGTGTGTGTTTAATCTTTTCCCTCTTTAGTCTACCGTCGGTATCTGCCATTGCTGAATCCAGACAGAAGCCAGTTGACCCAGGAGCTTCAAACACACCTGTGGAAGACAGCTCCTTTGCAATTTCCTGCATTGCAGAACAGAGCAGGGAAAAGGTCAGGAGGTCATGGGCCAGCAGAACCCAGCTTCAAAACACAAGGTTAGGTGGTTTCCCTGATGTTTCCCCAAATCAGGGATTGGCGAACTGTTTCCTATCAAGAGCCAGGTAGTAAATATTTTAGGCTCTGTGAGCCATTCAGGCTATTTGGTCTGTGCTGCAGCTACTCAAATCTTCTGTCGTAGTTCAAAGCAGCCATAGACCATATGTAAACAAATTATGTGTTCTGATGAAACTGTATAAAAAGGAGTGAGTAGAATGTGGCCCACAGGCCATAGTTCCCTGATCCCTAGAGAGCTCACTAAAGGATGCTGGGGATGTACGAATGCTTTCCTTCTTTCAAGAGGAACAGAATCCTGTGTTGCACTGATCACAAGGCTAATAAAATAATCATTTAAAAAAACATTTTTATGCTTAAAGTTGTTTCCCCCAGAATTCTGATTAGCAAAGTCTGTCCTCAGCTGTCACAACAATCTACCACATTATTCTCACATGTGTCTTTAAGATGCGCCAACATGTTGCAACCCAGTCCCGTATACCTTCTCCAGCCTTTCCCAGGACAGCATGCAATTTCTTCTTCCAAGAGCTCCAGGCGCAAGGGAAATGTGAGCAACAGGGGGTTGATTTTGAATTGTACGTAATTAACCACCAGTCAAGGGCTGATCTCTCATTGCAGAGGCTAATTCTGTCTGTGGAATTGTGAGACTAATTCTATACAATGCATTCTTGGGGTTAGAAGATGGAGTTTGGAGGGCAGTGGCAACATGTTCAAGTGGAAATTGATCCAAAGTGGTACAGACAGCTGCTTACCCTAGGAAGACACCGTCCTCTTTCCCAAACTCAGGGCACCGTCAATGCGCGCCTGAGCTCCCCTTGCCTATGAAAGGAGCTTCGTTCTAAATTTTGATACATTCATGACATAGAATTTCTCCCTTGATGAAAACCTTCTCCAGAAAACTTTCATTTCTTAGAATCCCAAAGTGGAAATGCCTATCCCAGCATTTACATCGTTCCTCTTTTCCCACCCTGGAGTTGGGCTGTTCTATACCTAATAACTCACACAATCTCCATCTCACTCACTCCACATTTGGGTCCTCTTCCCTTAGTTCTTTTGACTCCATTTGCTAATGCTTCCAAGATCCATCATCCCAGGAGCCATTGCCCTTAAAGAGGTAAAGTAACAAGCAAGATGACACAGACTTGTTTGGCTGGAAGAGTCTTGACAGAATTTGCTGACCACATGGCATTCACCACTTCCGTCTGGGAGTCAGAAAATGTCCTTGTCCAAGTCTACTTCAGAGTAGGAAGTAGTCCCAAAGGTTTGGAGGGGCCTATATTATATTGTCCTTTTCTCCCAATTCTATAACTTTTTCTTTTACCATGGTCACTTATTTTAAAAAGGTGAAGAGGCAAAAAGAAGAGCTATCTTAATCAGAAGTGTTGATATGCAATAATTAATACTTTTTACCTGCTCCATCCACCCCTAAATTTCAGCTTTGTCCATGTCTTAGTCCACTTAGTGTTGCTATAACGGAATTCCTGAGGCTGTGTAATTATAAAGAAAAGAGGATTTTTGGGCTCATGGTTCTGCAGGCTGTATAAGAAACATGGAGCCAGTATCTGCATCTGGTGAGGGCCTCAAGCTGCTTCCACTCATGTTGGAACACTAAAGTGAGTGTGTGCCGAGATCCCATAGTGAGAGAGGAAGAAACACAGAGAGGCAGGGGAGATCCTAGGCTCTTTTTAACAACCAGCTCTTGAAGGAAGTAATGAGTGAGAACACACTCATTACCATGAGGACAGTGCAAAGCCATTCATGGGGAATCTCTCTCTTTGACCCTAACACCTCTCACTGGGCCCCACCTCCAGTTTTGGGGATCAAATTTCAACATGAAATTTGAGGAGATAAACATTCAAACTATTGCAGTCCCTGAAGCACAGTGGATACCGCATTTTCTCTCAGCTATCAATCTTAGTGTCCCTCCTTGTCAAATTACACTTCAACCCCACCCTCAGCTTCATGCATTCACACATTTCTCTTGAGTTAATGTCTTCTCCTATTGACTGACCCTCCAGCAACCACCTTCTCCCACTCACATTCTCACATCCCATCCCCTCAAGGTGGTCCCTATCCCTACTCTCATCCTGGTTGATCTTGATTTTGTGAGCAGGTTATTAGTATCAACTCATGATATTGCCTATCTGTCTCCAAAAATCACTGGCATTAGAAGTTGGTCTGCCCTAGTACTTTGAAATAAATTACTTTGGACTGAAATAATTTTCTGATAGTGATAGCATTTTTGAAAGCAGACATTCATTTATGCTTGTTTTACATCATTTTGAGGACCTTGAACAGTGTTGCATATGGTGCCGATAGTGAATAAGATTTGTCTCATTTGCCAATTCTAATTGATTGGGAGTGCCTGCATGGAGCCACATCCAGGTTCAGCAGGCAAGAGTTCCACGATCAATTAGTAATGTCTGCCATGGCTATATGGTTATGAGGGTGAGGACATGCTTGCTACTTATCTGCTCTCCCTCTGATAAGTGTTCAACTATTACTTGCTGAAGCTGAGTGTGACATAAAGAGCTCAGAACCCAGAATTTTAAAAACTGGCATTTAAAATTAGTGTTACCGCTAATTAGCTAGGTCGATACTGAGCAAGTTTCTAGTCCTCTGTGGGTCTCCATTATCTTAACTATTAAGGGAAAAGTTGAGACCAAAACAGCAATACTTAGCCTAAAGCCTCCAACCTTGCAAAAGCTTGTGAAGAAATTGATGGGCATTCCCCCAGATGAGTGTCAATATTTCAAAAAGACTAATAGAAAAACTGTAGCATGGCTAAGAATAACTTCTTTGTAAAGGCAATGTTCTTTTGAAGCTAAATAAAAAAAAAGAAAAAAAAAAAAAAGAATGACTTTGCGATCAGATAAACCTGAGTTTTGAACCTAGTTGGGTAAGTTACAGAACTCCTCTGTGCCTCTGTTTCCTGAGTTGTGAAATAAAGACAACTTTATGACAGTCTCATAAGGATTAAGTAAGATAAGCATTGTAAATCCCTCATCTGGGCTTTAGTAAGCACCCAATAAAATAATATAATTATTGATATTATGATTATTTTAGATGAGACAGGCCACTTATCTTTTACAGGCATTGTATTAACTGAGTGATCATTCGTTATATAGATCTGTGGTTATTCTGTGGGAAGCATATCCTTTTTTTTAGATGATCAGAGCAGTTTAGTTTGCTGGCTGCATCCTTTAGAACAAGAGGCCCTAGGGAAAGAGAGGAATATATCAAAGAGTCTTCTGATGTGGAAAAGGCCGGGAACCCGGGGGATGGTTGTCCTCTGAAGCCCTTTCTTATTTTGAACGTCTGCACTCCTCCAAATGCCAGAAATGTGTCTCTACAGGGCTTGGTACACAGGCAGCTTTCCTGATGAAAAAAAAAAAAAAAAAAAAAAAAAAAAAAAAAAAAAAAAAAAAAAAAAAAAAAAAAAAAAAAAAATAAAAAAAAAAAAAGGAGGTGAAGCCATTCTGAGATTTTCTGTACTGTTCTGTGACTTAGTGTACAGTTCACGTCCCCTGTCAGGCCAATTACCGACTTAAAATGTTGTTAGGAAAAGGCAGGCATGTTCATTATGTAGCAGCGAGCACTGGGGCCCACTGGTTTTCTATTTATGCTGTTTGTAAAAGCCATTCTTTCCTAGTCCTTTGACTGTGCATGTCACCAAAAGGCTCCCAAATCACAGATTCTTCCCTGGTAGCTGTCCATCTCCCCTTTTTCTGCCCATCCATCACCTTCTTCCACTCTACAGGGCTCGGGCAAGACAGGAATTGCAGGGAACGAAGAGTTGAGTAGGAGCGGATGTTGTTGTTGGCAGAAATGTTACTTCCTGTGAGAAGGAAGAGAACAGAATAAAATGAGGGAGGAATTAATTGATCAAGTTAGATTCTTGTGGCTAAGATTGATGGGAGATCACAGGATGCCATACCTTGGTTAATTTCAATGAAGAACTTGAAACCATCAAATAAACCAACAGGTCTCCTTTGTGGAAGGTAGACAGGACCAGGAGTGAGGATACCTGGGTTCTACTTAGGGCCCGTTTGATCTTGAGCGGGGCATCAAACCACTCTAGCTTCCAACCTTTTCTTCTGCAAATTGAAATTGATGGGTAAGATTTTCATTACGTTTCCATCCAGCACCTATAATTCATGGATATTTTATTTTATGAACCAAAAGTGGTTGAGAAGCTGAGTTCTTTGGAGGGTTCCTATTTTGGCTTTATATAGACCCCGTCTCAGTACTTACAAGAGCTCAACCAGTTATAGCTGACTATTTCAAAAATTTGAATACACTTTGGATAAATCTATATTTGTTGGAGGACAGAACTTAAAACTTCAGCAACCTGGAATAGTATTTATTCATCTGGTCAATCAATCTTTCTTTAAAATTCTATAATAAATATTTTATTGCAAGAAATACATACATAGGCACTTTTTTTATTAATCCAAGTCTGTTATCAATCAGGAAACAGATTAATGCTTTTGCTTTGCTTTTCCTAAGCAAGCAGAATGAGCTCATCTCAGGCATAGGATTAGTTCCTTCAGCAGTGTGCAGTCTTTCTTGCATCTTCAAGCCAGTTTGACATCTGAAGTCATTGCCTCATTAGGTGCCTGCTGTGTGCTAAACCAGTCTTTTACTCTCTCCTACATTGGCTCTCCTAATTTTGTTTTTCTTTATTTTCTATCTCTCTCTCTTTCAAAAAAATCACTTGCTATTAAGTATAGGGCACAAGGTTTCCAGAAGGAAGCTTAGGAAGCCTAGATTTCTTGATAAGGTAAAATACAACTCCTGTCCCTCCTGCCTCTCCTCTTGCCTCCTGATAAACCAGAAAGATATAGAGTTTCAAAGTGGTTTGCTCCCTTTTCAAACACCACTTTCCATGATGGCTTTTCCCCTCTAATGCAAAGGGAATTGTTTTCCTTTCTCAAAAGAGAAAGCACCCCCTTTTCAGGGAAGCCATCAGCATCCCAGTATTTACTGATTTAAGATGACAATGGTCTCCTTAGCAACCTCATTCTCACCGGATTAGACAGGCCCTCTTCAATGCTCCAGGTCTTGCAAATCCCAGCCAAGACCAGAACATGGCTCTTTCCAACATTGGCAAACGTAATATAATGAGGTTATATTTAAAAGCCCGAGATAGATGATAGTTTCTCCCCAAGTAGCAAAGGAAGGTTGTCATGCTACAGAGTGATCCTCTTTAACCAAGGGCTTGGTGGATAGAGGATCATATCAATCCTATCCTTAAATGAACTTAGTGTTTTAAAGAGAAAAGACACCAGGCTCTATACAATGCTTACCTCTCAGCTTTTGGTTGAAGCTGCAGATAATAATAAACAAAAGCTCCCAGTGTGGTGTCTGGCACACAGGAGGTAGTCACTAATGAAGCCTGAGGGCTGTGAAGATCTACTAGACTGCGCTGGCTAATAAGACAGGGGGCCAGTCTGCTTTATTCAGCATCGATGTTTAGCATGCTGCCTGATGCTTAAAAGTTTACGTTGCTTAAATGCACTTCATATCTGGGATCCTCAAGATCCCAGATGAGTTCAATCACATCATCACCCTATGTTTCACAGATGAAAAATGAGACTCAGAGCCACAGCCTCTGGACTAAGGTTCCACAGTCAGTGGCAGAGCCAGGCTGTGTCCCCAAGTCCCATCGCTCTAGACCACTCCATTAAACTGTCTCTATAAACAGTAGCTCTTTGTCTGGGCTCTGTGAGGAAAAAAATCAAGGCTCAGTTCCTTTCCAGTGCTCTCAGCTCTGTTTATCAACCAACTTGGAAGAAGCAATTGCAATGAGGAGATTCCCCTCAAGGAACATACAATGTCCTTGTTGCTTTGGAATTTTGTAACTCCACCTCATCCCGTGCTCCCTGGAAGGTGCCTACAAATTTGAAGCTTGAATGATCCCAGGTTCAACACAGCTCGTTCTCATTCACGGAGGAGAGCTCATTTTCTGTTGCTTCTCTAACATATGTTTATCCAAATTAATCATAGTAACAGGGGACTGTACATCCCTGGCATGGGGCTCTGCTGCCTGGGCAGATTTTCTTGGCAGGGAAACTGAGCGGGCACACAGAACTTGCAAAAGGGGTGGGCTCAGAGCTAATTTAATTGAGCTCTGGTAAGAAACTGTCAGCCCCTTTCCACAGGGCAAGGATTATGGAATAAGAAGGAGGTAAAAATGCAGAAAGCAAGTGATACAACACGACTCTTTCCTGGGGCTGCAGGATTTATTCATGATCCTGGGACTCCTTGCTCTGGGCTGATGCTAAGCAGTGGCCTGGGAAAATAGCAGTCACCCAGACTAGAAACCCCAGAGGCATCCAGGAATCCTCTCTTTTTCTCAACCTCCACATCCAATTGGTTTCTAGGTCCTTTTGTAGCCCCTCCTCTTGGCCTGAGTTCACCCGTTCTCATCAGTTACCTAGACTTTTTCATCAGTGTTCCCATTGTCCCCCCAAACCCTCCCAGTTCCCCTTTCTGTTGCGTCATCTCTTTTGCAGCTGGTATGATTTTCTTAGAAGGGAAATCTACTCAAAACCCATCAAAGATTTCTCATGTCTTTATCATAAAACCAAATCTGGAAGCCTGGCATTCAGATCCCTTCATAGCTAGTCCGGGTCTAATTCTGTGGTCTCATCTCTTGGCACCTGGACTCAGTCTTCTTGAGCATCAGTAGACTTCCTCAACTCCATGTCACTGCGTCTTGTTTCTTTTATCTACAATTGCACTCCAGCCCTGATCGCCCTTATGCAAGTCCTAGTAGTTAATATTTCATTGTTTCCCAAGGGACACAATCTAGCTCTTTAGGAAAATTTTTAGGCAATCATGAATTTGGGGTTCACTACCAAGGGGCTCAAACATATATTTGAGGACAAATGAAGAACACCCTTGCATTAATATAGATTACAGTAATAAGACAGTGACCAGGATGATAGGGGATTCAAGCACAGGCTTTTGAAATAGACACGAGTGTAAGTTCCAGCCCGGGCACCAGCCATGAGGCCAGGAGTAAAAAATGCTGAACCACTTTCCTCTGTTTTTTCCTCTGTAAAATAGGCATAGTAATATTACCTACCTTATTTTTTAATTAGGTAAAACATCTAATGCTATATCTTTTGCAGAAATGTGTTTAACAAATAGTAGCAGTGATGATGAGGATGGTTGATGATGATGATAGTGATATTAGCATAATCCAAGCACATTTTGGAGTACTACATGGTCCAGTTTTGGAGGAATGTGACATTCAAAGAATCAGTCCAGCAGCCAAAATGCATTTCCACTATTTATCTTAAAAAGACACAATATAACTGACAACACATGTTTAAAGACCCCTTTTTCAATACCTCTTATCCTTCCATCCAGTAGCTATTTCAAAGTGATTCCCTTCCTAACCGCTCCACAATTCTCAACTGTTAATCAAAAACTCAGCAAGCTGCCAACTTTCCCTCTTCTTTCTTTCCTGTTCTTTTTATCTGTGGAATAAATCTTTCCACACCCATCCATTGGTTCTCATCCCTCATGAGTTTTGCTTTTTGCATAATAAATGTCTGGTGGGGATAATGAGAATGCTGAGTGAACAATGAAAACATTTTCCTTAGTATGGGAAGGGAGAGAAGGGATGAGAATATACATCCACTAATCCCAATGTTTCTGTTAAAACAGCAACAGACCAACCTGTAAAATAACACAAACACTAAATTGGTGAATTGCCACCATTATCTTTGGTAAACAGTGCAATAAATTGGGATGACCTTTCTTAGTCGACAAGAAGATAATGTATGAAATTATCAATACCATCTCAAAACAACCTGCAGCCAAGTTGGAAGGAATCCCATCCTCCAACCTGTGCCTTTAACCCTTAAAAAGCCAACCCACAAAACAGCCAACAACAGACGCTGGGGAGGTTTAGAATAGTGAAAAACCACACCCAATTTTCATTCTAGTAAGATCTACTAAAGCAACAAAAAGAAAAATACACATTTCAACATAGCACTTGCTTTTAAAAATTTCTTCCACAAATGACCTCAAACATATATCCAAAGATACATATGCAAGGATATTCATTACAACATGACAGAAGCAAAAGACTGAAAACAATCCAAGGGTTCATCAAGGAGGACTGGTTAAAAAATGATGGTACATTCATGCAATGGCATATTATGGTGGTATTTTTCTGCTGATACAAAAAAATCCTCAAAATACGTTTTTAAGTGCAAAAAGTAATGTGTAGAAACATTTATTTAATATGCTCAAATTTGCGTTTGTGAAATTCACACAAACGCATACATTTGTAAGACACACACCTTTAAAAAATTGTGCATTTTATATTTCTGCTTGTCCATGCATTAAAAATATATCAGGAAAGATAACAAGAAATCACTGGGAACGAATATCCATGGGAAATAGGGCCAGGGGTAGAAGTAGGAAGGGAACATTTTTCACTGCATGTCTTTTTATACTTCTTTTTTCACAGGCAAGTCTTACTTTATAATGAAACTTTTTCTTTTCAGGAAGAAAATCGCACTCACTTGGAGTCAGACTTGAATTCAAATCCCATCTCTTTCCTTATTAGCTATGTGACTTGGCGAAGCATTTCACTGCTGAGACCTCTGGTTTCTCACTGTAAAATGGGACCAATTACCCATAACTTGTCTGGCTGTGAGACTACGTACCTAAAATACCTAGCATGCATCTACAAGATAATAGGTACTCAATAAATTGTAGTTTTCTGCTTTGATCAATGTCTTGAAGTCTTACTCGCCATGTAAGTACTAAATATGTAACACTCACTTTGTTCCTGCAGGTGACCTGTCTACTGACCTTGCATCTTTATCTCCCTCTCTCTCAGAACCATGCCTGTCCTTGAACTTAATAGATTGTCAAGTTTACCTTCAATACTTGCTTCTTAACATCACTTATAATTCTTTCCAGCAATTTTTCTCCCCAACCTCATCCAACCTTTTATCCTACAAATAGGATCTACTTGCTGGTGGACTGTCTCAGGGTCCCTCATCACTACTCATAAGCAATAATAACAATATCTAATATTTATTGGGCATTTTCTATGTGCCTGCCACTGTTCTAAACATGTAATTCATCTAAATACCTGGAGAAGTAAGGACTATTAGTATCCTCACTGTACAGATAAGATAACTAAAGGTGAAGCATAGTGGGGTTAAGAAAGTTACCAAGAATGGGGATGTAGCAGAGCTGTGTTGTTCATCTGCCTTCTATATTCCTACGTACCCTGTTGAGAAAATTCAAATACTATAAGACCAGGAGATCCTCAGCCTATCAGTGCCATTTAATAATGATACATCCCCATCCTCGTCTGTTCAAATAGCTTTGTTATTCTCTTCTCTAACGTCCCTCCACCTAACACCCGCAGAAGTGACTGCAGAAGGCAACCTTGGAACACTCCTCTAGCCCAGTACAGAGGCATGGCTGAACTCTGAGAACACTTCTGGTCTGCGGTCTGTATACTGAAATTCCCAAGGCAGCTACCTTGTCCCCATGATGACAGGGCTTCTATTGAACACTGATCCCTGCACGACACACTTTCGGTGTGTCATTATGACACTGTCAGTGCATCTGTGAGTCTGTATCTGGCCACAAATAAATGGCTTCCTTTTCCCCACACTGCCAACTCATATTTAGGTAGTGATTCTGTGGGAGAAATTAATGACGGCTCATCAGTTTCCATGCACCCATTGCCACAGCCTGATGGCTGATGTTCACCCTAGTTTACTTGTTTCATACTTTAATTTCTCACCAGAGATCAATCGTGCTGTTTTTCTGAGGCCATTTCTTGTAAGAATTGAAATCAATTGAAGCGTTGACTCTGAATCACTCTGTAAGGACAGCTGTATTTTAAATTTTAGAAGCTCCAATGTATTGAGTCTGCATTTTGACTTTGCAATGCAAACGAAAGTATGCTATTATTTTGTACTTGTTGTATACCAGCCACTGTACCTAGCACTTAGCATACATTTTTCCACTGAATTCTCGGGCAGATACTATGATTATAGATGTGGAAACAGTGGCTTAGAGAGGTAACAGGATTTGCCCAAGCCCACTCAGAGGTATGGTCAGGACACAAACTCAGGCCTCTGGAGTCCCGGCCCAGTGATTATTCATTTCTTCATTCAGTCACTCGTTTATCCAACATAGTCATTAGTGTCTCCCAGGGCTGGGCACTGAGGATTCAGTGGTGAACAAAATGGTCTCACTTCTCTACTTATGAAACCTTTAGGACTGTTGTATCAAGAGCACATTATGCTTGCAAAATAACCATCACCTCTTATTTCCCAGGCACTATAAAGTTTACAAAATGCATTCACACCCATTATCTCATTTTGAATAAACTTACTGTACTCCCTGATGCTTAAATAAATGACAAATAAGACCTGTGACTCTGGAGTAGCCTGTTACAAAAAGTATATCCTCTTCCACTCAATCTTTCCGAAACCAGACACTTGCATTTACTGTACTTGAAGCAATTGCATTAAAATTAAATTACCTTTCTTCTTTCATTCATTTCACCCCTGCTTTCTGTTGGTCTTAAAATGCTCCTTGGGTCTCTAGATAGGTGGTTTCTGCTTTCCATTGCCATTGCATCTCAGATGAACAGGTGCTGGGGGCTGGTTGCCACTTTGGAGACCTTTAGGGTACTGTTTGAGAGCTGGGGGCAACCCCTGAGCAGTCAATCCCTGTCCTGGTAGTCTGCTATTCCCCTCCTACATTCTTTGTTTTTTCAGATTTTAGAGGGTTTTAACCTTTATCTTAGGTTCAGGGCTACATGTGCCGGTTTGTTACATAGGCAAACTCATGTCATGGGAGTTTGTTGTACAGATTATTTCATGACCCAGGTACTAAGCCTAGTACCCAATAGTGTTGGCGAGGTTGTGGAGAAAAGTAAACACTTATACCACTGTTGGTGGGAGTGTAAATTGGTTCAACCATTGTGGAAAGCAGTGTGGCAATTCCTGAAAAAGCTGAAAACAGAGCTACCATTCAACCCAGCAATCTCATCACTGCGTATATACCCAAAGGAATGTCAATCATTCTGTCATAAAGACACATGCATGCATATGTTCATTGCAGCACTATTCACAATAGCCAACACATTTTTTTTACAATGAGAGGAAATAACAAGCAAATACTCCTTGAGCATCAATTATGTGCTTATAGTCCTGTAGGTCAGGATAGAGATTTGAGGGGTTTTGGCTCCAGAGTAAAAGGAAGCCATAGAATGGTGGGTCCCAGCTGTGAGAAGGTCTGGCATGTTCTGCGCCACGTTCATTTCTGCTGATGGAGAAAGACCCCACAGGCGGGTCACAGGAGTCATGCTCTGCCCCCTACCCTTGTCCCTCAGAATTCCCCAGAGGTCTTTAACCCCCAGCCACTAAAAACAATAATGATAATAACAATGATGGCACTATTCGTAAATCTAAGGCTTGATCTTAGGATCTGGGACTCCCCCATGTATTTATCACATTGGTCTAGAGACTGGGGGACTCTTCAGTATATCCACCAAGACTTTTCAGGGCATTCTTTTAAAATTATATTTTGAGTTTCTGTTTCATGCCAGGAAAGAGTTCTTGTCCTTGTGGATTTTACTGCGTAGTAGCTGAAACAGACAAAAACAAAACAAAACAAAACAAAAAAAACATGCAGAGCAGTAACTACAGTACAACGTGTGATACGGACCACAAAGAAAATAAACAGGAAGTAGGGACTAAAGTAACCGGAGGAAGTCTACTCCAGACTCTGAGAGCAAAGCACGTTGAAGCTGAGACGTGAAGGATGAGAAGGAGCCGGCCATGAGAATTCCAGTGGGAACAGCATTCCACACACAAGGAACAGCACCAGAGAAGGATCAGAGGTAGAAAAGAAACTGACAGGCAGCCATTGTGGCAGGAATTGACGAATGAAAGGAACATAGCGTTAGATGTCAGAGGGGGTAAACAGGGACTGGAGTAGATCTATGCAATTAAAATAGAATGCAAGCCAGAGTATGTTTAACATTTCTAGATATTCAAACGAATAGAAGTAACCAAGCGAAATTAATTTAAAATATTTATTTAACCCAATATAATGAAATATTTTGAAGTTATTTTATATATATACAATTATTAATATGATGTATTTACATTTTTTATACCATGTCTTTGTAATCTGATATGCATTTTATGCTTACAACATATCTCCGTTTGGACTGGCCACTAGAAACTTTCAGTAGCTGAATATAGCTAGTGGCTATCTGATTGGACAGCACAAGGATAGATCATGGTGGTAACCGGTTATATTCGCGACACCTCCTCCAGATCTCCCAGTGAACTACATCTCTCAATAGTCATGCCTTTTTGTAGCATCCCCCCTAAACACACATACAATAAAAATGGGCCAACTGGCCGGGAGCGGTGGCTCACGCCTGTAATCCCAGCACTTTGAGAGCCTGAGGTGGGCAGATCACGAGGTCAGGAGATTGAGACCATCCTGGCTAACACGGTGAAACCCTGTCTCTACTAAAAATACAAAAAATTAGCTGGGCGTGGTGGCGGATGCCTGTAATCCCAGCTACTTGGGAGGCTGAGGCAGGAGAATGGCGTGAACCCGGGAGGCGGAGCTTGCAGTGAGCCGAGATCGCGCCACTGCACTCCAGCCTGGGCCACAGAGCGAGACTCCATCTTAACAACAACAACAGCAACAACAACAGCAACAACAACAAAATGGGCCAACTAATAGAAGGCAGTAGAAGTGATATGGCATAGTTCCCAAGACTTGGCCTTTGGAGTTCTACAACCTCCCCTTTCACCTCTTGTAATTCTTGCACTTGGACTCAGCCACCATGGCTGGAGGAAGCCTAAGCAGCCATGTGGAGGCAAACCCACCGAGGAGAACTGAGGCACCCACCTGATGGCCCCAGTGGATCTCTGACAGCAACTAGCTTTAACTACCAGCCATGTGAGTAAGGTGATGTTGGACTTTCCAGCTACCCCAGTGGGAAATAATATTATTTTAAGCCCCTGAGTGTTGGGGTGGTTTGTTTCCTGATAATGGATAAGCAAAACTCATGGCAATAATTTTGTTTTTATTTGGAGTGAGACAGGGAGCCATGGAAGAATTTCGAGGGGAGGGATATCTTGATCTGACTTTATTTTTAACAAAATCACTTTGGCTATTGGGCTAAGAACAGACAGTTGGGGGCAAGAGTGAAAATATAGAGCTAAGTAGGAGATGATCACAGCATCCAGGCAAGAAATGCTGGTGCTCAGAAATGCTGGTGCTCAACAAGAGTGGCAGTGGTGGGAGTAGAGGGCAATGGACCTATCTGGGATATTTTCCTGGTAGAGTCAAAAGTGCCACTGATAGATTGGATAAAGGAAGGAAAATTGAGAAGTTAAAGAAATGTATGGGAAATACTTGGGAGATGCCCTTGAGGACATTTCTGAGGCTTTCACATCTGTCATGGTGCCGCACTTCAGAATAATTCTGAGTTAGTGCAAGTTAAAAGGTGAAATTGCCTTCTCTCTCTAGAGGTCATTATTTATGGTATTTCCTCAGATTCAATGAGCCTAGACAACAATGCTCACCCTCTGCCCCCAAATCACAAGTGTGTAAGTGCATGAGCATGAATAAGTAACAAGTATCCTAAGGTTTCTTGACAGTTGCTGTATTTTAGTGGCTGCATAAAATCTCCCCCATCCCCTAGCCCTCAACAGCTGCTGGGATGCCACAATTGTGCTACTCAATACAAACTGATACTTACTGAAGTCATAAGCGCAGATACTATTAAATGGAAACGGGTTGCCTAGCAGAGTCAGGCACATATGCAATGAATAACCACTATTTATTTATTTAGCAGTAGCAGAGCCTCCATTTTTCCCCAATGAGAGGTGAAATGCCTGTCAGTTGAGAGCAGAACTAACTCACTGTATCAGTTACCTATAGTCACAATAACACTGCGAACAAACACTCACAAAAGTCCAGTGGTACACACTGGTAACTGTTTATTGCTCACGTGCTTGTATTTGTTGGCTAGGTGGTTCTGCTCTGCTCTGCTGGTCTTAGCTGGGACTTTTTCACCTATTTGCGGGTGGCAGTCTTGAAAGTACACTGCTTGCATCTCACATGAAAAAGAACTTTAATTTCAGCTGCAAGAGCCGCAGTTACTTGACAGCTTCAAGTTGCTACTATCTTCAGAATCTCCCTTGGCTTTCAAGCCAAGGCCCCACAGTTGGGGTGCAGCCCTTAGATAATGACTTAATGGAGCAGAGTGCCAGAGCCCGGCTGTTCTGCCCAATACTTGATTCCTATATAGGAAACTTTTTGCTCCAGATCTCCCTTTTGGGTTGGTTGAGACTTTGTCCAATATGATCATGATCTTAGGCTCTCTGTCCAATCCTGTTTCTCTTCCTTTCTTTCGTATAATAGGTATCAGATGGACATTGAGGTCTAAAGCCTTTCCCTGCCTAATTCTGCTTCTGTCACCTTTTGTCTTCCACCATCTTGTACTCCTAACTCCACCTACATGTCTGTTTCTCAGATGACCCAACTGACACACTGGAGGTTGGCTTGCTGGCTGTTGGCAGGTCTTGAATGGCCTTGGCTAGGATGTCTGAAGTGACTCAGCCATGCTCCATGTGACTCTTGTGAACCAGCAGGTCAGCCCAGGCGTGTTTCCATGAAGATGACAGAGACACAAGAGAGCAAGCAGAAACACGCAAGCCCTCTTGAGACCTAGGTTTAAAACTGGTATACCATATATTCTACCTCATTCTGTTGGGTAAAAAAAAAGAAAAAGAAACAGTCACATAGGAAGGAAATACTCTGCCTTGATGATAGGAACTCCAAGGTCACATGACAACTCAAGGGTATAGGGAGAGATGAATTACTGGAGCCATGATTACAATTTGCCATTGGACAAACCATCTCAACAGCAGGCCTTCCAGCCTCTGCACCTTCACCCATGCATTTCCTCTCCCTAGAGACCTTTCCTCCTTATACTTGAATATTTGCACTGTACCCAGCCTTCGACAGCTATCCCAACCCTCTTCCTCTGTGAAGTCCTTCCTGGCTACAGTTGCTGTTTTCTCCACATCAGAACTGAGAGTCTTCAATGTGATGGTCAAATGCAAATTCAGATGCAGTTCTTCCTGTCTCCAAAATAAATGGTAGGCAAGTATTTATGGAACAAAGAAGTAGATACATGAGTGAAACTCAGTAAGAGACCTAAATGAAAGACGTCCTATGTGAAAATGGAGATAATGTTTGTATCTTCTTCATAGACGTGTTAAGGAGAATTAAATAAGACACTCCACATTAAGCACTTAATATGTCCCTAGTATATTATAAGTGATCATATACCTAAGGATAAATTATAAACTAAAACAGAAGAAGGCTGGAAGAAAAAGATGAGAGAATATCTCAGTGACCTTTTGAGAAGGCAAAGATTTCTTAGAAAGGGTTTAGAAAGCATGACTCATAAAGGAAAAAAAAATAAACCGGCTTTACCAAAAATAAAAACATCTGCTCATCAAAATACATCTTTAAGAATACAAATAGGCAAACCACAGACTGGAAGAAAATATTGCAAAACATATCTCTGACAAAGAACTTGCATCTAAAACATAGAAAGAATTCTTACAACTGGATAATAAAAAGACAAGCAACTCAATTTAAAAAACCTGAACAGACACATCATGCAAGAATATACGTAAATGGCCAATAAGTTCTTGAAAATGTGTTCAACCTCATTAGTTATTAGAAAAATGCCGGCCGGGCGCGGTGGCTCAAGTCTGTAATCCCAGCACTTTGGGAGGCCGAGATGGGCGGATCATGAGGTCAGGAGATCGAGACCATCCTGGCTAACCCCGTGAAATCCCCGTCTCTACTAAAAAATACAAAAAACTAGCCGGGCGAGGTGGCGGGCGCCTGCAGTCCCAGCTACTCGGGAGGCTGAGGCAGGAGAATGGCGTAAACCCGGGAGGCGGAGCTTGCAGTGAGCTGAGATCCGGCCACTGCACTCCAGCCTGGGCGACAGAGCGAGACTCCGTCTCAAAAAAAAAAAAAAAAAAAAAAAAAAGAAAAATGCCAATTAAAAGCACCATAACTGAAACTAAAAGACCAACATCATCAAATGAGGGTAAGGATGTGGAGGAGCTGGGATTCCTTTACACAGCTGGAAGGAATAGAAAAGGGCACAGCAAAGCCAGGTGTGGTGGCGTGTGCCCGTAGCCCTCAGGAGGCTGAGGAGCTCAGGAGTTCAACGCCAGCCTGAGCAACATAGTGAGAACCTCAACTCTAAGAAAAAAAGAAGGCCGGGTGCGGTGGCTCATGCCTGTAATTCCAGCACTTTGGGAGGCTGACGAGGCAGGTGGATCACGAGGTCAGGAGTTCGAGACCAGCCTGGCCAACATGGTGAAACCCCATCTTTACTAAAAATACAAAAAAAAAAAAAAAAAAAAAATTAGCTGGATGTGGTGGCGTATGCCTGTAATCCCAGCTACTCGGGAGGCTGAGGCAGGAGAATTGCATGAACCCGGGAGGCAGAGGTTGCAGTGAACCGAGATCACACTATCACACTCCTGCCTGGGGAATAGAGCAAGACTCTGTCTCAAAAAAGAAGAAGAATAAGAGGAAAAAAACAGGAAGAAGAAAACAGCAAATTCTCAAGAAATTGCACATATATCTACCCTAAGACCCAGCAATCTGGACAAATACAACTAGGTATTTATCCAACAGAAACAAAAGCAAATGTCCATAAAAAGCCTTGAACACAAATATTCAGAGCAGTTCTCTTCATAACAATCCCGAACTGGAAACAGTCTAAATATTCATCTACAGGAAAATAAGATGACTGGGGTATATTTGGACAATGAAATATTACTCAGCAATAAAAAAAAAACAAACTACTGACTCATCTAATAATATGATGAATCTCAAAAATGTTTTGCTGAGTGAAAGAAGTCTGCACCAAAAAAAGTATATTTTGCATGATCCCATTTGTATGAAATTCTAGAATAGGTAAAAATAACCTATGATGACACAAATCAGGGCAGTGGTTGCTTGGGGGGAGGAGGGAACACTTGACTGGGAAGGGACACGAGGGAACTTTCTAGGGTGATTAAAGATGTCCTGTCCTGATATGCATTCATCCAAACAGACTGAGCAACACGTTTTAGATCTCAGCAATTTCACTGCATGCAAAGTAGATCTGAATAAAAAATTTAGAAACATGAGCTATTGTCATTATGATTAGTCATTGTTTTGTTGTGCACCACGCACCAAGGTCCGGTGCCATGAAGGCAGGACCCTGTTTTCTCTTGCTCGTGCTTAGTTCTGTGGTGCCTAGCCCAGTGCCTAGCACATAATAGGTACTCGATAAATGCTTGTTGAGTGAATTCATAAATGAATGAATGAATGAGTGTTTGAAGAGGGAGAGAGAAGGAGTGACATAAATTTCTGGCTGTCCAAAACTGGAGCTGGGAGAGATACTGTTCTGATATTTACAGCCTTCAAGCATTTCTGTTCTGGTTTGCTGGACAAATGGGGGCTCCTGTAACACTCATAGCTATGTATTTACAAGACAGCCCTGCAGCTACTTGGGAACTAATTCCGCCTCGCTATGAGATCGTTTGCCTTTAGAAAAGAAGATGTAAATATTCCCCACTCGGCTGAACAGAATGGCTCCACTGGGCTCCCCCAAACAGTCTTTAAGAACATCCTTTAACTTAGAAAAGATTTGCAAGGGCAGGCCGAGGGATGCGTCTAGGGGAAGAAGGGAAGCTGATATTACTGAGGGCCTACTAGGCGTCATGTTCCGTGCAGTGCTGAGCACTTTCACAGGCATAGTCTCCTTTACTTTTTAGGATGCAGCTGGCAGGGATCATTGTCTCCATTTCACAAATGAGAACACTGAGTCTCAGAAGTGTCCCAGGTGAGTTACACTCTGCAAAGGTTGGCATCGAACCCCAGGCCTGCCTGACACCTGGTGGCGGAGTGAACCCAGGGTGCAGTTCCAGCTCTGACACACGCTTGCTGGGTGCGTGGGCTTATCATTCTCTGAGCTTCAATTTCTTCATCTGTAGAAAGAGGGCACATGCCTTGCCTTCTCTGCCTCCTTAGGGTGGAGCCATGATGATGACATCCTGGCGACACTCAGAAGGTGCAGAGAGTCGCTATTTCTCGGCTTCTCCCACCAGTGAGACTGAGAGGAAGCCCAGGGAAGAAAAGATCTAGCTCTTGCCTTACCCAGGGGAGCTGGGCATGTCACCTGCCAGGAGGTTGTCTGCCAGGTTGTGACACAGGGAACAGGCCCTCATTTCTCCAGTGCAACTTTCCTGTTGGTGCTGCCTTCTACATTTATTCAGAAGCTCATTACTTCTCACACCTGCCCTGCTACCACTCTGGTCTGAGCCATCTTCATCCCTCACTTGGATTCATAACCTCCAAACTGGTCTCCCTAATTCTGCTCTTGTCTCCTTAGAGCCTATTTTGTATCCAGCAGCCAGAGATATCATCAAAAACCCCAGGCAAAAATCATGTCAAAACTCTGCTCCAAAGCCTACACTGGCTCTAGGCAGGGGTGTCCAGTCTTTATATTATTATTTTTATTATTTGAGATGGAGTCTCACTCTGTCGCCCAGGCTGGAGTGCAGTGGCACAATCTTGGCTCACTGCAACCCCCAACTCCTGGGTTCAGGCAATTCTCCTGCCTAAATCTCCAACCAAGTAGCTGAATTACAGGCATGCGCCACCACCCCTGGCAATTTTTTTTTTTTTTTTGGAGAGGCGGGGTTTCACCATGTGTCCCAGGCTGATCTTGAATTCCTAGGCTCTAGTGACCCTCCCACTTCAGTCTCCCAAAGTGCTGGGATTACAGGCGTGACCAATCTTTTGGCCTCCCTGGGCCACATTGGAAGAATTGTCTTGGGCCACACGTAACATACCCTAATACTAACAATAGCTGATGAGCAAAAAAAAAAAAAAAAAGGCTCTAAAAGAATCTCATAATGCTTTAAGAAAGTTAATGAGTTTATGTTGGGCCACATTCAAAGCTGTCCTGGGCCGCAGGAGTCCCTCGAGCCATGGCCATGGGTCGGACAGACCTGCTCTAGGGCCTAGGGCAAACCTCATCCTAGTTCGCTCAGGACTTTCCCTGTTTTAGCACCAAAAGTTCTGTGTCCCAAGAGCTCCCTCTGTTCTGGGCAAAGTGAGATGGTTGGTCACCCTAAATGGCTCCCACCTTACTCTCAGTTAAAGCCAACATCTTTACAAAATCCTACAAGGCCCTACATCATCTGACCCTCATCACCTCTCTCATCTTGTCCACCATTCCTCACCCGCTCGATCACCCCACTGCAGCCATACTGGCCTCCTTGAAGGTGCTCAAACCCACCATTCCTGCTCCTACCTCAGGGCCTTTGCATTGACTGTTCCCTCTGCCTAAAATGCTTTTCCCAAGTTCTAGACATAGCTGGTCCCTTTACTTTATTCAGATCTTTACCTAAATGTCTTTCCCAAGGAATCCTTCGCCTGCCCACTCTATCTAAAATGCTCTCTGCACCACTTCCAATGCCTTCTAGTCCCTTCTACAGCTTCTTTTTTTTTTCCTCCTCCACATTTTCAGTGACCTAATATCTCGTATAGTTCACTTACTCCTCTTGTTTACCATTTGCTCCCACCCCCAACTATCATGTAAATTGCATGAAAACGCAAATTATCTGTCTGTTTTATTAACTGCTTTATCTCTGGTGCCAGATAAAGCCTGACACCTAGCAGGTGTTTTGTGGATAAATTTCCTTAGCATCAACCATTAATTGGGTCCTGGACCTCACAGCTGTCTGGAGAGAGCCCCAAGTAAATAGCTGCAAACCTAAGGGCAGACATGGACCAGCGAGTGGATAAAGAAAATGTGTTATCTTTATACCATGGAATACTACTCAGCCATAAAAAAGAATGAAATAACGTCTTGCAGCAACTCAGATGGAGCTAGAGGCCATTGCTCTTTTTTTTTCTTTTTTATTATACTTTAAGTTCTAGGGTACATGTGCACAATGTGCAGGTTTGTTGCATATGTATACATGTGTAGAGGCCATTATTTTAAGTGAAGTAACTCAGGAATGGAAAACCAAATATTATATGTTCTCACTTATAAGTGGGAGCTAAGCTATGAGGTCGCATAAACATTAAGAGTGATATACTGCCAGTCTGGGCAACATGGCGGAAGCCCGTCTCTACAAAAAATACAAAAAATTAGCCAAAGTTGGTATCACGCACCTGTAGTCCCAGCCACTTGGGAGGTTGAGGTAGGACAATCACCTGAGCCTGGAAGGTCGAGGCTGCAGTGAGCTGAGATCATGGCACTGTACCCCAGCCTGGGCAATAGAGTGAGACCCTGCCTTGAAAAGAAGAGTTATGTAATGGACTTTGGGGACTCAGGGTTGAGGGGGAAGGTTGGGAGGGGAGTGAGGGATAAAATACTGCATATTGGGTAGTGTACACTGCTCAGGTGACAGGTACACTAAAATCTCAGAAATGACCACTAATGAACGTATCCATGTAACTGAAACCACCTGTACCCCCAAAACTATTGAAATTATATATACATATGTAACTAAAATAATTTTTAAAAATACCTAAAAACAGAGGGAGGTACAGGTGTGCAGAAGGCTACGGCAGCCTTCCCAGCCCCACCTGGAAGTCAAGGAAGGCTGACATCTGGAGAAAGGAGGGCAATTAGCAAGGTGAAAAGGCAGGCGAGACTAGTGTAAGCCTCTAAGACCAGTGGATGGTCTTCTGAGTGGATGCTCAAAAAATACCTGTGCATGAGTGAGTATATGAATGAATAAATGAGTGTCCCAAGTGGAGATAAAGGCATGCAAGAAAGCCCAGAAGGGAGAAAGACCAGGGTAGGATTGGAGCTGCATCCAGGGCAGAGACAGGCAAGACAGGTGGGGACCACATCACACAAGAGCCAGGTATAGTAATGTCTATAGTGTCTGTGAGAGTGTTGCCAGAGGAGATTAACATTTGAGTCAGTGGACTGGGAGAGACAGACCCACCCTCAATCTGGCTGGACACCATCTAATCAGCTGCCAGAGTGGCAAGAACAGAGCAGGCAGGAGAAGATGGAAAAGCAGACTTGCTCAGTCTTCCAGCCTTCATCTTTCTCCCATGCTTGATGCTTCCTTCCCTTGAATATCAGACTCCAAGAGATACTAACAGCCATAATAATAACAACTTCAGCTCACATTTATGGGGTGCTTACGAAGTGCTAGGCCAATTCAAAGTGCATTTTCATGAATCTGTTTGTTTAATTCTCACATCGCCCTTTGCCTTGGCTTTAGTCTTAATGCAGGCTCCCCAGAAAATGCACCTGGGGCAAGTTTTAAATGCTCATATGCTCTTGGAAGGTACAGTCTCAGGGCAGAGAGACTAAGAGGAGAAGGGAAATGAGGCAGGAGAGCTAAGACACAAGGTCAGTGATGCACTACCAAGCTGGTTACGGTAGTTGGTTGGCTGATGTGGTCTGTCCCCAGTTAGACTGCATAGGAAAATTTCCTGGTGTGGTCCAACAGAAGGAGGAGTGGAGAGAGTGTGTAACTACAGCTCCCTCAAATCTCCTGTTTCCCGCGCTTAAAGTGCACCCTGCTAGGAGATCCTTTTCATAATATGCATGTGGTAGGAGGAGCCAGAGATCCTGGACTTTGGCTTCAGGTGGTTGGATTCCATGGGCATGGAGTATGTTGCCATAGCAACAGCCGTGAATCAGGTAGCAATTGAGATTCCAGGAGTTATATGAGACCAAGAGAACCTGAGGAGGCTCATGAGATGGATCCAATATCATCATTGTCCTGACTTTACAGCAGGAAACGGAGGCACAGAGAGGCTACACAGCTCCACCCATACAGCCAGCCTGTGGTGAGCTTAGCACCACACTGAACAAAATTTGGGCCACTCAGGATTGCAGAGAAAAAAAGAATGTAGACCTAAATCTTTGAGACCAGAACTTGGAGGTGCTGTCAGGATTCTTTAGTGCACCCTAGTTATTTACAATTGACCCAAAGACTGAATTATCCTCAAATCATTTCTCTCCAGCTCTAGGAGGCAGCAAGAATTTGAGGGAAAACACCAGGTTGAAGTCTGCTTCCAAATTACTGTGTAACTGTAGGCAATAGATGCTCCTTCCGTGGTGCTGTTTCTGCATATAAAATGATGCGGCCAGTGTAATGTACTGGTACCAGCTGGGCCCTGCCAGCAGTATTTGCTCCTCAGTCACAGGGAACACTCTTGCCTGTCCCCATCCATGCCCTCGAAACGCACTCCTGGGACTTCCATGCACAGGTAAGGGGCATTAGTCCATGGACCATGAGCCATCATGCCCACATAGCCCTAAATGAGACACCCAGGGAACCACCAGCAACAAGAATAATTTCCAGTACTTCCCTTTATTCGGAGAGGTCACATTTAAACTCTTCTAGAGGCCTTTGATGCCAAAAATTGAGTTCCCTCAAATATGGGAGAACAGGCTGGGCACCTATGGAATGAGCTTCTTACCCACCCCACTTTTGAGGTAGGTTGCTTGAGACTGAAGTGAACAATAGGGATGAATGCCTCCTAGGGCTGAGTTAGGCACTCCCTGCCTGTGCTAGGCCAGGGAACTCTTTGGAACTCTTTCGAATGTTCCCTGCACTGGCCGGACAACCAGGCCTGGAACTCGAAGGAGATCAGAGTGACTGTCTTAGGAAGAGCACTGAATGAGGAGTCAGGAGCTCTGAACTCTAATCCCAGCTTCTCCACTGCTAACTCAGGCCAGTCACTTGGTCTTGCTGAGCCTCAGCTGCCCCATCTGTAAAATGGGCATAGTAATCCTTGTCCTGGTGCTTCTGCTGGCCAGATAGGCTCTAAAGATAGGTCTCCGCTCCCACCCCTTATTACTCAAAAAGAAACCAAAAATTAGAGGGGTTTAACAAACTACTTGAGGTTACACAGCTTAAAAGATGGCAAAGCCAGGAGTACACCCAAGCCTAGTCCTAGACACAGGTCCCCATTGCCTCCCAGATGGAGCAGGCAGGCCCAGCTTTGTTTAACCAGGAGATGGTGCAGGTGAAGTGATGTGATCCATAGGCCCGTTCAGCCAGCTGACCTTATAGGAAAGCACTATCTACACTGCAAGCTTAGCCCATGATGTTAATACCAAGAATGCATATATTTGGAGATAGAGCCCCGAGTTCAAATCCCAGCTCCACTTGTCTGTGTTTCTGTCCTCTCTGAGCCTCAATGGCTGGTATGGGGAAAAGTCATTAACTTGACCCCTTGTTATGTTCTCTCTCCCCACTCGCTGAACAATGAAAATTGCTCACCATCAGCCACAGACACTGACTCGTTTTACCAAGGGTGAGGTCACTGTGCTTTTAGGGACTGCATCCTCCAATGTCCTTTCACCTTTTGCTGCAGACCCACTTTTTGCATAAGCTGAGGATCAAGGGAAGACCAAGGGCTTTTGGTAAATGCAGCCATGTCTTTCCCTACCCTTTGCAGCAAGTCTAAGCAGGAAGACCGTAAACTTTAGATTCTAGGAGATGGGAGATTGAAAGAGGGTTAAATAAGCCATTCCAGTGAATCCTACAAGCTATAGGCATGCACTATGAGCATGATTTTCTCACTGAGCCCAGAATAAGACTACTGGGCCTCCACGCAGCTATTTACAAAGGAGCATTTTGAGTCATTTTATATTTCTCCTTGTGCATATAGAACACATGGATAGGACAGTGGATCCCAACCACTGTCTCTTAGAAGTGATGTTTGAATATCACCAAGCACAGTCACACAAGAATGGGAGCTATAATGATTCTTAACAAAGGGTGACAGGGTCACTGTGTCACCTTGTCACCAGAGCTGCTGCTCAACATCTGTCACTATGCTCTGAAGGGAGCTGCCTATATCGACAGCTAAATAAGCAACCAGGTCCACGGAGCGGGAGTCCAGTCTGAACTGTCCATCACCTTCTGAAGACAGCAGCGGGAGCTTGGCCAGGCCATTAATCACAACCAGAGCCTTCTACGGCTGCATCCAACATCCTTTGACACCTGCCTCTTCTAGCTGCAACAACAGTCTCCCCTCTCCTGTGCTTCCCATGGACAATCTTTGGGAGTGGGAAAGAATGCAGAGCCTTAGCTCCCCCTCCTTGAACTCTGCAGAGAGCAAGGGGCCTTGGAACAGGGCTGGGTCTGTGTTGGCCTGGAGAGGGCCTCTGAAACTTTAGAAACGTACATTTGGCTTATCTGAGTTCCTTTCTCAGGAAATTGACCTTTGGGCCTCCTAGATGGTATGAGAAAGCTGAGGCTTTTTAGATTGCTGCACCCAGACAATGAGACACACCTGCTGCCTGCTGACCAACTCCTCTTTCTTGCCCCTCCTGTTCTCCTTCCCTGCTTTATAAACCCCTAACTTTGGTTGGGAGGGAGAGGTTTGACAGTTAGGCTGATATCACCTCCAACACAGCTTTTCTTCTGGAGCAACATTTGTTGTCTCAGTGATGGGCTTTCTGTGTGGTGAGCAGCCCTACCTAGTTCAAACCCCTGGAGTTTGCCAACAAAATTCTGGTTCTCTGATCAGGAATTCATTGCTTATGGCTCAGTGGCCATGGACCAGGAGCATTTCAGAAGCCCTCCTAGCAGCTTCCCAGCCATATTTGCCAGAGATGGGTTTCAGTCTCCTTCTCTTCTGCCTCACCACTGCCAGCCCCAACTGCATTCCTGATTGCCTAGGAAGAACAGGCTTTGAAATTGGACATCTGCATCCAGATAGGTGAGTGCCCTCTGTAGGTCCCTGACAGCAGGACTCTCTCCTCTCAATTTGGGGGAATTCCAAAGGACTTTCCATTTGTTGCAGGTTGGACAAGCTTCTACTTGACTGGCTTGAGAGTAGAAGGCACCCTAACTGTTTTGGTTTGGACACTCTTGGGTTTGTTGCTACTACAATTAGTATTTTGATAATTGTTTGTTTCCATAATAAAGATTTCCTTCCCTGGCAATACTCGTGGTCTGTGATATGAGCAACTGGACCTAGGCCCAACCCCTGGTGTTTGGCAAAATATCATGCAGACAGAGAAGGATGACCTGTAGCTGCTGGACTGCTGGTGGGACATCAGGTGGTAGGGGCATGGCCAATGTATGTGTTTCCAAGTACATTAGCTGTCCTCCCAGTAAACTATAAGCTTCACGAAGCCAGGGTCTTTGCCTATCCCATTTTCAGCTTTATCTACCGTGCCTGCAACAGTGCTCAGGACATGAGGTGATCTATGTTGAATGAATAAATGTTGAGTTCTAAACTCGGCTCTGCTATTAAGCGCCTTTGGAAAACTCATGTTCTTCTCTGAGACCCATTTTCCCCACCTGTAAAATTACCTGGAGGCTTTCATCTAGTCCTTATGGTCTACAGTTCTTTCAAGACATGGGTGCCCTGTTAAAAATGGCCTCAGGGTATAAAAGCAAGAGGAAACATTTGCAGGAGAGCATTTAATCCACCTGGATTCATGACCACCAACATCCTCACCTTTGAAATAATTTTGGTTACATCAGCAGGAACGCCATAGCAGGGCATAGTCGTATGGTTGGAGCCACAGACTTGGGCATCAGGGAGCAGTTCTTCTGAGACCAAAGAAAAAAGATGCCACCATTTGCTGCAGGCTGACTATCTGCCAATCAACGGACTAAGTGATTCATGAGCTCTCGATTCCTTACAAGGATGCCGGGAAGCTGGTACTAGTTTAGACCTATTTTACAGATGAGTAAAGGAGAGGTCAGAAAGCAGTGACGTCTGTGAGATCACGCAGAGAGAGAATCTCTGACCTGAGGCATGAGAGGCAATGCCCAGGCCAGGGGCCAGGCCGTGTTGATATCCCACGTAGCAGAAGTGGTCGTGTCACATAGACGTGGATGACACTTACTACCCTGGGTGCTAGGGGTGAGCACACTGCCTATGTGACATCAGGGCCCACTGTGGAATTTCTGGAGTCATCTTGTAGGAAAGAGGTTCAAAGCCTAGCCAACATGGTGAAACCTCGTCTCTACTAAAAATACAAAAATTAGCCAGGCATTGTGGTGGGCACCTGTAATTTCAGCTACTAGGAAAGCTAAGGCAGGAGAACTGCTTGAACCCAGGAACAGAGGTTGCAGTGAGCCAAGATCACACATTTCACTCCAGCCCGGGTGACAAGAGCAAAACTCTACCCCAAAAAAGAAAAAGATAAAAGGACGGAAGGACGGGGGAGGGAGGGAGGGAGGGAGGGAGGGAGGGAGGGAGGGAGGGAGGGAGGGAGGGAGGGAGGGAGGGAGGAAGGAAGGAAGGAAGGAAGGAAGGAAGGAAGGAAGGGAGGAAGGAAGGAAGGAAGGAAGGAAGGAAGGAAGAGAAAAGAGAGAGAAAGAAAGAGAGAAAGAGAGAAATAGAGAAAGAGAGAAATAGAGAAAAAAAGAAAGAAAGAAAAGAATGAGGATGAAGTTGAGTAAGTGCCTTCTGCTCCAGGCTGGGTTGGGTTGGGGAATTTGAGAGGCATGGGGATGGTTGTCAACTTGTAGCATGTTAAATTGACTTTTAATGAGCATCTTCAGGATTTCTGTTTGCTGCTGCATAATGAGGAAGACTTTGCTGTTATTACTTGAAATTAACCTTTTTGGATGCATCACTTACACATCATTGAAGAATAATGACTGATTTCTTTTATAAAAATGTGCTTCATAAAATAAACGTATTATAAATTTTTAACACAGAACTCACAAGATAATTTCATCTTTATTTTTCTTCATAGTACAGCTTGCTCCTGACAGTATATTCATTTTCTTGCTTATTGTCTGTCTCCCCAGCTAAGATATTCCCTGAAGAAAGGCAGGGTGACTCTGCCTGCTCACTAGAGCTTGGGTGTGAGGAACAGTGCCAGGCCTTAGAAGGTACTCAGCAAATACAAACTGAATAAATATTACTGGCACATGAAGAGAAAGGCATGGAAACTCAAAGGTTCCAGGCTCTAAAATGCCCAGGAAACATCAATGCCAGGAAGGCAATGAATCTGTTGCCCCCGGCATTGATAATCTGTTCCTGACTTCCAGAATTACCTCTGCGGACCAAGCTGGGAGCTTGGGACATACGTATCCTGTATGAATAATAAATTATTCTGTATGAATAATATTCATGTATATTATTTTGTATGAATAATAAATAAATGATAAAATATTAATAGATTAATAATTAATAATTAATGATTAATTAAATCGCCACTTCCTTTTGCATTGTGTTACAGGCTGAATTGTGAACCCCTAAATCTCATGTGTTGAAGTTCTAACCCCCCATACCTTAGCATGTGACAGTGTTTGGAGACGGAACCTTGAAAAGGGTGATTAAAATTCCAGCACTTTGGGAGGCCAAGGTGGGTGGATCACCTGAGGTTGGGAGTTCAAGACCAGCCTGACCAACATGGAGAAACCCTGTCTCTACTTAAAAAAATGCAAAATTTGCTGGGCCTGGTGGCACATGTCTGTAATCCCAGCTACTCAGGAGGCTGAGGCAAGAGAATCGCTTGAATCCGGGAGGCGGAGGTTGTGGTGAGCTGAGATCACACCACTGCACTCCAGCCTGGGCCACAAGAGTGAAACCCCATCTCAAAAAAACAAAAAACACAAAAAAACAAAAAACCATGGTCATTAAAATCAGGCCATAAGGGTAGGCCCTGTTTCAATATGACTGCTGTTCTTATGAGAAAATTTGGACACAGAGACACAGAGGTGCAGCCACATAGAAGAAAGACCATGTGAAGACTCAGCAAGAAAGCGACGATCAATAAACCAAGGACAGAGGCCTTAGGAAAAACCACCCCTGCTGACACCTTGATCTCAGACTTCCAGCCTCCAGAACCATGAGGAAATAAATTTCTGTTGTTTAGGCCACCCAGGCTGTAGAATTTTGTTACAGCATCTCTAGCAAACTAATACAGTATGCTACACTTTCCCTTTCCAGGGTTTTATGAAGTTCAGTAACTGTTGTTCCCATTACTGAGATGAGAAAACTGAGACCCAGTGAGGGAAGTGACTTGGCTGAGACTCCATGACTCGATGGATTTCACTGCAGAAACCTTGGGAAGAGCCTCATGCAAGAGCCTGGGTCTTCTCCCATTCCCACCCCACACCTAAGCATTGGCGAGCTTTTGGGTGGTGCCTCCTCTTTGCCGGGGCTTTGCCAGAGGTCCTGGCTGCTTTCCCCATATATCCCAGCACTCTCCAGTGACCCAGAGCCCTCCTATGAATGGCAAGAGGTGGATGGTGGATTCACCAAGTGGGAGACTGAGCCTGCATCAGAGACAACAGGGTCCACTGTTCACCAACGTGCTCCATCAGAGAGGCAGGAAGGTCTCCAGAGACGGTGAGGTCTCCAGAGAGGGGCTCCAGTGAATTTCCCTCCTGCCCCATCCTCCTCCCTTGCCCCACTTCTACCCAGAGTCTCTAGTGAGGATGATCAGAGATGAGAGCTCCTCTTTTTGGGGTGACCTTACCAGTTATTATGGGTCGAATTTTGTGCCCACTTCCCCAGCCCCACTCAAAAAAATGTGGAAGTTCTAACCTGCAGTACTTCATAAAATGACTTAATTAAAAGGTAGGGTCTTTACAGGGTGACCAAGTTAAAATAAGGTCATTAGGGCGGACCCCATCCAATATGAAATGGGGAAATTTGGATACAGACATGAACAGAAGATGAAATGAGGAGACACAGGGGGAAGATAGCCATCTACCAGCTAAGGAGAGAGGCCCTCACAGCTCTCAGAAGGAATTTACCCCGCTGACCTTGAATTTGGACTTCAACCCTCCAGCTATGGTACTTTGTCACAGCAGCCCTTGCAAACTAACACAGCAGTGATCCAAATGGGAATTCCCTCCCACGGGTGGGAGCTATGATTGGTTACACCAGAGGGGTCCTAGGGATGAAGACAAATTTGGGGTAGGATATGGAGTCTATGCTAGTGGGAATTTAAATAAAGGCAGCATTTGCTACCTAAATGTGGGCACACATATGCTAGCTTCGCCTTGGTAAAAAGGGAATAAATTCAAGGTTCTTGAATGTTGATGTGGGTGCACATTTGTAGGATGCATATATATCAGTGTGTCACATGCATTCAGGGTGTGTGGGCTCATTTATTTGTTCTTTGACTCATTCATTCATTCATCATTCATCAGTTTCTTGAATGCTTGTACACACTTATAAATGCACAGGATAGAGAAATGAATTGGCAAAGGAATATGATAGACAAGCATGGGGATTAAGGGAGCATGGAGGGGGAGCATTTGTTTCTGTTTGATATATCAGGGAAGACTTCCTGGAAGAAGTGAGCTGAAACTGGCCAGGTGAAGAGGAGGAAGAAGGTCATGGCATGTAGACATGTAGGAAGAGAAATAGCAGTATATACCCCAAACTACACACAGTTCGGGTTGGTTCTATTCTTTGGAACAGTCCTACCCCTATCTGCACCCCATCGACACTCTGGAATCCCAGGTAGCAAGGCCATAGAGAAGGCACAGATGCCCAGGAGTCAACACTTTATTTTGTTCAGGCCAACCACACTGGGAGCCCAGCATCCCTGCAGGATTTGCCTTTGTGGGCCCGTCTTGTCTCTTGAGGGTGGCCGTGCTGGCTGGCTTTGGCCACTGGGGAGGCCTGGCCAGTCTCTCTGTCTCCAAGTTATTGTAGAGTTGGGAAGTCTTCAAGGGCAGCTTCAAGGAGGCTGGAAGCAAACACAGGTCAGAGTTGATGAATGGGACAAAAGATGGGTAAGGTTTTTTCTTTTTTTTGAGGCAGGGTCTCACTTTGTTACCCAGGTTAGTGTGCAGTGGTGCAATCATAGCTCACTGCAGCCTCCAACTCCCGGGCTCAAGTGATCTTCCTGCTCCAGCCTCTCGAGTAGCTAGGATTACAGGTACATGTCACCACACCCAGTTAATATTTTATTTTTTATTTCTTGTAGAGGTGGGGTCTCACTATGTTACCCAGGCTGGTCTCAAACTCCTGGCCTCAAGTGATCCTCCTGCCTCAGCCTCCCAAAGAACTGGGATTACAGGCATGAGCCACTGTGCCTGGCCAGGAAGATGGGTACATTTTGATAGAGACAATGAATGGGGTGGAGGGCCTGGAATTCTGTATTCCCAGGTGGCATTACTGTAGCAACTCCACAGAAAGGGATGGCAGAGTATAGGCAGCAGCAGGAGAACAAGTGGGGGAAAAAGTTGGGAGAGATTTCCCAAAGGTCCAAAAATTCCAAAGTAACCTGGCATTTACTGCATCCATGGGGTGCCATGCTCTATTCTAGGAATCTCTCATATTCTCATGAAATCCACAGTGTTACTTTAGGTAGCTGGTACTCTTATCCCTATTTTCCAACTGAGGACGCAGGGGCTTGGCGAGACTGTATCATTTGTCCAGGGTCCAATGGTTAGTTACAGGGCAGAACTGAGCCTTGGGGGGTCTTGCTTGGTCCCAAAGCCCACCATGCATTTGCATTGTTGGAGGTGCTGCATTGTATAGCTGAAAAACTAGCATCCTTGGAGAAGAACCTTGCTCAGGGTAGGAAGGGGACTTGATTAAAACGGAATGGCAGAGACAAGATGTTCTGCGATGACTTCTGCTAAGGACTGCTCCCCTCATGGATGTGTGCCCTTTACTTGGCCTTTGAAACTGCTTTCTATGTCCCCGAGAGCATAATAATGTAAATGAATATCAGATCTTTACTCGGTAATTGAGAGCAGAGAGAAGGCCATGTTAAGTCAAATTAGTTTGCTCTGATATAGTCCAAGCCTGTCTCCGCGGAAGGGGCAATGGCTTTTTGATGGGCTGAGGCTGCCTCTCGAAGAAATAGAGGATGTGTGGCTCATTTGGGTCAAGGAGGCCTGCGGGTTGCAGCAGGTGCATCCTGAGAGCCATATGCAATCGCTCAACCATCTGAGCCTTGAGCTGCAGTGAGTTCTGAGATTCAGTGACTGGGAGATTTACGAGGGCTCATAGACTCTCAGGCAGCTCTAATTTCACTCATGAAGATGCCAGGAATGTGTCCCTACGGAAAACTTTTAAAGATAAATGTAGGGATTCTAGAGCTGGAAACCCAATTCTGCCCTGGTGATTCTGTACAAGTGACTTTAATCTTTCTGATCCTCAGTCTGTCAACCTGATAAATGGGGATAAATAATATCCACCACCACTTGGGGATATCAGGAGTACTAAATGACTGTCTGATGTGTCCACTCAATAAATGTAAGCCTTGGTTAGCAATGAATTCCTCTTTTTTCTTTTTGGAGAGGGTGTCTCGCTCTGTCTCCCAGGCTGAAGTGCAGTGGCGAGATCTCAGCTCGCTGCAAGCTCTGCCTCCCAGGTTCATGCCATTCTCCTGCCTCAGCCTCCCCAGTAGCTGGGACCACAGGCACCTCTCGATCTCCTGACCTTGTGATCTGCCCACCTTGGCCTCCCAAAGTGCTGGGATTACAGGTGTGAGCCACTGCGCCCGGCCTGAATTCCTTTTCTTACCTTGACTCCAGATGAGTGACAGGATGAGTGCTAGGAGCGGGAGGAAGGGCAGCCAGTAGTTACTTCTCCTGCACTGTTGCTCTGTGATTTTTGTACTTGTTCCCTCCCCGCTCAACCTAGGGCCTATTTCTCTCCATACGTAATGCAAGTGGACTCCACTATTCTGAAGGTCTCTTCCAACTCAGCCCTTTGCATGTCTGCGATCCCACCACAGATCTCCCGTCATTATGTGGACAGAATGCCATCGCAGCTCCTTCAACCCCAGGTGGAATGACATTAAGAAAAGAAAATGATAGTAGGGGGAGGAAATTTTAAATATCTGGCATCTTCTTCTTTTTTTTTTCCTGAGACAGAGTTTCACTCTTGTTGTCCAGGCTGGAGTGCAGTGGTGGTGCCCTCAGCTCACCGCAACCTTCGCCTCCCCAATTCAAGCGATTCTCCTGCCTCAGCCTCCTGAGTAGCTGGGATTACAGGCATCAGCCAAGACACCCAGCTAATTTTTTGTATTTTTAGTAGAGACAAGGTTTCACCCTGTTGGTCAGTCTGGTCTCGAACTCCTGACCTTAGGTGATCTACCTACCTCAGCCTCCCAAAGTGCTGAGATAACAGGCATGAGCTACCGCGCCCAGCCACATCCAGCACCTTCTTTAGCGTCATCCCACAGGAACCCCTTACTTTCTGATGTGTCTGCATTTCAAAGTACAAGGAAATGGAGGTACCCAGCTGAGGGCTCGTGAAAGGCTTTGCATCCAGCAACACATGACTTCAGCTAAAACCTCTAAAAATCTTGATCTCTAAAGAAATTAGTTGTGGCAGTAAGGACAGTATAGGAGCACCTGCTCTCCCCAAGGCTGCAAGGTGAATTCTCATTCCCCAAGAACAGCCCCAGCCTGTTGCTTTTACCTGAACTGGTGTCTACTTCTGGAGATATTTTTTCATTATGCTTGCAACATCGTCGTCTTTCCTCCCCGCCCCTGGCTCTCTGTGCTCGGGGGACGTTCCCTCACCACCGTCACCCGCAAGTCGTTGGATTCCTGGTCGACTTTTGATGCTGTCAGCACTTTTGAAGGACACGATGGAGCTGGAGGATGAGGACGAGTCGGACAGGTGAGCAGGATCCTCCTTGGGCTCTGGGCTCTTTTTCAAAATGGTCTTGATCCCCGAGAGAAAGGAACGGTCAGCCTCTTCTGTCTCAAAGTGGACACTTGAACGCTGAGAACCATCTTGCCCACCTTTGGCTGCTCCGGCCAAGGATGTAGGCATCTGGGGCTTCCGGATAGCTGGGAGGAAGTCATCGAAGTCCACTTTGGTCTTGCGTTCGTAGTCGAGGCTTGGGAGTTTCCAGCTGAAGGGGTCACTGCCTAGAGGTTCCTCCATCAGGTGGGCAAACTGGCGGTTCTGGAAAACGAGCGGCTCCTTTCCAAGGTCTGGACAGCCCGCATCGTCCACAGAGGACTCCAGACACCGCCTCCGAGGACGCAGTGTGGGTGACAACAGCATGTCCCTGGGTGTGGTCGGGGAGCTCAGTTTTCTCCCCATGCTCGGTCTGGATTCTAACAGGGACTCGCAGGAACTGAATCGGGTCTTCGCCTTCTCGGGGAGTAGGGTCGTGCCCCCAACACCATCTGAAGAGATGCATTTGAGGCTGGTGGACCTCAAGAGACCACCAGCGGCCCCTTCGATTTCCAGGGGTGACTTTGCCCCAACCCTCAACGAGAGATTTCCCTCGTCACTGCCAGCCCTGCCCCTCCTTAGTGTGGAAGCCCCAGTCGTCTGATAAATGGGGAGAGTGGGCCAGTCCTCCAGGCCCAGCGTGGACCCCTGGCCTCTCTGGGCTCTCTTCCTCCGGAGCCCTTCCACGAACTCCGAGAGGGCCGCTGAAGGACTGGGCAGCTTTTCCCTCGACAGCGGGGATGTATTTGTACTCCGAGAAGCCAGGGGAGAGGACGCAGCTTCTAATCTCTCTGTGGCCTTTCTCTGGACAGCAAGCCCTTCGCCGTCCCCAAAATGACAGTACTTTTGCCGGTGGACGAAGTGGGGAGAAACAGGCTTGTCTCCCGAGGTCTTGCTGCGGACATCTGTGGACCAGGCTCTGCTCGGTGCCGATTGGGTCCTCTCAGCGTCCCCAGCCTCCTCATTTATCCTGTGCCAAGAAGAAAAATGCAGTCTGTAGAAATTGTGCAATTCATACAATTTGTGCAATCGGTGTGAGGGCCCCTAAGCACAGGCACTAATATTATTTTTCTTTGGAAATACCATCCCTATCGCACTCTCAAATGAACCATATGATTTAATGTGCAAATTCAAGCCATGTAAATGATTTCTTGTTGCTTTCTGAATGCAATTTCTGTCTATAATTAAACCCAGCTAAGTACATTTGAGTAGATTAAAACTGCAGCTAGGACGGATGAATTAGATTTATGAGGCATCATATCTGACATGATAGGACCTATCATCCCAGAGCTTACTGTGAAATAAGTAGTTTGCTTCTTCAAGACCGGAAGGGGACATGCAGTGGGTTGTTTGTTTATTTAGGGCCAAGCCCAGAGGACAGTCCCACTAAGTGGGGCTTCTGAGAGTCAAGACCCAAATATGTATCTCCACAGGATGCCCCATGACATCCCTGATTGTTTCATGGGGTGAGGGTGTAGGTAAAATCTTGTTCCCCCAGAAGGGAAAGACTCACATGAAATCAACTTAAAACCAAGACTATACACAAGAGGACAGACGGTTTCTATTCTGGGACTCCACCAGACGTGGCTTTTATGCAGAGGGAGTTTGTAGCAGCAGCGCCAGAAACACTTTGCCTCTGAAAAGTAGAAGCCTCACAGTGGGACCAAATTAGAGACTGTAAAATAAATGGCATCATTCAAAGGAGAGAGACTGGAGTCCACCAACCTTTCCTTTAATAAATAAAATCTGTCCTCTCTCTAAGAGAAACGACCCCCTTCCCTCCCACCAGCAAAGTCACAATTTATTTTTTTTTTTAAAGTAAAAAGTGGCCAAATGCCAGAGTTTTGGCATTGCAGATAAAGCCAATGTGGGCGCAGGCCTGAAGAGACGCTGAGGGCAATGCATACGCGGGTTTCCAATCACGGGGTCCCTGCCTCTGAGTGCATTGTTGCTGGAACTGTAACAATCGGGACGACTGCAGGATTCGGACCTCTATGTATAAAGCGTGACTGAGATTCTGCTACAAGACTTTGGGGAAGACTTCTTGCTTACCCAGCTGGATAACACCATTTCCTCCTGATCACACAGGATAGTTTAGGAGAAAAAGAACTGACCACAATGACCCAATGGGCTTTTGAATCTGGGAAGGAAGCCAAGCCAAGGTCCCTTGAGGTGATGCCATGGAAGGCAGGGAGGGAATGGTTGGGGCAGGAGAGCAGCATCTTTCCCAGGGAAATAGGTGGGGGCTGAAATAGACTCAATGTTTGCCTCCCCCGAAAATTAATATGTTGACACCTAATCCTCAATGTGATGATATTAGGAGGTAGGGCTTTTGGGAGGTGATTAGGTCACCAGGGTGGAGCCCTTGTGAATGAGATTAGTGCCCTTAAAAAGAGGCCCCAGAGGGCTCCCTCACCCCTTCCACTGTGTGAGGACACAGTGAGATGGCCATCTATGAATCAGACAACAAATGTAACTGCCAGCACCTTGACCTTAGATTTCCCAGCCTCTAGAACTATAAGAAATACATTTCTGTTGTTTATAAGCCAACCAGTCTATGGCGTTTTCGTTATAGCAGCCAGAAGAGACTGACACAGGCACCTAGACCCTGCCTTCCTGAGTGCCCCTGAGGACAGAGCTTCAGTGATTCCACAAACCTATCTCCTCTAGGTCTGGCAGGAGCTCCCCAGGCTGGGGGCCTGTGTGAGGTCGCCATGGCAACGATGGGCCCAGCTAAAGGGCTTCGTGAGGACAAGGCATAGAGCTGGCTGTGATCATCCGCCTCTCCTTATTCCCCATGTCAGATGGGAGGAAGAGGATTGCAGTAGCGGTCTGGTGATGGTAAGATCTGGGTGTCAAGGTGGCAACGTGGAGGAGCTACCTCCTCTCTCTCTCTGACCATCACCCTCAGTCCTTCTCCTGTGTGATCAGGCTTGCTATTCCTGCCCTCTTGCTCACCCTGCTCCAGGACGCTGGTCTCCTGGGACAGGCCAAGCCCTCCCTGCTTCTGGGTCTTGCATGAGCGGTTCTACCTGGAGTACTCCTTTCACTCCCTGAACCCTAGTCATGGTGCCTTCCTCCTGGGGCAGCCGGGACAGTGAAAGAAATGCCCTTGATACTGTCTCTGGCACCTAATCACCCCAATAATGGTTAGTGGTTATGATGAATAATTTATAACCAATAATAAATGGTTATTAATCATTAATAATTAAAGGCAATCATTATTACTACTATTTAACTTCTGGATCTCCAGAACCCAACCCCACACCGGACTCAATAAAAGCCTCAATTGAAGTTCAAAGAGGGATGCACAGGAGAATGAATGGGCAGGTGACCTTCAGCTCACCACAAGAAGGTAGGTTGGTTCCCATGTGCTAAAACAAAGGCCACACGTTTGCCCAGAGCAGCTCCCTCCTTTCCTATTTCTTGCCTGTTCCCATCACAGCTGGACACGGGCTGGAAGAGGAGATAGAGGGCTCCTTTGTGATTCCCCGAAGGCGTATTTGTCAACTTCACTGCTTTGGAATCACTCCCCGAATACACGGCAAGATGGCATTCACACGCCTGTATTTTTTTTTTATTCCCTACTTTTTATTAATAAACAGCTTGGAGCTGCCAGGGGCAGTGGGCTGCTGCAGAACTGACAAAAGTCATTTCCATCCTGTCCTGGTCCTGAAAGGAGGCGGGTGTGATGAATGAGTGTCTTGGATGCTCTGTCTCATCCATTGCCTGCCACGTGAGGAGGGCAACATTGAGGGCTCCTGTCACCGAATCTCCCGGGACTTTGCCATCCTGCTCACCCTAGCTTCCACTGCCACTGCTGGCTGCAGACGCCAGGGCAGGGCATGAAAATGGAGGGTGAAGAAGTCCCAAGAGGAGGAAGAGGAGGAGGAGGAGGGAAGAGGGGGAGCCAAAAACATAGGGGGGAAAAAGGCATAAAAGTAGGTGGAAGGAGAATCACAGACCACAAGTCTGAACTGACAGTGTCTTGCTGACTCTCATTTCTGCACCTCCGGAGTTGGCACCGAGCCCAACATGTAGTAGATGTTCAGCAAATGCTGTCAAATTCAATCAAGGCAGATGAGAAAGAAGAGGTAGTCAGGATGAGAAAAGTGAAGGGAGGGCAAAGAAATGTAGGAAGAAGAGAAGGAGGGTCAGAGCATGAAAGAAGAGGAGGCAGTTTAAACAGGAAAGAAGTTGAAATGAGATGGAGAGAAAGAGGAAGGAGACCCAGAAGGGCGGTGGTGATGGAGAAGAAGGAAGGAGACTTAGGCAAAGGCAAGAAGGAGAGAAAGGAACATTGCAGAGGCCTTTCTGCCTGGCAACGAAGGATCTGCCATCTTCGGCTTTGACAAAAAGGCAAGATAGGCTGGGGTCCATGGTGAAGTAACCGGCTGCCCGGAAATGGGGATCTGGAGGTCACAGTCTGAGTGCTGGTGATCAGGTGCAGAGGCCATAGGTTTGCTAGGCCCAAGCCAGGAAGGTTCCCAGCTATGCTGGCACAGGGGAAGATTCACTCGCCTTCCCTGGGGCCCTTGAGGGGCAATGCCTTCTACAAGGCATAGAAGCCAAGATGTTCCAGCACAGCCACTCAGGCCCAGCTTGGCTGTCACGGGGTCTGATGTCTTGAGATTGGAGTGAGCTGAGTCCCACCTTTCTGGAATGGTCTGGTGCCTTTGAAACCTCAGCTGGGGAGCTTAAAACAGGAAAACAAGCCATGCAGTGTAGACTCCTGGTGGTGGGGGCTGGAGAGGAGAAGAAGTGGGGGTCAAGTGAGGAGAGAGGGGGAAGAGAGGGCAAGAAAGAAGGAAAGAAAGAAGCTGCCCACGGCCAAGTGCTTCTTCCTGGCTTTCCCATGCAGAAATCCACCCACATCTCTGCAAGTGCTTTTTCCATTTCCTGTCTGCACCACCTCTCAAGGTATAAAGTTCCTTGCATCCACTCCTTTCTGTATAGACTGAAGAATTTAACCTGAATTCAGATGTCCTTTTGTAGGCTTTGGGATAAGGATCCCAAGTTCTGCTGAGTGAGGTTGGATGATCACCCCCGCTCCTGTCCCAGCGCTGGACACTTCAGACACATCCTATCTGACTTCATCTGGGGGCCAGTAAGAGTCTTTTTTTTTCTTTGTAGCTGTCTTTACAGGACCAGCTCGGTGTGGCTCAGATGGAACTCCCCATCATCATCATGATGGAGGGATGTCGGATAATCAGGATGTTACGGTGTCTGCTTCCCGGAGCCTGGGCCAGGGAGAGAGATGATGTATAGAAGGCTCTCAGAGTCACTAAGAGACAGGATAGGCAGGGGTACTGTTACTCTTCAAGGAGAGACTCCAGAAAACCCTTGCAGACTTCTGCTGCCTGCCCTGCAGTTTGTCCAAAAAGGAATATCCTTCTGGTATACCTGCTACGGGAAAGAGCCAGAGGATAGTCCTTGAGCATCCAGCCACAAAGATGCTGGGCTGGTTCTATAACTTAGTGGATGAAATAGTCATTGGTCACAACAGCTACCCCTGACTAGATACCTACTTGCGCCAGGTGCTGTGCTGGATACCAGGAATATAGGAGAGAGCAAACGGATGGTTCCTGCCCTCATAGCAACCCTGAGAGATAGGGATTGTGATCTCCAGGTACAGAGAGGCTGAGTAACCTCTGCAAGCACACACAGGTGGCAACCAAGTCTGGTTTTACCACTCACTAGCCACGTGACCTGGGGACCACTGCCTAACTTCTCTAACCCTCAGCTTCCTTAGCTGAAAAATGAGGGAAACCAGATTGGCCTTGCAATGCTGTGGAGATCAGAACTCCATGAGGGCAGGATTTTTATGCATTGCATTCCCTGCTACCAGTGTCTATAGAACAATGTCTATAGAACAATGTCACTGTAGGTGCTCAATGAATTTGTGTTGAGTAAGTGAGGGAAGCACCAGGGCCCTAACACATTGTAGGTGCTCCATAAACATGTGTTGGATGCATGAGTGAATTGCCAGTCCTCAGGCACATAGTAGGTGCTCAATAAAATGTTCAAGTTATGAATCCTGCTCTAGCGCTTGCCACACAGTAGGTTCCAATAAATATTGGACTTATTAAATGAATTGATGAATAAGGGTATTTATATGAAAAAGCTGTAAGTATGGGTTGCTTCAAGTTATAGAAGTTTATTAGGTAAACTAGGACATGAAAACTCAGGAATACTGAAATTTCCACTCTTTCTAACCTACAAGGCAGGAAAAAAAAAAAAAGCTTCAGACGCAGAGAGACCTGAGTTCAAATCCCGGCTCTGTCTATTCCAAGTCAGGTTTGTTTTTTGTTTGTTTGTTTTTGTTGTTTTGTTTTGTTTGTGATGGAATCTTGCTCTGTTGCCCAGGCTGGAGTGCAGTGGCACAATCGTGGCTCACTGCAAACTCTGCCTCCAGGGTTCAGGTGATTCTCCTGCCTCAGCCTCCCAAGTAGCTGGGATTACAGGTGCACACCACCACACCAGACAAATTTTCATATTTTTAGTAGTGACAGGGTTTCACCATGTTGGTCAGGATGGTCTCGAACTCCTGACCTCAAGTGATCCGCCCACCTCAGCCTCCCAAAGTGTGGGGATTACAGGTGTGAGCCATGGCGTCCAGGCCCCCAGGTATCTTTTGAAGCCTGAACTTACACAGGAGTAAGAGTGGGAATGACACTGCCCTAGGACCCAGGGTCTTGTGAGAAATGAGAGATGATGCGTGTCATATGCATACTCAGTATTTAAGAGTGGAAGCCATTTCTACTCCCATTACTCCCAGTACTGCCATTGAGGCAAAAGACACTACAGTTAAACTTTCATGCATTACTTATTTATCTCAAAGTTAATCCTTTGACATAATGGTTTAACATAAATTTTAAAACCTTAACACTTGTCTGATTGCTTTTCTTTAATGACCTCTTTCATCAGTGCTAGAGAAGATCTCAGATTGAGGGCAGATGTTCAAGAGTAAACAATTCCCATGTATAAGCCTACTGTGAACAGCACGGAGAAGGGAAGTGGAGACTGAGGTGGTTGGTTCAGCCTCAGAACGAGCTAGTGTCTGAGACAGTGTCTCCTGCTTGGACCATATCCCTTCCCCTTTCAGATTAGCTTATGAATGGGGCCCCATCATTTTATCTCTAGTGTCAACCACAGAAGCAGATGCTCCATGAAAACTGGCGAAGAACAAAGAAGGCACCTATATCTGCATGTATCGTAGGCAGTATCTCATCAAGCTAAGCAGCATCACCCCATCAACATCAGAGGCATCACCCCACCTTGCAAATGAGGAAACTGAGGCTCAGTGGTGAGAAACCATTTGCTCAAGGCCATACTGCTAAGTGGCATGGCCTGCATTTGAACGCTGGTGGGCCAGCTCTGAATCCCATTCTTCTCCTTCCACTACATCACACACCCACCGGGCAGAAGGCTGACGGGAAACCTCAACCAGTTGAATTTACATCTACACATACATATTTTTCAAAATCCACTGCAATGTAATGAACCAAGAAAGTCCAAGTCAAGGAGATGCTGGATTTACTGTCATTAGATTTAATCACACAGCAAAACAAGCAAACAAACAAAACATAATTCCCAGGTCTGAGTGTGGTCAGAGCCTGGGCCAATTCTAGCTACAGGAAACTCAATACAGATTTAATGACACCGTGAATCATCCCCCAAAGCATGCTGTCAGCCCCCGTTCTTCATCCATTCCCTGAAATTAAAGAGGAAATTAAAAACATATTGATGTTCTTTAATACTGGTGAGGCCTGAGATGGGAAACCAGATGCTCTTTGAAGATGGCCTGAAGATTTGGTAACTGAGTCCAAAATAACAACAGAGAGTCTGTAATAAAAGTTGACAGGGTACCCAGGACTATGCCTTATGCAGGCAATGGGAGGCACTTATTAAGCTACTGTGGTGCACAGGTAAATACCACATCATTAGAGTTGTCATGTATTATGCCTTTAGGCTTTATAGACATTACTCAAGTTTATGCTCACAACAGTCCTCTAAAGCAGATATTGCAATCTTCCCCTGTCAGAACCGAGGCTCAGAAAGAATCAGTAATTTGTCATGTCATAAGTGGGAGAACATGGATTTAAACCAAGGAGTCCTACCCCAGGCCCATGGCTCCCAACTGCTTTACTCTACTGCCCTTTATCGTCCCATTTTATAAATGAGGAAGCTGAGGCTAAGAGAGGCAAATGGGCTTGTTGAGAAGGAGCAGAGCTGAGACTCCCACCCTGGTCTGTCTGTCTACCTATAATGTTCCGAGCACATAGCAGCAGAAGATGGGCTGCCCTCCCCTCCTGGGGAGAGCAGTGTAGGTGTTGAGTCTGGAAAAAAACATGCAGAAGGGTCAGCAATGCAAGAAATTCCAGAGACACTGTGAAGCACAGACTATAAATGCACCAAGAGGTTGGCAAAGGAGAGAGCAGTCAGTACTGGTGCCTGGGTGCACAGCCTTCCTTTCTTTTTTTTGAGATGGAGTTTCATTCTTGTCGCCCAGGCTGGAGTGCAATGGCGTGATCTCGGCTCACTGCAACCTCCACCTCCCAAGTTCAAGCAATTCTCCTGCCTCAGCCTCCCAAGTAGCTGGGATTATAGGCGCCCACCACCACCACAGCCAGCTAATTTTTGTATTTTTAGTAGAGATGGGGTTTCGCCATGTTGGCCAGGCTGGTCTCCAACTCCTGACCCCAAGTGATCCGCCCACCTCAGCCTCCCAAAGTGCTGGGATTATGGGCGTGAGCCACCACGCCCGGCCATGCACAGCCTTTCTTGAGGAGGTGGGTTGAGTCAGGCTTTGGAAGAAGGGTAGGATTTCAGTGTTGACGATGGCTCGAGAAAGACATTCCAAGCAAGAGCAGAAGATTCCTCCTATCGATTCTTAGCTTACTCAATCTGCAAAACTCTTGACAAGCAAGGGCTGATATCTAAATTTCATAGGCCGAGGAAAATGAGGCTTAGGAAGCTCCCTCACCCCTAGCTGAGAGGGAAGTTCAAAGTAAGGAGGATGCCAAGGAAGCAGGGAAGTGAGGGGGAGGTGACATTAGCAGCAATCTGTCCCCATGCTGTCCCCATGCCTGGCCACTCCTGGCATGGGGAATAGAGTCAGGAAACAGACACGGTGAATATCCTGTATTCCTTACAATATGGCAGTTTTTATGAGACAAGGTCGCTCTCAAGGCTTGCTTGCTGTTCTCTCTGATGCTTAAGGTCAGTGCCGAGTCTTTGACAATTTTACAAACCAATCCATCGAGCTGCCCTGAGTGGACACCTGCCTCCATGCCTTCTGCGGCTCAGCAGAATTTGGCTTGACTTCACCCACACATTCTTACTGGCTACCGGGGACAAAGGTCAGTAATTTTTGCATAGAGTTGCCCATTCAAGTCACCCTTGGAAGTCTACCCTCCGCAAAAAAAAAAAAAAAAGTTAAACTGGAGCTGGGTAGTGATAAGGGGATCATTCTCATTTAAAAGAGACTGAAGAGTAATGCAAGATGTTAATAATAAGAAAAATTGAACAGGCAAAAAGGGTATATGGGAGGATAATTGGGTAATATAAATACGGATAATGTTATGGATTTCTTAATTTTCCTAAGTGTGATAGTGATACGTTAGAAAATGTCCTTCTTAGAAGAAAGATGTGAAACTATTTAAGGAGAGCTGTTGTGATGTTGTCAACTTGTTTTCATAAGGGAAAGGAAGGGAAAGGAGAAGGGAGAAGAGGAAGGAGGGGAGAGGAGGGGAGGGAAGGAGGGGAGAGGAGGGGAGGGAAGGAGGGAAGGAGGAAAGGAGGGAGGGAGGGAAGGAGGGAGGAAGGGAGGAAGGGAGGAAGGAAGGAAGGAAGGAAGGAAGGAAGGAAGGAAGGAAGGAAGGAAGGAAGGAAGGAAGGAAGGAAGGAGGGAAGGAAGGGAGGGAGGGAGGCAGAGAGGGAGGCAGGGAGGGAGGCAGGGAGGGAGGAAGGAAATTAGCCTAATAAGAAAGAATTAGGAGGGAGTCAGAGAGGAAGGAACTGATACTCTGCAGGTGATTCTGATAAACCATTATTCTATATTTCAAGAAAAACCAGACAAACATTTTCACTCACCCTTTAATATTCAGCCCAACTGTAGCTTCCCCCAGGAAGTCTTTCCGCCCTCTGGCCTGGATTGGGGCCTCTCCTGGCTCCCACAGCCTCCTGTGTCCCCCTCTGTACTGCTGTTGTCTATTTACTTATTTGTATCTCCCGGCAAGACTGTTAGTTTCTGGAGGAGACCACATCTTTCTTCTATGAATCCCCAACATCAGGAATGCCCCAAAGAAAGCTTGTAGAATGGAAAGAATGAAGGAATGGAGGAGTACAAAGAAGGGGGATTGTGGAACTGTGGAAAGAATGTGCAAAGGGCTGAATAATTCAGAACCCAGTATTTCCACTCTCCAGTCAGTCACATCCACTTCTCCTGGCTGAAAAACAAGATTGAAAACCCACTTCCAGTACACAATCTAAAGTGAGTTCTCCATATTTCTAACACTAAGCCAAGAGCCTTGTTTCATTTCTACAGGATGTGATCAATTTCTAGAATAACAAATCGACAGGGAGCTGCGGCCTCATCTGGTTTGAACCCCTCATTCTACACCTAGAAAAACAGAGAAGGGAATAGAACTTCCCAAGTCACACTCTGATGAGATGGTGCAAGTACTGGCTCTACAACTCGAGTCTTTTACCTTCTGCTACAATTTTCACAATGTTTTGAAGAACGTAATTCTAGATTTGCAGAGTAATTAAAATCTACTTGGCTTGTAGATTCAATTTGGATTCAACATATTTAAGCGAATTTAATGCATCCCTTCACTTTCCATGCAGAGACATTGCCTCACCAGAGTATGGTGAAATGGCAATAGTCACAGAAAACCTCAGACTAATTCATAAAAGCACTCAGCTCCCCATGAAGATGCAGCTTTAAGTGAATGGAAATTATGCATCCATTAATATTTCCTTGCTTCCATCCTGAATCATTTATTGAGTGTCGTGATGACAGATGCTGTCAACACAGAGATGAACAGTGCTTGCCTTCAGGGAACTTACATTCTGGAGGGGGTGGTAGATTCACTAAGTTAGGACTGGAAGAAAATATGAGTGAAACTTCATGTTTCCCTAGGCATAGAAGGTAAGAAAAAAGAACTTTTATTTTAAGTTCAGGGGTACATGTGCAGGTTTGTTCTATAGGTAAACTTGTGTCACAGGGGTTTGTTGTACAGATTATTTCGTCACCCAGGAATTAAGTCTAGTACCCACTAGTTATTTTTTCTGATTCTCTCCCTCTTCCCACCCTCCACCCTCTGATAGGCCCCAGTGTGTGTTGTTCCCCTCTATGTGTCCATGTGCTTTCATAATTTAGCTTCCACTTATGAGTGAGATCATGTGGTATTTGGTTTTCTGTTCCTGTATTAGTTTGCTAAAGATAATGGCCTCCAGCTCCATTCATGTCCCTGCAAAGGACATGATCTCATTCTTTTTTATGGCTGCATAGTATTCCATAGCATATATGTACCACATTTTCTTTATCCAGTCTACCACTGATGGGCATTTAAGTTTATTCCATGCCTTTGCTATTGTGAATGGTGCTGTGATGAGTATACATATGAATGTGTCTTTATGGTAAAACAATTTATATCCCTTTGGGTACATACCCAGTAATGGGACTGCTGGGTCAAATGGTATTTCTGCTTTTGGTCTCTAAGGACTCACCATGCTGTTTTCCACAGTGGTCAAGATGGATTAAATACTAAAATGTAAAAGCCAAAACTATAAAAACTCTAGAAGACAACCTGGGCAATACCATTCTGGACATAGGAACGGGCAAAGATTTCATGATGAAGATGACAAAAGCAATGGCAACCAAAGCAAAAATTGACAAATGGGATCAAATTAAACTAAAGAGCTTCTGTACAGCAAAAGAGACTATCAACAAGGTGAACAGACAACCTACAGAATGGGAGAAAATATTTGCAAACCATGCATGTGACAAAGGTCTAATATCCAGCATCCATAAGGAACTTAAACAAATGTATAAGAAAAAAAAAACCATTAAAAAGTGAGCAAAGGACAAGAACAGACACTTTTAAAAAGAAGGGATACATGTGACCAACAAGCATATGTAAAGAAGCTCAACATCACTGATCATTAGAAATGCAAAGCAAAACCACAATGAGACACCAACTCACACCAGTTAGAATGGCTATTATTAAAAAGTCAAAAAAATGGCAGGTGCTGGCAAGGTTGCAGATAAAAAGGAATGCTTATACACTGTTGGTGGAAGTGTACATTAGAAAAAAAATGTTTATTTACATAAAAGAATAAAAGCCTAGCTCAGCTCTCAGCTTCCAGATATAGTAGCTTGCATCAGAGCTACCTGGAAAGCCAGAAAAGTAGAATTCAAATTTAAGGACAGTGGAAAGCCATCAAAGCAGCCAGGACTCAAAAGGCCAAATCTTGGAAAGAGGGAAATACACTGAAGGTGAACACAGTATGATGTGGCATTTCCCTGAGAGTCATTTGCTGACCTGAAAGAAGAATTAAGATGGAGAACTTATACTTCCAGATGCTATATTGGTTCAAGGATGGACACATAGAAAAGTGAACTAGAATAGGGTCTGGAGACAGACGTATGTACATAAGATCACTTGATTTATGACAAATTCATACTGTTGTGTAATGTGGACAATATCATTTCTCTAAAACATATGTGCTAGACCAACTGGATATCTATATGGAAAAGAGTGAGCCCTACCTCACACCACAAATAAGTATCAATTCATGATGCATTGTATATCTAGATATAAAAGGTAAATCAATACAATGTCTACAAAAAATAAGAAAATATTGGGCCGGGCACGGTGGCTCACGCCTGTAATCCCAGCACTTTGGGAGGCCGAGGCGGGCAGATCACAAGGTCAGGAGATCGAGACCACGTCTCTACTAAAAATACAAAAAATCAGCCGGGCGTGGTTGTGGGCGCCTGTAGTCCCAGCTACTTGGGAGGCTGAGGCAGGAGAATGGCGTGAACCCGGGAGGCGGAGCTTGCAGTGAGCCGAGATCGCGCCACTGCACTCCAGCCTGGGCGACAGAGCGAGACTCCGTCTCAAAAAAAAAAAAAAAAAAAAAAAAAATAAGAAAATATTGCATGATTTCAAAGTAGGCAAATAATTTTTCAACAATATATAAAGAGTACCAACCATAAAGGAAAACATTATAAACTGGGTTACATTAAAATTAAGAACTTTGCTTATAAAAATAAACCATTAAGAGAGTGAAAAAGGCAAGTGACTGAGTGGAAGAAAACCCACATACCTTATGAAGGGCATGCATTTAGAATACATAAAGAACTACAGATCAATACAAAAGAGATGGATAACCAAAGAATAAAAATAATGGACAAAAGACTTTCTCAGACACTTCATTAAAGAGGATATTCGAATGAAGATATAAGCATATAGAAAGGTTTATTTACCAGGGATATGTGAGTGAAGACCAAAATTTGAAACTACTAACACCTATTAGAATAGCTATTTTTTTTAGTAACAAAACCAGGCGTTGGCAAGGATTTAGAGCAATCAGAACATTCATTCACTGATGACGGTTACATAAATTGGAATGACTGTTTTGACAGTATTTACCAAAGCTGAAAAAACACCTAGCAATTCTACTGCTGAGTATACGCCCAACAGAAATCTGTATATCCATGCAACAAAAGGATGTGCATAAGATTGTTCACAGTAATACTACTCATAATCATGGGAAACCATAAACAACTTAATTGTCTATTAATAATAGAATTAATTATTACTCTATGTTCACACAATGGCATATTATTGACTACGGTTTCTCAGTGGTGGTATAATTGCCATTTTGGACCCGATAATTCTATGTGGCCTGTCCTGTGCATTGTAAGATACTTGGCAACATCGTTGAACCCTACCCATTAGATGCCAGCGGCATGAGACAGTCAAAAATGTCTCCAGACATTGCCAGTTGTCCCCTGTTGAGGTGGGCAGTGGTGCAGAAGTGCCTCCAGTTGAGAGCCACTGTTATAGACTATAGAGCAATGAAAATAAATGAATTACCACTACATGCAACAGTGTGGGGGCATCTTGAAAACATAATATTGAAAGAAAGAGGCCAGACACAAAAGAGGACATATTGGATGCTTCCATTTACACAGTTCAAAAAGGGGCACATCTAATATACAGTGTTAGAAGTCAGGATGGTGGGTATCTTTGAGGAAGGAGGAGGTGATGGCTTGAATGGGCACAAGGAAGTTGTAGGGGCACTGTAATGGTCCAGTCTGGATTTTGTTAGTAATTACAAATGAATGAGGCATGACCAATTTTTTGAAAATTTCCTTAAGACCCACTTTTCTGTATATATATTTCAATGGCAAATTTGTGTAACAAAACCTTAGCTTAACAGAGAACCACAGATTTTAAAAGAGTGTTCTGAACCATCAATGATGTATCCAAATAGTTTTCTACAAACTTGCAGCTTAGGTGAGTCTCAAATTTTCTAAAAGGTCCACAGACCTACCATCCAAGACCTGGAGTTCCAGACAGGAAACAGGCTTCCTTCCTATAAATACTTGTCTAGGATTTGGGTCCTAAGGATAAATCCTGTGTCTACATTCAGACTTCACCTGGTTTCACTTGCTCAGGCCTTTGGTCCATGGTTAATGTGTTTGCATTGAATATTTCTGTGCATTCAGTTTCAACATCTTTTCCACTAATCTTCCTAATACTAATAAAACTGAAAATACTCCTTATGTCCTAGTAAGACATAAAACCATATTCATGAGAGGCCCATTCATTAAGTGTTTCCAGGATGGATTAAAATTATCCTGAGCTCCCAGTTTTAAGAAGGCAGAGACCAGTAAATAAATGTATTATTGAAATAAGATTAGCATCAGATGCTTAACCCACCTTGGGAACGAGCTGTTTTTAAAGCTAAGTACCATTTATTCACATATCTATAATTAATGAACTAATTACAAACGAGTCTTATCTACTCATTTAAGCAGCCCTCACATGACCCATCTTTGGCTTCCTGTCTGTAGTAGAGTAATTGCCCTTCTTTGAAAGTAACACAACTTTTTTTTTTAAAGACAATACAGTGTAATTTAGACCTTTTTACTTATTCAAACCAGTCTTATCCCAAATAAAAACAAACAGGGGTGGTGGCAAGATCTGCATCTTTCTTTTTAAACCAAGAACTGCAAGCCAAAAGTTTGGGTCTGCAAATGTTTACAGAAAGCAAATTTTCCCCTGCAAAAAGGAAAAGTTGTAATGCCATCTTTTAGCCAAACGAAAAGCAGTTGTGTTAAATCGGCACCAAAGCAAATGATACATACAACAGTAATTAGCAAAGATTACACAGTAATTAAAATCACGATGATTATGTGAGTGAGAAGAATTTATACAATAATCTCCATGCTCACATTGCAATATGGTACAAGTCCAATAGCAACAGTAGAAAGCCGGGGTTGGTAATAAATTCAAAGCACAGCATTACTAATTATGTGGTGATGGATTGGCCATTGAAATTTAGGGATAAATAAAGTCTCTGATCAGGATACACCATTTTAGTTGGATTTCCCAAGGTTACTGAATGGGGACCCCAAACACTCAAATACGTTTCCTTCCTCCCTACCATTCTTTGTCTTCATAGTCTTGCCCATTCCTGTAGTTCAGCCTCCCCATTGGTGGAAAACATTTTCTATGCTTATAGTTTTCATCTACCAAGTTTCATTCTCCTGCTTCAGGTAAGGCCCTTCATTGTCCTTTGGGGAACCCCTCCCTCCCTTACTGTTCTCATGGTTTGGTGGGAATTTCCAAGGGCCAGGTGAAAGACTGACTTAGGTCAAAGGTAAGAGGCTCCTTCAGTCCCCTTGTCCATTATGACTGGTTCAGGCTCACTCAGGCTTGCATTTTTTGTGAAACTGTGAAGAAGAGAGAAGCTCTCTTTACTACTGGACTCAGAATGGTGCAGGCATGAATCTGGAGCTGTTGGCCGCCATCTTGTTGCCTCAGAAAGAAACCAACACAGAAGACAGCAGAGCAGAGAGGTTGGTGGGGAACCAAATCCCCATGTTCATTTTTTAATTCCTGGATCTAGCAATGCCTGAAGCTAAATTTTCCTTTTTGGTTTCCCAGCTACAGGAAACAATCAATGTTCCTTCTTACTCTAGCCAGGTTGATGTTTTACGTCACCTATACTCATAAGAATCCTAACATTATGCAGAGGTTTCTCGATACCTCCTTAGGGGTCCAGGTCAGAGTTTAAAAAGCTTCTGGACAATTCTCTTTGGATGTCCCCAAACACACGAAATTTAACATACTTAAAAGTGAGCTCACCGAAACTCCACTTTCATTGCCAAGAGGTTTTCTGTTGTGTTCATGGATTTCTGCTGTGAGTTTAGCCCACTTTTGCAATCTCTGGCATGTGGAGCACCCAGTCATAGTTTTCCCTAGTCCTGCCTGTCAGCATCCATGCCTCCGCACAGCAGCGTCACCTGACCTGCTCTGGGATGAAGGACAGAGGATGGAAGGGAGTTTCTGCTTATTAAACACCAACGTGGTAGCAGGCCTTCCACTGGGTACTCTAGAGTGCTAATTTGCTTTGGTTGTTAATTCTTCAGCTCTGCAAAGGGAACATTATTAAAGCCTATTTAATGGTGGAGGGGCTGAGACTCGGAGACTGTAACTTGCTCATAGTCAGGAACTAGTAAAGGAGAGGTTGTATTAGAAAACAGATCTACCCTTTACATTCTTGGAGTGTGTTTTTCAGGCCCACTGGTCAGGCCCTGTTGAACTCTCTGAGCCCACCACCCACCACATGCTTCTGCCCTCCACCTGCACTCTGAGGGCCTGAACCCCAGACCTTCTGTTCTCATTATAATTCATCAATTCTGTTTCATGTTTCCAATAACTTGTTCTGCGATAGGAGACAGTTAATGTGTTTGGCAAATCTATCAGGGGTTCTTGATATTGTTTGTTTCATTGCCCTGATGAGAAGCCATCTTACTTCAATCCACTGGGCACTTATCCGTTCAATGAGTATTTATTGAGTACCTACTATGTGACAGGCACTGTACTAGGTGCTGAGGTTCAAGAAGGACAAAGACAAGGGTTATGTCCTTAAGAAGCTCACAGCCTAATGAAGGGGACAGACAGCTTGCCAAGATTATATCTACATAATATGGACAATGCTATGGGAGAGGGAGATTTGAGTTCTGTGAGATAACAGTAGAGGGGCACCTGACCCACCAGGAGATCGGGGAGGCTCTTGTGGCAGGCAATGCATGAGCTGAGTCTTGAAGGATGATTAAGAGGAGACAAGAAACATGGGAAGGGTGTTTCAGTCGGAGGGAATATCACAGACAAAGGACTAGAGTTACGAACTAGCATAGTACATGCAGAAGAGCTACAAACTATTTGGGGTACAAATTGTGACGAAAAGGAGGGAAATAAGACCAGCAAAGTAGGCAAGACCTATATCATGAAGGGCCATGTAAGTCAGGCTAAGGCATTTGACTCCTACCTTGTAAGGCAGAGGTCAGCAAAGATCTTCTGTAAAGGGCCAGATGGCAAATATTTTTGGCTTTGTGCATTATATGGTCTCTGTTGCAACTCATCAATTCTGCCACTGCAGTGAAAACACAGCCATGGTCAATATGTTTTTTCAAAAAACCATAAGCATGGCTGTGATCCAATAAAACTTTATTTACCAAAACAGGGCAAGGGCCAGATTTGGCCTGCGGACAGGAGTCTGCTGACCCCTACTATAGGCAATGAGGAGCCACTGAAACCAGATTTTCCTTTTAGAGGAATCATACCGGCTAAAGTATAGAGGATGGACTAAAGGAGGGTGGTTTTGAAAGGTCTTTGCCAGAGTCTAGGAGCAAAATTATGGTAGCTTGACTTAAAGGTGTTGGCAGTGGGGGATGGAGAGAAGTAGAAAGAGTATTTGTTTGGGTGGGGGGTAGAATACAAGACTTAGGGATTCATTGAATATGGGGATGACAGAGGGGAATGATAACCTAAGATAATAAGGGCTCCAGCACGGGGTGCTTTATGAATGACAGAACCACTCAATGATCCTGATAACACAGGGCTGGTGGGGCGGGATGAGTTTCCTCTTGGACATGCTGAGTTAAAACATCAGAGAGATACCTGGTTGGTGATCAACGTAGACCATAAGATAAGATACATAAATTTAAAACTTGGGAGAATATAAACGCTGTTCGTCTGTATTTGGGGGTCACCTGCTGACAGATGCAGAGCCAACATCACCAAAGGAGAATCGCCTGCTATCAGGTGGAGAGCGAAACAGCCAGGTGAGGGCACTAACCTGTGAACCCTGGCATTTGGAGATAAAGTCCAGGCAAAGACCAGGGAAGAGACGTTTGAGGAGCACCAAGGAACAGAAATCTTGTCAAGGTCAAGCAGATAAGAGTTCCAAGAAATGTTCAGCAGTGGGGAAAAGTCCAGGAAAATATAAAGACTAGAGAATGTCCCCTGATTTGTGTCTTTGGAAGCTGCTGACACAGTGAGAAAGGTTTCAGTGGAGTGGCAGGGCAGTCTCTGGGCTGCAGCAAATTAAGGCGTAAATGTGGAGTAAGTGAACATAGTACCTGTTAACAACATGTCTGAGAAGCTCGAATCAAAAGGAAGGAAAAGCAATAACTCAATAGGACAGCAGGGTGATGGACATGGTTAGGATGGGAGGGCCTCAGGTGTTTATAACCTCTGGGGGAAGAAGTAAAACAAGGAAAGTTGAGGACACAGGAGACAGAGGTGACACTAGATGAATCACAGTGTTTTAGGGGAAAGAAGACCTGGATCCCCATTAGCTTCAGACAGAACAGGATTGGACCTCATCTTCTGAGACCAGAGGGAAGACGGGGGCAGATAGAGATGAATGCATACACATCACCGCAGAAGTTAAAGCCATTATTATTTTACTTTGAATGAAACAGGAGAGGAGGTGCCTCCTGAGAGTGATGGGGAGAGATCACGAGGAAGTCGGGATGATTTGGAATAATTGCCCAGGAAATGAGAACAGCAACTGCCCAATGACAAGACATTGGCAGTCTCTACAGCTAGCTAGGTCGTCATGCCTGTCAGCATGTGGACCTTGCAGAACAGGGTGAGTGACCATGGCTGGGGTTTTATTGGGCTTGGGGTGAGGATCTAGAAAGAAATGGGGCTTAGACCCTGCTCAGGAAGCCCAATGTATTGTAAGGGTAAGAAGAAGTTGGGAGAGCCTCACTGCCCTCGCACTCTCGTCCACAGAGCGGTGGAAGGAGGGCGAGAAGGAGAGGCCAGGCACACAGCAGGGACTAACATGAGCATGCCAGCCCCTGGACAGCCCAGGCACCACTTGCGGCCAGATGTTAAGAGAAACTCCTGAACAAAGTGTGGCTGCCACCACCCAGCCCATAAACCCCCTCTCTGTGGCGACAAAGGTAATTTAGTGTCTTCGTCTCCAGAAGCGCTTGCATTTATCAGTGGCAGCGGCGCGATTCCTGGGCTGTAAATCATAACGCTTTAGGTGTATTTCTCTTGAGTTGACATCCCCTTATAAATAATGTGGGGAATGCTTTTATTTTGTTGGCAGAAGACTGTTTTCTCCCTCTCTTCTGTTTTTAGAGTGACCTTCTTTCTCAGTCAAATGGGATATATCCAAGAGGCTCATTTATTGGGTCTTCCCACGCACCAGGTAATATGGGAGCAGGTATAAATAGGAGTCCTGTTCTCTACTATGATACAGTCTCCTAGCAGACAGGACACTCATATCTATTAGAGTTAAAATGCAAATGCCCTTTGATCCAGAGAATCGTTTACCCATGTTTATAAGGATGTGCATTTTTCAAAGCTTGAGAAATTAATAGCAAATATCTGGAAAGCACCTAAAATTGAAATAAGGACACTATAGTTAAATAAAGCATGGCAGCTTGTGCAGGAATTATAAAGAATGAGATGGACTTAGGCATACTGGTAAGGAAAGATCTCTAAGGTGTACTGTTGAGGGAAAGAAGTAAATTGTAAAAATTTATGAAAAGCATAACACATAATTATATAATTTATGTTTTTTAAAATCCCACAAATATGCTACATATTTGCTACAAGTACATGTATATGTTTATGATATATACATATAGAAAGAGATATAGAAGGATATACACCAAACTAAAGATGGTGAATCCTTCTGAGAAGGAAGCGTAAGACTGCAGTGGTGGCAAACAGGATTTTAGCCTTCTGATATATTTTAAGTTCTTTAAGAGAGGAAGTATTCATAGATTGCTTGTGCAATTAAAAAGAGCTAGAAGTCAAGACACCTGTACTCTGGGTCAGTTCATACTATAAGTTTGGATATTTCCTCTGCAGACCTCAGGTTGTCCCATCTATATACTGAGCAAGTTGGGCTGGACAATCCCAGTGGTCCTTTGCAACTCATAATGTCTTGAGTCTTCGAGCTGTAGACATATTCAAAGGAAGGGTTTCAAAATTTTTAGGGCTCAATGCCATAGGATCTGGCACTCAGTAGACACTTTGTCTTGGCTGAACACTGAAGGTTGAATAATAATCCTTAGGCAGTTTTAGTATTAATAAACAGAGGTCAGATTTTTCCAGTAAACTTTACCAGGTGAGTGATGTACCTCCTGGATGAATGTCAGAGAGCTGTGGTAGTGTGGCAAATAAAATAGAAGCTTTGGAGGGATTCCAACCTAGGTTCAAATTCTGGCTCTTCTACTTACCTACTTTGTGCTACTGAGTGAACTACCAACCCTCTCTGCACCACAATCAGTCCTGAGCCGTGACAAACCACAGTTAATATTTCTGCTCCAGCTTTGATGCTGTGGTCAGTTATTCATTCATCAAACACTTATGGAGCACCAACTGTGAGCCAACCCTGGGGATGTGGCCATGAGGAAGACAGACAAGAAATCCCTTCTTACAGATGTGTAAGTATCTCCCTTGCCTCCTGCCCTCTCCCTGTTCTTGGTGCAAGCACTATTTACTCCGAACAGCAGCTGAACATGCCCAAGGATGTGGAAGGGGAAAGGGAAGAGAAAAGGGAAAGAGACTCTGGACGGGGCTCTCTGGGAGATGCTGAAGACCGACCCACCTTGCCTGAGGGCCCGCTGCAGGAGCTGTAAGACCATCTATGCATGGATCAGTTGCTCCCCCTTCTCCGAGTCTCAGATTTCTCTTCCGTAACATGAAGATAGACGGTGAAGTCTACCTCCTGGGATTCCTCCGGGCATCGAATAGTTGCTAATGCTGATTCAAATGGCTAATTTTTTTTAGCTCTTTCTAGGTGCCAGGCTCCGAGTAGAGAGTGGCTTGTGCATCACCACATTGCCCCTGACAACAATCACGATTTACTCAGGAGGAAACATGAACAGAGAAGTTATGCAGTTTGCCCAAAATCTCACAGCTGCAGATATGCAAATAAAGAATTGGAATATTATTTTTTAATCTATGTCCGGGTCCATACATAGTAAGCATTTTGAAATGCTTATTGAAAGTTATATGTACTGCTTTGTCTTGTTGTTCCAAAAAGTTTACTTGAAAAACTATACGTTATATACGTTTTCCTATAAATTATGGTTTCTAATCCAGTGCTAGAGAATTCAGTGAATTTGGAAGCAGCCAGAACACTGAATAAAGATGAATCTCTGTACAGAATAACAATTCTAAAACTTTTCAACGGGCCATTACAATGCAAAAAGTGCCTACTTTTTGTTATTTGACAATCATCAATTATATCTTAAACATTTATAGCAAATGAAAAAAACAGAATTGGAATCTAGATCTGACTTCAGATCCTGCACCAAAACCATCATACCCTACCATCTCCCATTCAAACAGGTGCCAAACAGCTTAGATGAAGTTACGATTCATGGGTTAGGATCCTTATCATCCATCCTAACATGATTATAATTATGAAACTTGGTTATAATGTTAATGAGCATTCTTCTCTGGCCACCTCCAATTCTCCTGCTGCCACTGGCAGACAGGCTAAAGCAAAGGCATTTAGTTTTCAGAAGAGATGAAGTCCTCAGAGTTTGGGGTTCACAGAGGACACAATTCCCTTCTTCATACAGGCCTTTGTTTTTAATTAAGAGCAGTCATCAGATAATCTTGCTTTAATTAGCTCCCCAGAAGCACCCCATTCTTGGAGCCTTTCTTTGATATTTTCTGCATTAAGTCTTTCAGCCTAAGACCAGCCTGCAGACATGCACCAGACATTTGCCATTTGCCAAATATGCCCAGAAGGTTAGCATAAACTCCCACTCCCTTCTTTTTTGTAAAGACAACCCCTGCGTCAAAGCACACACGTCTTTGAGTCAGGAAGGGGTTTGTCTAGGTTTGCTCTGTGAATCTGTGATTTTTTCAGTCTTATCACATTGGTCCTTCTGTTCACAAAAGCTGTGTGCATTTCATCTTAATTATGCATCTCTTAATCATAATTTCTGACTTATGGCCATTAACTCCTAATTACAAGAGGGCCACCCTTGAAAAGGGAAACCAAATGAGCTCAGAGAAATGGAGCTGAAAAGCAAGAGGGAAGATGGATGACAGAAGTTGTGCAACTAAGGGTGAATCCAAAGGCCCATTTATTGAAGGTGGTTATTGTTGGCACTTCTGTAGATTTGTGATGCTTCCATATCAGGCCACATCTGAATTCATCCCTTTCTGTGGTAAGGAAATTATAAAATTAAAAATAAAGCTAAAATTCAAATAAAGCTAAAATCTCCAGATGATAAATCCTCTGGCCCAACTTCTTTACGATGACTCTCCATTTAAAAAAAACTTAAGTGAATATGTTTATTAAAAAGTTTTTGAACCTGTAATTACCCATAAATGGAAAAAAGAGCATGACGTGCCTTAAGCAAAAGGCAACTATAACAACTGTTGCTATTTTTTTAAATGTTCACCCTGTGCTATTTTAAAATCTGGAAAACCAAGCTCTGGAGAGGACTGCATTAGGTCCTCATTGCTTCAACCATTTGGATCAGTAAATAAAATTATATTCCATGTTTTGCAGATGGGGAAGTAGAAGCTCAGAGAGGGTAAGGGATCTGCCTAAAGTCACAAAGCTATGTGGCAGAGTTATACCTCAGACTTTCAGGACCGTGCTTGTTCTTGCCTATGCCAGAGACAATGAAAGACTTGAACAACAACTTTCAAAGTCTGAGATTCTTCAAGCTATTGGCCATCCAGAGGCAGCAGGGAGATACTCTTACCTGGGGCTGAGGATGTGGCTGCTGGTGGCTGACTGTCGAGAAGGAGTCCTCATAGTATCTGTGGCCATGGACAGAGTACAGCTCAACCAGGACTGCAGGCTGCCCTCTGGCTGGGAGCTGAGGATGGAGACGTTATCCCTAGAATAAGATTGCAGGACACCATCAGCACGATGACAACCACAGTAACAGCAATAATTAGATATTCGCCCATAGCATAAGCCAGGCATTGTGCTAAGTGATATACCTGCATAACCTCATTCACCATCCCAGAGAGGTAGGAGCCAGTGCTGCCACAGTTACACAGATGGAATTACTGAGATTTGGAGAGGCCAATTTGGGTCTTGGCCAAGTTCACCCAGCTAGTCAATGATGAAATTGGGATGCAAACCCTGTTCCTTTTTATTCCAGTGCCCATGCTATTAATCATGGCCCTCTTCCTTGGGAAGATACACACTCCAATACAAATGTTGAGGTCTCTCCAATTTAGGAGTAAAGTTTGGCATTGATCTGGATATGTTCAAGGAATATATCAAGTGTGAAGGTCTTAACTCCTTCCTTACCTTAGCTAGATCATCTTTATAAACAGGGACTCTACTTTTATGTCCCCTGATTCTGAAAGTGGCACAGGCAGAGAGGGGGTCCTCATAGGTTCTCAATGAGACCACGTAAGTTGATATACTCACTCGACATTATGTATATGTGTGTGTATATGTATGTGTGTATATTTGTATATTAATATTTATATGTGTGCATGTGTGTGTATATATAATATATATAGTTTTTTTTTAATAAGATGCTCCTTGTATGCCAAGCACCAGGGAGCTGAACACATGAACTTAACATTGACCCTGTCCTCAAGACCCCATCTCTATAAATAACCATAAAATTTTTTTTAATTATTAATGTTTTATAGAGGGACAGACAGTAGGTTTTACTAGAACCTGCCCTCCGTCTCTACAAAGCGTTCATAATGGTAAGTTCTAATAAAACTTACCCTCTATGCCTCTATAAAGCATTAATAATTTTTTCTTTCAAAGAGGTAGCCTTGATTTGCTTCGTGGAGGCCCAAGGAAATACATCAAGTAGTGAAAGTTGAGCTCCATCTTCTCTGAAGGTTAGCATTTGGCTATGCAGGGACAGAAGAATGGAATTTTGGGTGGAAGGAATCATGTGCACATAGGTATGGAGGTCATAATGGTTGGGGCATAAACAATATGGAAACCAGAAATCACAGTTAGAGGGGAAAGTAAGGGTCTGAATGTGCAGAATACAAATGTCAGTGTAAAAAGTCTATTCTGGGGCAATAGGGAGCCATTGAAGGTGTTTGAGGACCGTGGCATGAGGAGGCACAGGCTTCTTTCTGTCTAAAAGAACTAGGGCAGTTCAATACTATGTCCCTAGTGCTATATGTTGTGACCATGAAGGCATTAGTCTCATGGGCATCACTGATAATTCTCTAAGTGCACATGGATGTTCCCCCTGCAAACTGGACAGAGAGAGCCAGGGGCTCACCCTTGTGAGCTGCTCCGTTCTACTTGGGGTTAACTTACATCTCTTTTTTGCCACTGCTGCCACAATCCACTGCCGTCTGGACACTAGTAAGAGGCAGAAGAAAGAGTGTGTTATCCTCGTGCTGCCAGGAGCTTGGGAACATGGTTACTGATGTTAGACAGACATGAGTGTGAATCGCACTTCCAACCTTTGCCCCTGTGTGATCTCAGGGCAGTCACTTGCCTTCCCTGAGCTTCCTTTCTTCCTTCTTAAAATGTGGCAAACAATGGGGGCTCTGCTGTGGAGCAGAGTAAGTGAGATAACCCTTGTAAAGATCTCAGCATGGTTCCTGGCAAATAGATAGTGCTAATTAAGTGGTAGCAACCATTACCGCTACTCTTGTTTTAGTACAACTAGTACTGCTATTATTAATAGCATTGTTATTGCTAACAAGCCAGGCATTTGCTGTATGTTCTTTGTGAGTGCTAGCAAATCAGACATGGAGCAGGGCAGCTTCCCTGGGCATTGTGGGAAACTCCAATACTAATTACGATGGTAGCTATTCTTTAGAGAGCATCCCTCCATTCAACAAATATGCTACCCACACAATCTCATCTACTTCCCCCATGCATCTCCATTTTAGAGATTAGGAACCTGACACACTTGTCTAAGTCACACAGCTTTTGATCCCAGGCCCGTTAAGCTCATGCTCCTAACCAGAGTGCAGTTGTTCAGTGGGTGGGTGCAGACGCCAAACCGCAAACCTCGGACACCTAGGACATCATTTTAATCTGGATCGTCACACTGGGGCTTCTCAGTATTCTCTGCTGTAATCTGGACAATTCCTCTTCTAGAAGATCTAGCTGTTTCCTCTATGAGATGCACCTGCTGCTCCTTGGCTCCCATCCTCAAGAGCCTGTCACCCTGGGGGTTTCTGTTTACATGCATTTGTTCCCACCAGGCAGTGACCAACACCCCTTCTGGACCAAGAACAAGTGTTATTCATCCTTCAGCCCCAAAGCTCAGCCAGACCAGAAGTTCTCAGACAATGCTTGGTGAATCCAACAGAAGAAAAGTCAGTAAACAACAGCCATGGGCCAATTCTAGCCTCCCATCTATTTTTATAAATAGAGATTTTTGTCTGTGATTGTTTTTGCACCATAATGGTAGTGCAACAAAGACAATATGGCAGCAAAAGCCTAAATATTTACTATCTGGTCCTTTGAAGAAAAGGACTCTACAATGGAACAAAAGCAGCTTTTGTGAATGGCCTTGTGGGAGGCAGAATAATGGCCCCCAGAGATGTTCACAATCTAATCCCCAAAATAAGGGAATATGTTTCCGTACAGGGAAAAAGTTTTATTGGAACACAGTCACCTATTCACTTACATTTTGAGTACTTCCTCACCTATTTTGACTAAACACCAATCTTTACTTGAATCCAGCACTCAGGAAAGTCTTTATTGCCCAATAGCTAATTAAAGCACACACTGGTGTTAGTTCTTGTTCGCTATTTACCCTGGCTGACTCCATGAGTACTAGCCCCCTGGGTGGACTCGGCATTCAGATTCACCCTCTTCCAAAGGGCTCTTCCCCAGTACTAGAGACCCATTCACTTCATGATGTCTAATCATGCTGGGCATCTTCTCATCTCCTTACTCTTCTGCATGCTCCTGCTCTCTGACCCACTCTGTCTGTACAGGGGGCTGGTCTGTATGGACAACATCAATGGGTTCCCTATCCCATCAATGGGTTCCCTATCCCATCAATGGGTTCTCTATCCCATCAGTGGCTTCCCTATCCCATCAATGGCTTCCCTATCCCATCAATGGCTTCCCTATCCCATCAATGGCTTCCCTATCCCATGGCTTTCTCTTGGACTCAGCCAATAGGGAATGCAGCTGACAGTTCACAGGAAGGAGGGAAGAGAGGGAAGCTGAAGTACTTCTTGTCCTGGATTTCTGAATTTTTCTCTACTGCCTATCCTTGTGTTGGCTGCAGCTCTCAACCAAAGGCCAGAGCTCCTCCTATCAGGCCTCTCTCTCACTCTCTTTCTTTCTGGATTCCAGCAATTGCACCCTCTTCTTCTCCCTTCAGACCTTGCAGGAGTTACTGCTCTCAGTTGCTGCTGTTCCCTAGGTGCTGCACTGTCTATAGCTTGGGGCTTCCTCACACCTTTGTAAATAGTCCTTTTGTTAAGCTCTCTTCATTTAGAGTTTGTATTTCAGTTTCCACCAGACTCTATTACAATAGCTAATCTCAATGCTTTTTCTACCTTAACAGGAAGATCTGCATTTACTAGGCCAATAGTTTACATGACAAAGAAGCAGACAGCAGGCATGACCCAACATTGCACTGCTAACTACTGTTACACCCTTAATCACAGTGTCACAATGTGGGGGGGAAAAAAAAGCAGTGAAGAATCTAAAGAGGCAATCTTATAAGAGCCTAAGATTATCAGCAATCATTACTAGCCCCTCCTAAGCTTCTGATCTGGGAAAGAACTAGCCACAAAAACAAATTTAAAAAAAGAAAGTATAGCTGCTTATGAATCCTACATTTTTATAGTATCTGCACACTGGTTGCTTTTGCCTGTGAACCTGTTTCGCTAAATTTGCATAGAATATCAAAGGCTGAAGTCAAGACCCACCAGGTGGTCTGTTTGTTCATTCATGATGAAATACTGTCCATAGCAAGACTGGTATCTGACCTGGAACACATGTTTCCTACCATTTGAGCTGGTCTCCAAAAAAATGAGAGTATGTTTAAAATAAGGAGGCTGAATTAAGAGCTTCTGGGAACTAAGGCTCACGTTTATTGTATGAACAAATGCCAAAGGCACCTAATGCCTTTATCGTGAGATGATCTGCAATGAAGTCTTCGGGACAGGAGATTAAAAAAAAAAAAAAAGGCTTTCAGGCAGAAGCAGTGGAGAGTTTTGTACTGTCTGCTCCTGAGAAGCATTAAACCACATGGGCAGAACTCACTGCCATGTTGACTGCCTGTAAGTCACAGGTTACTGGTCCTGGAAAGTACTTGAGTTTGTACACCATGGTGCATGGAGCCCTCGAGCTCTGGGAGACACCATGAAAAGTGCGGGTACCAAGGGGTTAAGAAGAGAGACCTAGGAGGAAGGATTAGCCCCAAACCTTCCCCTCTCGCTCCAATCAGAAGATGGCTGCACTCCATCCTAAGCTAGAATTTTGTACATGAGTTTGCTTTGGTATAAAAAAGGAATTCTACAATAAGGAGGGAGTTTGAAACCCACTGGTCCTTTTACCATGTGAAGAAAGAGTCTCTGGGCTACAAGCTCCATGAGGCAAGTCCATGTCTGCTTGTTCCCTACTGTACCCTGTGTCCCAATACAGAGGGTGTCCATTCATTGTTTTCTGCTGAGTGGGCACAGGCCCAAAGGACAGATGACCTGTCCATGGTCCTGATTCATTTGGCGGTACAGCTGTCTGGGACCCTCATCTGACATGACGTCAGTGGTTCTTTCTCTCCCCTTGGTGCAAGTGGCTTTCTAAAAAAAGAACTTGACCAGGCATGGTGGCTCATGCCTGTAATCCCAGCACTTTGGGAAGTGGAGGCGGGTGCCTCACGAGGTCAGGAGTTCAAGACCAACCTGGGGAATATGGTGAAACCCTGTTTCTACTAAAAATACAAAAATTAGGGGCCAGGCTCGGTGGCTCAAGCCTGTAATCCCAGCACTTTGGGATGCCGAGACGGGCGGATCACGAGGTCAGGAGATCGAGACTATCCTGGCTAACACGGTGAAACCCCGTCTCTACCAAAAAATACAAAAAAAAACTAGCCAGGCGAGGTGGTGGGCGCCTATAGTCCCAGCTACTCAGGAGGCTGAGGCAGGAGAATGGCATAAACCCGGGAGGCAGAGCTTGCAGTGAGCTGAGATCCGGCCACTGCACTCTAGCCTGGGCGACAGAGCGAGACTCCGTTTCAAAAAAAAAAAAAAAAATTAGCCAGGCGTGGTGGCGTGTGCCTCTAGTCCCAGCTACTTGGGAGGCTGAGGTGGAAGAATTGCTTGAACCTGGGAGGCAGAGGTTGCAGTGAGCCAATATCATGCCATTGCACTCCAGCCTGGGTGACAGAGTGAGACAAGAAGGAGGAGGAGGAGGAGGAGGAGGAGGAGGAGGAGGAGGAGGAGGAGGAGGAGGGGAGGGGGAGGGGGAGGAGAGGAAAGGAGGGGGGGGAGGGGGAGGAGGGGAAGGGGGAAGAGGTGGTGGAGGGGGAGGGGGAGGGGGACTTGTGCTGGGAATTTGTAAACAGGGGATTGACGATGAGCAAGATAATTAATTCAATGTCTTCAGCTGTACTTCTTTAGGGTCAGTCCTTGCCAGACAGTTCCAGTCTAAATGCAAATGTTGCCTGGGAAGTAACATGTAAATTCACTGGCCCCATCTCACAGTGACAGACACAAGTTCTCCTTAATGACAGGGCAGTTACTGGGCAGTGAACAGAGACCTTGACAAGGGAAAGGAGGAAGTAGGTTACATTTGACATGACAGCAGAGCTTGGCCATTAGCAGTGTAGGTTATGGGGTCAGCCTGGAAATCAGATCATGGCTTCATCACTTACTGCATGGATTGGGGCAAGTTTCTTGACTTCTCAGTTCCTTCATCTGCAAACTGGGAATGATAATGGTAGGAACCTCAGAGAGTTGTTCTGAGGATAATGTATCCCAAACAGGTAGCATAGTACCTGCACAAAGTAATTTCTCAAGAAACGGTACCTATTCTTACAATTATCATTATTTCCTGTAATGCTGGAATAGATAAAGTTGTTTGGAGCCCTGACTCTCTGTGAATCCTACAAGCTAGATATATGGGCTAGAAGGAAACCCAGGTGGTCCATGCAGCATCATTTAAACAGGTGTATATGGTACTAAGGCCTTGCGTTGCAACTTGAACTGCAGCATCAACCTTCTTAGATTAATAGGAATGCTTTAAGTTGTTCTCCTTGGCCTGGAGCACATTCATTACTCACAGGGGACAAACTAGAAAGTAAAAAAGTTGCTGGAAAGGAGCTGTTGGCAGTTCCAATGACTGTCCTACTATGTAGCAAGAAACGTTACAGTTTGGACAGAGCCTGGGTCCACTCACGAATAGATTAACTCAGAAGCATGCCCTCAGTAGCAACCAGAATCTTTGGTTAGACCCAGATCTTTCCACTTGTCCTACTGCAGCCTAATTTTAGCCAGGTTATAAAAGGATGTACGTTGGAAAATGTCCAACTTATACTCAACAAAGCAATTGAGGACTCTTTTTTCAGAGCATTCATCTCAGATTGGACCAGCTGGTACTTACGCACTTTCAGCTAACCCGAGAGTAAGAGGTCATTCACTGACCTCTCTACATCTCACCCAAACCCCTTTACCCCTTAGCCAAGGTGACAGACAGAGCAGCCGCAGCCCCTGGGCCATGAATAGACGGGGCTGTCTGTCAGCCAGCACATCCCTCCCTCCATGAATAATGAGCATGCACCAGGCCTGGGTGACTGGCTTAAAGCATTTCTCCATTAATCTAAGGAGGTTGATGCCACAGTGCAAGTTACAATGCAGGTTCCTAGTGCAAGAGAGCACATGTTTAAATGCTGCCGCATAGGCCACCTGGTTTTCTGAGCACGTAGCCACGTTTCCAGCCTGGAAGGCCTGTTACACTCAGATCTAATTCCCAACATGGGGAAATGTGACTTTTTGTAATTTGAACAAGTCTCTCAAAGAACCTCACCTGCAGCTAAAGCCTCTCTCTCTCTCTCTCTCTCTCTCTCTCTCTCTCTCTCTCTCTCTCTCTGTGTGTGTGTGTGTGTGTGTGTGTGTGTGTGTGTGTGTGTGTGTTTCTCTCCTGGGTTGGCTTTGAATTCTATTATAATTGAGAACTCTGGAGAAGTACCTCGAACCAGTCCCTCAGGCTCTAATCCAAACCTCTTACCCCAGGGTGATGAGGCAATTAGGAGTGAAGTGTAGCGTGGAGCTGCTGGCAAGTGGGAGACTATAGACTGGGGCCTGGGCAGGAGCTGGGGGTTCTGCTGTGGACTGTGGATTTACAATCTAGCAACACAAATACTTCTTTTCATTGTTTACAACCAATTTAATCGCACTGTGATCAGAGAACATGCCTTATACAATATTAATTCTTTGAAATGTGTTGAGACTTCATGGGCAATTTTTTTCCCAGTTTCCCCATCTCTGTGATATTATCGAAATCTACACTGTGTTTCCACCTCAGATCCAAGTTCTAAGTCAACACATGAGGATCAAGGCCTGCCGAGAATTAGGAAATGCTCCCTAAGAACCACGCTGGATTCAGGGCTGGCTTCAGGGGCTGGCAAGCCATGCCCAGAAGGGCCTGCATTTTGGTTTAATGCTCTTCTGTCACTGTCTTAAAATTTTTAATACTTTTTGAACAAGGAGCCCCTTCCTTCCTTCCTTTCTTTCTTTCTTTTTTTTTTTTTTTTTTTGTTGTTGAGACAGAGTCTCGCTCTGTTGCCCAGGCTGGAGTGCAGTGGCGCGATCTCGGCTCACTCCAAGCTCCACCTTCCAGGTTCACGCCATTCTCCTGCCTCAGGCTCCTGAGTAGCTGGGACTACAGGCGCCCGCCACCACGCCTGGCTAATTTTTTTGTATTTTTAGTAGAGACGGGGTTTCACCATGTTAGCCAGGATGGTCTCGATCTCCTGACCTCGTGATCCGCACGCCTCGGCCTCCCAAAGTGCTGGGATTACAGGCGTGAGCCACCGCGTCCGGCCTTCTTTCTTTCCTTTCCTCCCTTTTTCCTTCCTTTCTTTCCTTTCCTTCCTTTCCTTCTCTTTCTTTCTCTCACTCTCTCTCTCTCCTCTCTCTCTCTCTCTCTCTCTTTCTGACAGAGTTTCACTCTGTTGCCCAGGCTGCAGTATACTGGCACCATCTCAGCTCACTGCAACCTCTGCCTCCCTCGTTTAAGCCATCTTCCTGCCTCCGCTTCCTGAGGCCCTGGAACTACAGGCGTGCACCACCACGCCCAGCTAATTTTTATATTTTTGGTAGAGACAGGGTTTCACCATGTTGGCCAGGCTGGTCTCGAACTCCTGACCTCAAGTGATCCACCCAGCTTGACCTCCCAAAGTGCTGGGATTACAGGCGTGAGCCACCGTGCCCGGCAAGCCCCACACTTTCACTTCACACTGAACCCTACAAATGATGTGGCCAATCCTGCCTGGGGCACTGGGGCATTTTAAGAAACTGAGGGTATCAGTGGGTTTCAATGGGTCATCTTCAGAGGAGAAGACAGGTAGGAGAAAGGGAAAGAGGAAGGTGGGATGGAGAAAGAGAAAGGGGGAACGAGAGGGCTGCTGCTCCCTCATCTACCTTCCTGGGGGACACTGGTCTTCTTTCACTTCCTAGAACGTGCCTTGATCTGCCCTTACTCATTTTCTCCAGGCCTTCCCATGGCTGGCCCCTTCTTCTCATTCAGGTCTTAATTCCAACCCCTTCCTCTCTGGGAGGCTGTATCTGCCTATCCTGCTCTTCATCACAGCACCACGTTCTCTGCCCTCGTAACTCCAATTGTATTCTAGTGTTTATCAGTCTGTGCACTTTATTTTTGGATACACACACACATATACACACACACATGCACACACTCCACCATCAGAATGCAGGTTTGATAAAAGCAGGACCACCCCTAGGCTCTTCTCCCTCTCTATTCCTTGGCAATTCAACCAACCTGGGCTTTAGACACAGTTCCAAACGTTCATTTCTGCCTGACTTCAGGCAAGTTATTCAACCTCTCTTCATCTGTAAGAGAGAGAATAACGATAACGAGAAGCAAGTGTAATAAAACAAGCACTTAACACAGCATCCCGCATGCAATAGGTGCTCAGTAAGAATTTATCAGATGAATGAATGAATGCAATTGATGATTCTCATTGAGCCCCTACTATGCGCAAGGTACTGTGCTAGGAAGTCATACTTTTTCACTTGCTCCTTATTATGAACCCATCTTAGACTCAAAGAGACGGAGGCTCAGAGAGGTTGAATAACTTGTCCCAGGTCACGTAGAAATTAACTATTAGATTTAATTGGCAATCAAACTTGTTGATGTGCAAAGCCTATTCCCTCTCAAATTCTTCCTTGACTTCCAATTGTAATAATCCTGCACGTTGCACGGGGCTTTTTCGGGTACAGGCACAAGATGCATTTTTTACACCTGGCATTCTGTAGTCATTTCACACCTCACAGCAACTCTGAAAAGCGGGTGATGTCCCTTCCAGCTATGAGGCAGGTGTTATATGGAAACTAGAGATCCAGTCAAGGAAAGAACATCAGAAGCCCAGCAGGGAGGAAGATTTAAGCCCCTACAGACAGAAGATCATGAAAAGTGAGACAAAGAATTCAGACTGGATTCCTGGGTGCCCAGGGCATGAAGCTCAGAAAGGGTAGATCAGAACAGAGGAGGCAGATAAAGGCGTCTCTTATTAGGATGAGGGTGACAGCAGGGTCCCTTTAAAGCCAGAGGGGACTCCCCCTCCATGTCAAGACTGGAGTGATGTCTGCAACCTTCTGTGACCTCACCACCAGGACCTCATTCCCCCAGTGAGATGTTTGTCCCTTGCTTCTTGTTTTCCTTTTCATTTTATAATGTTTTTATTTCTTAATGTTTGGGGGTACATAGTAGGTATATATATTTATGGGGTACATGAGATGTTTTTATACAGGCATGCAATACGTAATAACCACATCATGGAAAATGGGGTATCCATCCCCTCAAGCAATTATCCTTTGTGTTACAAACAACTCAGTTATACTCCTTTAGTTATTTTTTAATGTACAATGAAATTATTATCGACCACAGTCATCCTGTTGTGCTATTAAATACCAGGTCTCATTCATTCATGCTAACTACATTTTTGTACCCATTAGCCATCCCACCTCCTACTGTCTATTCCCATGGGTTAAATTGCTTTGATTTTTATACCCCACAAGAAAGTGAGAACATGCAATGTTTCTCTTTCTGAGTCTGGCTTATTTCACTTAACATAATGATTTCCAGTTCCATTCACATTGCTGCAAATGACTGAATCTCATTCTTTTTCATGGCTGAATAGTACTCCATTGTGTATATGCATCACATTTTCTTTCTTCATTCATCTGTTGATGGACACTGTCCCTTGCTTCTTGTTGCACCTTCTTCCAGCCTGTCACCCACCCTTCAAGCATGGACCCTCCACCTCCTTCCAATGCTGTTATGTTTACTTAACTTTTATTGTTTACTAGAAAAGCAATATTTGCTATGCAAGTGAAAATAATTTAAACATTTTGCTCATTGACCAAAGATGGTAGTAACTACAGCCATTCATTCCTGCTGTAATTCATGCAAAAGCTCTATTGTTTCTATGAATGGAGAAGCCAGCCCAAGCATCAAACAAGTAATATTGACAAAAGGAGTTTGTAATTATAGTAAGTTCTGCCATGACACTCATAAAACAGGAGGAGGGGGGGCAGTAGAGGTGGGATCCTAAATGCAATCATGAGCTGGAAAGCAGCTGCAACATCAGGATTTGCCCTTGTACCAGCAGTTTGGCAGCTGTGCCAACTAGCAGGGAATGGCGGGAATATTTGGAATGTGCATAGAAGCCACTTTTGCACAAATTAAAGAATTTTTTAAAGACGAAGTCTTTTATTTAGAGGCAAAACATGAAGTTTTATTTACTTATTTATTTTCTGAGACAGCGTCTTGCTCTGTCGCCCAGGCTGCAGTGCAGTGGCACAATCACAGATCACAGCTCACCACAGCCTTAAACTCCTGGGTTGAAGTCATCCTCCTACCTCAGTCTCCTGAGTAGCTGGGACTACAGGTACCACCATGTCTGGCTAATTTTTAAAAAGGAGTTTTTGTAGAGATGGAGACTCCTTATGTTTCCCAGGCTGGTCTTGAATTCCTGGTCTCAAGTGATCCTCCTGCCTCAGCCTCCCAAAGTGCTGGGATTACAGGTATAGGCCACCATGCCTGGCCAAGAACATGGAGTTTTAGAGTCCAGTGGCTCTCCGTCTTGCACTCAGCACCTTTACTGGAGAGTCTGAGGTTACAAATCCCTCAGCGGCTATGACCAGCCCAGGATTGCATTCAGGGAGGAGGTTATGCGCATTCTAAAATTAGGTGTATGGAGTACATAACTTATTTGAGCAAAATCTCCTAAAGAGAGTACTAGTAGAGCCAGAGATGTGTGTGCATGTTCATTGCACAGATTTCAGAAAATATAAATAAACTCGAAGAAGAAAAAATTGTCACCCGTAACGCCTTTCCTCAGTGTTAGAATGTTGGTGTATTTCTTCCAGTTTTTTTCCTGGACTATTCATAGTCAGCTCTAATATAGACAATATAGATGTCTGGTTCTTCCTGCTGGCTAAACCAGAGCTGATTTGTAACCCTCTCTGCTTCCCTTGCCTGTCTTGTACCCACATGCCCCAAAGGTCAGCAGCTGCCCCTGCCTCCACCCTTTAAGAGGGGTGTGAATGGCCAAGGTCTGGGTAGGAAGTTCAGCAGACCTGAGTTCTCGCTCAGTGTATGAAGCTAATTTGCTGTGTGACCTTGAACTTCTCTGCAGTCAGGGTCCTCATACGGAAACAGAGAGCGACGCATTCCAAAGACTGATATTTGACAGTTCTGGCTGCAGAAAAAAACAGCCTTCACAGAGAGGAAGACCAAGAAAAACTGGCTTTTAATGCGGCCTGTTCAGGTGTGTACAGCGGCAGCTTGCAGGCAGCAGGAGGGAACCACCTCTGGAGATTCTTTATTGGAAAGCTATGTAAGGAAAGTATCTTCTCTGCTACCCAGACTTTGCCACAGAGGCTAGAAGGGGGGCAGGGATGTGTGGCAAGACAGGCAGCTGCGGTTCCTAGAGAAGCAATAAGCCAAGGGTACAAAGGGAGCTCCTGGGAACAGAATGCTACAGGAGTTGGACAGCCTGGACCCATGGGTCCAGCTGGGATACCCCAAACTCTTTCCAGCTGAGCGGTCCACCTGTGGCCTGCAGTAGCTTGAGACTCAAGCAGAGATGGTGAGAAGTAGCCCATCTTCTGAGAAAGGCAAGAAACCCTGACACTGAACTTGGGTGGTCTCACTAATCACCAGCCCAACCTTGCATCTTTGAATCAGCCATATGCCCTTGTAAAACAATGTCCATTATTCTGTACAAACATAGCTTCCACTTATATAGCACTTACATGCCTGTCATGTTCATCTGTGAACTCAATTAACTCTCAACAACAGCCCTATGAAATAGGCTGTAGATTGAATATATGAAACTTCCAGTCTGTAGGTCAAAAATAGTCCCATCTTGGCAACTGCATGTGGTTCATCCTAATATTATTATGCCCATCTTACAGATGAGGGAATTAGGCCAAGATTGGACATGGAACTTGCAGAAGACCATACACTAGTCCTATTCCAGTCACATTGCCTCACCAAAGGCTTGCTGAGCCGGACTGAGAGGTGTTAGCAACAGCAAGGAGAGGTTAATACCAGCAGAGCAACATATAGTCTCTCCTCACCCGAGTAAGCCATTGATGCCTCCAGCCCCAGAACATCTTTGGGTTTCCCAGTGAATGTGGCCCCTGCCCGGCTAAAGGGCAAAGAGCTCCCCAGGATGCCGTCCACCTGCTGCGCCCAGCCCTGCCCAGCCCCCAGCAAGTTACCTCTCAGTATCACTGTCGCTGGATGCCACTTCTTCCAAGGCTGCCTGCAGGTCAGCAATCCGCCGAATGGACGTCTCCAGGTCTGTCTGGAGGGTCTGCCTCACTGTCCCAAGTTCCTCCACATACTTCTCCTGGGGACAGAGGATGCAAACACACGTTGGCCTTGGGCAAGAAATGCACCACCCATGCATGCACTGGGGAAGAGACACGCCCCAGGCTGAGCCTAGCGTTCACTGAGCACTATTAAGTGGTAGGTTCTCCACGAGAGGCTCTCTCTGTGGACAGGTTTATGGGATCCTCAACCAGGTGTTCCACGGTTCATAGAGGAGGGAATAGATACTCCAGTGCATGGCACACGAAGCTTGCTCACCTGTGCAGGGAGTGCTGCTCCCAGTGCATCTGACCCCAGGGCCATGCTCTGAATCTGCACCACCATACGCAGCGGATACTCAGCCCATCTCGGATGGATGAGTAAATGTAAAAACCAAGAAGGGTCATGGAGTCTGGTTTAGGAAGCTGAGCCCCAGGGATAAATCTGGTGCAGGAGGTCATGGGGAGAGTATAACAAAGATGGTTTTCTTTCAAGTACGTCCCCTAGACACCCGCACCTTGCTGTCCTCACAGCAGCAAAAGCAAAGATGAAAAACCTAGCCGGGCTCCCTCTAGAACAGGCAAGCACAATGGGCATTTGTGGAGCTCTTTCTGTGGCCAGAGCTGTGCTGAGTGTTTTGCAGCCAGGATCTCACTCATGCCTCGCAGGCCCCGCAGGTGAGTCTCTATTCTTGTTCCCATTTCACAGATGAGGAACTGAGGCCTTAAGAAGTAAAGACTTCATGGCGGAGCTGGAACTCAAGCTCAGTGCCTCTGACTCCCCTCTCGGGGTTCATCTTGGTGATCAGTACTTTCTGGTACCTTTCTAATCGGATTTTATCTGGACTTTTGGGAAAATCTCTGACTTTAATTTGTAACCTACTCATTGCTACCCTTTAACATACAATGATTGTCACCTGACGGTTAGTTTGCCCCCCAGGGGACATTTGGCCATATCTGGAGACATTTCTGGCAGTCACAACTTGGAGAAATGCTGCCGGCATCTGGTGGGTAGAGGCCAGAGATGCTGTTCAACATCCTATGAGGCACAGGACAATCCCACAAAGAATTATCTGGCCTGAATGTCCACGGTGCTGAGTCTGAAACCCTAGGTGAGACCCAGAATCTAACCTCCTGGTAATTCATCTTATGGGGGATAAATCAAGAGGCAGAACACAGCTCTATGCCCGAGGATGTTTGCAGCGGTGCTACCGACGACAAGGAGAGGCTGGGATCTGCCTCATCACCCAGCAATTGGGAATGGTTAGAGAAATCACAGTGTGTCACTTTGAGGCTCTTAGGCAGACATTAACATTAGAAATAAGAATTGTGGCAGCACGGAGTGCTTCTGTGAAATAACATGAAGCAAACGGAATAGATCCAAACAGTATCATGCCCAAATCTATGCAAATAACACGGAGAATTGAGAATATTTACGGATGGGGCGAAGCGGGGTTATAGATGGGATTTTTCTTGTAAGAGGCTCTAATTATGTAAAGTTTATTTTTGGACTGCTGTATAAAGGAACACACATACCAACTGAGGACAGTGGGAGGGAAGAAATTTGAGGATGTGGGGTCAAAGTACAATTCCCAGCTCCCCATGGAACTGAGTAGGTGAGTGAAAATGAATGGCTCACAGCCCCTCTCTAGCCTAGAGTCATGTTTCTCTTTTTCTCTCTTTTTTTTTTTTTTTTTTTTTGAGACAGAGTCTTGCTCTGTTGCGCAGGCTGGAGTGCAGTGGTGCGATCTCAGCTCACTGCAACCTCCCCCCTCCCGGGTCCAAGCAATTCTCCTGCGTCAGCCTCCCAAGTAGATGGGATTACAGGCACCCACCACCACGCCTAGTTAATTTATGTATTTTTTTTTTTTTTTTAGCAGAGACGGGGTTTCACCATTTTGGCTGGGCTGGTCTTGAACTCCTGACCTCAAGTGATCCGCCCACCTTGGCCTCCCAAAGTGCTGGAATTACAGGCATAAACCACCGCACCCGGCCTCATTTTTCTTTATTTTGCAGATGAGGAAATTAAAGCCAGCAAGGTCACTCAGCGAGGTCACTCAGGAAAGGCGCAGAGCTGGGATCTGAACCCTGGACTTGGTGGCTCCAAGTCCAGTGCTCTTTCTGTGGCTCTGATTGCATTCCCCAAAAGAAGTCAGCGAGGACCATTGCAGGGACACACAGCTCTGCAGATCGGCCTGCCCGTTCACATTATTGTACGTCTGTGCCTTTCCAATGTTTTCTGATTTTAAAGAGAGGGAGGCAGCAGGCAAAGACTGAGTAAGCCTAAGGGCCAGGCTGAGCTGATGAGAGGGAGAAGGGGTGGCGGGAAGGATGCCACGGTGGTGGCATGAGAAGGGGCTGCCAGTCCATCCCAGTTGATTGAAGCCACCAACTGTGAAATCCCCATCTCAGCCTTGACAAGGTGAGAGACAACCCGAGGTTCAGGCCTCCAGGTTGTCAGAGGAAATAAAGGACACTGAGGGACTGTGAAGGAGGGGGTGCTCACCCCAGGACATCAGCATGTCAGCTCATAAACGCACCTAGAAAATGGCTAGGTGCAAAATCCCAGCAGCTTCTGGGAGCATCTGCCCAGGCTCCACTCTTTTCCTTTTTTTTTTTTTTTTTTTTTTTTTTTTTGAGACGGAGTCTTGCTCTGTAGCCCAGGCTGGAGGGCAATGGCACAATTTTGGCTCATTGCAAGCTCTGCCTCCCAGGTTCACGCTATTCTCCTGCCTCAGCCTCCCGAGTCGCTGGGACTACAGGCGCCTGCCACCACGCCTGGCTTTTTTTTTTTTTTTTTGTATTTTTAGTAGAGACAGGGTTTCACCTTGTTAGCCAGGATGGTCTTGATCTCCTGACCTCGTGATCCGCCCACCTCGGCCTCCCAAAGTGCTGGGATTACAGGCGTGAGCCACCATGCCCAGCTGGCTCCACTCTTTTCTAATGGGCCAGGACGATGGTGTCACTGGGCATTAGCCACTTTCTCCCAGATATGGCACCTGTGTCTTTGTAAGACACAGAGGCAGAAAAATCTGTATTGCTGTCTTAGATTCTATCCCACGTCCACACGTCTGGGCCATTGTGGGTTACGTGTTAAGTACAGTGAATCCTATAAGCATTGGTTCAATGAATGTCTAACCCAATGACCTGTCTGAGGTCACACCGCTGGGAGACCACAAAGCTGAGATGTGCACCCAGGTCTTGGGTTCTTAAGTGGGAACCCTTTAGGTCACATGTGCTGAGATACGAGAAAAGGGTACAGACGCCCCTTCCTCGTTTTGCTTAGCTGAATCTTGCCCGTGTCAGTGTCATGCAGGAGCAGCAAGCTGTACAGTCCACATCCTCAGGGAGCTTCCTGGAGGGTAGAGGAGACAGACAGAAGGAGGCACTGTGTCTCAGGGATGGGTGGGCCTGGGCTGGGACTAAGGAAATGGGCAGAAGAAATAGGAGTCTAAAATGAGTCAAATCCACAATATCATAAAAGTGAAAGTAGGCTCTGGAGCCGAGCTGCCGGGGTTCAAATCGCAACTCTGCTGCTCACTGGCTGTGTGACTTCCAGCAAGTTACTTAACCTCTCTGACCTCAGTTGTCTCACTGGGGAAATGGAGCCAGTAGCAGACCCTCCCTCACAGGGCTCTTGCGAGGAGTAAATGAGCTTGACAGAGTGGAAACCTGACCAACAGTGGCATAGCTATCCTTTAATTCTCATAGGAGAAGAAGCATCAGGAAGAACAGTGTCATCCCCAGTTCACTGAGGAGATCTGCCAAAGTCACAAAGCAAACAAAAGCATCGGAATGCAGGACTCTGGCTCTGAAGATTTTTCACTATCCTGCAGAGACAAGACATGAAAAAAACAAGGGCTGCATAGAAGGTGAGTTGGCTTAGACACAGCAAGAAGAGGTGAGAACCAGAAAGCCATCATTAGTTAGGCCAGAGTATGTGGACCAATAACAGGGTTTGGGGACCTGCCACTACCTTCCACCCTCCACCGTTGCCCCCTTGCCACCCTCTGCATCCCCTCCTCCATCTGCTAGGGAAGCATCAGACTCAGTGGGTGCACTCCGAGGAGAAAGCTTGGAGAAATTTAGTGTTGGTGTAATCAGCAATCAGCAAATCTTTCCTGCTTCAACACAAAAACCAAATGGAGTCTGCTGATTGCAGAGACCATTTCATTAGGCTAAACAAGTACAGTGCCCCCAAACGGTCTTCCTGGGGCAGATAAAACAAGGCACCAGCCAGAGACCCCTCCGGAGACACGGAAGGGATGCACAGGCAGAAGGGGAAGTGAGTCAGTGCCCCTCTCATGAAACAGGAAGTGGGCAGGAGGCAACGACAGCATCTGACAATCACGCTCGCTTGGGCTTGGCTCAGGGCTGCTTCATGCAAATGGGGTTGTGTTCTGAGGTTGGGTGTGAGCTTGGTCCTCTCTGTTATTAGCTCTCTTCAGAGATTTGAAGCATGGAGAGAAATTGGAAGGTGGGGGATAATTAGGATACAAAATGATTTAGATAGTTAGATGCATAGACAGCAGAAATCCTTTAAGATATACACCACAGTCCCGGGGTAATCTAAAACTACAATATAATGGTGTACACACTGTAGACACACATCATCCACACCTCCTGGTATATATTATATATTCATATATTATTCATTCATACATACATACATTTAATAAACATTTGTTGAGCACCTACGAGGTGCAGCACTGATCTAGGCGCTGGCAATACAAATAAAGTCCTCATTTCCACAGAGCTTATGTTCTTGCAGGGATCTAATCTCTATCTGTATTACCGGTGTCTGGAACACAGGAGGCACTCGATACATGTTTGGGGATGAAATGAATGGTGCTATTGTATGACTATTAGTGGCGAATTAGGGAAGGATAGAGGTATTATACATTCTAAATAATGCATGCATAATATACATGATACATACAGAATATATGGAGGATATATATATCGTGTACACAGAGATCAGTACAATAACATGTACTATGTAGATAACATGCATACTTGCTGACCTGCCCAGCATCACTTGAGAGAACCATGATTCTTGTTAAACCCCCAGGCTACTCCCTCTGGAACATATCAAAGAGTTGCTCATGTGAGAAGCAGTTCATGTGATAATTAATGGCTGCAATTAAAGTCATCTCCTCTTGTGATGTTCAATTAGAGGCTAATATTTAAAACTGCTGTTTGTTGTTTGTTTTCTCTGTCCAGAGCATCTCAATCTTCAGAGGACCCCTCTCCTCTCTGCAAATGGACAAGACTCTCATTTGTTAATTTCTGCACCTCTAGAGGTTGCCTCTCAAACCTCCTGAGGTGTCTCCCAAGGCCCCCCAAAGTTAATTTCACCTGTGCCACACAATTTACACTATAGATCAGACTATCTCAAAACACTTTTGAAACTTGATGAAAACCTATCTTGTTGCTTTCTTCTAATTTGGTAAAGACAAGAAGAAAATGTTACAGAGCCTGGTGCTGAAAAGAATTACACACACATATGCTATTATATATATAAACATGTACATATGTGAACATGTGTGCACAATATGTACATGTGTAGATACACACCCAAATATTTCCAGCATCTGGCACATAGCTTACCTAACCAATATTAAGGATGTATTTATTAGAATCTGGTTACTGATTAGAATTAGCAATCAGCCATCCTTTCTGGCTTCAACCTGAAAATCAAATGGAGTTGAATTTTGCCTGTAATATGTACTTTATCCTATAGATCAGGGTATATCCTGAAACTTGATGAAAATAATCAAGTAGTTTCATATCCTTAAATGTTTAACAAACCTTGAACATAATAAATACGTGTTAAACTAATAAATAAGTGAATACATTTATGTATATTTCTTGCAAACACAGGCACTCTGCTAAATGTTCAAAATATCTTATCTCATTTAATCTTTATCGAAACCCCCAGAGTCAAGTGCTATAGAAACACAAAAAGTGAGCTGAGATTATTGCAACAAAGTGGTAGCAATGGCTATTATCTCTGTGTGGTAAGATATCAGGCAATTTTTACATTCCTTTTAGCACTCCTCAAGATTTGCTGTAAAGAATAAGAATTATGTTTATAGTAGGCAAGTTAAAAATATATACTTTATTCCTCTCTGATGCTACAGTGAACAATCTCCTTATCCACCTGCTCCGTGCTGAGAGGTAATCTTCACCACCTTGTCATGTCCATTTTACAGATGAGCAGACTGAGGCTCAGAGAGGTTAACCCACTTGCCTAGGGACACACAACCAAGGCAAGATCTAGAGCTAAGCTCAAGTCTCCTGACTGCAGTCCATGGCTCTTTCCAGCTTTGCTTCTAATTGTTCCTGTTTCATCCGATGATGCCTATGTATTTGCAGGTGAGGGAATCTTTCCCAGAAAGAAAGGCTACGAGGAACTGCCATTGCTTCCTTCAAATCGTTCGAGGGTCACTTGCCTGGGAGAAATGAGGCTGAGGCTGGAGGGTGTGAAGTGGGGGAATAAAAGCCCTGTGGGCCGGTCAGGGTGGCTCATGCCTCTAATCCCAGCACTTTGGGAGGCCGAGGTGAGTGGATCATTTGAGGTTAGGAGTTCGAAACCAGCCTGACCAACATGGTGAAACCCCGGCTGTAATAAAAATACAAAAAATTTAGCCGAGTGTGGTGGCGCACACCTGTAGTCCCAGCTACTCAGGAGGCTGAGGCAGGAGAATTGCTTGAACCCAGGAGGCGGAGGTTGCATTGAGCTGAGATTGCACCACTGCACTCCAGCCTGAGTGACAGAGCAAGACTCCATCTCAAAATAATAATAATAATAATAATAATAATGCCCTGTGAATTGTGTTCCATCAAGAGCTCAAAGGCTACATTGGTAATAGAGTAAGCATCAGCAGGTGGTGTTAAGCTCCACTTTGGGAAAGGAAACAGTGGGAGTGGCCCTAAGAAAACGCAAATGTATGCCCAGTCTCCAGCAAGAATAAGGACGGAGGAGAAGTTGGTCATCACTCTACAGGGTTCTTTCCTCATAATTATCCTGAAGATTTGTTACATTATTCTTTTTTTTTTTTTTTTTTTTTTTTTGAGGGAATCTTGCTCTGTCACCTAGGCTGGAGTGCGGTGGCATGATCTCAGCTCACTGCAACTGCCACCTCCCAGGTTCAAGCAATTCTCCTGCCTCAGCCCCCCAAGTAGCTGGGATTACAGGCACCTGCCATTATACCTGGCTAATTTTTGTATTTTTAGTAGAGACAGGATTCCACCATGTTGGCCAGACTTGTCTCTAACTCATGACCTCAAGTGATCCACCCATCCCAGTATTATTCTATTTTATGATGTGATAATAGACACAGAGAGACCCATCAAAGGTACCAAATTCATACAGCTAGAAAGTGACAGATTAAAGTTGGGGCCTTCGTAATTTCTAAAGGGTCAGCAAATACCCAACAATACCTCCTGTCCTTTTCTTCATACGTGGCAGGCATGTCTGATCAATCACAGCAGAGACCCAAGCAATCAGGGACTAGAATCCATTCTCTCAACTCACCAAGCCAAGTGTGTCATTCCAGTGCTGTCCTGTGCTTCATCTGCCAGCATCGGTCAGAACTTTCAATTCTGCTACACTTTTTTTTTTTTTTTTTTTTTTTAAAGAGATGGGGGGTCTCATTCTCTCGCCCAGACTGGAGAGTGCAGTGGTGCAGTCATAGCTCACTGTAACCTTGAACTCCTGGGCTCAAGTGATCCTCCCAACCTCAGTCTCCTGAGTATCTGGGACTACAGGCATGCACCACCATGCCCAGATATTTTATTAGTAGTAGAAGTAGTAGTAGTATTTGCAGAAACAGGGTTCTGCTATATTCCCCAGGTTGGTCTCAAACTCCTGGTGTCAAGTGTCCTCCCTCCTTGGCCTCCCAAAGTATTGGGATTACAGGCATAAGCCACTGCACTCAGCCTCTGCCACATTTTTAAATGATCCCAATCCTCCTAGAAATGGTTTTCATATCCTCAAAGAAGATATTTATATTAGTTAGTTGGTTCGCAAGTTTATTTCTCCTTAAAGATTGGTGAGTATTCTGTGGATCTGAGTGAAGCTGAAGCTAATCACACTTCCAGGGAGACCCTAGTGAGTGGGGAGAGGGAGAGATGCAAACTGCTAACAACATCACAAATAGCAGGAACAGAACTGGCTTTGGAACAAGATGAGCCCTGAAGCAGCTACGCGAAAACCGAAGAGTTACTAATCCTTTCGCACCTTCAGTTCCTCATCTGTTAAAATGGCAGTACGACATTATTCCTTGACAAAAGGTGTTACAAGGAACAAATGAAATAACGTAAAATTGTGTACACCTCATCTACCTACATCAGTAGCACGTACTTGGTCCACAGGTTCCTATTTCCTTCTTTCTCAGTAAAGACACGGAAAATACGAGGGCTGCTGGTGTTTAGTGAGGATGACTTCATTTTTCAGAAAATGACGTCTAAGAATCTATCACTTGTTTTGTTGTAGTTGGAAGGATTTTACAGAATGCTTTGGGAAAACAGAAACCACTCTAGGTCATTCAGCCAAGGGAATTTAATACAGAAAATGTGTGACCCAGGTGATGGAAAAATTGAGAAGCCAGGAGAAATTAGCAACAGCAGGAAGGCACTGCCAACCTAGGGCTGGACAAAAAAGTCAAGGAGTTGGGCCATCCATTGGGAAGCGAGACCTCAATAGTGCTGCCCGGAGGAAATAGGCTTCATGGAGGAAGGAGGAGAGTCCTTGATAAAATCTGGATTAAAAGGAGGTACTGCTGCTTCCATGGATGCCTCAAGGCAGTGTCAAAGAAAGATATCCTGTCTTCTCCCTTCCTTTTGACCTTCAGTTGTCCGTCACTGCCTTTCATTGGCAGAACCTACCAGAAGTCAAGGAAACCAGGAAATGTCATTTTCTGTAATTCCACAGCAGAGCAGAGAAGGGGTAGGAGTAGATCTGAAAGTGAATGGGCAATGGCTGGTTCAGAGCTCTAAAGCATCCAGGATCACTCCAGGCTTCATTATTTAAGATAGACAACAGTGTTTTCAGTCCGTACAAATTCATCAGACTGTTCACTTATGTGATTTGCACACTTTTCCATGTCCATATTTTGAGGAAAAAGTTATAAGACATCCAGAATTACGATTTTTTTTTTTTTTTTTTTAATTTTAGAGACAGAGTTTCGCCCTGTCACTCAAGCTAGAGTGCAGTGGTGTGATCATAGCTCACTGCAGCCTCGAACTCCTGGGCTCTGATGATCCTCCTGCCTCAGCCTACTCAGTAGCTAGGACACAGGTGCACATCACCACATCCACTTAAGTTTTTTTTTTTGTGTGTGTGTGTGTGCGCTTTGTTTTTTGTTTTTTGAGATGGGGTCTCACTATGTTGCCCTGGCTGAACTTGAACTCTGGCCCTCAAGTGATCCTCCCATCTCTGCCTCCCACTGTTGGGATTAGAGGTGTGAACCATTGTGCTCAGCCACCAGAATTATTATTTTCAAGGGCTACAGAATCAAGTGCAGGATTACAGATCCCTATTCTGTACTAGTTACATATTGCTGTATACTAAGTTACCCAAACACTTAGAGTTTTGAAATATCCAATATCATGTATTATCTCTCATGGTTTCTGTGGGTTGAGAATTCAGGAGTGGCTTCTCTGGGTGGTTCTGGTTCAAGGTACTTGGCAGCATGAATAAAGGCCTCCCAAAGATGTCCATGATCTAATCCGGCAACATGTAAATATGTTCCCTTATATGGCAAAAGGCATCTTGCAGATATGATTATGTTAAGGATCTTGAGGTAGAGGGAGATTATCCTGGATTCTCCAGGTAGGCCCTAATATAATCAATCATAAGGGTCTTTGAAGATGGAGGCAAGGGGATCGGTGGGGCAGAGAGCAGCAATGTGGAGATGGAAGCAGGGATTGGAGTGGTGCACCCAGGAGCCAATAAATGCTGGCAGACTCTAGAAGCTATAAGAGGCTGGAACAGATTATCCCCTGGGGACTCCAGAAGGCACCAATCCTGATGATACCTTAATTTTTAATGCCTTTGGACTCATCTTGGACATCTGATCTCTAGAACTCTAAAAGAATAAATCTGTGTTGTTTTAAGATACTGTGTTAGCTTTTACACTGTTGGTGGGATTGTAAATTAGTTCAACCATTATGGAAAACAGTATGGCGATTCTTCAAGGATCTAGAACTAGATGTACCATATGACCCAGCCATCCCATTACTGGGTATATACTCAAAGGATTATAAATCATGCTGCTATAAAGACACATGCACACGTATGTTTATTGCGGCACTATTCACAATAGCAAAGACTTGGAATCAACCCAAATGTCCATCAGTGACAGACTGGATTAAGAAAATGTGGCACATATACACCATGGAATACTATGCAGCCGTAAAAAAGGATGAGTTTGTGTCCTTTGTAGGGACATAGATGCAGCTAGAAACCATCATTCTTAGCAAACTATCACAAGAACACAAAACCAAACACCGCATGTTCTCACTCATAGGTGGGAACTGAACAATGAGATCACTTGGACTCGGGAAGGGGAACATCACACACCGGGGCCTATCATGGGGAGCGGGGAGGGGGGAGGGATTGCATTGGGAGTTATACCTGATGTAAATGACGAGTTGATGGGTGCTGACGAGTTGATGGGGCAGCACACCAACATGGCATAAGTATACATATGTAACAAACCTGCACGTTATGCACATGTACCCTAGAACTCAAAGTATAATAATTTAAAAAAAAAAAAAAAAAAAGATACTGTGTTAGTGGCTGCTTGTTGCAGCAGCGATAGGGAATAAAGATAGGATCTATCGAAATGCCAGCCAGGGCTTTGGTTGTCTGCAGGCTTGACTGCAGCTGGAGGGTGCCCTTCCAAGCAGGCTCACTGATGTGGCTACTGGCTGGAGGCCTCACTTCCTCACTAGCTGTTGGCAGGAAGGCTCAGTTCTCTGCCTCATAGATCTCCCACTGATGTGGTTTGGATTTGTGTCCCTGCTCAAATCTCATGTTGAATTGTAATCCCCAGTGTTGGAGGAGGGGCTGGCCTGGTGGGAGGTGACTGGATCATGGGGGTGGATTTTCCCCTTGCTGCTCTCATGATAGCGAATGAGTTCTCACAAGATCTGGTTGTTTAAAAGTGTGTAGCACCTCTCCCTTCTCTCTCTTCCTCCTGCTCAAGCCATGTAGGGCCTGCCTGCTTCCCCTTCGACTTCTGCCATGATTGTGTTTCCTGAGGCCTCCTTAGCCATGCTTCCTGTATAGCCTCAGAACTATGAGCCAATTCAACCTCTTTTCTTTATAAATTATCCAGTTTCAGGTAGTTCATTATAGCAATGCAAGAACGGACTAATACACCCGCTGAGCTGCTTCAGTGTCCTCATAACACAGTAGATGGTTTTCCCATAGCAAGTGATCCAAGAGGGAACAAGGCAGAAGCCAAATGTCATTTATTATATAGTTTTATTATCATTCTTTAGACACAAGGTCTCACTCTGTTGCCCAGGCTGGAGTGCTGTGGCACCATGATGGCTCACTGCAACCACAAACTCCTGATCCCACATGAGCCTCCTGCCTCAGCCTCCTGAATACCTGGGACTACAGGTATGCACCATCACACCAGGCTTTTTTTTTTTTTCAATTTTTTTTGTAGAGATGGGGTCTCATAGTGTTGTCCAAACTGGTCTTGACTTCCTGGCCTCAAGTGATCTTCCTGCCACCAAATGTCTTTTATAGCCTAGTCTCAGAAGGGGTGACCTATTACCATTGATGTAATCAATATGTCACACAGACCAACTCTGATGCAGTATGGGAGGTGACAACACCGGGGTGTGAATGCCAGAGACGCAGATCACTGAGAACCATCTTGGGAGGCTGGCTGTCACAGTAACATCAAAAGATCTTCACATGTGTCCCATCTCAACTGACTCCCATACCTACGAAGGAAGAACTTCTCATCTCGAGAAACACATCTGTTTATGAGTTGAATCACGTCCCCGGAAAAGACAGGTTGAAGTCTTAATCCCCAACTTCAGAATGTAACTGTACTTAGAGATGAGGTCTCCACAGAGGTAATCAAGTCAAAACGAAGTCATCTGGATGGGTCCTAATCCAATATGACCAGTGTCCTTCTAAGGACGGGAAACTTGGACACAGAGATACACTTAGAGGGAAGAGAATGGGAGGACACAGGGAGAATGTCACATAAAGATTGACGATTAGAGCGATGTATCTAGAAGCCAAGGAACATCAATATTTTCCAGTTAACCACCAGCAGCTAGGAGACAGGCATGGAACAGTTTCTTTCCTAGAGCCTTTGGAGAGAGGATGGCCCTGCTGACACCTTGGTTTTTGGACTTCCAGCCTCCAGAACTGCAGGACAATACCTTTCTGTTGTCTTAAGCCATGCAGTCGGTGGCACTTTGTTATAGCTGCCCTAAAAACTAATACAACACCACGTGCTCTTTTCTTTCTCTTTTAAACACCATTGCTTTGCTTTTCTGTTTCTAATAGCATTCACTATAGAGAATGCAGAACATTTAAAAAGTGACAAAAGAAAACTTTGAAAATCATCCTTAAGTCTGTTATTTGGGGACAATCGCTTTTCATGAATATGTTGATGTATTTCCATCCAGTGTTCATTTCTGCATATGTGTATAGATACATCTATTTGACTCACGCTCAGGTAAAACACCTGTATATTAAAGGCAGAATGGAGTTGACTCTGCAGCCAAGTAGGGGACTCTGTGGAACTGTACACCATCCAGCCTTCCCTGCCAGGATTCTCCCTTATCTTGAGGCAGAAGGGCTCGCTGCTCCAGGCACCTGCTTCTGGTCTTTCCTTTCTTTTCTTATTTTTCAACCCCATGGTTTTAAAATGCCCTCAGCTGTTGCCTGAGGGTCTTTATAGCTTTCTGGAAAGTTAACATTTAGGCAACTTGAGCTGTTTAAAATGTACATGATGAAGAGTTTGCCTGCAGAACGTCTAAGTCGGCTGCACTGCTGTGTGCATTCGCACATCCCATGAGCATCTGTGGACACACATGCCAGACACCAGGGGCCAAAACGGAGGCTTAGAGCAGGAAGCCAGCTGGTAAAGACTGCACAGTCATGGGGCTGCAGAGAAAAAACCAGAACCTGGGTGTTTCCTACCCCTGTCCTCTCTCTCTTTAACAAGTGCACCTCTCTCTCCATTTCATCCACTTTAGATGGATCATTTCTGCCTGGAAATCATTACAGCTACTTGAGTAACCAGAGTGCCAAGGACTGGAGCTTCAGTGGTGAGGAAGGGGTTTTGTACTTGATTCGTGGAGTCCCTGATGTGTGGGGAGGAGTGGACAGCACAAACTCCTCAAGACCCTATCACACAGGGATGGAGAATGTGGCTAAAGCTCTCTTGGGGCATTGGGATGGAGAAGGGGAAGAGAAAGGGAGGGGGGATCAGGCTTCGAGGCACATAACTCTCTCTTGGGTTTTTCAGTCGCAAGGTTTGCAAATAAAAAATTTAAAAAGAAATCTCTCTAAAGTTCCTTAAAGCTCTTGCTATCCAGAGCTCCTAGCTTTGCCAGCCCTAAAAATCCTCTCCAGCCTGTGACTTCTGATGCAGCATTCTCAGAAAAGGGCAAAGAAGAGCCATCATGGGACCCCAACAACCTTCTCAAAGTTGATACCAACTGAGCAGGGGATTCATAAAACCCCCAGATGCAAACAGACATCCTGACCTGGAGTAAACTCCAAACACCCCAATCCCAGCTTCCCAGAGTCACCCACCCAACTGCTCTCTGAATAAAGAAAAAAGGCATTTCATTTTTCTGCTCAAAACACAAATATGACATATCTGTGCCACCCAATTTTCCTGACAGGGGAATAATTATATCAACATAATTAAGTCTCGACTGCAAAAATTATCTGCACTGCATATACTGACACTACACTTCCCACATCATACTGCCATTGTTCCAGCTGGTAATTACTAAGCCACCTTTGACATGTCTTATTTCAATTTAAATGGAAATGCAGCTCATATTTCTTCTCAGCCCACTAGCCCATGTGATTGCAGAAATAGGGAAAATGGACTTTGCAACTTCTCAAGTGGCCACTGGATTTTGTCTCCAAAGAAGTTTAGTGTGGGAACAATTTATAGCTTACCCTGGATCCCTTCTCTAGGCTTCAGGTGTCTCATCAATGCAATCTCTTGCATCTTTCCTCTGCTCTCCGTTCTTTTTATGAATTCAGTCTTCATCGTAATTTCCTAAGGATTCATATAGTTCTCTTTTTTTTGAGACAAAGTCTTGCTCTGTTGCTCAGGCTGGAGTGCAGTGATGCAATCTCAGCTCAATGCAACCTCTGCCACCTGGATTCAAGCAATCCTCAGCCTCCCAAGTAAATGGGACTACAGGCGTGCACCACCACACCCTGCTAATTTTTGTATTTTCAGTACAGACAAGGTTTCGCCATGTTGGCAGGGCTGGTCTCGAACTCCTGACCTCAGGTAATCCACCTGCCTTGGCCTCCCAAAGTGCTGGGATTACAAGCATGAGCCACCATGCCTGGCCAGGATTCACACGGTTTTAAACTGATGTTCCTCTCATCAGTCTAGCCCACTCTCCAATTGTATTCCACAAAGCCTCCAAGGAGGAATCTCTTTACCCTGATAATGTCACTCCTCTGCTGAAAAGTCTTCAGTGTCTCCTCAGTTCCCACAGTCCCAACTGTGTTGTTTAGCATATCAGGTCCTTCACAGTCTCTGTCCCAATTCCCCCTTTCTTTTTGCTGCCCACACCTTGCACCCCACATCAGTAATTCCCAGAGTTTTCCCGAGCTCCCAAACATGCCATGTTCTTTGATGCCTCTGTGCCTTTGAATCTACCATTCCTTCATCTGGAATGTTCTCCTCTGCCTTCTCCCTTCTCTGACAAGCGAACTTCTACTCATCCATCAAGACCCCATTCCATAATCACCTCCTGTATGATGTGCTCTCTGGTTCCCTCTGAGAGAATTAGTTTCTTTCCCTTCTATGCTCCCAGCATTTGTACAAGCCACTAGGATAGACAGATACCCCATCAGATTGTAATTATTTGCTAATGTCTAATTCCCTACTATACTGATCTCTTTATGATAAGGTTGTACTCAGCCTTATATCCCAAATACCTCATGCAGTCCTCGGAACTTAGAAGTCACCACATAAATACTTCAACTTTAAACTCTTCCTGCCCTAAATTCATGACTTGGGCAGTATGCAGCAGATCTTATCAACATGGGCCTTCAATTCACACAGACATAAGCTTGCAACCCAGCTCCACCGTGTGCAGTGTGACCCCAAGCAAGTCTTGCCACGCACTTGACCCTCAGGTTTCTCATCTGCAAAGTGAGAATAATAATAGCATTGCTGTGCTATAGGACTAGCTGAAGAGTCACTGGTGAGAGGAAGTGTTTGACACATTGCATAGACTATAAGAAGTGCTTAATAAACATCAGTTCACTTTCTTATCCTTACAACTATTGAGTGACAGCTTGTGCAATATGCCAACCTGGGAGGTCTCCTCTGTTTTGATGCTTTCTCACCCTCACCCCATCCTCCCTGTGCCCCCAATTCTCTCTACCCAGGCATCTGCCGTATACTCTACTAGCCAAACTATTTTAATGCCCCTGCCTGGGCCTCAAAGTCCTTCCTGTCTCCTCTCCACAAAAACATGCTCGTCGTATGTCCCACTTCCTCACCGTCAGGTCATAAGTCACATTGACCATGCCCAGGAATGAGATACGACCACTACTGCCAATGTGACAACCCCCTGGGGGACATTAGGCCTTAACCTGGCGTAGCATCCATGTATGTTCACAGCAGTCCCAGGAGAGACTCTACTTGGGTTGCAGACACAGCAACACAAATACAAATACAAATACAAATACAGGAGTTGGAAAATCGGATCACCCCTTGAATAAAGCCATCCAGGCCACCGGTGATTAAAATGACTGTATGCCAACAGCTATGCAGATAGGCAAAGCCAGGGAGAAACAGCACAGATGTGAGAATGAGAACCACACCCAATGCAAGACATAAGAAATGGATCCCACATCTGTTCAGATTCCCCAGGCACCAGTGAGTACATCCTGGAGTCAGCCCCTCAACTCTACAGTAGATGTCACTTCCTTACCTATATTCAATACAGAGCATCATGCAGCCCAAGTTACATTCAGGTGCTTTGTAAACTGTAAAGAGCTGAATGCATAGGAGATAATTATCTATCATACTGTTTCTTCATTCTTCAGAGAACCACTTCTCTTTTCAGGCATATCCCGTCACCTCGCAACAATGAAACCCCAATCAGCATTTTCCACAAGCCAAAGAAACATCTTAAATGAGCTCGAGTAAGAAGGGGGAAACAATCCCTCTCAGGCAAATCAAGCCTCATCAATAGTCATGTATTATTAGATATGTTCTTCCAAGAATTGATCAAGGAGGAATGGAATGGAGATATTGGTGTTGGTGATCAATGCCAGATCCTAGCTTTCCCCAGGCTTGGATCAGAGTCAATGCTATCTCCCTCAGAAATGGGGTGAAGGCAAAAGCTACCATCAGAGAAAACGGAGCATGCAACATAAACAGCAAAAGACGCCAATAAACAGCGTGCGGCCAGGCATGTTAATGACTAAAATTAAGACAATGATTTCTGGACTTGATTGGTTTCCATCTGCTGAGGCACAAGGATATTACAGAGTTGTAAACATCAAGTCCTCATCTCAAAGTAGTGGAAAGTTCCACCTATTGATTGCATAATGGACTTTTTTGGTAGTTACAGCTCTTATTTATTCATGGCCATTTTTTAGTGGAATTGGTTGAAATATCCACTAACTCTAAATTAAGCACACGAAGTGGCCTCAAGAGAGAGGTTCTGGGTGGATTTCTATTTCTGACCAAAAGACACTGAGCAGTGTCTTGAGAAAGGAGGGTTTCTCAACCTCAGCATTAGGGATATTTGGGAGCAGATAATTCTTTGTAGGTGTTTAGACAGGGCTATGCTGTACATTTCAGAATGCTTAGCACCATCTCTGGCCTCTACCCACTAGATATCAGCAGCACCTCCCACCCAAGTTGTGCCAGCCAAAAATATCTCCAGATATTTCCTAATGTTCCCTGGGGGGACAAAATCACCCCCAGCTGAGGGTCAAGCTACAGGCATAAGGGTAAGCAGTAGACTTTATTTTTGAAAGACATGGACTCTGGAGTCAGACAGATGTGAACTTGAATCCAGGACAAACCACTGTTTGCTGTGTGACCTCATCTTAAAAATGTAAACCTCCCCTTTCATAACTTTGGGGGGTCCAGCATAAAGAGAAACTATGATATAGTACCAGCTGTTCCAAGTGAGGTCTCTGGGCCAAGAACATCAGTACCACCTGGTTGCTGGTTGGAAATGCCAAATCTCAGGCCCCGCCTCCGACCTGCTGAGTCGGAATCTGCACCTTAACAATATCCCCGGGTGATCTGTGTACAGGTGATATTGGAGAAATGCAGATATTGTGCTTAAGAGCATATGTTTTGGAGTGATCCCATATGTTGGTGTCAATCTTTCCTAGCTATCTGGCCTTGGGCAAATCACTTCAACTCTTGTAAGCCTCTTTCGTTAAATGTGTAAAATAGATAAAAATATTTCCTTGCTCATAAGGTTGAAAGTGCAGATTTAATTAGATGGTGCATCGAAAGCACTTTGCACAGTGCCTGTCACATAGTAGACATGTAGTAAATGTTCATCCCCAGGCTGACCTCTGCCCCCCTTTCAGATGCCTCTCAGACTATGATATTAGGATGCCGGGGCTCACCGCGGCGGAACATAAAGACGTTGAAGCTACCTCCATACACTTTTGCGATCTTCCTTTTGATGGAGTCTGAAATTATATCAGCCACTTGGCCACTCATGGTCCATTTATTCATTTATTGACTCAGCAGGAAAGAGAAACAACTGCTAAGTGGTGTGCTCTCTTTCTTTTACCTCCCCATCTCAAGGTTATGGCCTGGTTGTGCACGCCTCTTGGATGAACAGCCTCATCAAATTCGCTTCGCAGCTGGGGCCCATTGACTCTTGCCAGGCCCATCAATTCTGCCCTCCCAGGCACTCAGGATCATCTTTTGTTTCTGATCCAGGGGTTTGACCCGCAAGGTCTTCCAGCACTTTGGAAGTCAGGCATTGATTCCAATGGTCTCCCCCATTTTTCTCCAACTCTGGGACACGGCTCTTTGACTCTCTCTCCCAGTGCCAGGGATCACTTTGGTCACAGCCTCCGAAGTCTCCTTCTTCCCCACCCCCGATTCCCTCTCTGGAGGCCAGACACTGCCCTGGGACAGACAGTGGACTGAACCAATCAAAACTGTGCTTAAAATGGCTCCACATTTGAATGGGACCCTTTGGAACCACAGGAGAGGTCTATGAGTTTCCTGCGCACATCCAAGTGCTTGGTGGGACAATTTCAGTTTTATGTTCCAAAACAGGGGCAGCAATTTACAACCCTCAGGTCAAATCTGGCCTCCTGCCTGTTTTTGTAAAACAAGTTTTATTGGAGCACAACGATGCATTTATGCATTATCTGTGGCTTCTTTCATGCTATAATGACAGACTTCGGAGGTTGAGACAGAGACTCTATGGTTTGCAAAACTGAAAATATTTACTACCTGGTCCTTTGCAGAAAAAGTTGACTAGCCACCCCTGTTCTAAAATCCTAAAGTTCTAAAATTGTATAGCATTAGGAGCTAACAATTCTAAGAATGTATAGATTTCAATAGTCCATATTTCTATTAGGTTGAGCCAGTTACAATCAGCTATGTTGAACCAATTTTGACCTATACGAATGGCAAATTCATATGGTTCAATTTAATAAGATTTTAATATTATGCGTGTCGAACGATTCAAGATTCTATTAATCCTAGGATTTTCTGGCTTGAAGGCTCTAAGGTCTTACATATCAAAGTTCTAGGATGCTATCATTCCAAATGCTGAGACTCAGGGGGTCTAATTGTTGAGTAGCCATATTGATAATTAAGAGATGCTGTTGTATTAGAGGAAGAAAAGGTGTGAACATTAATTAGCAGACATAAAAGAGTTTAGTGAGTAAATTAATGTTTCAAAAAATGCAAGTGGACGGAACCTTGTGGAAAAAATGGATGAAATACAGATGGGAGATGGTGATGTTTGCCTCCTCACTGTCCTAAGACTAGGATGACCTAAGACACAAGTGAGATTTGACCCAAAAGAGCTGTGGGACCAAGTGAGGCTCAGTTGAGTATGCATTACTCTTTGTTGCCCCAGAAACAGGTCCCCCTGCTTGTGACAATGATATGATGATGAGAAAAGTCACATGTGAGTTCAAAAGGGATCGCAAAGGAAGTGGCACGTGGTATAGCCACCTCCACCCTAGGGAGAAGTCTGGGAGGCAATTGCAAATAAGATGGGAATACAGAGAAAGCATTTGGATTATGCACACAAGGATTATGCCTGTTTGAGATCACGCCTGCTGTCCAATATGGTAGCCACTAGCCACGCATAGCTATTGACCACCTGATGTGTGGCCAGTGTGACTGAGGATCTGAATTTTAAATTTTATTCCACTTCAATTAAATTTAAATATCCCTATGAGGCTGGTGGCTACCATGTTCGACAACACCATCCTAGGGTATTCATATAAGTTATAGAGAGATAGAAAATAATCTAAATATCAGCCGGGCGCGGTGGCTCACGCTTGTAATCCCAGCACTTTGGGAGGCCGAGGCAGGTGGATCACCTGAGGTCGGGAGTTCAAGACCAGCCTGACCAACATGGAGAAACCCCGTCTCTACTAAAAATACAAAATTAGCCGGGGTGGTGGCACATGCCTGTAATCCCAGCTACTCGGGAGGCTGAGGCAGGAGAATCGCTTGAACCTGGGAGGCGGAGGTTGCGGTGAGCCGAGATCACGCCATTGCACTCCAGCCTGGGCAAAAAGAGCGAAACTCTGTCTCAAAAAAAAAAAATAATAATAATAATAATCTAAATATCAGAGAAATTACGGCACTTCACTTGTTCTGTCTGCTGAAATCACCCCATGGGAGAAAACTGGAGGAACTCCAGGCCAAGAGTCACCGCGTTCTGTCCTATGTTCTATGTTCTACATTCTATGGGCAGAAGGTTCTAAGAGGCGCTATTATTCTACGTTCTAAAAATGCAAAGCCCCGAAGGGCAGATGTGCTCAGGAAACCCTTTTGATTGATATTCACGGCCACCACCACCACCCCATTTTTAAGAACAAGCTCTCACTTTTGCATGTGTGAATGTTTCATGGGGTCACTCAGCAATTAGTAAATATTGGAACACCTACTAAGTGTGTGGTTAGCTTCTGGAACCCACACTGGAAGCACCAAGAAGAAAGTGATGCTTAACAATAGGAAGTAGATAGTGAGAAATAAGATCTAGAAGCAAAAAAACAAATCAGTAATACAGAGGCAGAAACCATAGCTACATTGTGTAGTGGATCGTGTGGGTGAGATCTGCATGGGAGGAGATCCTGTCTCTCTCTTTTTTTTTTTTTTCCTTTGAGACAGAGTCACTTTGTCACCCAGGCTGGAGTGCAGAGGCATAATCTTAGCTCACTGCAACCTCCACCTCCCAGATTCAAGCAATTCTCATGCCTCAGCATCTGAAGTAGCAGGGATTACAGACATGTACCACTATGCCCAGGTAATTTTTGTATTTTTAGTAGAGACGGGGTTTCGCCATGTTGGCCAGGCTGGTCTCCAACTCCTGCCCTTGGGTGATCCGCCTGCCTTGGCCTCCCAAAGTGCTGGGATTATGGGTGTGAGCCACCACGCCCCGCCAAGATCTTGTCTCTAACCTCTCACAGCCTTTGTCTCCTCACCTGCAATTCAGTGCGATGACATACCTATATCAGGGTTCCTGCCATGGCTGCTGTGCCTAGGAGTCACCTGGGACCCTGTTAAAAAGCCAATTCTGGGTATATAATTTAAATATTTTGGGAAATTCTGATGAAAAGGCAATACAGAGAAGATGATATGAGAAAAAAAAAAAAAAAGCCAATTCTGACTCAAAGGTGTGGGGCTGAGCCTGAGACTCTACATTTCTATAGCCAAGGCTGCTGATCTGCGAATATACTTTGAAAAGTAAAGCCATAAGTCACACGAAATGGAAAAGAATTAAATGACATGAGGTATAAAACATGCTCAGGCCTGGCATAAATGATAGGCTGTTATATAAGTAATAATAAGTAAATACAAGCTATACATAATGCAACTTAAAATCAACCTCCAGCTGACATCCTTAACAGAAGCAAACCAAACAAGCAACCAACCACAGAATCACAAATCAGGGTTCTGGTCACACTTTTCCTGTGTGTGTGTGTGTGTGTGTGTGTGTGTGCACGCGCGGGCGCGTGTATTCATAGAATATATATAATGATCTGTGAGTCATATATAAACATATAAAGTGTGTGTGTGTGTATATATATATATATGTTTTTTTTTTGAGACAGTCTCACTCTGTCGCCCAGGCTGGAGTGCAGTGGCATGAATCTCAGCGCTTTGGAAGATGGAGGCAGGTAGATCACCTGAGGTCAGGAGTTCGAGACCAGCCTGGCGAACATGGCGAAACCCCATCTCTACTAAAAAAAAAAAAAAAAAATTATTATTTTTTTGCCCTTTCAGGTTAAGTGAACCTTAACTATGAGTATCAGCACACAGAAGTCTGAATTGTCCCTAGGACCTTGCCTGAAAATCATACCAGTTAAAATGCAAACAGGGTGATTAGATTTGACATTCAGCCATGTCTTTGGCTTACAGACAACAAGTCTTTAACACTGGCCCAACATTAAACTACAACAAAAACTACTCTCCCTAAACAACAAAAGTGCATAAACAGAATCTTAACTTGCATACTTGGGATTTCTCAACTGAGGCCACGCCTTTGTGATGGAAACAAAATAGTCTGAACGCGGGAAGGCATCTTGGTGTGGGAAGGCACTGGTAGGAACAGACAACAGAAGGATCATCCTGGGAAACTCAGAGCTGCCAGACTCTCAAATGAGCTACAAAAAGATCTGCGTCACTGAACTGTAACCATAGCTGGGGCCAACAGGAAAGCAGACAGCCTTCTTTATTTGGTTTTACTCTCTCATGTTTTTTGGCTGGGGTCAGCGGGTGAGTACTGCAAAGAATTACAATTGATTGACCACTTAACACGTGCAAAACATTCTAATCTCCCAACTACCTGATAACCCATTCTACAGACGGAGAAACAAAGACTCAAAGACGACAGGTGCCTGAAAGAGATAGAGACAAGATTTAAACCCAGCTCTGCTGTCTGCCTCCAACTCCACTTCTTCCAACCGAGCACAGAACAAGTAAGCTAACTACAGCCTGTGGGCCAAATTCAGTCCACCATCTGTTTTTCTAAATAAAGTTTTATTGGAACACAACCACGCTCATCTATTCATTCATTTGCATACTGTCTAGGGCTGCTTTTGTGCTACAACAGCAGAGTCGAGTAGTTGTGACAGAGACAGTATGGACTACAAAGTCTAAAATATTTACTACCTGGGCCCATTACAGAAAATACTCACCAGTCCCTGGATCAGAGCATCCAGTTGCTACCTGCGTGCAAACTCAGCAGGCTCTCAGAAAGAAGTGAAAACCGGAAATCATCTTCTTTCTTGAGTTCCTTTCCTTTTGTGTGCTGAAAAGTGACATCAGTCTTTTTTCTTCTCCCCACCCACCAAGCAATTAGCTCACAAAGGCAGGAGCCTGAAGGATTCCCCCTGAGTGTTTGTTTATAAGTCTCTCTCCAGCAGGACGCTTTGTCTCCAAACCGCTGCCAAACTTTAATAACAGCACCAACCACATCATCTTCCACCAAAAGCAAACAGGAAAGCTAGTTCTGCCACCCAGCTGGGTGGATGTCAGCTGCAGACAGCTGCAAATTGCCTGAACAAGGACAGATGTAGCTTGTTTTTGCCTTTCTTTTTCCATTTGAAAACTTTGCGAGGGGAAGATGAGAATGCTGTTAGGGAAATGAATGTGTTGATTCTAATTATCCAAGCGGGCGGGCGGCAGAGGTGACAAGCAGCAGGATGGGCTCCCAGTCATTTACCTGGAATGCAGCCAAGACAAGGCTGGAGAAAGGGCAGAATTCCAATGAAGCTGACACTCAGGACACTGAGCACAAAGAAGGAGGCATCTGTGAACTCACAGGTCACAAGGTGGGGTATACAGCATTGGGGGACATCATTCCCAGAATTTTCAAATAGGAAATAATTCAACCACTGGCCTAGACTTATATGCCTGCTCTAAGTCACAGGGCTTGCCTACTCTTGAAGGTGTTCTACAGTGCTCTTTGATTCTGGTCTCACTCTGATAATGAGATGATGATGGTGGTAGTCATCGTGGTGAGAGGTGGTAATTATAATTTTCATGATGGTGGTGGTGCTAATGATGGTGATGATAATGATGATAATGATGGTGATGATGAAGATGACGATTGATGATGATGGTGATGATGACGCAAACAGTGGTGGTGATGATGACGGTGATGGAGATAATGATGGCAATGGTTGCGGTAACAATGGAGGTGATGGTGATGGTGGGAATGGTGGAAAAGATGATGTGTTGGTGGTGACGGTGGTGGTGATGAAGATGATATGGCGATGATGACGATAATGATGATGATGGTGATTACGATGATGATGATAGTGGGCTTACTTTGTGCCAGGCACTGTAATAAGTATTTAAATACATTATTTTATTAAGTAATCCCCACAATGCTGTGAAGCAGTTGTAGTAATTATCTCCATTTTATAAATTAACAGGGAAACAGAGAAAGTGAGTGCCTTGAGTAAAGTCACACAGTAAGGACATGATGGAACTGAGATTTGCATCTAAGTCTCCTTACTCCCAGTTCTTTGTCCTTTCTGTCAAGCTCTTTCTTCTCTCGGCATGCATTTTTTTATGCCTACTATGTGCTAAGCAATGTTCTAGGGCAAAAGTAAGTGATTTTTTTTTTTTCCTGTAAAGGACCAGGTAGTATGTATCTTGGACTTTGTAGGCCAAATGGTCTTATCACAAACACTCCTCTCTGCTGTTGTAGCCCCAAAGCAGTCATAGAAAATGTAATGTTTGTAACTATGTTTTAATAAAACTTTATTCATAAAAATCAGGAGAGCAGCCAGATCTGACTATAGGTTACTAAGCTGTATTTTGTGGTGCTGTCTCAGGGGCCAGGATGGAAGAGTAGGTGAGCCCTAATGGGGAGCTCTGCTTTTATTTACCACAAATCTGTATCAGCTATGGATTTAAAATAAGATTTGGCTACTTAAAAGAAGAAAAAAGCATGGTAATCTCTGGATAACTCCTTGCTACCTCCCAGGCGAGATAAGCAAGGGATATCTCTCTGCCCTTTGAAACCCTGTCTCCAAGAGATAAGGTGACACATCTGGAATCCAGTTGTGGGGTAGGTATAGAATCAATCTAGAACGGGATGGAGAAGGGGAGGTCTATGGGAATGTCGTTGCCCATGGAGGTAGTAATTTCCCCAACCCCACAGTTGCATCAGAGAGATGGAATTTCTACCAGTCTGAGGTTGGAGAAGACAGTTGGAATGAAGAGGCCTGGGCACTTGTGTGACTCTGTGCATCGCTCTTGGGGTGTAGGAATGTGCTTGTTTCAGGGGAGGCTGCCACCGTGACTATCAGCCCTTAGAGACACACTCAAAGCTTGCAACTCTATGACCAGTCAGCTCCGGGCTTGCCCAGGGGTCTCAGCAGAAAGAATTCTAAAAGTCATCTGGTCCATTTTACAGAGAGAGAGGGTGAGTCCAGCAAGGGAAGAGACATGCCCAAGGCCATAGAGTCAGTTAGAGGCAGAAGTGTGGCTCGGACCCAGACTTCCTGGCTTTAAGGCAAGCTCCTCCTACTGTGTGAGCCACCCCCTTGAGAAAACAGAAATGGAATTTAGGCTGTCCACGTCTGGCCTCCATTTCCTTTCTTTGATCCACCCTACTTATGGGATGTCCCAGCCCCAGGAGTAACAGAAAATATACAAAAAGGAGGAGGAAAAAGTCAAGCAGGAGGCAGGAACACAAGCGGAGAAGATAAAACCAAGAAGGGGCCTGTGGCAAGGCAGAGAGATCTCTGCAAGAGTCAAGGCCCACCGATGTGGTCTCCACCGTGGGCATCCAAAGGCTTTGGCTTTTTGGAAACCATTTCTCCACCTTCTGGCGCTAACATTTCAATTTTCTTTGGGGGAATCTATTCTTCCTCTACTCTCCATCCACATGGCTAGGGTGGAGCTGACTCTACTCCTGGATTCAGGGCTGGGCATGTACCCCACAACTGTTCAATCCAGCCTGTACCCTTCAAGTACCAGTGTTTGGTTTAGATGTGGGCATATAACCCAAACCAGACCAATCAGAATCAATGAGATTTTACTTCTTGGCCTTTGTTTGAGCTGTTGGGTGGAAGGGGCCCTCTTCTTGTTGAGGTTGATAGCCTTGTTTGTCAGCCTAACTCTGTTGTCACTAGGAAGGGAAAGCCTGTCTGAGAATGGCAACCAACTCCAAGGAGATGGGGAGGGAAGGATTCAGTCGGTGGTGTGCTGGTAAATGTTCAAAACTGACGGTGGGGATGAGTGGAAATCCTTGATCTGTAACATCTGCCAATTTCCATAGTGTAAATAATCCCACAATGGCCAATGTCAGGCTACCAATGTGATGTCATGGAGCACGGAACTGGGAAGAGATGGACACAGTCAGCTCTGGCAAACAGATACAGGTTGACCCCAGCACACCGAATTCAGCCTGTTGGCATCATTTGAGTCCCTGAAGTTCACTGAGTCTGAAGCCAGAGGTCATGACACTTTTTCATTACATGAGTCAATAAATTTCCTTTTGCTTAAGCCAATTTAATTTTGTTTCTGTCACTTACAACTAAAAGAGCCATAATCTAGACAAGTTATATTCATCTTTCCCCACTAAATACACTTTCAATTCCGAACCAGCCAATTCTCCCAAAAAAACCATTTCACTTCCCAACTGCTTGGTCGATACTCATATTCTGAGATCCCCTCTCCATTTCTTATTAAGCTCTGCCAAAAAAGAACAGTCAAAAGAGAATTACCCTTCAAACCGAATTATACTTTGGAAATGAATCAAAAACATGGAAGTGTCCGACTTTGGGGCCCCCTGGATTTCCTTGGGACCACTATCTTTTAAAGATGTCAAATCATAACAATGATCAAGCTTTTTACCAAGGAGACTAACGTTCCTAAGCCTCCCTGGCATACAATTAAGTGAAACATAATCTCATCTAAACAATATAAATCGGATATATTTGAATAATTTAATATACTCCTGCCATATTCAATCAATACCTCCCCCCTTCCTTTTTTAAGTAATTAACTTTGCGGAGTTAAGTTACTCTAATTTCCAGCAAGTCTGAAGTGACAAAAGTTCAACTGATAAAATCTCAAGGGGCAAGATTAGTATCTGCTCCTCTGTTTGCCATCTTGAGCCTCAGAGCATTATTTGTAATTGGTATTAGCAACTTTAAATTCTGATTAATTGCTGGAGAGCCTGTTTTCAATGCAGAAACAAAGCCACAAGTCGGGGAGTAATAGACCCAATTATTCCTAGGTAGGCTTTTGGTAATAGATTTTATTATCAGGATAACTCATCTCAGAGCCAGATGCAAAGAAACTCATTTCATTAGATGGTAACACCTCTTGAATTGAGACAAGCACATTCACCATGTGAGATAAAGACAGCTTGGGAGAATTCACTTTCAGAAACGTGTCTGAGGCTGGCAGCACCTAAATGCCTATTAGGACTAAGTTTCCTTTGTACAGAAACCTTTGTAGGGAAACAAACAGGAGACCACAGTGCCTAGAAGCGGGGGGAGTGACAGAAATACCCGCGGTTTCCCCTGTCAGCTCTCTGAGCATGCAGGAGGCCATTAGGAGTAGGGATTAAAAGGAAATCTGTGAACACGGAGTTTATAAGCGTGTTGGGTCATTTTGAATCCCACGGAGATAACAGGGCAGTAATTAGGAGGGCTACCTCCCTGTCAGGAGAGCCATAAAACGTGTTATTTACACCCAGCTCATGGCCCCAAATGCCCTCCATATGGAATGCCTTTTTAAATACTTCAGTTCCCAGCCAGAATAATTCATCTTTACGCTTTCAAGTTCATAGCCATTTGCAGGGAGAAAACACCAAGGGCTTTCTAAAATGAACCCCTTCACTGTGGGTTTGGTGAATACCCTGGAGTAAGTAGATGGAGGGGGACTTTTGAAAACATGGTTCGGGAGTGGAAAAAAAATTAAAGCAAATGAAAACAAAGAAACAAAACAAAACAAAACAAAAAACAGAACCTGACTTTGGGCTTCCTAAGGCCCCTACCTGCTATGTTCAGATTCTCAGAAGGCAGGAGAAAATGAAGAGGGAGAGAGAAGCAGGTGTGCTTTTGGGGATAGTTATGTGACAGGCAGATCTAGAAGCATGGCATAAATTACTTGTTTTAGTCTTTTCCAGGAGATGTGACTGCACCTATTTCATATATGAGTTAAAGGAGTATGCTCAGAAGGACAGATTTCTAATGGTGAAGTAATCTTGCTTAAAAAGACAGTCAGTAAGCGATGAGACTTGATTAAGAGCCTTCTGACTCTAAATTTTCACTCCTTCCACTCCACCAACCGCCTTCTAACAGGGTATGGGGACACCACCCCGAGGAGACTCCAGGTCATGGGTGTGTGGGAAGTGGCTCATATTGGCTGGCAAGAGCTGATAGCTAAATTTTAGGGAATTTTGCAAGCCACTTGTCAAACACAGCTATTATTAAAGATTAAATGATATAAGCTTACAACTAAATACATTGTATGAAAAACAAAGGTAATACATACTCAAAACACATCGCTTTCTAATTATTTTGCTAATGTTTTGCTCTGACGATGCTTTTGAAGGTATTTGTGCTTATTGTACCTGTATGGTGGAAATGATATACAATGATGCACTACTGTGCATGGCTTCCCAACTCTGCCTTCAGTGACATCATGTAGTCAGGTTGAAATCAGCCCTGGAGGGAGAATTTACACCACAGAAATTGGCAAACACTACAAGCCAGGAATCCACCTGCCCTGGAAAGGCAGTTGTTAAACATTTACCAACACAACACCACCCCAATCTTTTTTCCTGGTGGTCTGGTAAAGTCCTCTTAGATCCAAATTCACCTCCTAATCACCTCCTCATCATCAATGGGCTTTTTCCTTCGAGGGAAATTGACCAATACAGAGGGGAACAAGGCCGTCACAAACTGACCAATACGGAGGGGAACAAGCCATCCTCGAATCTGCTCTACGCCTCACATTCTTTACACTTTTCCCCCTGAAGGTGGAAGATATACCCCAAAGTAACACCAAATAAATAATGCATGAACCATATATAATTGATGCTAGATTTAACAGAAGTAGAGCCATAAGTGGTTGTCTATTAACTATTTATGACTTTGCCCAGGCGGCTGACAAGCCAGGCTCAGTGAGGAGATCACACCCATGGTCCCATGTTTTATTTAAACGTAATTAAAAGTACACAGTCTGCAGCAAGGCCTTCAATTCCACTCAGAATTAGATTCTGCTGTGAAGTCACCGCTGGGTCTCAGGAAGGTTGGGATTGGATTTTGCTGGAACCGCTACCGGTTTTTTTCCTACAAGGGTAGGGAGTCTAATTTCTGCCTCTTTCCATTCTTGACTTTCTCCTTTCCTGACGTTCCCCCTTCTCCAGCTGCCCTGTGACCTTGGGCACAGCACCTCCCTGATCCTCAGTTTAATCATCTATAAAATGGGGAGTTATCATAGGTGTTAACTAAAGGGTTATGGTGAGGATTAGCTCAGACAGGTTGCTCTTAACAGGTGGTGATTTTGCCCCTTAGAGGACATTTGGTAATGTCTGGAGACATTTTTGATTATGATAAATGGGGCAGAAATGCTATTTGCCTCTAGTAGGTAGAGGGCAGGGATGCTGCTGAATATCTTACCACGCACAGGACAGTCTTCACAACATACAATTATCTGATCCTAGATGTCAATAATGCCAAGGTTGAGAAAGTCTAGATTACAGAATCAAAAGCAGTATTAACATATATTATTAATTTTTAAAAATTATACTTGAACACGTAAACACTATGTATCTAAAATTCACTGAGTCGGTCAGACCTGCATTCAAATTCTGACTCTGCCATTTACTAGGAATGTGACTTTGGAGAAACTGCTTCATCTGTCTGGATTTTAGTTTGTTTCATGATAAAATAAGGACAATTACCTCCAACGGTGAGGCTCAAAATAGAGGATTCGGATGTCAGGGCTATCTAGCTGTAACATCTGTCACCCTATTGATCACCAAGGTTGATCTGGCTGATCTAGCTGGCTGGGCAGGGGTCCCCTTCCCCTCTCACCACTCTATGTACATCCTTCCCAAAGCCGCACACTTGAAGAGGATGACCGTCTCTGATAGAGGAGGACCAGTCTTCGGTCAAGGGTATGCCTCCAAACCTCCAAACAAGTTCTCAAAACAGAGGATTCATGTAAAGTACTTAGCCCAGTACCCACCACACAGTATATGATAAACAAATATTAGATCTTATTAACATCACTGCCATCCACCAACACGGGCATTGCATGGCTGTGGAAGTGGAGCTGGGAGAATATGATAAAGCTTGAGTGGAAGGAGAAAATCAGAAACTCAGAGGAAGAAAGAAAATAAAGTACCATCTATTAGGTGCTTATTATGGGCTGTCATTTGACACTTTTATATACATTATCTCATTTAATCCCCATACCTACACAATAAAATAGGCCATATTATGCTTATTTCACAGATGAGGAAACTGAGTTGCTTCAATGTTAACTTGGCTGTCTGAAGTATCATACTCCAAGCCCAATGCTCTTTCCAACCACTCTATAGTGGGTTAAATAGTGTGCCCCTCAAAATCCATATCCACCTAAAAACTCAGAATGTGACCTTATTGGGATATAGGGTCTTTGCAGAAGTAATGAGTTAAGCTGAGGTCATACTAGATTAGGGTGGGCCCTGAATTCAATGACTAGTGTCCTTACAAGAAGAGGAGAGATACACACAGAGACAGAAAGAGAAGAGGGGAAGGCCATATAAAGACAGGGGCAGAGATAAGTGTGATGCAGCCCAAAGGCCAAGGAATGCCTGGAGCCACCAAGGGAAGGAAAGACTCTCCCCTAGAGCCTTCAGAGGAGTATGTCCCTGCCAACATCTTCATTTCAGACATCTAGCCTCCAGAACTGTGAGACAATAAATTCCTGTTGTTTTCAGATATCCAGGTTTTGATAATTTGCTATGGTAGCCTAGACATTTAACACACACCCTCCCCCCAACATGGGTCAAAACAATTGTGTGTGTGTGTGTGTGTGTGTGTGTGTGTGAGAGAGAGAGAGATGAGAGAGAGACAGAGAAACAGCAAGCCTAAACCTAGACAAGTGGGTGCTAAGGAAGAATAAGGAAGAACAAAGAAAGCAAAAGAAAACAGATTGAAGAGGGAGGAGGAAGAGATTTTGCAACTGGCATGCAGCAGGGGAGCTGCAATGAGAAAGAAGGAAGAGGAGAAAAAAGGGGTGAAGAGTCGGTGTTTATATCCGTGTATATATTTCTCTCTGACTCTCTGGCAGCCTGGACATTGCCTGACACACAGCAGGCATTCACTAGACATTTGCTGAATGCAAGTGAGAGATGCAACGATAAACAGGACTAGACTGCTGCTCCCCCAAAGCTGCCAGCCAGTATTTGCTTTATCATTCAAGAAACTCCAAACAAGTTTCAGATGAATGATGCATCCTCCATACAATCTCCCCCAGGGCTCCTGTTTGTACGAAACCATTTCTTCCTTTGTCCACACATCCCATCTTGTGTCAGAGTTATTGAGGGACACGTGCATCTCCTCCTCTAGATCTTGAGCAATTCAAGGGCACAGTCCCTAGTCCATCCATGTCTGCATCTCCCACAACATCAGGCACAGGGCTAGGTACCTAGTAAGATACAAACAAAAGTTGGTTGATCTAAAATTTTCCATTTCTAAGATGTACTTTTTTGAGTCATTTGTTAAGATGTAAAACTTCAAAATGCTGAGAAAATTATTCAGCAAGCAATTACTGAGCATCTATTCTATACCTGACTCTGATATGGAGGGTGCAGCCCGAGTCAAATAAAACCTACTCTCAGGGTCTCTCTCTTTCTAGGAAGACAAGAACATTGGCATTTACAGTAACTGAGTGACACATGCATTGATGGGGTGGGCACAGAGGGTATGGGAACACAAAGGAGGTGCTTAATCTGATATTTGAGTTTTTAAGGTTGCACAGGCAGGCAGCAGGATGCATGAGGAAAAGGTGGTGAATCAAGGAGTAACACGGCATTGGGGTCTTGTCTTAGTTCAATTGTGTTGCTATAAAGGAATACCTGAGGCTGAGTAATTTATAAAGAAAAGAGGTTTATTTGGCTCACAGTTCTGCAGGCTGCACAAGAAGTGTGACACCAGCATCTGCTTCTAGTGAGGGCCTCAGCTGCTTCCACTCATGACAGAAAGGGAAGGGGAGCTGATGTGTGCAGAGATCACATGGCAAGAGCAGAAGTGAGACAGAGAGGAGGAAGTGCCAGGCTGTTTCCAACAGCCATTTCTCAGGGGAACTCCGGTGGGAACTAACACAGTGAGAACTCACTTGTTACCATGAGGAGGCACCAAGCCATTCATGAGAGATCTGCCCCCATGACCCAAACACCTCATATGAGGCCCCACCTCCAACACTGATGATCAAATTTCAACATGATGCTTGAGGGACAAACTGAAACTATAGCAGTCCTCAACATCTGCCTTTATGCTTAAGTAGAACAGGTAAGAGGATGAGAGGCAGACAACCAAAGGTGGAAAAACCTAGAAAGGTTAGATTTCTTGTAGGTCATAGGAAGCAGTTTGAACTTTGTTCTGAAGGCAGTGGGGACCTGTGACCCATGGAAGGTCTTTTTTTCTTTCTTTCTTTTTTTTTTTTTTTTTTTTTTTTAGATAGAGACTAGCTCTGTCACCCAGGCTGGAGTGCAGGAGTGCAACCACAGTTCACGTAACCTTGAACTCCTGGGCTCAAGCAATCCTCCACTTCAGCCTCCTGAGTAGCTGGGACTACAGGTACATGCCAGCAGACCTAGCAAATTCTTCTTTGTTACTTCCTTCCTTCCTTAATTCCTTCCTTTCCCTTCTTTCCTTTTCCTTCCTTTCTTCCTTTCTTTCTCTCTCTCTCTCTTTCATAGAGATGGGGTCTTGCTATGTTGCCCAGGTTGGTCTTGAACTCCAGATCTGAAATGATCCTCCCACTCATCCTCCCAAAGTGCTAGGATCAAAAGGCATGAGCCAACCCATCCGGCCCCATAAAACATTTCTTAGCAGAGAAATAACACAGTAAGCTATGCTCCCTCTTGAAAGATCTCCTACAGGTAGGAGCAAGACTGAAGGGAAAGTGGGGAGACAAGTGAGAAGTCACTATAGAAGCCAGACCGGAGGGGATGATACTTAAATAAAGACAGAATAAGCAACAATGGGTCAGGAGGGGTGAATTAGAAAAACACCTCAATAGGGTAAAATCAACAGGTCTGACCATTAAGCTGTGTGAGCGAGAGGGAGACAGGCTGCTGCAACTTCCAGCTCAGGTCACTGGATGGATGCAGGAAAAGTAAGCAGAAGCACCATGCAAGTTTTTCAAGACCTGGGGAGCCTGTGAAAAGGACGCCTGGATCAGGGGAAAGTCAAAACCAGAGAATCAGGCCAAGGTGATGAAGGGTAAAACCCAACAGGTGCAGCCTCCGAAATAGGTGCACCTAGAAGGCCGAAGTCAGGCCTTCCCGTCAGCATCAGGACTTCTAGCTTCCTCAGGCACCCCTTGATTACCCAGTCCTGGGGCCAGGGTGGTTTCCCCTGGGCCCTGTAACTACTGAAAAACAACAGGATATACATCCGCAGACGAGTTGCTTCGTCACTCTAATGACAAAGGGACTGGAATGATTTAGAGCCAGAATATTATTTTCTCCATAATGGCTCCTGGAGTCTCCAGGAATAGTACATTTACTAAAATTAATGGCAAAACCTCATTTTTCTTTTTTCTGGGAAGCAAAGTTCCACCGGAGGGGTGATTGATCCTGATCTGGATGTGTCGGAGAGTCAGCTGGGGGCATAAATCATTCACATGCAACAACTCACAGTCCTTTAAACCAACACCAACAGTGACAAATAGTACAGGCTGGGGACAGGCGGAAAGGAATGTGGACAGAAGATCCATCAACATCCTTCCCGCTGCTCACCAGGGCCCAGAGCACCGGATCCTTTTTTTGGTCTCCACAGCAGAGCCATTTTTCAGCAAGGTTGGGTTGAAAGGGAAGCAGGTGACCTGGTGATAGCTTTAGCATTGGACACATGGGACACCAGTCCCAGCTCTGCCCTTCCTGACCCTGCGGCCCTGGACAACCTCACACCCCGGCCCCTCCATGTTCTCCACTTGCTGAGGTTGACATTAAGTGCTAAAGTAGACAACTTCTGCGAAGGGCTTGAACATAGAATGACTCAATAAACATTTGTTGATGGAATGAATAAATCAATGCTTGGACTGTGGAGTTAGGAAATTTATTCTATCCCTCCCAGGGAGGATTTGAATTCTAAAAACGAAGACAGACCAGGAGCGGTGACTCATGCTTATAATCCCAGCACTTTGGGAGGCGGGGGCTGGAGGGTGGCTTGAGATCAGCAGTTCAAGACCGGCCTGGTCAAAGTAGTGAGACCCCATTTCTATTTTAAAAAATTGAAAAATTAGCCAGGCACAATGGTATGCACTTGTAGTCTCAGCTACTCTGGAGGCTGAGGCAGGAGGATCGCTTATGCCCCGGAGGAGGAGGCTGCAATGAGCTATGACTGTGCCACTGCACTCCATCCTGGGTGACTAAGACCCTGTCTCAATTTAAAAAAAGAAAAGAAAAGAAAGAAGGAGAAGGCAATACTTTGCCCAAAGAAATGGACTTGTGGTAGTGACAGTGGATACGGGAGAGAGATTTGGTGCCAACTGGCCTTCTAAAGTCCCTCAAATCACAGTGCATGCCCCCTTGTGAAAGCTCTGAGCTCTCATGATGGAGGAAACTCCATATTTGTACGAAGTACACTAGCCATGGCCTTAGTTGTATTTTCTCATGCAGTTACGTATTTCCATGTATGAGCTCCTGGGGGGCAAAGGTGTGTGCTGTTCCTCACTGGGTATCTGGCATTCAGCACAGGGCTTGGCCCACAGTGAAAACTATGAATACACATTGCACGAAGGAAAGAAGCAAAGTTCTGGCTGCCTTGCAGGATTTTAGTATAGTTTAGAGAATGTACGGCACAAAGAAGCTGCCCCTTATCTTATAGAAACGGGATGAGGGAAGGCAAGTTGGTGGCGTGGACACGAACAGATGGGATGAACTGTCTTGAGAAGCCAGGGACAGTACCAGGATGCCACACTTATAGGAGGGGCCTCAGCAGCAAGACTCAAGTTTCAATGACAGCGAGGACTTAACTCTCCCACTGAGCCCTGGTTTGGGCACACTGAGAACTTCTGCACAGCAAGGACCTTATGATTCCTTGCCCTTCCTCATCAGTGCCTACCCCTGTGCCATCCTCATAGCTGGTGTTGAATAGGTATTTATTGAATGAATAAATGAGCGATGCAAGAAAGTATAACTTCCTCTCTTCTCCCAGTGGAAATTTCCCAGAGCTCAAAGGCAAAGGAAATATTTGAGAGCAAATAGGTTGGTGAGTTTTGGGACATGCAGTATTTGGAAGAGGCTGCTGGCCTGACCTTATCCGTGGAGCTTTGTTCTTCCACAGGATCACTAAGGAAAGGACGGGATGTACTGGATAACTTCAGAATACCAACCAAGCAGAAAGGTGCCTTCCTCTTGTGTAGGGGGTTGGAGGGTGGCCTCCCAAAAGACAATTCCACTTGGGACTTGTGAACGTGATCTCATTTAGAAAAAGGGTTTGCAGGCCAGGCGCGGTGGCTCATGCCTGTAATTCCAACACTTTGGGAGGCCAAGGAGGGTGGATCACCTGAGGTCAGGAGTTCCAGACTAGCTCGGCCAACATGGTGAAACCCCGCCTCTACTAAAAATACCAAAATTAGCTGGGCGTGGTGGTGCGTGCCTGTAGTCTCAGCTACTTGGGATGCTGAGGCAGGAGAATTGCTTGAACCCGGGAGGCAGAGGTTACAGTGAGCTGAGATTGTGCCATTGCACTCCAGTCTGGGCGACAGAGCAAGACTCTGTCTCAAAAAAAAAAAAAAAAAAAAAAAAAAAAAAAAAAAAAAAAAAAGAGTTTGTAGATATGATTAAGGTAAGGATCTTAAGGTGAGATCGACGTGGATTTAGAGTGAGCCCTGAATCCAATTACAGTTGTCCTTATAAGAAAAAGGCAGAGGGATATTTGGGACATACATACATACACAGAAAAGACAGCCATGTGAAGAAAGCCATCACTGAGGCAGCCACAAACCAAGGAGCACCTGGAGCCATCAGAAACTGGAAGAAGCAAGGAAGGATGCTCTTCCAGAGTCTTCAGAGGGAGTGCAGCCCTGCTCACACCTTGATTTCAGATTTCAGGCCTCCAGAACAATGAGAAAATGAATTTCTATTGTTTTAAGCTATGCAGCTTGTGATAATTTGCTATGGCAATCCTAGGAAATGAACACTCCTTTCGACCACACCCACCAAACTAAAGAGAAAAGTTCAGCTTTGATAAACTTATCCAGAATCTTGCCATCAGAAATTGGAGACAGACGCGGGTCTAATTTCAGCATGCACGCAAGCTCTTTAAGGTTTTGTGTTGTGTCCATTTTGATTCCTATGTGGGAACTATGCTATAATCTTTTCAGTATTTCAGGGCCTTTTAAGATCTGAATATGGCCCCAGGAATGGGGACAGGGAGAGGAAAGAGAGAAAAGAGGGAAGGAGAGAAGACGAGAGAGAAAAAGAGATCAAGGGACAGAGAGGAAGAAAATCACTATTTGATCTGGCCAGAATGCCTGAGTGCCTGGCTAGTTAAAGAAGACATCAGAGGAGAAAGGCTGGGGATGTTCTCTCCTCCCAGCCAGAGCTTGCCAGGAGGGGCACTCAGCTGCATGAGAAACGGGGCTAGTTAATGAGGAAGTTATCCTGTCAATGGGAGGAAAGAGCTTTTCTCTTTCCCAGGGCCACAGGCGTGGAGGAGCTGCCAGTCAGGTGGCCTGGACTTTGGAAACCTGTGTCTCTGTGCGGTGCCTTACCGCCCCCTCACAGAAAAGCCTGACGGGGATGACACCAGCTGTGAGAGACAGTGGCCCAAGACATATTAATATATGTGCTGCAGGAAGAACAAGTTGGTGAGACCTCTCACAACACCAGAGTGGACAATGCAGGAAGGAGAAAACCAGTGTAATTTAGAGACCTCTGGGCCAAGCCTTGGCATATTGTGGGCTGTCTCTAGAAGGCTGGATGATGGTAGGCAATGGGGGTGCCAGATACCCCCCAGGTCACAGAATCAGAAATCTGGAACCTTAGTGATATCTGGCCCCATGGAGAAAAGGTGGAACAGACACTCTTAGATGCTCTGTGACCTGTGCAGTTCCTCTTAGAACACACTGAATGATGGAGAAACCTTCCCATTAGGCAGGAAACAAATTTTAAAATGTTCCTTGGGGCTGGGTGCAGTGGTTCATACTTGTAATCCTAGAACTTTGGGAGGCCGAAGTGGGCAGATTGCCTGAGCTCAAGAGTTTGAGACCAGCCTGGACAACATAGTGAAACCCTGTCTACTACAATACAAAAAATTAGCCGGACATGGTGGATGGTGGCTCACACCTGTAGTCCCAGCTACTCAGGAAGCTGAGCCATGAAAATCGCTTGAACCTGGGAGGTGGAGATTGCAGTGAGCTGAGATCGCGCCACTGCACCCCAGCCTGGGCAACAGTGCAAGACTGTCTCCAGAAAAATAAAATAAAATAAAAATAAATGTTCCTTGGTCCATCCTGGAGGCAAAGTATGAGTTAGTGACTAAAAGTAGAGACTACATTGTTAGGCAGCCGTGGGTTCAAATTCTTACTCCTGTGTGACCCTGGGCAAGCAAACGTACCATTCGGAACCTCAGTTTGGCAAGTTGATATCTCCACGCATCAGTTTCCCCACCTTTTTAATGGACATCAAGACAGCACCTACCTCACAGTTCTGAAATGAGGATTTAGATGAGAAATGCTTCCTTCAGAACCTGGCAGGGAGCAAATACTTCACACATGGTGGCTTGAATCATCATTTGTATCTTTTATTTTTGTTGTTGCTACTAACAGCCCAGAAACAGCTCTATGTTTACCAGATGTGGCCTTAGACTAGTCATCTCCCCTTTTGGAAGGCTCGGTTTGTCCTCATCTGTGAAATGGGGGCAATAAATCTGACTTCACAGGGCTGACATGAGGATTATAGGATATTATGGATGTTGAGACCCAGTGAAAGATAGGCCGTTAATAAACACCGGTTCTTTCCTCTTTTGTACGAGGCCTTCCTGCCATTGGAGTGGAATGAATGGAGCAGGAAAAGAAAGTCTGGGATCTGATATATAAGTGAATTTGGCGGCCATCCGGCAGCAGTGAATGCCATTGGTCCACTTTGGGCCCACCCCCAGGGTTTGCAGCCAATGACAGTGTTGTCTCAGCCCACTCCCCTTCTGGTTTCCCCTGGCTTCCGGCACACCCCAGAGGCCCAGGACCCAAACCCATGAGTCTCCCATTCAGAAGTCTTGAAAAGGGGGGCTGTACCCCATTGCAAACCCTCAGTTGCTAAGAGCCCGCGATGGGGACAGAACTCACCAGCTCCATGCACCGCCGGCTGGCCTCCGCCTCCCGCTGCACCAGCTCTTCCATGTCGGCCTTCAGCTCCTCCAGCCGCCGCTGGTAGTACTGGCTGCTCTCCCGCTGCTGGGACTCCGACGTGGCCGCCTGTGAAAGCTCCTCCCCCATCTTGATCAGGCTGTCCCGAAGTCGGATCACCAGGACCTGGGAGGGGCAGAGACACATGCCCACCTTGAAGTTGGAGGCCAGGGGTATGAAACAAGGGAGCCTAAGGAAGAGAAATCCTTTGCCGAGTTTCCTGTGTTTTTATAATCGGGATAAGAATGCTGATGTCTGCTACAAAAATGAAGAATTAACAACATGCAAAAAATGACAGTCGGGTGCAGTGCTCACACCTGTAATCCCAGCACTTTGGGAGGCCAAGGTGGGTGGATTACCTGAGGTCAGGAATCAGAGACCAGCCTGGCCAACATGGTGAAACCCCTTCTCTACAAAAAATACAAAAATTAGCCGGGCGTGGTGGCGCATGCCTAAAATCCCTGCCACTTGGGAGGCTGAGGCATGAGAATTGCTTGAACTGGGGAAGTGGAGGTTGCAACGAGCCAAGATTGTGCCACTGCACTCCAGCCTGGGTGACAGAGAGAAACCCCATCTCGAATAAATAAATAAATAAATAAATAAAAGAAATAACTGCTATTCTGAGAGGCAGTGTAGCATATTTACGAGAACCCTCGCCCCCAAGACCCTCTGGGTTCAAATCCCACCTCTGCCTCTCGCTGGCTGTGTGACCTTGGGCACGTTATTGAGCCCCTCTGAGAGACAGGGATGATGATAGTACCTGTGTCCCAGGGACGCTGTCAGAATCTAATTTCTTGGTACGCAGAAGGCTTGGGTGCCTGGCACATAGGATGTGCCAGATAAGGGTTGGGGATTATTAATTTTTTTTTTTTTTTTCCAGCAGCTCCTATTTATCTCGAGGGACTGAGGCAATGAAGAGAGAACTCTGCTGAGGTCAAAAATCTTTCCCCCACATGTGTTTTTGTTTCCTGATTTATAAAATGAGGGTGTTTAGGTAATCTCTCATGACACTCAGCCCTACTATTTTATGACATTTTTCCTTTCCTGGTGGCCGGGGGGATGGGGAATCCTTGAGGACACAATGAAACAATAGAGGGAAAAGCGCTTTGGCCATCACGAGTGCCACACAAAACAAACCCAAGGACTGTTCTGCAGAATTCATTAGTTGGCCAACAAGCCCGGAACCAATCGATCCTGATGGGCAAATACTCTAGTGTTGACATAAGACGGGGCCCACATGAATATTTCAAGCCCCTGCTAAGGACTCGGAGCCCCTATTCTGCAGCCACAGGCAGTGGGGATGACAGCCTGCAGATCAGACACCGGATAATAACCTGAAAGAAACGCTTTCCTATTCAGTTCACCTCTCAAATGAAGTTCAGCAACAATTCCAAGAACAGCAGGAAGACTGGAAGGAGTTCTCAAACTGTGCCTTTGAGGTACCCCATCTCTACACCTCAAAGACCCAGGATTCTACTAAATTCAAATCATGGCGGCAGAGGGGAAAATTGAATTTGGAGATAGAATCTTTCCATTTGAAGTTTTCCCACACTCATTTTCTTTTCTCCTCTGCTATCATTTCACTATGCTAGAACCACGTTTTAAAATGGCATATGATATAGCCCAACTTTACATATTTAATCATTTAAAATATAGTAGATCAAAGTTTCATGGTGATTTGCAGAGACAGTCAGACCTTGAGGAATTTCTGGGAACCAATGAGGGTCAAAGCAAAGAAGAATTTCTGTGTTCTTCATCCATAGCAGCCTTACTGGAGACCAAATGTCCCTAGGGAGATCAGGGGGAAATGTTTCAGAATGAGGAATGCAGCCCTACAACCGTCTAGACACACTGTCTTACTGTGGTGAAGCCAGCTGGCTGCGGAGAAATTGGAACCTGTAACCAGGAGGAAGCGAAGGTCAGGTGTCCATCTACCTTATCCCACGCACTGCCTGGCTTTATCTTGAGCAAGTCACTTGACCTCTCTGGGGTCATCTTCTCATCAGATAAGGCTTATCCTACCTGCCTCACAGGACTGTATGAAACATCAAGTGGAGTGACTGATGTGAAAGTATTTTGACAATGGTGATGTCTTCTGTAAATGTCCCATGTCATTGGCCTACAGAGCTGAAGAAGTAAACACCTGTGTTCCCAGCTCAAGGGTAATGTGAATGTAATCACTGAACCCCACCCCAGCCCATCCAAGCCTTACCTGTCCTTCAAGGTTCAGCATTAATGCCACCTCCTCCCAGAAGCCTTCCTGATTCCTGAGTCTTGAAAAGATCTCTATCCTCTAAACATCACAGCGCTCTCGCCATATTACAGATATTTATATACATATCTTACCCACATTGCTTACAAAGATATATGCTTCTGAAAGCAGATCTGTGTCATACATCTGTCTTCTGTGCACCCTAAAACGGGGCCTAGCACACACTGGGTGCAAAATAAATTTCTGTTCAAAATGAGTATTGGGCATGTAAGTGGTTGAGTAGGTGGATGGAGGTAGGAAGAACTGGATCAATGCATAAAAGAATGGGCAGACAGAGGGGTTGAGGGCTAAAGAAAAAATAATAGAGGAAGAGAAGAAAAAGTGAAGGGGAAAGGAAGAACAAATGCAAGGGAGGATGGATGAATGGACCCATGATTGTGGAAGGAGAAGGAGAGACATACGTGAGGATGGATAGGTAAATGGGTAGGTGGCTTGAGGGATGATGGTATGATGGAAGGAGGGAGTGAGTTTGGGTGAGGAGTGGATGAGTAATGTATATCTAGAAAAAGGCATGTGAGTAGAGAGGTGAATAGAAGGGTGGATGAAGCTTACACAAAAGCTCTCCCTGCTCTTGGCCCAAGCACTATTTATGTATCACTATGTACCTCAAATCTCTTAATCTGCACCTTCTGGAACTCCGTCTTGTTCTCCAGGTCACAGATGACCGCCTCCTGCCTGCTGACAATGGCTCGATCCACGGTGGACTGCTCCAGGTACTCGATGCGCATCTGAGCCACCTGCAGCTGTAGGTACAAGAGAGAAGTCTATTGGACACCTGTTGTCCCTGATACCAGGACAGAGACACGTGCAGGACCCAGCCTGGGAGGGTGAGGGGAGCTCTTTACACCACCTCCTTCTCTGCTCAGGTGTGCTGCATGTTAAATGTCTGTACAAGCAAGAATTGCTGGGCCTCAATCTTGGGACCCTCACTGGACCCTCACACCAGACCCTGATACTGGGTCTCAGGTGCTGGGAGATGATGCTTCTTATGTCTTCAGAATTGAAAACAAGACTTTTAATCGGTGCTTCCCTTGTCTCCTTTCCTGCTCTGATAAAGGAGCAAAGCTAGTCTGTGAGCAAGAAGCTACGGCATCAAAAAGATAAAGCACGGGTGGGTTTGAGAGCCAGGTTTCTTCCTGGTGTGTGAGTCTGGGAAAGTCAGTTCCTTTCCTTGAGCCTCAGTTTCTTCATTTTTCTTGGGAGGATTAGAGGAGATTAGTGACTGGCACATACTAAGCGGCTAGCAAATGGCCACTGCTGCTATTCCATTTGTTGTGCGTGTTGGTACTCAGCACCTATAGGAAATTGCTTGAGACCTGGTCACTCCAGCAGTCACTTTAAGCAGGCACATGCAAGGCTTCTAGAAGAGCTTTGAAACTTTCATGGATAATAGCAACCCTCTAGGTAATGACAGAAACCCAGAGATATTTGGAGGGACCATGACTTCAAAGGAAGATTTCACAGAGGATCATGATCCTGTCTTGCACAGACCATCTCTTTGTTCTTGGAGCCATTTCTCAGAGGGAGAAAATTCTGCACTGCATGGCTGAGTCTCAGTGCATGGAGCATGCCTGGATCCAGCACAAGAACAGGCAAGAGTAAATAAGTGTGAGTCTGCGTGCGTGTGTCTGTCTCTCTAGGGAGCAGTCTCAATGTGCCTGGCACACAACTGGAATTGAGTGAGTATATGAATGAATTGATGAATAAAAGAATGAAGGAAACAGTTTCCAGGAGCCAAAGTGTAAGTAAGTGTCCAGGGAAAATCCCTCTCTTCATCCCTGTGATGGTTAATACTGAGTGTCAAGTTCATTCCGTTGAAGGATACAAAGTATTGATCCTGGGTGTGTCTGTGAGGCTGTTGCCAAAACAGATTAACATCTGAGTCAGTGGGGTGGAGAAGGCAGATCCACCCTTAATCTGGTGGGCACCATCTAATCAGCTTCTAGTGAATATAAAGCAGGCAGAAAAATGTGAAACAGGAGATGGGCCTTAGCCTCCTAGCCTACATCTTTCTCCCGTGCTGGATGCTTCCTGCCTTCAAACATCGGACTCCAAGTTCTTCAGTTATGGGACTCGGACGGGCTCTCCTTGCTCCTCAGCTTGCAGACGGCCCATTGTGGAACCTTGTGATCGTGTAAATTAATACTTAGTATATTCCACAGCCAGGCCCAGTGGCTCACACCTATAATCCCAGCACTTTGGGAGACTGAGGAGGGCAGATCACCTGAGGTCAGGAGTTAGAAACCAGCCTGACCAACATGGCAGAACCCCATCTCTACTAAAAATACAAAAATTAGCCAGGTGTGGTGGCGGGCACCTGTAATCTCAGCTACTCGGGAGGCTGAGGTGGGAGAATCGCTTGAACCTGGCAGGCAGAGGTTGCAGTGAGCCGGGATCACGCCACTTCACTCTAGCCTGGGCGACAGAGTGAGACTCTGTCTCAAAAGTAAACAAACAAACAAACAAACAATAAACTCATACACACACACACACACACACACACACACACACACACACACACACACATCCTATTCGTTCTGTCCCTCTAAGAAAACCCTGACTAATACAACTATAGGATGGCTCTGAGCACATACTTGTTCTTGAAGCTTGTGCTTCTCCTTCTTGGCTTCCTCCAGCTGCAGCTGCAGTTCTTGGATCTGCCCAATGTCAGCAGCAGACTGGTGAGACAAAAAAAAAATGTATATATATCACCCTGAGACCACAAGCCTTGCTGGGAAACCACCCCTGAAAATCCCTACTTTCCCCACCCACAGATGTCTACATCTCTCAGAGCTTCTATGATAATAGCTGTCTCCCAAAAATTACCTCTCACATCCTCCTCACCATCTTTCATTTCAATGTTCGCTGAGTCACTCCAATTATATAAGCCTCTGGATTTGGTCAACTGTCCAGCATTTTATTATACACGCCTGAGAATCCAGACAGAAGTGGGCTGGCCATGGCACTAGGACCAGATTCCAAGGGATGAGAGCTACTCGGCGGGTCAGGTAAGTGAGGTTCTAGACCTGGACCCTGGTCTTAGCAATCTACAGATCTGCACCTCAATCTCTGCATCCATAAAATGGACCCATAGCCTCTGCTGGGCTTTTCTGTATTGGGTTTGTTCAGAGACTAAATGAAGCAGTGGAGAGTAAAGGTTTTTTAAATGGAGCCAACTGCTGAGCTTCATTACCTCTGAAGAGAGGAATTCTAGAGGGTAGAAGCACCTCTTTACTTTCTATTTCTTGTGTCTTTATTATTTAAATTATTTATTATGGGCATAGGTATATAGTGCCTTCGTAACTTAACAGATAAACCTCTCTTTGGGGCAAAAATATGGGTGATTCGCAAGTGTAGACAGTGGCATAGACTATTTTGTGGTTGTTACCATGTGGATGATATCACCAATTATTTTGCTATTATTATTCTTTGTCCAGCAGAAATCCCTTCAGATCCCACCTCTGTCAGATGCATTTAGAGCGCAGCAGGTATTTCCCCCTGGATCTCCTCTGGAAGGGGTATTGCAAGGAAGACATTGCTCTTGGAGGGAGCTGTTCTTCCCCTTATGCAGTCATTATGTGGAGATCCGCTGGGGATTCCACATCACATCCCTCAGCTTCACCCCAAAGCTTCTGTTCCACCCATGCTGCCCTCATGTCTCCTGATCATCTCCCAAGAGCGTCCATCCACTCCTCCTCATCTTAACTCCATCAACCAGGCTGGAGTTGTCCTTCCCCTGGACACGTTCAGCTTTCATTTATTCAACGGTGATTCACTGAGCACCTCCAGGCCAGACGCTCTCCTTGGCTCCGAATACAGCACTGGACAAGGCAGAGGAGGGTCCTGCCTTTATGGAGCTGACAGTCTGGGGCGGCATGCTGGCTGGTCCTCTCCAACTGCTCTTGCCCCTGAAAAGCTTGCCAATTGATTCCCTTCAACCATAAAATAAAACCCAACCTCATAACAGCTTCTAAGACCCTGATCTGATTCTCTTCTTTCACTGAGCCTGTCTTGTGCCACATTGTCCTCACTGGCCTCCTTTCAGTCTCTCCAATGCACTATCACAGGCCCTTTGTATGTTCTATTTCCTCTGCTTGGAAGGCACCCCCAATCCCCAGTGTCCCACTCCAATCTAAGCAACTCTTGCTCTTTGTTCAGATCTCCATCCAAATGACACCTGCTCTGGGAAGCCTTTCCTGACTCCCAACCTAGGTCACGATTTGCAGAATTGTGTTCATTTTCTTTCTGGACTCTTGGTTCAGTTTGCAAGTCTCCCCTCTGCTCTGGGTGACCATATGATAAGGTCTTCCCAGTCCACTAAACTGTGAGGTACACGAAGGTGGGAATGGGATGTGCTTTTGATCACCACAATATACTTAGCATTTTTCACAGTGCCTAACACATGGCAAGGATTCAGTAAATATTGAATAAATAGATATAAAGATAGGAATAAAGAAAGAAAGCAAGAGGGGGAAAGAAGAAAGAAAAAAGAGAAAGGGAAGGAAGGAAGGAAGGAAGGAAGGAAGGAAGGAAGGAAGGAAGGAAGGAAGGAAGGGAGGGAGGGAGGGAAGGAGGGAGGGAGGAAGGGAGGGAGGGAGGGAGGGAGGGAAAGGAGAGAAGGAAAGGAAGGGAGGGAAGGGAGGGAAGGAAGGGAAGGAAGGGAAGGAAGGAAGGAAAAAGAAAAGCAAGAAAAGAAAGGAAAGGAAAGAAAAGAAAGAGAGAGAGAAAAGAAAAGAAAATGGTGGTTGGATAGGTGAATAAATGGGTACGTGGGTGGTAGGATGGATTAATGGATAAATGAATGGAAAGATGGATGGATGAATGGATAGATGGATAAATGGCTGGATGGACAGACGGATGGGTGGTTGGGTGGATGGGTGAATGATTGGATGGGTGGATGATTGGATGGATGGATGGATGGATGGATGGATGGATGGATGGATGGATGATGGACAGATGGATAGGGGAGTGGGTGAATGAGTAGATGGATGGAAAGTGAATGGGTGAATTGATGAGTAGATTAATGGTCGATGGGTGGGTGGATGGGCAGATAGAGGCATGGATAAATCCAAATCTTTCTTGGTGGACATGTCCTCCAGAGATGCACACACCATCTAAAGGTGACATTGTCCTCCATTAGGACCACAGGAAATGTACAATTCCTATCTATCTCTGTGCACTTATCCCTCCAAGATGTTAAGATGAGGGAGCAGTCCAATCATATCACCTTCTCAACATTCCCCATTCACCCCACCCCAAGTCCCTGAGCTTCTTCCACCAAGGTCCCATTCACTACCTGAGCAATGAGGTCCTTGTGCTTCTGCATCAGCTCATTCAGGTCATCCTGGTCCTCATCAATGCGCTTCAGGAGGTCCGTCTTTTCAAACTGCAGCCTGTACAGCTGCTCATCCACCTGGGAGAGGCAGGTCAGTGGTCAAGGCAAGGTGGGAGGGTGAGGGATGGGCAGCAGGGTCCAGAGGAAGAGTAAAGAGGGGCTTGCCTATGGGTGTGTGAGGTGAGTGACCATCGATGTTTAAGAGTGGCTGTGGTTACCAATGCATGTGGTAGGTGTAACAGCTTGGGGGTGTTTGTGTGTGTGTATACTAGGTATTGCATGTGACTATGAATTCAGGGTATATGTGTGTATGAATTTATGTCTGTGCAGTCCCACTTGGGAACCTATGTGTGCACATTTTAAATAGGCATAGTACATATATGAAAATGCAAACCCCGGCACTCTCCCTGAGAACAGGGACTTTGTTCTGTTCACAGATATAACCTCAGCAGCCAGCACCAGGCCTGTCCTATAACAGGTGCTCAATAAATATGTATTAGATGGATGAATAAACTTGGAGGCATAGGTTACCTATAAGGAGGGCATTTATTTTGTATGTGTGCCTGGTGATCGCATATGAATATGTACATTCATTCCTGTGTATACACATGTGCACATGTACGTGTATGTGTGTGTATGAATGCTTGTAGGCAAGTTCCAACAAAATAAGGGATAAAAAGGCCCACAGAGGTCTTGAGATAAGCATTTGCCTATAAAACTCTATACCTAAACTTTAGGGTTTTATACATTGAGTATAAATCTAAGCCAACCCCGTACACCCAGACAAGGGACTTGGAAACCTACATCCAATTTTCACCAAAATAATAAATCGACAATATATGTCCATGTGTCCCCATTCAGGGGTGAGCACGGGTAGTTCTATAATAAATGGCTGAAATCTTCGCCTGGTAATGAGCCTAAGTGGGCCAAGAGATGCCCTTGTCTCCACTTACTAGAGGGGACATGCAGTAGCCCCACAATAAGGACCAAGTTCCAGCTCATGATGGTGAGCACACAGTAGGACCACAGCAGATATCTGAGAACCGCTTAGAGTGGCGAGCAGGGTGGGCACACAGTATACACCTGTGTTCCCACACTGGGTACTGAGCAAATAGCAAGCTCACATCAGATGCACATTCACAGCACTGAGCACCCATTCTGTCCAAACAGACTTCCTTGCTTATCATGGCAGATGGGAGCACACAGTTGAGCCTCATCAATGCCTCATATCTTTATAATGCTCAGCTTACAGTAGGATGCCTGCACATTCAGAACGCTGAGCACCTAGTAGGTCTACAATAAGTCCCCCTGTCCCTGTCACAGAGCTGAGCACACAAGAGGCCTACAATGGATGTCTGTGCCTCCAAGGTGCTACCCGGTAGGTTTACAACAAATGTCCTTGTACTTCCTATAGTGCTGAGCGCACACTAGGCCCACACTGGCTCCCAGAGGCCTATGGTGGCCCAGGTCCCTGCAGCTGCAGGAAGGGACAGGTACCAGGCTCTTGTTCCGTGTCATGTTCTCTAGCTCGCTGTGCATACTCTCCAGGTCCGCCGTGAGCACCTTCTGGGTCTTCAAGGCCTCCTCACACTTGGCTTCACTCTGCTCCAGCTGGACCAGGCAAGAGGTGGAGAAGAGAAGAAAAGAACATGAGAAGGTGAGAGATGAGGGGAAGGGAGGTGGGGAGGAGAGGGGAGGTGAGAGGTGAGGGGGGAGGGGAGGGAGAAGGGGAAGGGGAGGGGAGGACAAGGGAAAGCAGAGGGGAGGGGAGGTGAGGGTAGGGGAGGGGAGATGAGGGGAGAGGAGAGGCCTCCTCATGAGGCTGCCTCCTTGAATGTCCTTCCTCTCTAGCTCAGCCCAGCCCCTTCCAGGCAGGGGATTAATTTACAGGCGACCATCATGTCTTCACAACTATTCATCAACCCACACCTGGGGGAAAGCAAATAAATTTGCATTTGAAGCAGCCAGGTTCTGAGCCCACTCACAACGTCACCCCTGGTGCATCGCCAGGAGCTATTCCTCAGTCCCATTCAGCAAATCCTTGCTGACGCCCACTCAGTGTCAGGCACTGGACATACAGGGAACAATCAAGCCGGCCCCTGCCCTCTCAGTGGGAGACAGGCAAGAACCGCTGACAACCTCTTTGTGCAGTAGAGGGAAGCGGGGGACACCGGCACAGTGGAAACGCAGGATGGGAATCAAGGGAGGCTTCCTGGAGGAGGTGGTTTGAAGGCCTATGGGAACCAGCCAAGTGGAAGTTTCTTAACCAGGGTTCAGGGTTAAAAGTGGGTCCACAGACCCCCTTTAAAATGGTATGCAAAATATTCTGCATGTGAGCATTTAGCATTTTCCTGGGTTCACAGCTTTCACTAGAAGGCTGACAGCCACCGACTTAGATAAAGCTCTCTCAGGGCCGGGCGCGGTGGCTCAAGCCTGTAATCCCAGCACTTTGGGAGGCCGAGACGGGCGGATCACTAGGTCAGGAGATCGAGACCATCCTGGCTAACACGGCGAAACCCCGTCTCTACTAAAAACACAAAAAAAAATTAGCCGGGCGAGGTGGCGGCGCCTGTGGTCCCAGCTACTCGGGAGGCTGAGGCAGGAGAATGGCGGGAACCCGGGAGGCGGAGCTTGCAGTGAGCTGAGATCTGGCCACTGCACTCCAGCCTGGGTGACAGAGCGAGACTCCGTCTCAAAAAAAAAAAAAAAAAAAAAAAAAAAGCTCTCTCTCAGACTTTTCTTTCTCACTTTTCCTCCCACCTGCACACAGTAGGCCTCCTATCCTAGCAAAGTGGAGTCATCAAGATTCATCCAATTACTTATGTACATGGCCCCAGGTGACTGACATGCCCCACTGGAGAAAGCCATATTCATGAACATACCCTAAATCCATTCTGCAACTGGCAGCTGCCTCTTCTGAACTCAAACTCAGCCTTTTTTTTTTTTTTTGAGACAGAGTCTTGCTCTGTCGCCCAGGCTGGAGTTCAGTGGTGCGATCTCGGCTCACTGCAACCTCCACCTCCCGGGTTCCAGTGATTCTCCTGCCTTAGCCTCTGGAGTAGCTGGGACTACAGACGCCCGCCACGATGCATGGCTCATTTTTGTGTTTTTTAGTAGAGACAGGGTTTCACCATATTGGCCAGGCTGGTCTTGAACTCCTGACTTTGTGATCTGCCTGCCTCGGCCTCCCAAAGTGCTGGGATTACAGGTGTGAGTCACCACGCCCGGCCTAACTCAGGTCATTTATCATGTTCAGCTCACAGCAGGATGCCTGCACATTCAGAGTGCTGAACATTTAGGAGGTCTACAATAAGTCCCGTCGGCCCTCTTATCCCCCTTTTCTGTATCTCTGAACAGAAAACACTCTTAGAAATCACCTAAGGTCAACATTCGGGGCTCAGAGAGGGATGTGCCATAACTCACAAAACCCCCTTTTCCAGCCCCTGAGAACAATATATTCCTGCAGTTGGGCCCAGCAAAAGAGGGCTGGGGGTCCATTTCACTCGGCAAATGGGAGGGATTGAGACACACTGAGAAAATGGATGTAGAGCAAGGGAAGGTAATTGGCCTTGTTAGAGCATAATGGACAGAGGAAGTGAGATGTCAGGCCTGGTCTTATTTTCCAGCAGGTGACTCAAGTGCCTCTGCCATGGCTAGGAGGTGGGTGATAGGGCTCCCCTGCAGGCAGGCAGGGCAAAGCCAGACCCTCTTTTAAGCAGAAGTCAGAGGACTTATGAAGGAGAAGCATTTAAGCTAAGACCTAAAAGATGCAAAGGAAGGGCCGGTCGCAGTGGCTCATGCCTGTAATCCCAGCACTGTGGGAGGTCGAGAGGGCGCATCAACTGAGGTCAGGAGTTCAAGACCAGCCTGACCAACATGGTGAATGAAACCCCATCTCTATTAAAAATACAAAAAAATTAACCGGGTATGGTGGTACATGCCTGTAATCCCAGCTACTTGGGAGGCTGAGGCAGGAGAATTGTTTGAACCCAGGAGGCGGAGGTTGCAGTGAGCCGAGATCGCACCATTGCATTCCAGCCTGGGTAACAAGACTGAAACTCTGTCTCAAAAAAAAAAAAACAAAAAAACAAAACAAGATGCAAAGCAGATGGCCATGTGCAGAGTGCACTGGGCAGCAGCAATAGCAAGTACAAAGGCCCTGAGGCAGAGACAGGAACTAACGGTGGTGCTGAGGAACAGAAAGCTCACTAGTGCGGCCAGGCAGCTGTACAGAGAAGGAGAGGAGGGGGAGATGCTGAAGATGTGCACAGGGGTCACATCACTGAGGCTTGTGAGCTGGGCTGCAAAGCTTAGATTTTATTTCAGTCTGCCAGGAAGCCATGGATGGTTTCTAAGGAGGTAGGTGGCCTAATCTCCCTCTGGCTGCTGTGGGGAGGGTGGGACCAGATTGGAAATAGGATAGACAGTGAGACGGCCGCCATGGTCCTGCAGGAAGGAGGCAGTGGAGGTGCTCCAGCTGGGGCGGAAGGGGTGGAAGTGGAGAGAAATGGAAGAATCGGCACAGCGCAGTGTGCAAAGAACAAAAGGTCTGGGCGGCGGGAGCAGATGGGCCATCAAGGGAGATGATGTCAGATAACTAATGGTGGAAGAGGAGGCCTCACGCAGGGCCCCTCTGCCAGGCCAAGGAGCTGGGCTGGGAGCCAGGAGGCAAGAGAGAGTCATTGTAAATAAAGCAACAGGGCAAAGCAGAACACGATGACACAGTTCCCATCTGCCCAGCCCCTACTTCAGCAGAGGGTTTCGGCAGCATGATCCCGCCGGTCCTCAGAGCCCCCGGAGAAAGCAGGCTCTATTTTTATCCCCATTTTATAGATGGCATAATGGTGCACGATCCAGAAATGCTCTTGTTATGCCCAGACTGTCTGTTCCCCAAAGAAGACCACCAGAGTCCAGAGTCAAAGCCAAGCGGCAAGGATCTTTACTACAAGTTCGAACCTGGTCCCTCCTTTACACAGTATACAAGAGGGCCCCGATCAATGCGAGCGTTTGCTTTTTATAGCCCGAAAGTTGCAGGGGAACAAAGAAATTCTTTTGGCTCCCGCGCTTTCAGTAACCTTGAACGGCTGTCTCCTTATCGGAGACTTTCCAGGTGGTGTTTGTACTGGGCTCAGGGAGTTTGAGAGATATATGGCAGTATGTGGTGGGATGGGAGGATGGGATGTGTTTGTACTAGGCTCAGGGAGTTTCGAGCCCGGGGGCTGAGGAATGTGCCCAGCTCCTTTCACTCTTTCCTTTCCCTTCTTTCCTTGGAGCAAGCAGAGAGAGGGATGACTTATCCCCAGACAGAGATGAACACAGACAGCAGTCAATGGAGACAGCTGCTGGCCTTCTTAGCTCATACTGGGCTGGAGATAGGATTATCTCGGCCTTGATGGTTTTGGCATTAGCCGCCCCACCTGCCACTGTTGCTTGGAGACCATGTTCACGGCACTGTGCTTTCTCTGCCTTGCTTCATGAAATCCCCACAGCACCTCTAGGAGAAAGGTGCCACCATTAGGACCTTTTGATAAAGGCGGACTCTGAGACACACAGAGGGGAAGTGACTTGTTCACCATCACAGAGCTGGTCTGTGGACAGCCTGCTTGCTCCAACACCAGAGGCCAAGCTCTTAACCACTGAGCTTCACCGCCCCTCATAGAAAGCCACTCACTGGAAGGTCTGACCACACAGATAGAATGGATCCAAATAGAGAGAGAGCTCTGTTGCAGAGAAAACAGCTCAATGGTTTTGTGCTGTAACAGAAACCTCTTAGGCAGCAGCATCAGGAGAGCCTGGACTAGGTTGGGAGTCTGTAAAATGACAGAACACAGAGTTTGAGCAAATGTGGTGGAAATATGCATCATTCCTGGAACCTGCCAGGGATTAACACATTCATTCCGAAGGACAGAGGAAGGAAACCAACGTTACCAACACTCAGGGCCAGATTGCATTGTATGTGTGGTTCAGAGCTGGGGCACTGGAGCCAGACCCGTGGGAGTCTGCTTCTCCCAGCAACACCATCTTCCTATGCCTCAGTTTCCTTCTCTATAAAATGGGAATGGTTCCATCATGGAATGCCTGCAGGATACATGGGTGAAAACATGTAAAGTGCTTACACAGCATCTGGCAGTGAGAAAACATTACAAAACGGTAACGATGGTCACTGTGGGCTCCTTTCAGAAGGGGGAATTTTAAACTCCATTTTAGAAAGAAAATGAAGCAGAAGCCAAAAGAAGGGGCCAAGTTTACACAGTCAGGATAAGCACGGCCTTGGCACTGACCATCTTAAGGAGGAATTTTGGCCTTCCTGTCCCACTGGGATGGGTAGAGGGAGGTCAGTGACCCAGAGGCACACAAGTCAAGCAGGTCTAGATTTTAATAGGATCTGGATGGGCCAGACCAGGAATCTCCCAGCCCAGCACCTCCACGGGGCAGGTCCTGGGCCGCTGCTGACAAGCTGTCTTCATGATAAGCTTTAAAAGATTCCATTTATTACATTTTAGGGAGCAGAAAGAAATACGGGGCCACCTCTGGCTGGTTTTCTATTATGGATGACCCAGCATAAGAAGAATTCACTGCACATTATTTTCATACGGAGGCTGTTTGACTGATGTTTTTATGAAGTCGGTGGCAAGTCATGTTAGGACGGAGATCAGATCCTTCAGCGGTACAACACTGGCCAGACACGCCTTTGAAAATGCCTTCCCCTGAGGAGCTCTGGGCAGAGCCGTCAGAGAGCAGTGGGGAGTAAAGGTGGCTGGGCTGACAGGCGATGAGGAAGAATTATTGACGTTCACTCTCCAACCCTTGTGGCCAGTGTGACAATGAGGACCTGAGGTGACAGCTGACACTTCCCATCTTTCGACTCCGAGTAACCATCACGTCCCCATGGACCAGGCCTTTCAGTGGTGGAAAGGTTTAGGGTGAGATGAAGGCCCCGCAATTTCCATCTCTCTCCCGACCTAGTGTGGGCTGGACCCCAATAGACCCTCAACAACACAACTGATTTGATTTTAGTTTAAGTTCATTCAATTTTTGTTTCTCTTCCAATTTTTACTTTTTTGTAAAATCAATAGAACAATGGCAAGAGTATGTGGGTACAAAGCACCAAAACACTTTCAATCGCTAGAAAAAGCATCTTCCTCCAGCACATACTAAGTCATTCCATTGTTCTCTAATTAAATCAGCCCGGCTTCCCCAGATCTGTTCAAGGTAGGCATCTATGGAGGGCTTCATTGCCTACTATTCCCTTGGGATTGGACCTTCTTCTAGTAAATGGCAAAAATGTTCATTTCCAGTCCTCCCCACACTGTACTTATAGAGGGAAACATACTTCCAGATCTTATGCATAAATTAAGTGCTGCTAAGCTTTGGTCTGGGGATATTTGGTGAGGCCCTGACTCTTCTGCAATTGTGGGTCCTGGAAGCCTGGAGTTCACAGGGGTAAGATGAGATGAGCACCATCTAGGGTCAAAGAACAGGAGGGAAGGAGAGGTTGCATTCTCTCTATGTTCTCTACCACCAGGGGGATGTTTAACATCATACAGTATCATGTGGTGGTTAGGAGCAGACCCAAAGGTCAGGCAGAATTGGATTTCAGTCCCAGTACCTCTGTCTATAAGCCTGTGACCTTGGGCAGGTTTCTGAACTTTGATTTTTCCCATCCATATTAGTCTGTTCTCACTCTACTAATAAAGACATATCTGAGACTGAATAATTTATAAAGGAAAGAGGTGCACTGGACTCACAGTTCCACATGGCTGGGGAGGCCTCACAATCATGGCAGAAGGCAAAGGAGAAGCAAAGGGATGTCTTACACGGCTGCAAGCAAGAGGGCATGTGCAGGGAAACTCCCTTTTAAAAAATCATCAGATCTCCTGAGACTTATTCACTGTCACAAGACCAGCATGAGAAAGACCCACTCCCCATGATTCAAACACCTCACAGCAGCTCCCTCCCATGACACATGGGAATTATGGGAGCTACTTTTGATTCAAGATGAGATTTGTGTGGGAACATAGCCAAGCCATATCAGCATCCAAAAAATGGGGGACAAAGTGATTTGCACTGATCGAGTAGGACTGCTGAGTACAGCTGTATCAGTTGTGCACTGTACAAGCCTAGGGGATGCCATGCACGAAGGTTATGAGGATGAGCTGTTACTCTGTGCCGGGCACTGCTCTGAACACTTTTCATGTATTAATTCATCTAACTTTCAGAATAGCACTCTGAGGTAGGGTCAACCACCATTCCTGTTGTTATAGTTGAGGAAACTGAGGAATAGAGAGGTTGAGTGACTTAGTGATGGTCATTCAAGTACTGAATAGCAGAGCTGGATTATGAACACAGGTAGTCTGGTCACCAAGTTTCCACTCTAAGCCACTACCTTACACTCCCTCAGAAACAATAGTGCCCACTACAGACGCTCTGTATGGAAAATGTGGTATGGTACATGCCCAGCATCTACTCCCCATTCTTTTGAGAGAAGGACCCCATCTTCCCTGTGATAAATGTCCACCTCCAAACATCCATGTGCTTTGATGGTGCAGATCCTGCTCCCCAAGCTCAGACAGGGGCACATGACCCAGCCTATACAATCAGAGCATCACCTCCTGTTGGCCATAGTGGTTGGGTTGGTTCTGTAATAATAACACGGTTGACACCAAGATTTTTGCTGAGACTATGAAAATAAAGTTCACTCTTTCTGAAGCAGGATAAAAGCTTGGAAAGTCTGGGCAAGATGGAAGAGTCTGCCTAAGAATACAAGACAGAACAGGCGTAAGATATAAGCTGACATTGAGGTGAAATGGGTGGCAAGACACATCATCTTGATGACATAATTGGGGTACCTAGATCTAGCCAAACCTGAAGGCAGTCCTAGCCTCAGAACTTTTCAGATATTTTAGCCAATAACTTCCCTTTTTCTATGCAAGCCAATTTGAACTGGGTTACCACCCAAAACCCAGATACGAATGAGTGAGTGAGTTAAAGGAGGTAATGCATACATGATGTTGGCCACAGAGTAAATACTCAAAAAACATTGCTATCTGTCAGGCATGGTGGCTTATGCCTGTAATCCTAGCACATTAGGAGGCCGAGGTGGGTGTATTACTTGAGGCCAGGAGTTTCAGACCAGCCTAGACACCATAGCTAGACCTCATCTCTATAAAGGGTAAAAAAATTAGCTGGGCATAGTGGAGCACTTGTAGTCCCAGCTACCCAGGAGGGTGAGATAAGAAGATTCCTTGAGCCTAGGAGTGCAAGGCTGCAGTGAGCTATGATCACACCACTGCACTCCAGCTCGGGCAACCCCATCTCTTAAAAAAGCAAAACCAAACACTGCCATAGTGTTAATTGATGCTAATCTACCAAAAAAGTTGGATCAAAGTGATTCCATCCAAAACCCTGTGATAGAGTAACAATTATTTACTGTTTACCTGTTCTGTGTATGGATCCTCACCCTTAGTGGGCTCAATATTTTTCTTTCCTAATTACTCAATGACGGGGAAAGAAAGGAAGGAGATTTCTTCAACACTCACTACATTAGGCACTGCGTGGCCGCTTGATAATTCATTATCACTATAGCCTACAACAGCCCTATAAGGAAGCAGCCAGCCATCATCATTTCACAAATGAGAAAACTGCAGCCCAGGGAAAAGTGATTTGCCCAAGGTCAGACTCGTGTGCTAGTGGTTGAGACTCCAAACCCATGCCCTTCCTGGGCCACCCCAAAGACCCCTCTACATACAAGTCTCTGTTCCTGAGCTAAATCTAGGCATTCTCTCCCCTCACCCATCTCTGTTTCATTCAGTGTGAGGCCAATTGAGATTCCTATCACATATACATCAACTACAAACTGATGAATAGCATTACTTCTCTACGCGAAGCCATCTGCCTGCTTTAAATACCTGGGTAAAATGTATTGCTAGGATTTGTTAAGCTATTAGATGAGTTGACTAGACATAGAGAATAAGGTGTGGAGAGGAAAACTTCCAGTCTTTGGGCAGAGTGGTTAGAACCTGGATTTCTGAGTCTAGTTGAACAACTGAAGGGATTTTAAAATACTGCATCACAAACACCACAGGGAAAGCATTCTAGTTAAGAAATGGTGTCTTTGGAAGGCTAATCTCAACATACCCCAGGCCTTGACATCCTGTCAGGGTACTTGGAAGAACCAACCTTCAACATTAAGGCTTTCCCTGAAGGGAATCACCCACAGTTCAAACTAGAGACAGTCCTCACATCAAACAAAATTGTCAAATGCAAACATATTAAGAATGTCAGCCTTGCGCAGTAGCTCACACATATAATCCCAGCACTTTGGAAGACCGAGGCAGGCGGATCACCTGAGGTCAGTGTCAGGCCTCTGAGCCCATGTCAAGCCATCACATCCCCTGTGACTTACACATATACGCCCAGATGGCCTGAAGTAACTGAAGAATCACAAAAGAAGTGCAAATGCCCTGCCTCGCCTTAACTGATGACATTCCACCACAAAAGAAGTGAAAATGGTCGGTCCTTGCCTTAAGCCATGATATTATCTTGTGAAGTTCCTTTTCCTGACTCATCCTGGCTCAAAAAGCTCCCCCACTGAGCACCTTGTAACCCCCACTCCTGCCCGCCAGAGAAACAAGGGAAGCCCAATTACAACCAAGTACCCCCTTTGACTGTAATTTTCCTTTACCTACCCAAATCCTATAAAACGGCTCCACCCTTGTCTCCCTTCGCTGACTCTCTTTTCGGACTCAGCCCGCCTGTACCCAGGTGAAATAAACAGCCACGTTGCTCACACAAAGCCTGTTTGGTGGTCTCTTCACACGGACGCGCATGACATTTACCATGTTGCCAGAGACAGAATTCCATCCCCTAGAAACGTATATGTTGAAACCACCCCCTAACGTGATGGTATTAGGAGATGAGGCTTTGAGGAGGTAATAAAGTTTAGATTCGGTAATGAGGGTGGGGCCCCCATGATGAGATTCGTGCCCTTAGAAGAAGAAACACCAGAAAGTTTCTTCCACTCTCTCCACCATGTGAGGACACAGAGAGAAGGCATTTGTCTGTGTGTAGGCCAGGAACAGAGCCCACAACAGAACCCAGGCATGCTGGTACCCTGATCTCAGACTTCCAGCCTCCAGAATTATAAGAAATAAATGTCTGTTGCTGAAGCTATCTAGTTTACGGTAGTTTGTTATGGCAGCCTGAGCTGATTAAGACGTGTTGATTTATAACAAGTAACATTTCTAGGAAGTAGCTGTTTTCAGTTTCAGATGAGGAAACTGAGGCACAGACAGGTTAGTTAACTCGTCAATGTCACACAGCTAATAGTGAAGGAGGTAGAATCTGAACTGAGGTCTCTTTTAAGTCCACAGCTTTTTCCTGTGAGCCCTGTGGAATATGCTCACCACCTGCTGAGCAAAGCAGGCCTCTTTTCACTTGTCTTAAGTCTATTTCTTTGAGGGTTCAAGAGTCCTCCTAATTTTTTGTATTTTAGGATCTAAAGACTACTTGAATCCTCCACCACTGAACAGACTTCAAAAGCTTCTATCCTGACGTCCTCTCTGGTGATGATGAATCTAGATCACACTGATGCTCCAAAGAGAGAAAGAAAAATAGAAGAGCAGGATAAAACATCCAAAAAAGGCCCTCCCTGAGCCCCGTCTCATTCACATCCCTCTTTTATTATATTCCAGCACCCCTTTGCTCCCCTAAACAGCACCATGTCTTGTGCCTCCACGTCTGTCTCCCCACTGGACACCAGGCTCCTGGAGGGCCACCTGGCTCTTGTTCAACTCTGGGTCCTGACATAGTATGAACTCGACCCACATGGTGTACTGAGAGACTGTGGCAGACACGTGAGCTCAGCCGCATCAGTGAACCTGCAGGGTGAGCCAGGGCTGCCTGACTCTGTAGCCTGGCACGGCATGCACCCCCGGGAAGAAGCCCACCACCAGGAGTGCTCCCCCATCCTCCGTGCATAGGTCTCTAACCCAGATACCCACAGTGTCCACAGGAAGGACAAGGGGTGGGACATGTGGGCAGGATTCCCCTCTGTAGGAGGAAATGACCTGGACAGGGAGGGTGACCACAGCCTTATTCACCAGACCCCACATACCCGAGCTGGTCCCTTTCTTCAAAGCCAGAAGGAGGGTACTCTGGGAGAAACAAGGGAAGCCCAATTACAACCAAGTACCCCCTTTTTTCTAAGACACTGGGTTTTTTTTTTCTCTTTTCTTTCCCCTTTCCCTCTACCTCCTACTTAGCCCTTTTTGAAATGCAAAATAACCTCTCACTTCCCCCTCACCCAACATTCCCTATAGAGCAAGTTCCTCTGTGTGCTCCGAGATGAGTTTCTCCTCCAGAGCACAGTTGACTTGCAGATCGAAGCATGTCCCCAGGAAAGAACCCCCTCCAGGGGGTTGCCTCAGGAGGGTATGCCCAAGGCATGACCACTCGGCCACTTTTACAACTTACTCTTGCCCAGAAAAGTGCCAACTCAACTGCCCACCAGGTAACTACCTGATAGCAGGGAGACCCCCTTACCCTTGCTCACTCTCCCCGTTACCTTATGGAAGTGTCTGCTTTTTGCTCCAAAGGTAAAGAGGCACATTTAAAGTATAATGTTTTGTGCCCTTCTCCCAAGCTAGCTTCAAAAATAAACTCACTTTTCTTGTACCAGGCCTGGTCCTTGTTAATTGGACTCTATATGAGGCGGCCAGCAATGAACCCAATTTTCAGTTACACTATTAATGGTCAGGGCAGAGGGCATTTTAATGAGATTTCTCTTTAATAAGTGGATTATTTTACTAAAAAGAAAACACACACCGTGTGTGTGTGCACACACCCACACGAGCTTGGAAACCACCAGTGTAATTCAAATCCCAGCAGAAACTGATTGGGCACGGAGGGACAGAACCATGAGTAGGGAAAGTTAAATATCTTGAGACCCCCAGTCACTAAGCTAAAGGGAAAATTCAAGGTGGGAACTGCTCAGGGCAAATCTGCCCTCATTCTATTCAAAGTCATCCCTCAGCTCACTGAGATAGATGCGTATTCTGACTGCCTCCTTTGGAAAGGCTTATCAGAAACTCAAAATCACTCATAGGTGGGAACTGAACAATGAGATCACTGGGACTCGGGAAGGGGAACATCACACACCGGGGCCTACCACGGGCGGGGGCGGGGGGGGGGAGGAGGGATGGCATTGGGAGTTATACCTGATGTAAATGACGAGTTGATGGGTGCTGACGAGTTAATGGCTGCAGCACACCAACATGGCACAAGTATACATATGTAACAAACCTGCACGTTATGCACATGTACCCTAGAACTTAAAGTATAATTAAAAAAAAAAAAAAAGAATGCAATCATTTGTCTCTTACCTACCTGTGACCTGGAAACCCCCTCCCTGCTTCGAGTTGTCCCCGCCTTTCTGGATGAAACCATTGTACTTCTTACACATATTGATTGATGTCTCAAGTCTCCCTAAAATGTATAAAACCAAGCTGTGCCCCGACCACCTTGGGCACTTCGTCAGGACTCCCTGAGGCTGTGTCACAGGCCCGCATATTCAACCTTGGCGAAATAAACTTTCTAAATTAACTGAGACCTGTCTCAAATTTGGGAGTTTCACAGAGTCTTGGCCACGGAGGTAGACTTTCCATCATCCTGCACCACTCCCACCTCACCAGAATATCCAGCCAACCCGAACACCCTCTGCCTGACCAACTGATTTAAAATTTGGATTCCAAGATATTTAAGATTGACCCATTAGATTACCTCAAAATCAAGAATTTCTTTTCATAAAAAGACTCAACATTACACCAAGAAAATGTAATGGTCAACCCTAAAGTGAGAGAAAATAATGGCAGTAGACATATGTAGCAAAGAGCTTCTACCAAAGTATCCCACAAATCACTAAGAAAAATACACACAAACCAACAGAAAAATAAGCATACACCTTGGACAGGTAAAAATAAATATCTAAATGGATGATATACTTTGAAAAGGTGAACATCAGAAAAGTGCAAAATAGAATAAAAAATATTCCCCTTCCCTCAGAATGGCTAAAACGCCAACAACTGATAGTAATACCAAGTGCAGGCCATAACAGGAAGCCAGTAGGACTTTCATATTCTGCTGATGGGGGTGTAAATGTCTACAGGTACCTTGGAAATTTATTTTGTAGTATCTGCTAAAGCCAAAAACCATGTGTACTATGACCCAGAGATATAACACTTCTAGTTATGCACCCTACAGAAATGCATACATTTGCTCCCCTCCCATAAAATAATGCACAAAAAAAAGTTCACAGTGGCTCTATTCATAACAAAACCCACATACCCATAAACAGTAACATGGATAAGATAAATTGTGGTAGTTGCATACAACAGCAAAAACAATAAACCAGTTATTAGGTTGGTGCAAAAGTAACTGCGGTTTTTGCCATTAATTTAATGCCGTTACTTTTTGCCATTACTTTAATTGCCTAAAATACACGCAAAAATATCAATACAGCTCACATGCATAAACAGAGGGAAAAAAGGCCAGCACATGTGGATGGTGAGAATTTCTCTAACGAGAAACATGGGAAGACAGAAGACAAAAGGCCTGTTTGGAAGGGGACAGGTTCTCACACTGGCATTTGGTTCATTACCCTTTCTGCTAAATCCACCAGGCACCTTTTGAGAACTGGCCTTACTGCAAGGCCAGGTGGAGGGTGGCCAAGGTAAGGAGATTTTATCTTCCCCAGGATTACTCAGTGCTTGAGACACTGGTGCTAGGATGACAAGCTCATCCCTTTTGGTCTGGGACTTACTGGTTTTAAAATGGGGAGTCCTGTGTCCTGGGAATCTCAGATCTGCATAAATAAAAATCTCAGACCTGCATAAATAAAAATCAATCTGAAATTGGAAAAAATAGGGATTCAAATTCCAGTTCACCCAAAATTGAGGAACATTCTACAATGCAACTGGCCTGAGCTCTCCAAAAATGTCAGTATCATAAAAAAAGACAGACTGAGGAACTATGACACCATGAAAATAATGGAAGCAGTTTTACATTCCAAGTTGGATCCTAAATTGGGAGATAAATTGCTAAAAAGGACATTGGGGTTAATTGGCAAAATTTAAATAGACAGCAGACAAGATCAGGGGCCAGATAATAATTATTTTAGGCTTGGCAGGTCAAGAGGCAAAATCAAGTATATATGTGGGCATTTATAGAACCACCTTAAATGTAACCATTTAAAAACAAAAAAAATTCTTTGCTCACTAGCTATAATAAAATAAATGCCAAAAAAAAAAAAAAAAACACACACAAAGAAATATGCAGTTGGCTGGACTTGGTTTTTGGGTCTTAGTTTGCCAACTCCTGGATTAGAAAATATTTTTAGGCTGGGCAGGTGGCTCACACCTGTAATCTCAGCACTTTGGGAGGCTGAGGCGGGCAGATCACCTGAGGTCTGGAGTTTGAGACCAGTCTGACCAACGTGGAGAAACCCTGTCTCTATTAAAAACACACACAAAGGCCGGGCGCGGTGGCTCAAGCCTGTAATCCCAGCACTTTGGGAGGCTGAGACGGGCGGATCACAAGGTCAGGAGATCGAGACCATCCTGGCTAACCCGGTGAAACCCTGTCTCTACCAAAAAATACAAAAAAAACTAGCCGGGCGAGGTGGCGGGCGCCTGTAGTCCCAGCTACTCGGGAGGCTGAGGCAGGAGAATGGTGTAAACCTGGGAGGCGGAGCTTGCAGTGAGCTGAGATCCGGCCACTGCACTCCAGCCTGGGCGACAGAGCCAGACTCCATCTCAAAAAAAAAAAAAAAAACACACACACAAAAAATAGCTGGGCATGGTGGTGCATGCCTGTAATCCCAGCTACTTGGGAGGCTGAGGCAGGGGAATCGCTTGAACCCAGGAGGCAGAGGTTGCAGTGAGCCGAGATGGCACCATTGCACTCCAGCCTGGGCAACAAGAGTGAAACTCTGTCTAAAAAAAAGAAAAGAAAAGAAAAGAAGGAAGGAAGGAAGGAAGAATTTTTATCAATAGCAAATTTTGTGATTTTGATTAGGAAACAGGGGTACCATGTCTTTAACTTGCTTTCAGATAATTCAGAAAATATAATTTATACAGAGAACTAGATCGCAAATGTGGAAAAATATTAAAAGTTGGTGAATCTGGGTGAAAAACTTAAATGAGCCCTTTGAACTATTCTTGCAACTTCTCTGTAAGTTTTAAATTCTTTCAAAATATATTTTTTTAAATCTCAGTTCCACCCATCTCTGTGACTTTGATTTTCCTCTATGCAGAGCCTCCTCCTATATAAAATGGGCATAGACTGGGCATGTTGGCTCAAGCCTGAAATCCCAGCACTTTGGGAGGTTGAGGCTGGAGGATCGCTTGATCCCAGGAGTTTCAGACCAGCCTGGGCAACGTGGTGAAACCTCATTTCTACAAAAACAAACAAAAATTAGCTGGGCATGATGGTGAAACCTCACTTCTCCAAAAAAAAAAAACTTAGCTGGGCATGGTGGCACACGCCTCTAGTGCCAGCTACTTGGGAGGCTGAGGCGGGAGGATTGCCTGAGCCTGGAAGGTCGAGGCTGCAGTGAGCCATGATTGAGCCACTCCACTCTAGCCTCGGTGACAGAGCAAGACTTTGACTCAAAAAAAAAAGAAAAAAGAAAAGAAAAGAAATGGCATAATGGGCACAATACTAGTTGTCTCCTCTGGAGTCTAGCCAACACCTGTCCGGTCTCTCCCCACTCATTGACTGAGCACTTGCGGTATACAGTCACACTCCCACACACTGGTTGAGAACAGAAAAGTCTCCTGCTGTCGCAGAATTCATTTCACTGCACTCAAGTGGGTTTGGGGGATACAATCAGGTCATGACGCTGATGTATTTGGCACCATGACTGGCAGAGTGTAAAGAATCAATGTTCCCCATCAATATCATTGTTGTAGAATAGTTATCACGACTTTGACAGGCCCTCCATGACTAAACAGTAACAGGTCCTTTTGGGGAGATATCCCTGCCTTCCTGCCTATAATGAAACTGGTCTCTTCCCACTTCATTCATCATAGCATTGAATGTGTCAATATTTGTGGGGTGAATAGGCCCGTGATAACCATGTTTTCAACCAATTACAACTCTGTCTTTATCTTCTCCAACAGGAGGTTATGTTAATATTGAATCAATTCACTCCAACATAATCTTTTTTAAAAAGGCTCTTCAAATAAAACATCGCAGGAAGCCACCTGTTCCATAGTTCCTGGCTGGGGAAAAATGTTCCTCAGGTGCCCACACACAAAAGACTCCCATCAGGGTCATCTTCCCAGTGCTTATTAATTATTTCCAGTGTCTCATGGAAGCATGCACGACACACAGTGACAAATGTCCCAATTAAGGGCACTGAGCATGAATCCAGGGTTATTAGTCTTCAGGGCACTAACAGAGAGCCTCAGGCTACTAACAAACCACCGCTGGCAGCTCACGGTATATGAGTCGCACGAGGCTGTGTGGCCCCATCTGAGTAAACACCGGAGCTGAGCCAGAATTCCCAAGTGGAAGGAACTACAGGAGCACTCAGGGTGTCCAGGGAAGATGTGGCCTGTAGTCCCCGCACTTTGGGAGGCCGAGGCAGGTGGATCACTTGAGCCCAGGAGTTCGAGACCAGCCTGGGCAACATAGAGAAACCTTGTCTCTAACAAAAATACAGAACAATTAGCCAGGTGCGGTGGTGCACGCCTGTATTCCGCTTGAGGTTGATGCTGTAATAAACTGCGATTGCACCACTGCACTCCAGCCTGGGTGACAGACCAAGACCTTGCCTTAAAAAAAAAAAAAAAAAAAAAAAAATTAAAAAGGATATAATAGCCCCAAGACAGCAGAAGACCAACAGGAGGCATTGGTGGTGTTGGGGGAGCAGTTAAATTCCCAGGTGCTTGAGTCGGATTCCCTCAGTTCAAACCCGGCTGGGATTTTTATGAATCCTTTGTGACTTTGGCTAAGTCTCTTACTATGTTTACTCATTCCAGTCCCTGCCTTTAAGGGGTTGGAAAGAAAATGATGGAAACAAAGGGATAATTGCAGGGAGTGGCAAGTACTAACTTAGGGGCAGATTGTGAGGAAAGAGAGGCGGCACCCTCACCCAGCCCATGGAGGTCCGAGAGGGCTCCAAGACAGGACACCCAAAGTCAGCTTCACAGAATGCTTAGATGCTCATCAGGCAAAGAGGGATCAGGGGAAGATGCAAGAACCCAGCCAAGGGCATTGCTTGGGCAAAGATGAAGGGGTGAGGGCAGGTGCAGAGGATACAAAGTCATTCCAAGCTTTGGGTGAGGGGTGAAAGGACAGTAGGTGCCAAAATATGCATCCCTGTAGGTCAAGGTAAGAAACCTGGACTTTAGGCTGAAGGCAATGAGAAACTACCCATGGATCTTGAACATACAAAGAACCAACTTTGCATTTAAATTTTAAAATTCTCTCTCCAAAGATCAGACGTACAAAGATCGCTCAGACAAGACCGGAGGCCAGCCAACTTGAGAGAAATCCAAGTACAAGATATTCAGGTGGACTGCAATACAAGCAGAGAGAGATGGGGGGGATGCATTTCAGAGCCATTTAGAGGGTACAATGACTTGGCGGCAGCTTTGTTCTCAGCAAGAAGAGGTGAATACAGCCCCCGGCATGAATTAAGTAAACAACTAAAGAGTTCAGTGTAAATCCTTCTCTATTTAACAGAAAGCAAATAACGTATTTCCTCTGTGGAAGAGACAAAGGTCATAAGCATGAATCAAATAGGGGGAGAGAAAAAGCAACCGCTGCCCTGTAGCAGACGCCATCTCCCACTTTCTCCTTGGAGCCAGGTGTTAGCATCTGCTGTTCACAGATGTCATTTGTGCACAGCGATTATCTCAATTATATATCTTGGTTGTTGGAATTGCTTCTGTCTCCAGATTAGTTTGTTTCCAGTGGAAACATTCCGTGGGAATTAATTAGAAATTGACTCTGGAAAAAAAACAGGTGTCATTAGATCAACCCCACACCTTGTCTGCCTCCCTGTTCCACGAGGTCGTATAAAATCATGTGCTCAGAAACTAAAATTTTCCAATAGCTGACACTGGTGAATGAAAGGAGAGAGCCAATGAGGATGTTATGTTATATTTTGAAATCGTTTTTTTTTTTTTTTTTTTGAGACAGTTTCACTCTTGTTGCCCAGGTTGGAGTGCAATGGCATGATCTCGGCTCACAGCAACCTCCACCTCCCAGGTTCAAGCGATTCTCCTGCCTCAGACTCCCAAGTAGCTGGGATTACAGGCATGCGCCACCATGCCTGGCTAATTTTTGTATTTTTAGTAGAGATGAGGTTTCTCCATGTTGGTCAGGCTGGTCTTGAATTCCTGACTACAGGCATGAGCCACCACGCCTGGCCAGGAGATCACTGTCTTAGAGTTTTCAATTTAATGACTCCTTTCAAATCCATGGTCCAGTGTTCTTTCTACCAGCCCAATCAGCTGGGATTATCATACCCCCTTATTAGGCAAGAAAGACTCTATGCAAGGCAGGTGACTTGCCCAAGATCTGCAGCAAGGTAAGTGGCACTGGCAGGATTTGAATCCTATATATGGCTTTCAGGAGTCTTCTGTGCTCTATCAGGAGGGTTTTAAGCCTCAGGTGTTCACTGAGATGTATCCAAAGCTCCCAATAGAGGGAAACTGGGAGAAAAGAACCAAATGATTATCTTAGGGTTCTAGATGCGGGGGCAATGGACAGAGGCGGTACCTGCCCATCTGGAGAGAAGATGCTGTAGCTAAGGGAAGCTCCGTTGCTGCTGGTAGAGCCTGATATTCTGCACATCAGGGCTCCTGTGATTTAGCTGGGGACTTGCCTTTTTTTTTTTTTTTTTTTTGGAGACTGGGTCTTACTACGTTGCCCAGGCTGGTCTCAAACTCCTGGGCTCACAGAAAAAGACCTCCCTCTGTCTCCCAAAGTGCTAGGATTATAGGTGTGAACCATTGCACCTGGAATCCTGCCAATTTTTACAAGCCATTCTGGCCACACCTTCCTCTGCTCAATAGCTTTCTGTGGCTCCCTATGGCTTTGGGATAAAACGAAAGCTCCTCAGCCAAGCTCATTAAACCATTCGTGAATGGGCTCCAGCCTCCATTACTGGTACTATCCTCTCTGCCCTTTTTACCCCTGGATACCTTATATTCCAGCAATACCACGTCAAATTGAATATGCTTTCTGTCTCTGTGTGCCTCTGCCCTTTTATGCACCGGTGCTTCCTCCTAGAATGGCTACATACATGTACCTTGTCTAACCAGAAATTCATTTCCATCTTTAAAGAGACAGCCAAAGCTACCAGCTCCTCTCTCAAAGCAAAATTAAGGGCCTCCTCTTTAGCTAATCCAAATATTCCTCCAATAAAGAGTTTATCACTCTGCTTGTTATAGCCTGCTTCTAGGACTAGGAGCCCCTTAAAGGCAGAGACCTTGACGTTTCCTCTTTATCCCTGTAGCTTGGCCCCAAATTCATCCCAGAGTGGAGATCGTATCCATATTTGCAGAGTGAATACAGTTCTCTCTGATAGGTGCATTCGAACACATTCCCTCCTACATGTCCTTTATACAACAAACCTTTTGACTGGGTGCGGTGACTCATGCCTATAATCCCAGCACTTTGGGAGGCTGAGGTGGGCGGATCACTTGAGGCCAGGAGTTAGAGACCAACTCAGTGAAACCTGGCCAACATGGTGAAACCCCATCTCTACTAAAAATACAAAAATTAGCAGGGCGTGGTAGCAGATGTCTGTAATTCCAGCTACTACGGAGGCTGAGACAGGAGAATTGCTTGAACCTGGGAGGCAGAGTTTGCAGTGAGCCAGAGATGGGGCCACTGCACTCTAGCCTGGGTGACACAGCGAGACTGTCTCAAAAAAAGAAAAAAAAAACACCTTTCTCTAGGTTTTCCATCATCACAGTGAGTGAGTGTAAAGGTCACAGAACATGTTCAAGTTTCTCTTTTCTTTTTTTTTTTTTCTTTTTCCTTTTTTCTTTTCTTTTCTTTTTTTTTTTTTTTTTTGAGACAGGGTCTCACTCTATTGCCCAGGCTGGAGTGCAGTGGTGTGATCTCAGTTCACCGCAACCTCTGCCTCCTGGGTTCAAGTGATTCTCCTGCCTCAGCCTCCCGAGTAGCTGGGATTACAGTCATGTATGACCACACCTGGCTAATTTTTGTATTTTCAGTAGAGACAGGGTTTCACCATGTTAACCAGGCTGGTCTCGAACTCCTGACCTCAAGTGATCCACCCGCCTCAGCCTCCCAAAGTGCTGGGATTACAGGAGTGAGCCACTGTGCCCGGCCACCTGTTCAAGTTTCTGAAGCCTTCACTGGCTTTCCCTCCTCAGTCCCCGGCCGTCACATGATGATGCTGCTTCGCTTTAGAAAAAGGGCTCAGAGAGGTCAGGACACTTGTCAAAGGTCATGAATTAGCAAGTGCTGGATCCAGTTTTCTCTACTCAAAAATTAACTAATTTTAAAACAGGTGAAAATAAGATGTGTCACACTAATATAACCTCAGTGGCAGTTTTCCCATCTGCAAAATAGACATACTACCACTGAACTCAAACGGGTGTTCTGAGGGATAAATAAAGCCTATGGTTCCCCCAGAATCCCCCAGTGTGGTTGTTTAAAAATGCAGATCCTGAATTCCAACCAAAACTTGATTTATTTTTAAATGCGGGGGGTGGGGAGGGGGCAGAATTCAGAAGTCTGTGATTTTAAAATGGTGTTTAACTTCTCTGATGTGCAGCCAAATCTGAGAAACCTCCGAGACACTAAAGAAAAGTCTGGTACATAGTAAGTGCCTGACAATAAAAGTTAATAGGACCCATATTAGGCAAACCAAGTTGTAAGGGTATAGGACATGTATTGCTGTGGGCCCTTAGGTAAATTACTCAACCTCTCAGAGACTGCCTCTTCATTAGTAAAATGGGTTGAAAATAGGGATAGCCACCTCCTAGGGTTATGGCAAGGACGTTCTGAAATAACACACTTAAATGTTGCTAACCAAACCTCATCTGCACATCCCATCGATTCCCAATCAACCCCACGTTTGTCCCTTCTTGCCATCTCTATCAATACTCCCCCAACCCAGGTGACCATTTCCTCTGGCCTAGAAGGGTGCGTTAGCCTTCTAAGGATATCCCCTCATACCTTCCATAATCCGATCTCCACACAGAACAACAATCCTCTAAAACATGAATCCGATTCTGTCACGCTTCACTCACAACCTCCCAATGGCTTCTCACCACCCCTGGGATAAAATCCAAACCTTCCAGGCCCCGTATGTTCTGGTCCCTGCCTGTTTCTCCTTCTCCCAGGGTATTTTAGCTGACCACCCAAGCTAAACAGGACGCCCCTGCAGTTCTCTATCTTAGCACCCTATTTATTTCCTTTCTCATTCAAATTAAGGTGTGGGATGATTCTATTTATTCGTATCATTGTTTGTCTTCTTTTCCATCAGATGTAACTTCTGTGATGGTGGGTACCACTGCTTTCTCACTATCCATGGCGCTTATATTTAGCACACTGCCTGACACACAGTAGGTGCTGCATAAATACTGAATGAATGAAATTGTTCAGCATCATGCTCCGCACTTAAGCAGCAGCCAGCAGCAAAGTTAGCTCCCTCTTCCTTCCTCCTCCTGTCTGCTTTCCCTACCTATGTCCCTGGAGCCTTCAGGCAAAGGACAAATACTGTATATTGGAGAGGAGATGCAGCAATGCCCAATGTCATCACTGCTTTATTTGATTAGCTCTGACTCTGGCATCCGGGACACGTGCGCTGGGAGCCAAAGCAACTGTATCCTGACCTCTGGTCCACGCGATCCCATCCTTATAACGATTTCCATGACAACAGCAACGAAAAGCCAAGGCTGTGGATTTCCTTTGATAGGAGCCGGATGCAGAGACTGGGAAGAAGGACTTTCAGAAGAATGAGGCTCTTTGATTCAGCTCAAAGCGCCTTCATTAAATACCACTTTTTCCCAAGAACATGCATTTTAACCCTGCAGAGGGCGAATTCTCATGAATACTTAATAAAACAAAAAAAGAAAAAGTAACAAAATCTCTGTGGTTTCTTTTCAAAAACATCCACCTGTTGGGGGAGGGGAGGTTTGGGTATTGTGGCACTGGGGACATTTTGATGGAAGATGGGCAGGCATGTGGCCTTCTGCCAAGCGAGTTGCTTCAACTCAAAATGCCTGGCCCCTGGCTGAGCCATCACACAGCAACTCTGCCTCCCTGGAGGCAAGCCAGGTGGCTCAAGGTTCCCTACCCACCTGGTCAGCCAAGCAGACAGGAAGATGCAATGTGAGTCAAAAGCATCTCCCAAGTCTGCACTTAGAATCACAAGCTTTGTATTCAAAACCCCGACTCTGCCACTTACCTACTGTGTTACTTTGGGCACACCACTTGCCACCTCTGGACAACATTTCCTCATCTGTAAAATGGGCACAATGCCACCTCCCCTCCCCTAGGAGCATCATGAGGATTAAGCAGGGTGATGCGGTCAAGCACAGGCGATACTGGCTTCCTGACATGGCCATGAAGAGGACAGAATGACCAGCCATCCTGGCTTGCCCAGGACCCAGAACTGGTAGCACTAAAACTAAGACAGTCTCAGATAAGTCAGGAGGGCGGATCACCCTAGAAGAGAATGATCTGATAAAGGAGATGGCTAAGAGTCATAGAATTTTCAAGATGGAAGGGTCCTCCCAGTGTCTTCTGGTTTAACAAGTTTACTTCTGTCATATTCTTTCCAATAGCATAAACTCGGTCTATTCATGAGAAAACCATCAAACCCAGATTAGAGAACATCCCATGGGATACCTGTCCAGTGCTCCTCAAGACTGTCAGGGTCCTGAAAAGCAAGGTCAGCCTGAGAAACTGTCCCAGAACAGAGGGGACTGGGCAGGCATGGCAATAAAAAGCAGCGTGCGGTCCCAGGTTGGATCCTGGGAGAGGAAATGGGCATTAACAGAGAAACTGGTGAACTCCAAATCAGGTCTGAATTCAGGTCTTCGTCTGGTTTTGTTTTAGTTGAGGTCTTCTAGTTAAGCGAATAAGCTCTAACTGAAATGTTTTGTTTTACAGATAGCAACTGACACCAGAGACTGGAAGCGGCAGAAGCTCTGGGATCTCTGTTTCCAACCATTGGCACTATAGTCTGTTGCCTTTTGCTGCTTTCCTGGAGACCTGCTGGTCATCATGGGCTGTGTCTCCAGAAGGAAGAGAGAACAGCACTGGGTTTGGAGTTGGGAAACACGGGTTCCAGGCTTGGCTCAGCCTCTGACTGGAGGAAGGGATGGTAATCCTCCAGGAAGGAAGGTGGTGAAGGCATCTGGGCTTAGCAAGAATGACTGATCTAAGGAAAGGTAACATCAATTGCAAGGACACAACACTCCCAGCAGAGCTCTAAGCCTCCCCAGGTATCTTCAGCTACCCATGGGGACTGGTAGCAAATACTGAGTTCCTGCTACATCATTCAGCTTTGGGACCTCTCTCCCCAAGGCTTGCACCACCCTGTCAGATCCATTCACATTTCTCAACACTGGCTGCCCTGGACCACACTGTCTGTCGCCGGAACAGCCCACACGCATGACATCTCCTCAGGTCCCCAGGCTCTGCTCTGGCCTCACTTCCCTACCATCCTCAACCTTGCCACTCCTCCTGTCCTCCTTTGAAGCAGCCAGGGATGGTAGAGCCTGAAGATCTGGGTTCAAATCCTGATTCTGCTGCTTTCAAGCTGCGTGACTTTGGGTAGGTCATCACGCCTTTCTGCCACCCAATCACCTGAACTTGTGAAATGAAGTTGATGATCCTCACCTCACTCAGCAATCCTGAGAACAGCATGCAGCACCATACTGGGTCCTGAGATACAGAGGACCCAGTACCTAGTGAGGGCTCCAGCTGGTAGCAGCCAGTGGTCAACATCATGTCTTGATCAATATCATTAGCATACTAATAGGCAGTCAAACTGCCAACGTTTGTATAACTGTTGCTGTTGTTAAGCATTGGTTTTGCATGACTGGCACTATTGCTATTTGGCTCATATACACACCACCCACACACACACACACACACACACACACACACAGACCAGGCACACTGCACTCAGCCATTCTGGCTAGTGTTGATCTGCCCAAGTCCTCCAGACATCATCTCTGAAGAAGGCAACAGGACTCCTTCTTAGATCCCTCCTCCTCACCGACACTCCATGTGACCCTTGCAGCCCCGAAATGCCCCCCATCTCCCTGCAGTTCTGTGAAAGTTGGAGGTTGGCACCACGGTTCCGCTCATACCTGGGAGGGAAAGCCATTCCCTGCAGGTCGTAGCATCCTCCCCACCCTGATTCTCAAGGGGATCCCATGACCCCCACCTGGCTGTGCACTTTCTCCAGCTCCTCCTTGCTGACTGATGTCTTGCCATCCTCCATGGTGCCGAGAAGGAGCTGCACGTCTGACAACAGTGCATGTGTCCTCCTGAGGTCTCTCCGAAGTCGCTTCTCCACGTCAAAGTCCCGATGGCCAATCTGAAAGCCAAAGGAAGACCCATGAGCTTAGGTGGCAAAGCAGTGGCCAGGGTCTAAGTTTTCCGGAACCAGGCTCCCTGGTTTAAATCCTGCCTTTGCCACTCACACTGTGTGACCTTGGGCAAGACCATTCTCCTCCCCGAGCCTCAGTTTCCTCAACTGAGAAATGGGATTGGCACCAACCACATTGGGCTGCTGTGAAAATTAAATACCTGCCTAGCCTAATGCTTGACACAGAATAAATGTACAAGAAATATGAGTTGCTATCATTGCTGCTATTATAGCTCGTATGGATCCAAAGTCACTCCGTCATCCCACCTTTCGCGCACAAGTCATCAGTATGACCTCACCTCATCTTGTAAGAGCCTCATGTGCCAGGTGAATCCCTCTGCTGCTGGCCAGGTTCTGCTGACAGAGTTAGGACAGTCCTGGGTGGGCAGGGACTGGACAGAGCCTCTCGATTTCTGGGGAGTTATTAATGTTATTGATCTGGGTGTTGTTGTATGAGTTTATGAAAATTCATTGAGCTGTACACGTGGGGTATGGAGTCCTCTGTATGTGTGTTACACCTCAGTAAATTGTAAATGTGCTCCTTTTGATGATCTAAGTCAATCTTTTCTGTCCTTTGGTCCTGTTTTCCAGTTTAAGGACAAGAAAATGACATCATTTGCTGCAGAGGAACCTTACCCAGAGGTGAGTACATTCCTTCCCCCAGAATCTTGAATTTGCCAGGGGCAGCTGTTGAGGGAGTCCCAAAGAAGCCACATCCTGGACTGGGCACCAGGACTGTGACCTTAGACTCCTTGACAGCTTTCAATGACCAAAAAGTACAGGCTAAGCCAAAGCAGAAGAGGTACAGAATTACACTGGGCCCTACATGAAATTTCAACAGCCGGTCGGTCACCTCTCTAGAAACAGCACTGACTTAAAAGACAACGTGTTAACATCCCTGAAAGAAACTAACGACTCCTTTCTCGGACTCTTCAGGAGACCAGAGGATACAATACGGGCCTGTCCATCAGATGGGGAGTTTTAAGGAAAACAGGGTGCAGGTCCCTCAACACTGGGATGTGGTTTTTACACACCTGGAAATCTGTGTCTCCACATCAAATGCTAACCATTTCCTGGGATGCTCAGAATGTCCTGGAATATTCTAGAAAAAACACGGGGTTGAGAATGAGCAGATCTAAGCTTTAAACCCTGGCTCACCATTTGTTGATGATGGAACAGTGGCTGAGTCACGCCACATCTCTGAACCTGAGTTTTCTCATCCACAAAAGGAGAGGTTAAAAAAACACCCTGTCCTTCCTGTTGAGATAAGACAAGGATCAGACGTGATATTGGATTCCAAAGCACTTTGTATGCTGTTGAGTGCTTTGCAAATATAAAGGATTGTGAGTATTGTCTGATGACCTAGAATGTGTTCCTCCAAATTTTGTATTTCTATTTCTCCACTGCTGGTTTTGAATTCTTTGACAAACAAGTTGGTTCTTAGAATATGGTCTTTATATCTGAAATGTATTGTTTTTGGTAGGTTCAAAATGCTGTTCTATTATACACACACACACACACACACACACACACACAGTCTCACCTGCTGAACTGAGGGCTGGGCATTGTGCCAGGCTCTTTGTCACGTGTTATTGCATTTAACTCCTGTGACAATCTCCTTAAACAGACCTTATTACTATTGCCTTTGCAAATGTAGTAATAGCTTACATTTATAGACACTTTCTAAGTGTCATATACTATTCTAAACACTTTATAGCTATTAATGCATTTAGTCATCATGATGAATCGATGAGGTGTATAGTATTATGATTCCCATTTTACAGATAATGAAACTGAAGTTTGCAAAGATGAGGTAATTTGCCTCAGTTCACACAGCTAGTAAGTGGCAGAGTAGGAATATGAATCCAGCTTTTCTGGCTGGAGAGTGGTAATTTTAGTAAAATATACCATTAGATAGGTGTGTTTTAGTCTTTAATTCTGAAAAAAATACATCATGGGAGCACAGAAGAGCATTATCCAGCTCAGGCTGGGATGGAATTGGGAAGTAGAAGGTAGCTACCGCTAGCGAGGGGAGGTAGAGGCAGGATGTTTTAGGTAGAAGGCACTTAATGAGTAGAGGCAGAGAGGCGAGAAACAGTCTGGGCTATGCATTTCTGGGTGGTTGCCATGAGGGTATAAAACCCTGGAGTGGGTGGGGGGCAGGTTAGAAAGTGAAAGAGGTTTTCCAGGGCTCTTACATGGAGGAACAACTGATATGAAAGAAATGATCTGCCCAACGTCATACTGCTACTAAGTGGCTATGCAGAGATCTGAATCCAGGCAGTTCAGCATTAGGATGTTAAGTCTCTAACCATTGCACCACAGTGCCTAGTGGAGCTGCTTCATGAACCCAGATTTACTTACTCTAGAACCCAGACTCTTACCATGATTACGCTTAGGCAGTGGGCTTTGCACATTTCTTATATTTGTGTCTGTTTTTGTTTTGCGCATACCCTAGAGTGCCTTTAATTCTCCTGTGGGGCGAGTTAGCATCAGGGACATTCCCTGATGTTGACACTGACCATGCAGTAGAGATGGCTCAGATTCTACGATCTTCACTGCCTGAAAGGCCCTGAAAATGCTGGCACTTTTCAGAGGAAGCACTGCAAACAAAATTCACAAGAAAATCTCAGACCAGTCATCCTCCCATTTATAATAAATGGCTACAAGCGAGGAGGGCAAAAAATACCACTCATTAGGTTAATGGGAAATAAATGTCATGCTGCGAGTTTCCATTTTGTAGCACAAAGCTTCAAACTTTGATAAAGATGGTTAATAATTAACCAATAAATCTACATGATGTTTAGTGTTGTTATGAGTAACTATATTGCAGTCTTAGTTGGTTCACCATTTATCTAAAGGCAAATTATTTGGGGGAACTTGTTAAATGTCCATTGTCAAAAGAATCTCCAAGCACTATTAAAATATGATCTAGACGTGCTGTTAGGGATAATCAAACCACTTTACAGATGGGGAAATTGAGGCTTGGAGAGAGAATGCATGTTGCTACAGGTTTCACAAATTAATGGCAGAACTGGCTGCCTGAGAACACGATGAAAAAAAGATGGTCCACAAAAATATGGTTCTAGCTAAGTGGACCTTATTGCTTTTAAGCAGAATCATAATAGGTTTTTAAAATGATAGACATTCAAATAATATAGACCTCCTTTAGAATCCTCCTAGGGTACTAACTTGCTAGGCAATCCTGGGCAAGTTGCTTTACTTTTCCGAGCCTTACTTCTTTCATTTATATGAAGGAAATAATAATATCTAACCCACAGCATTACTGTGAAAATTAATGTTGGTAAAAAAATATGATTAAGCATATATCTTGAAATTTATGAGTAACAACCAAACGAACAGAAATAAAGTTTGTAGCTTCTGAACCAATAGCTCAAAAGAGAACACAGGAAACATCAATCTATCTAAAAGTAGGAAAGCAATAGAGGGAGAGCAATGTAAAGGAACATGAAACTAAAAAAACACAAAATAAGATAATACAAAATAGTTTCAAATATATCAGTCATTATAACATATGTAAATAAATTAAATTTTTATATGAAAAGCTAGACTAAAATATTGCATTGAAATTATCCAGCTGTTTAAAGAAAACACATGAACATGCACACACACACCCCTACAAATCTTTAAAATGAAATAGAAAAAGATCTTGCAGGTAAACTGACTAAAATAAATCAAGCAAAATAAAATAAGGCAAAACTCATTCATGGAGAAAGAAAGACACCAGGTAAGAATCGAAGCAATGATCTTCAAGAAAATAAAGCAATACAAAACTTAGATGCACCTAAATATATAACCATAAATACATAAAGAGAAACTATGACAGAATTGTTAACAAAACTTGGAATAACAACTCTCATGGTAAGGATATAACAGGACTCTCTCAGAAACTGATCAAGAACTCAAAACCAAAGTTAACAGGAGGTAGTTTTTAAAAATACATAATCATGTATTTTAAAACTTTTCTTTATGGCTTATGCTTTTACATTTGTATATAATGTTGAAATAAAAAATTAACAAGCTTGATTTATTTGCCACGTATAGAACCCTATGCCTCATAAACAGTTACATTATTTTCCACTCAATAGTTCATTTTTGTTTCTTTGGTTTTATTTTTATTTTTGAGAAAAGGTCTCACTCTGTCACCCAGGTTGGAGGGCAGTGGCGTGATCTTGGCTCACTACAACCTCTGCCTCCTGGGTTCTAGTGATTCTCATGCCTCAGCCTCCTGAGCAGCTGGGATTACAGGTGCCCAACACAACACCTGGCCAATTTTTATATTTTTAGTAGAGGCAGGGTTTCACCATGTTGGTCAGGCTGGTCTCAAACTCCTGATCTCAAATGATCTGCCCATCTTGGCCTCCCAAAGTGCTGGGATTACAGGTGTGAGCCACTGTGCCCAGCCACACACAATAGTTTATTAAACTCTACCAATAACTAGAGCAACAAAGAGATCTCTACAATTTCAAAGAAAAGATGTTACGCATTCTACCATGTTATCTATCCAAAGTGCCCTTAAATTAAAAATTAACAATAGAAAGTTATTCTATCCTAAATCATCATCCTAAATGTTAATAAACTTGAAACTCGAGTTCTAGATAGCTTACAGGTTAAAAGAAAAAAGAACAAAAGATAAGACAAAACACTTAGTAGATGGCGCTAAAACAGCAATTCCAGGTAAATGTATTATCTTAAATGTACTTAAAAGAAAACATTTTAAGTGGGAAACAAAATATTGAAGGTGAGTCAAACATTTTAATACTAAAACTGAAGACCAAGAACAAAAATCTAAACCAATGGGGCCGGGCACGGTAGCTCACGTCAGTAATCTCAGCACATGGGAGCCAAGGCTTGTGGATCATGAGGTCAGGAGATCGAGACCATCCTGGCTAACATGGTGAAACCCTGTCTCTACTAAAAATACAAAAGATTAACCAGGCGTGGTGGTGGGAGCCTGTAGTCCCAGCTACTTGGGAGGCTGAGGCAGGAGAATGGCGTCACCCCAGGAGAGGGGCTTGCAGTGAGCTGAGATCGCGCCACTGCACTCCAGCCTGGGCGACACAGTGAGACTCCATTTCAAAAAAAAAAAAAAAAACACACACAGAAAAAACAAAAAACTAATCAGTGGAAAAAAGAAGGAAAAAGAAACAAATACACAACAAAGAAGCAATAAAACAAAAGCAGGTTATTTGAAGGGATTACACATAAAACTCTAACAAGACTAATCATCATTAACCACAAAAAACTCAAAAGTAAACATTATTATGATTAAAAAGAAAATAATCTGATACAGTAGAATTTTTTAAATAACAAAATACCATGAACATTTTTTATGTCAACCTATTTGAAAAATTAGATGAAATAATAAATGTCTAGAAACATTTTAGTTACCAAAGTTCACTCAGTAAGGAAAAGAATTATACCTGAATTTGTGTTCAGTTATGATTACAGCATTTTGGCACAGTAATCAAATAGGGTTACAAGCAAATTGTATCAAATTTGCAAGAACTGCATGATCCAAATTTTACAAAAAATTGTCTCAGAAATAGTTGTGAACTCATTTTATGAGATTAGTATAACACTTGGCAAAGTCTAAGAGAAAAAAATTACAAACCAATCTTACTTATGTGCCTGGTTTCAAAAATCCTAAATAAACTCTCAATAAACTGGTAGCAATCCAAAAGAGCCATGTATTGAAAACATATGACACTAAGAAAGGTTTATCTGGGAAATACATCAGGATACATTAAATATCTAAAATATACTACATTAATAGATTGAGACAGGTCATCAGATTATCAACAATTGCAGAAAAAGCACACAATATTCAATAATAAAACATCGTTTTTTAAGATATTAGAAAATTACAAACACAAGACTGATTTAACCTTATTAAAGTTACAGTTACATGCCACATTACATTTCCATCAGTGAGGGACTGTATATACAATGGTGGTCCCATAAACTTATAATACCATACTTTTGCTGTACCTTTTCTATGTTGAGATATGTTTAGGTACACAAATACTTACCACTATGTCACAATTGCCTACCAAACTCAGTACAGTAACATGCTGTACAGGTTTGTACCCCAGGAGCAATGGACTATATCAGATAGCCTAGGTGTGTAGAAGGCTATCCCATTTAGGTTTGTGTGAATGTACTCTAGGATGTTCCCACAATGATGAAATTGTCTAATGATGCATCTCTCAGAAAGTATCTCTGTCACTAAGCAATGCATCACTGTAATTACCAAATACACTGCAAATATGTATATCACAAAACTTTAGAAGCACTCCTATTAAGGTCAGGAACAAGAAAAGGATGTCAAACATCTTTCTCTACCATTCAATCTTATACTGGAGGCCCAAGCAAATGAAATAAGGTAAGAAAAAGAAACAAGACATAGAAAGTATAACTATTTTTTAAATTTGTTGAGATCTTTGTTGCCTCAATGGGACTATAGGCAGCGGGTGCCTGTAGTCCCAGCTGCTCAGGAGGCTGAGGCAGGAGAATGGTGTAAACCTGGGAGGCGGAGCTTGCAGTGAGCTAAGATCGCACCACTGCACCCCAGCCTGGGTGACAGAGCGAGACTCTGTCTCCAAAAAAAAAAAAAAAAAAAAAAAAGTCAAAAGCAATACTTTAGAACTACTAAGACACATGATGACAGTTCTATGAACTCAGTTAAAGAAGAGTATCTTGAAGATGGCCGAATAGGAACAGTTCCAGCCTCCAGTTCACAGCATGAGCAACACAGAAGACGGGTGATTTCTGCATTTTCAACTGAGGTGCAGACCGACACCTCACACCTCACACTGCTGGGTACACCCCTGAGACGAAGTTTCCAGAACAAGAATCAGACAGCAACACTCGCTGTTCAGCAATATTCTATCTTCTGCAGCCTCCGCTGCTGATACCCAGGCAAACAGGGTCTGGAGTGGACCTCAAGCAAATTCCAACAGACCTGCAGCTGAGGGTCCTGACTGTTAGAAGGAAAACTAACAAACAGAAAGGACACCACACCAAAACCCCATCAGTATATCACCATCATCAAAGACCAAAGGCAGATAAAACCACAAAGATGGGGCAAAAGCAGTGCAGAAAAGCTGGAAATTCAAAAAATCAGAGCGCGTCTCCCCCTCCAAAGGAACGCAGCTCATTGCCAGCAATGGAACAAAGCTAGATGGAGAATGACTTTGATGAGTTGAGAGAAGAAGGCTTCAGTCGATCAAACTTCTCAGAGCTAAAGAAGGAACTACGGAACCAGCACAAAGAAACTAAAATCCTTGAAAAAAGAATGGATGAATGGATAACTAGAATAATCAATGCAGAGAAGACCTTAAAAGAACTGATAGAGATGAAAACCATAACACGAGAACTACGTGACAAATGCGCAAGCTTCAGTAACCAACTCGATCAACTGGAAGAAAGAGTATCAGTGATTGAAGATCAAATGAATGAAATGAAGCGAGAAGAGAAGTGTAGAGAAAAAAGAGTAAAAAGAAATGGACAAAGCCTCCAAGAAATATGGAATTATGTGAAAAGACCAAATCTACGTCTGATTGGTGTGCCTGAAAGTGACGGGGAAAATGGAACCAAGTTGGAAAACACTCTGCAGGATATCATCCAGGAGAACTTCCCCAACCTAGTAAGGCAGGCCAACATTCAAATTCAGGAAATACAGAGAATGCCACAAAGATACTCCTCAAGAAGAGCAACTCCAAGACACATAATTGTCAGATTTACCAAAGTTGAAATGAAGGAAAAAATGTTAAGGGCAGCCAGAGAGAAAGGTCGGGTTACCCACAAAGGGAAGCCCATCAGACTAACAGCAGATCTCTCGGCAGAAACTCTACAAGCCAGAAGAGAGTGGGGGCCAATATTCAACATTCTTAAAGAAAAGAATTTTCAGCCCAGAATTTCATATCCAGCCAAACTAAGTTTCATAAGTGAAGGAGAAATAAAATCCTTTACAGACAAGCAAATGCTTAGAGATTTTGTCACCACCAGGCCTGCTCTACAAGAGATCCTGAAGGAAGCACTAAACATGGAAAGGAACAACCAGTACCAGCCATTGCAAAACATGCCAAAATGTAAAGTCCATCGATGATAGGAAGAAACTGCATCAACTAATGAGCAAAATAACCAGCTAATATCATAATGACAGGATCAAGTTCACACATAACAATATTAATCTTAAATGCAAATGGACTAACGGTCCAATTAAAAGACACAGACTGGCAAATTGGATAAAGAGTCAAGACCCATCAGTCTGCTGTATTCAGGAGACTCATCTCACATGCAGAGACACACATAGGCTCAAAATAAAGGGATGGAGGAAGATCTAACAAGCAAATGGAAAACAAAAAAAAAGCAGGGGTTGCAATCCTAGTCTCTGATAAAACAGACTTTAAACTATCAAAGATCAAAAGAGACAAAGAAGGCTATTACATAATGGTAAAGGGATCAATTCATCAGGAAGAGCTAACTATTCTAAATATATATGCACCCAATACAGGAGCACCCAGATTCATAAAGCAAGTCCTTAGAGACTTACAAAGAGACTTAGACTCCCATACAATAATAATGGGAGACTTCAACACCTCACTGTCAACATTAGACAGATCAACGAGACAGAAAGTTAACAAGGATATCCAGGAATTGAACTCAACTCTGCACCAAGCAGACCTAATAGACATCTACAGAACTCTCCACCCCAAATCAACAGAATATACATTCTTCTCAGCACCACATCGCACTTATTCCAAACTTGACCACATAGTTGGAAATAAAGCACTCCTCAGCAAATGTAAGAGAACAGAAATTATAACAAACTGTCTCTCAGACCACAGTCCAATCAAACTAGAACTCAGGACTAAGAAACTCAATCAAAACCGCTCAATTACACGGAAACTGAACAACCTGCTCCTGAATGACTACTGGGTACATAACAAAATGAAGGCGGAAATAAAGATGTTCTTTGAAACCAATGAGAACAAAGATACAACATACCAGAATCTCTGGGACACATTTAAAGCAGTGTGTAGAGGGAAATTTATAGCACTAAATGCACACAAGAGAAAGCAGGAAAGATCTAAAATTGACACCCTAACATCACAATTAAAAGAACTAGAGAAGCAAGAGCAAACACATTCAAAAGCTAGCAGAAGGCAAGAAATAACTAAGATCAGAGCAGAACTGAAGGAGATAGAGACACAAAAAACCCTCCAAAAAATCAGACCTGGTTTTTTGAAAAGATCAACAAAATTGACAGACTGCTAGCAAGACTAATAAAGAAGAAAAGAGAGAAGAATCAAATAGACACAATAAAAAATGATAAAGGGGATATCACCACCAACCCCACAGAAATACAAACTACCATCAGAGAGTACTATAAACACCTCTACGCAAAACCTAGAAGAAATGGATAATTTCCTGGACACTTACACTCTCTCAAGACTCAACCAGGAAGAAGTTGAATCCCTGAATAGACAAATAGCAGGCTCTGAAGTGGAGGCAATAATTAATAGCCTACCAACCAAAAAAAGTCCAGGACCAGATGGATTCACAGCCGAATTCTACCAGAGGTACAAGGAGGAGCTGGTACCATTCCTTCTGAAACTATTCCAATCAGTAGAAAAAGAGGGAATCCTCCCTAACTCATTTTATGAGGCCAACACCATCCTGATACCAAAGCCTGGCAGAGACACAACAAAAAAAGAGAATTTTAGGCCAATATCCCTGATGAACATCAATGCAAAAATCCTCAATAAAATACTGGCAAACCAAATCCAGCAGCACATCAAAAAGCTTATCCACCATGATCAAGTGGGCTTCATCCCTGGGATGCAAGGCTGGTTCAACATATGCAAATCAATAAATGTAATCCAGCATATAAACAGAACCAAAGACAAAAACCACATGATTATCTCAATAGATGCAGAAAAGGCCTTTGACAAAATTCAACAGCCCTTCGTGCTAAAAACTCTCAATAAATTCAGTATTGATGGAACGTATCTCAAAATAATAAGAGCTATTTATGACAAACCCACAGCCAATATCATACTGAATGGGCAAAAACTGGAAGCATTCCTTTTGAAAACTGGCACAAGACAGGGATGCCCTCTCTCACCACTCCTATTCAACATAGTGTTGGAAGTTCTGGCTAGGGCAATCAGGCAAGAGAAAGAAATAAAGGGTATTCAGTTAGGAAAAGAAGAAGTTAAATTGTTCCTGTTTACAGATGACATGATTATATATTTAGAAAACCCCATCGTCTCAGCCCAAAATCTCCTTAAGCTGATAAGCAACTTCAGCAAAGTCTCAGGATACAAAATCAATGTGCAGAAATCACAAGCATTCTTATACACCAGTAACAGACAAACAGAGAGCCAGATCATGAATGAACTCCCATTCACAAAGCTTCAAAGAGAATAAAATACCTAGGAATTCAACTTACAAGGGATGTGAAGGACCTCTTCAAGGAGAACTACAAACCACTGCTCAGTGAAATAAAAGAGGACACAAACAAATGGAAGAACATACCATGCTCATGGAAAGGAAGAACCAATATTGTGAAAATGGCCATACTGCCCAAGGTAATTTATAGATTCAATGCCATCCCCATTAAGCTACCAATGACTTCCTTCACAGAATTGGAAAAAATTGCTTTAAAGTTCATATGGAACCAAAAAAGACCCTGCATTGCCAAGACAATCCTAAGTCAAAAGAACAAAGCTGGAGGCATCACGCTACCTGACTTCAAACTATACTACAAAGCTATAGTAACCAAAACAGCATGGTACTGGTACCAAAACAGAGATATAGACCAATGGAACAGAGCCCTCAGAAACAATACTACACATCTACAGCCATCTGATCTTTGACAAACCTGACAAAAAAAAGAAACGGGGAAAGGATTCCCTATTTAATAAATGGTGCTGGGAAAATTGGCTAGCCATAAGTAGAAAGCTGAAACTGGATTCTTTCCTTACTCCTTATACGAAAATTAATTCAAGATGGATTAGAGACTTAAATGTTAGACCTAAAACCATAAAAACCCTAGAAGAAAACCTAGGGAATACCATTCAGGACATAGGCATGGGCAAGGACTTCAGGTCTAAAACACCAAAAGCAATGGCAACAAAAGCCAGAATTGACAAATGGGATCTAATTAAACTAAAGAGCTTCTGCACAGCAAAAGAAACTACCATCAGAGTGAACAGGTAACCTACAGAATGGGAGAAAATTTTTGCAATCTACTCATCTGACAAGGAGCTAATATCCAGAACCTACAAAGAACTCAAACAAATTTACAAGAAAAAAACAACCCCATCAAAAAGTGGGCAAAGGATATGAACAGACACTTCTCAAAAGACGACATTCATACAGCCAAAAGACACATGAAAAAAAATGCTCATCATCACTCACCATCAGAGAAATGCAAATCAAAACCACAATGAGATAACATCTCACACCAGTTAAAATGGCAATCATTAAAAAATCAGGAAACAACAGACGCTGGAGAGGATGTGGAGAAATAGGAACACTTTGACACTGTTGGTGGGACTGTAAACTAGTTCAACCATTTGGAAGACAGTGTGGCGATTCCTCAAGGATCTAGAACTAGAAATACCATTTCACCCAGCCATCCCATTACTGGGTATATACCCAAAGGATTATAAATCATGCTGCTATAAAGACACATGCACACGTTATGTTTATTGCAGCACTATTCACAATAGCAAAGACTTGGAATCAACCCAAATGTCCATCAGTGACAGACTGGATTAAGAAAATGGGGCACATATACACCATGGAATACTATGCAGCCATAAAAAAGGATGAGTTCATGTCTTTTGTAGGGACATGGATGCAGCTGGAAACCATCATTCTCAGCAAACTATCACAAGAACAGAAAACCAAACACCACATGTTCTCATTTATAGGTAGGAATTGAACAATGAGATCACTTGGACACAGGACGGGCAACATCACACACTGGGGCCTATTGTGGGGAGGTGGGAGGGGGGAAGGATAGCATTAGAAGATACACCTAATGTAAAGGACAAGTTAATGGGTGCAGCACACCAACATGGCACATGTATACATATGTAACAAACCTGCACGTTGTGCACATGTACCCTACAACTTAAAGTAAAATAATAATAAAGTGGCCGGGCGCAGTGGCTCAAGCCTGCAATCCCAGCACTTTGGGAGGCCAAGACAGGCGGATCACGAGGTCAGGAGATCGAGACCATCCTGGCTAACACGGTGAAACCCCATCTCTACTAACAAAAATACAAAAAAAAACTAGCTGGGCGAGGTGACGGGCACCTGTAGTCCCAGCTACTCGGGAGGCTGAGGCAGGAGAATGGCGTAAACCCAGGAGGCGGAGCTTGCAGTGAGCTGAGATCCGGCCACTGCACTCCAACCTGGGTGACAGAGCGAGACTCCATCTCAAAAAAATAATAATAATAATAATAATAAAAGAAGAGTATCTTAAGATATAAAAGCACAAACCATAAAACATGGTTAACACGACTATATTAAAAATATTTTTTATTAAGCTAAGGACATTATAAACAAAGTGAAACAATTATGCATAGTGTAGGAGATATTTGTAAAATACATAACCAAAAATGGATTCACATCTTGTATAAAGGTCATGAACGATCAATAGAGAAAAATGAGACAAAATTCTATGAATAGGCAATTCACATAAGAAAAGGCCACAACCAACATGTGAAAAATGCACAGCATCCCTAGCAATGAGGGCCATGCAATACCATTTAGCACCCGATGCCTGGAAAAAATGTTTAAAAATGTCTGACAGTGCCGCACGTTGGTGGGGACGTGAAGAAGTAAAATCTCAAGACATGTCTAGTGACGGTGGAAACTGCTGCAATCACTTTGGGGAACAATCTGAGTGATATTTAATAATTCCCAAATTGTACATTCCCAGGAGCCAGCAATTCCTCTTTCAGCTACATATCCTGGAGAGACTCTCGCCCGTGTGCACAGTGAGACAGATATGAGACTATGCATTGCAGTTTTGGGTTTTAGGGTGGAAGTAACTAACTACCCACCAAGAGAAGAAGGAGATTTTTAAAAATGAATGCTGCGTGGAAATTAAATGAATTAATTAGAGCTGCATGTATCATTATGGACTAATCTCAAAAACATAATATAGAGGGGGACAAAGTAAAGTGCAGAACCATATTGCTACCTGTGGCTGAAGTTGAAATATACATTCAGGGGAATTATACACTTCAAACCCCAGGGAATGGTTTCATCTGGGGAGGGAGGAAAGAAAGAGGAAAGCAGAGCCAGGACTGAGATTAGGAAGGGACGTAAAGAGGCCACCAACCGTTCTTAAAATGTTTTGTTTCCTTAAAAACATCTGAATAAGAAGTGGCAAAATGTTAATTTATGTGAACCCTGACAGCTTGATTCATAAACACCAATTACATTATTTGTTCTGCTTTTCCATGGGTTTGGCAAAGGTCATAACAAAAACACTTAAAATCATCAAACGTGCTAATTTATTAAAAGGATCCAGTTTGGTGACTAACACAAAGCTGGCTTTTTATTCATCTAAACTTACCTTCTCTTTACATGTAAAATTTATTTTTGCAGTATGTATAAAAACCTGGCTTTATTAGATTATCTATTCTGTTTTCTCAAACTGTGCTGAATAGAATGCAGCCTTCTCCCAGTGATTGCCCACTGTCATTCTAGAATCTGGTACTGGGCTGTGCTCTCGCCCTGATGCTGAAGGAAAGCCACCTCAATGACTCTGAATTCAATGGTCCCAATTTCTTGGCTGGAAAATTAGAAAACCCAGAGACGAAGGAAGATTATATCGACTCCCTCAGTTTCCAACTCTTACTCTTGCTGCTGTGATGTCCCTGCTGTGGAAATCACTCACTAAATCAATTTGTTTTTCAATACATAATAAGCATTTATTTTGTCCAAGGCATGGCTGCCCAAGATGATCATCTGAAGTGGACCCACGTTGTTTTGTGAATAAAGTTAGTGAATCTAGGGAAGGATATTGATAACAAGACCATTACTAATTAATAGACATGGGGCCCATGTTAAGCAAATACATTAAAATACACTCCTTTGATACTTTAAAAGAAATCATAGAAGCCACAGGTATTTCTCTCCAGCACTGGGATTTCATGTAGCAGCAGCACAGGAAGGGAATAGAGTATCTGGGAGGTGGAAGAGCCATTCCTTGCAACTCTGAAATCGGAAGCTGGCTCTGAGCTCTGCTGGCTACATTAGTAAAGCAACAGTTCTCAGTAGTGAGGGAAGTTGATTTCTTTTCCCCAAAGGACACTGGGCAATGTCTAGACATTTTTGGTGGTCACAACTGAGGTGTGTGCTACCACAATGTGGTGGGTAGAGGTCAGGGATACTGCACAATATCCCACAATGCACAGGACAGCCCCTCTACCTCAAGGAATGATCCAGCTCCAGATGTTCATAGTGGTGCAGTTGAGGACCCTGGTGTACACTGACGGGCGGTTGAGAACCCTGGTGTACAGTGATAGCCACAACCCCATAAGGCTCTGCTCTCCAGAAGCTCGGAGTGGTTAACTAGCTCACTCAAAGCCGTGTAGACAGAAGTGCTCCCTCCGAGGCTTAAAGCTACATTTGCCTGGCTCCAAGGCTGACTGCTTCTAGCAAATGTCATGTTCTCAGGAGGGCAGTCATGTGTGCAGTGGCCATTCACACACATCCCCTTAAAGGAAGGACTGTCTACACTCTGATCCCAACAGCTGCTGAAGGCAAAGACAGCCTTCTCCATCGCTCCTGGCTGGACGCACTCTGTTTATTCCCCATGGGTTCTTACAAAAACCCTGCTGTTTGCAGGCACCTGAAGTTCTCTTTGAAGAGCCAGTGAATATGGTGGGAACAGAGCTGATGGAGGAGAGGGTATCCCTCAAGCTGTTCTCCCCATGAGTCCGTCTCTCAAATAGGTCCCTGAGGCACTCCTGAATGTCTGCCGATGTCTCCCCCTTACCTGGTCACAGAGGGTTCCGATCAAGCCTTCCAAATCTTGCTTCTCATGGAGGACCATCTGCTTCTCTTCATATTCTTGCTCCAGCTGCATTTCCAGCTGACGGAGCTGTGGATACACAGAGCGGAAGCATACACAGGGTAAATGAACTCCATCCGGACAAACCCCACAAGGCAAGGACCCTCAGGAGGAGGAAAAATGTACAGCTTGTGGCTTTGTTCCATGAGCCTGCCCTAGTGATTGGCAGGTGGTATCTCTGTGGAAGAACTTAAGAACCTAAAAGCTTGGGAGCTGGACAACAGAAGGGAGGGCTGGTCAATGATGGGGAATCTCTCGCCATTAACTGTGAAACCCCCTCCCCCAGGTTCCCAATAGAACAGATGCCTCCCTCCTGTAGCCATGGCCACTGTTGAATATTTGCAAGTCTTTGCACTCTGATTTTTAAAGGCTCTGCACAATATTATGACCAACATATCAAAAATGCATCCCCCTCCTTTATTAAATACACAATGATGCAATAAAAGAAGTTGCATTAGAGATTTTTTGGTGTTATAAACTATATGTGGCCGTCTCCAAAATTCATATGGTGAAACCCTAACCCTCAGTGCAGTGGTATCTGGAGGTGGGGCCTTAAGGAGGTAATTAGGTGTAGATGAAGCCATGAAGGTGGAATTTTCACAGTGGGGTGAGCGCCTGAAGAGAACCAGAGAGCTGTCTTCCTCTCTCTCTTTCTCCATCATGTGAGTCTACGAACAGGAGGTGGTGGTCCGCAAGCCAGGAAGAGAGCCCTCGCCAGACACTGAACCTGCCAGCACCTCGATCTCAGATTTGCCAGCCTCCAGAACTGTGATAAATAAATGTTATCATTTAAGCCACCTAGACAATGGGATTCTGCTACAGCAGCCTGAACTAAGACATCTGACTATAAGCAACTCATTTAATTTGCAACTGGCTCTGATTTCTCAGCAATTACCCAGCAAACACAGACATTTCCCACTAAAGCAAATACCCCACTGTGGCTGCACTTTGCAGACCACCCCCACCAGCCTCTGTTGTGTACCTTATCTCATCCCCTCCATCCTCCATTTCCACCTCATACCATCGGAGATCCTATTTCACGGGTGGGCAAACTAAGTCCCAGGGAAAATCCAAAGTGCATACTCTGAAATTAGTGGCTGTTTAGAGGAGTTAGTGTCCTGTCTGCTGACCCCAGCTCTTTCTGCCACCCCAGACAGCTCCAGCATTCCCACCCAGGTCACTAACTATTGATTTCCTGCCAACGTGAGAGATAGACTGAACAGAGCAGTCATCAGAATGAGAAGTCAATATCAGTGTTTGTCATAAGGAGAAAAACACCTTTCTCTGACTTCACTCTCTCCTTTTATAAATCTATCCAGAGAAAAGCCTCCGGAGAGTCTGGGTCACATCTCCAACTCATTGGAGCCCTGGCTGAGGGCGCACACCATACTTTGAGGCATTCTTAGAATAAACCAGAAATGTATGCAACCTTCACCTGAAGAAACATGGGCAGGGACTGAGAGCTTCCGTCTCCTGACCCATGGAGGGGGGGAAAAAGTACTGATTGATGGTCACTTCTATAGAAAGCAAGTTCGTTTCAAAAATTTCGTTTAGGAGTGAGAGAAATACGAACCACTCTATACCTGTTTTATAATTAAGACTGGAAAAGCTAAAATCATCTTGAAAAATACACAAAATAACAAAAACTATACATCAAGCAAGGCAGAGTTGAGTGTACTCTGTACACAGGTATGATTCAGGGGATGAGAAGGGAGGGAAGGTCATTATAGATTATGTACTCCATAATGCGAGAACCTGTTAAACGAGGCTTAACCCGAAGCTTTCCAGCAGTTCCACTTTGTAGACCCTACATTCACATCCGTCAATACAGCTCTAAGAATGTTTATCTCGGCACTAGTTATAAGGGCAGAAAACTGGAAGCAACCTAAATGTCCAATGATAGGGGATTTATTGTATAAGTTGAGGACATGCTTTGGGTGAAAAACTGTTAAGCCATTAAACATTTAAGTTAGATCGGTATTTACAGACACGAAAAGAGGCCATGAAAACTGCGGAGACAACAGGCTTCAGAACCGCATAGTCTCATTTAGTGAAAATGGTATCTCCACAAATCTGCATGTGTGTATACAGAGTGAAAGAGAGCTATAAAAGAACACTTAAAATAGTAATAATGATGGCTTCTAGGTGATAACATGTCAAGGGGTTATTCCTTTTTTGCAACCTGGAATGGCTACAAAGACCTTGGATAAAATGTTAAGAAATGGTTTGACTTGTAAGGAAAATAGTAAGAAAGAATTGATTCTATTATTGAAATTTAGAAGTCCTTGGCATCAGTCACATGGCATTACGGGGACTTAGTAGACATCTCTGAGCCATTATGCTGGATGGTTCCAGAGGCTTCTGGAAGTTCCAAGATCCTATTTAAGATAGGCATTTCCGCTCCTATACCCTTGAAGGCACCTCGATGCTAAGGTCTCAGGTGGTTGCAGAAAGCTTGTCCCCAGATCCCAGACCCTGTTCTCCTCCTCACTCTAAGGAAAAGGGCATCCATACCAGACCTTCCAGGACCCAACGGTACAGCTGTGTTCACTGCTCACATACCCGCTTCTGGCAGGACTGACGGACATCCTCCAGTTCCTCCTCCTTGTCCTCACGGTCCTTCTGGTGCATCTGCTTCATCCGCTCGATCTCCAGCTCAAACCGCTGGCGGAGCTGGGGGGACAGCAAGGACAGCACGTGAGGGGGACCCACTCTAACTCTCCAAGCCCTCCGTGTCATCCTTGGCATTCCAACTGCATTTTTCGTTGTTGGAATACATAAATGAGAGTCAAGTTATTTCCCTAGGCATCCTGGAAGGTCACCAATGGTGGGTAAATAGATTAAATATTGCCTCTATCCATTCTTGTGCTTATAACAGACATCACATATCAATCACACTTTCCCACTGAGTTTAGATGCAGCCTCAGAATCCTTCTCAACACTCTTTCTTTTTTATTTTTGAGATGGAGTTTCCCTCTTGTTGCCCAGGCTGGAGTGCAATGGCGCAATCTCGGCTCACTGCAACCTCCGCCTCCTGGGTTCAAGTGATTCTCTTGCCTCAGCCTCTCAAGTAGGCATGTGCCACCATGCCTGGCTAATTTTTGTATTTTAGTAGAAATGGGGTTTCTCCATGTTGATCAAGCTGGTCTCAAACTCCTGACCTCAGGTGATCCACCTGCCTTGGCCTCCCAAAGTGCTGTTATTACAAGCGTGAGCCGCTGTGCCTGGCTCCCTTCTCAACACTCTTAAGATGAAACATATTTCTCATTCCTGGAGCAGGCATCATTGATGGTTTTCTGGGTGGGTGGATAGGTAGATGAATGGTAGGACAAAAGTTTATGAAGACATGAAAGCCTGGAAAAGAAGATGACTTGCCCAAAATGTTATCTTAGACAATTCACTTTACCTCTGGGTTAGTCCTCTTTCTCTGTAGAAAACAACCGTCTTAGAATGCTACTATGAGAATTAAATGAGATGATATAAAACACCTAGCACAGTATCTGATACATAAATATTATTTTCTCTTTCCCCATTATTTCAAAAACAGAAAAGACTATCCCCTCCCTCCCCAGCAACCTGACATAATTAAGAGGTGTGATCCCATGAATGAGCTGGGTCTTTACACAAGAACCTCCAAAACACATGCAGCAGGCATAGATCTGTGCACAATGCTGGAACTGTGTGAAGTCATATAAAGGATTCTAGAGTGGAAGGCAAAAGAGTCATGAGTTCTAGGTCTAGTTCAAGACTTATACTTTCCTGATCTGCATGATTGACAGACTGGCCCAAGTCCTGGCTTCTCAAATTTTGTGGCACATTAGAATTACAAACGCATTTTTAAAACATACAAATTGCAGAGCTTCACCCTAGACCTACTGGAGTAGAATCCCCAGGGTACAGGGCCCAAGAAAGCTTTGAAGCTTTCCTTTATCTATCTATACTCTTTAATGCTATTGGACCTGGAAAAAGCATTTGGAACTCAATAGTGTAGATGGGTGAAATGGTTTTGCTCTGCGTCCCCACCCAAATCTCATTTTGAATTGTAATTCCCATAATCCCCACATGTCAAGGGAAGGACCTGGTGGGAGGTGATTGGATCACAGGGGGTGGTTTCCCCTGTGCTTTTCTCACAATAGTGAATGAGTTTTCACATGATGTGATGGTTTTATAAGGGTTTGACTGTTCCTGATTCACACGCCCTCTCTTGCCGGCCACCATGTAAGACTTGCCTGTTTCCCCTTCCACCATGACTGTAAATTTCCTGAGGCCTCCCCAGCCATGTGGAACTGTGAGTCAATTAAACCTCTTTTTTGCATAAATTGCCCAGTCTCAGGCAGTTATTTACAGCAGTGTGAAAACAGACTAATACAATGGGTTACCTTATAGAAATTATAACTTTCTGATCATTTACTCTACTGTCCCAGCACCTCTCACCATGCCTTTGGAACTTCACAAGTGCTGTCCCCAACATGGAAATTAAGCTCAGAAAAAACAATCTGGGTCTTTTAAAACGTCGATAATATTCCCTGCTATGCCGTGGTGAGGAGCAAAAAGGATAGTGTACGTGAGAGGCCTGTTACAGTTCCTGGCATAAAGTAGGCTCACTTTAAATGTCAACTTCATGCCTTTTTCTCCTTTAAAATGACAGGGGTTATGGGAAGATAATCTAAAACCAAGGAGCCTGAGCAAGCAACTATAATATTTCTTTTTCATTTTTTCTAGCCTCTTGGATATTCTTGACATCTGCAATACCATTTATGTCAAACTTATATGAGTTAACATAAAATTCCCTGGAAAAAGTATTGTATTATAATCAATAAATATCTACTGGATGTCTACAAGGGCACAATGCAGCCTGGGGTTATGGGTGAAGCTGAAGACGGATAAAAGTGTTGAGTCAGCCTCACCTCCTGGGTGAACTGAGCGCGGAAATTCAGGAAGTTGCATTAAGTTTTGGGTCCCTGAGGCCAGGGTAATATATTTTTTGCTTCCAAGCATCAAGTGGTTCCCCAGTGGTATCTTAAAGAGTTAACACAGTTTTTCAAAAGGGCTTGTTTTATTCTTGGCTCTGGGAAGATCCTGTTCATGTAAGGAACACAAGGAACACTGGGTTGCTACATGGCACTGCACCGTCATCCATGCCCTTTAAAGACCTACACAGATATTCCACCTTCTTCACAAACCTTCACTGATTCATAGCTGTGGCTGGCAGGAAGCTAGGGGAGAGATAAGGCTCCATATTTGATTGTACAGACAAGGAGACTGATGTCTGGAGGAAACAGGGGTTGCCTAAGGTCATATAGGCAACAAGCTGCCTCAAAGACCCCGTATTACAGCTCCTTGAATATCCTATGGGTATCCTGTCTCCAGGCTTTTGCACAGGCTGGTCCTCTGCCCGGAACTCTCTCATTCAGCCAATTCTCATTCATCCTTCAGCTTCCCACTTCAGTAAACGTCACTTCCTCTAGGAATTTTTCCCTGATCTCTCCCTCAACCCTGCTGTCATGGCCAGATCTTCAAGTTTAACATTCCTCTAACACTAAGCATGACTATAAACTTTGGGAGGGCAGAGATTGTGTCTGTCTTATTTGCAACTGCACCCTTAGCATCCACAGAGTGCGTGATGCAGAGGAAGTACTTAATGAATACAGGCTGACTGAGTAAAGGACTTGTCAGCGATAAGGGCTCCTTAGTGAGCATCCAAGACTTTCCGGATCGTGTTCCCCCATACCCATCACCCACATGTCTTGATACTCACCAGGCTCCATCTTGATGGAGTAGTGGTCAGCAAGAAGCAAGAGCTGACCCCTGGCTCCCCCAACCCCTGTCCCACCCATCCCCACTTCAGTTCAACAGAGCTGCTCAGAGTTCATCTGCTTACACATTCACGACACCCGATCACATTTTCTCGCATAAGGGTGGCCCCAGCATTTTTTAAAAAAACACTTTAAAGTAATTGCCTTTTACAAAATCCCACAAGAGAAATTCGTTTAGAGCCAAGCATCAGAAAAAGCGTTACTTCCCCCAGAAAAATTTTGTTTGTTTGTTTGTTTGTTTATCTCAGGCATGTAACTCACATTTCCTGTTTCTCTCTGACCACCAGGAATTGTAGAGCTAAAACTGTTACATGTGTAAGACCATCTGTTTTGCTTTATCTGCATATTAATTTGCTGCCCCCACCGCCCCCCTTAGTGTCAATTTTAATTTGTACTTTTCTGGTTTGGATTGTTTTATTTATAATTTTTGTATTCTATTATACATATACCTTGTAAGCTGCCTCAAATTATTTATAGAATGAGGTAAATAAACAAGCATATAAATAAGCAAGCAGACAAATAAAATATTCATCTGGTACTTTGCAGAGGGTGTTGGTACAAAGTATTTTATATTTTTGTCTTACTCCCTTTGTTATTTTATTATTTTATTTTTCCCAAAGAGTAGCACTTCAATCTGCCTTGAAGTTGTGTACAATGCCTGGCACATAGCAGACATTCAAGGCGGTGTGGGGTCAGATGGCATAGGTTCCAAATCCCATCCTTCACACTTTCTCCATGTCTCTGAGTCTCAACTTCCACTTCTGAAGTGGGGATAATACTAAGATCTCCCTACATAAAGTTCTTGGGGAGATTCATGAGATGTGTGGGGAGAGCTTAGGGCTGAGGTTAGTACACAGACAGTACTCAATGAAGGTTAGATATTTGGTCAACAGCAATTTATTGAGCATCAACTATGTACCTGGCCTCATTCTAGGCTCTAGGATTACAGTAAGAAGCCAGAGAAACAGAAAAACAATTTGACTTCAGGAAGCTTATATCCTAATGAGAGTGAAAGGCATAAAGCAAACTTTTAAAAAATACTATCTAATATGATGGCAGGTACCACAAAGGAAAGGAACCCAGCTAAGGAGACAGGAAATGAATGTAACACAGTGGGAGCTATTTGCAAGGTGATTAAGGCAGGCTTCTCTGAGGAGGTGACACTGAACCTTGCAGGAGAAAACTGGATCAGGAAGGATCTGAATGTCAGCCTTAGGAGCTTAAAAGTTCCCTGGGATAAAAGGGAGCCACTGAAGGATGAGGAGCAGTCAAGTGAGGCACCCATGTCGTATTTTAATAACATCATTCTGCATTGGAGACATGGAACAGGGTGTTGCCCTGGGACAGGGCTTTCCTACCTGCTCCAGCTGCTTGATGGTGTTTTCCTGCTGGCTCTGGACTTTCTGTTGCTCCACGGCACTGGATTCCAACTTCCAGAGCCTCTCCTTCAAGCTAGCAACGCAATTTTCCCCCAGAGAGGGTGACCCTAGCAGCTCCCGTTTATGGTCCTGTAGCATCTCCACCTCCTGCTTCAGCTGCGAGGCTTCCTGCTCCTTTTGCTACAGAGACAAAGAGGACAGAGGTCCGGAGTCACATGAGTATGTCTCCCTCCTCCTCCAGAGATACCTCTACAGTCAACTGGGGCTGGAGTGGTGCTTTCCACTTTCCAGTGCCTGCCGTCTCCACCTGGACCGCACGGCCCCTCACAGCGCCCCCAGTGGGACACCAGCAAGGGCTGCTCTCAGTACTGCTCCTACAGGCATGGAGCTGGGGATGGGAGGTGGGATTGGAGTAGACTGTCCCTAGAGTTCAATCTCAGAGCACCTACAAGAAGGGTTGACCCCATTTATAAGGGAAGTGGAGGCACATCGCTAAAGCTTCCCTGTGTGCCTTCTGAGGCTGGATTGACATGTTGGAGCAGGGAGGCAAAGTGCTCAGAAATGACTCTTCCAGGTTAGAAAGTCAGCTCCAGGATCAAATAACTCTTGGCTAGATCATGAAGGAGCTGAGTACCAGGCTAAAGTGCCCAGAGGTTCTCCTGCGAGTAGTAGAGAACCACAAAAGGATGAGGAGCAGCTGAGTGAGGCACCCGTGCTGTATTTTAGTAAAATCTCTCTGCACTGGAGCCTGCATGGACCAGGGCATTGCTCCTGGACAAAGTTATAGCTAACTCATTCTCTGCTGAGCCTGTCGTACCTCCCAGGTAAGCACCTCGGAACCTGTGCAGGTAACTGGAGCAAGATCAAGACATCAAGATTGCTCAAATACAGGCTGATTATCAATTTGCCAGCCACTGTTTGCTATTTTATTAAGACACACTGGGACCCAGCTGCTTGACAGACCAGGATACCCTTGTGAAGTTTTCTCTCTGTCACCATTTGCAGCAGGTGCACGCTGGAGTTTCCTGAGATTCAGCCACCAAGAGCCAAAACAGCTCTGTGTCCCCTATCCCTTACCTTCAACTGCTGCTGAAGCTGGCCTAGCTCCCACCGGACACTGGTGTTCTCCTGGGTCACTTTCTCACGGAGACCCTTCTCAAACACAGACTCACCTAGGGCCTGGGCCAGCTGCAGGTCAAACCTGTCCAAAGCAGAACATGCATCAGGGCTCTGTAGGCAGGTGGGTAGGGGAGTGATTGAGGCAGGGGCAGGGAGGGGCTGCAGAGAGGCTACTAGATTCCCAAGAACCATGAGAAAGAGAGCGAAAGGAAGAAGAAAGAGAAAAACAGAATGAGGAGTTGGAAATTTTTCTCAATGCTTTTACGTAAGGCTGTGGATGTAGGATGGGAATCTGAAAAATCACAGAGCAATGTTTAGGGTTTAGATAGAGTTGCCACAAAAATACTTGAACTTATTATTCTAGATTTCTCCCTCGCCAGAGTCATTCTGACTGAATTTCCTCCGTTAGACTGAAACTTCTGCTGCCCTCATCAGCTCCCTACTAAAATGCTAATCTAAATGCTAACCCTAAAATCTAATAAAAATAAATGGACAAAAATGAAAATAGAATAAAACTATATACAGATATAAAGGATATATTTTTAAAAATGGCCAGGCGCGGTGGCTCATGCTTGTAATCCCAACATTTTGAGAGGCCGAGGTAGGAGGATCACTTGGGGCCAGGAGTTAAAGACCAGCCTGGTCAACAAAGTGAGACCCCATCTCTATTTTAAAAATTTTAAAATTAAAAAAATTTTAAATTTAAAATTACCTGGGCATCGTGGCATGCACTTGTAATCCCAGCTACTCTGGAGGCTGAAGTGGGAGGATCACTTGAGCCCAGGAGGTCAAGGCTGCAGTGAGCCATGATTGTGCCACTGCACTCCAGCCTGGGTGACAGAGCAAGACCTTGTCTCAGAAAAACAAAACAAAACAAAAAACCTGATCTACCTGGTCTGCCAGTCTATGTCAAGGCCCCTTAAATCTATCAGGTCCCATTTGACATCCACTATTTCCTAACCAGTGAGCAAACAAATGGATGTAAGTAGAATGAGGATATTCTACATTTCACATTTTAACATATTGTCTGGCTTATACTCTCCTATGCCACACTAAAGCATGCTGATTATTGATAAAATGATGGACATTTATACATTCTTGTCCTCATTTGTTTCTCAAGCAGAAAACACACAGCCTAGTCAGTCCTACTGAATGTCATCCAGGGAATTAACGCCTTGTTAGGGGCCCTCCTGCCCTTCTGTGATGACCACTGGGTGAGAAGCACTTCCTGGATGTTACGTCACTCTGTTCAGTTGTCTCAGCCTCCTGGCAGTATCACAGATGAGGAAACCAATAGAGAAGCCCTTGCCAAGCCTCAGTAAGGTGTGACTTTGAGTCACTTGCCCTTGGCCCAAACAGGAAGTCCCATTGCTCCAGAGATCTTGATATGGCAGAAGTGGGCATGGGGTTTGGCCTTTGGTGACAAGAAAGTCTCTCTTGTTATAAGATTATCCAATGTTCCTTAATATTAGACTATCACTCAAAGTCTCAGACTCCTGAGAGACCCAATCATAAGGGAGCCCTCCTGTTGGAACAGCTCAGGAGCTTTCTGATTGGCTGTTGGTGACATCATCCAAAGGGCACTATTTGCTGCCTCTGAATGGAAGCATTGTGATGAGCGTGATGATCCAGCCGTCCCAATGTGCCACATCCTGGGCTGGGATCCATGTCGTTTTTACAACAATTCAGCAAGAAACATGTCATTCAACCCATTCACCGAGGAGGAAACTGAAGTTCAGAGAGGAGGAGTGATTCGGCCCCAAATTCCAAAGTGGTGGAAGTGGATTTGGGCTCAGCTTCCCTAGTGTCTTAGCTAATCTCCCATCTACCTGTCCATTCCTGGGACAGGTAAGGGAAGACAGTGGGGGCCAGACAGTAACTGATGGTGCAGAGGAGTCCTTGACTTAACAGGCCACTTGACGCCAAAGAGTAGCTACTACAGACCCCAACTCCTACCAAACAGCTCACACTGACCAGCCAATCACCTGAGGCCAGAGAGATTTGCACACAATCTTCACCCTGCTAAGAAAAGGCCTTGGGTCCAGCCTCCCTTGAGCGTGGGAGCCAGTGAGTCTAGCCAGGGCTTACCTGGGGTTTCATCAGCCCTCAGAACCAAGCTTTGTGACCCATAGGGTAATCATGCCACAAACAATCCAACCAAAATGAAACCATTCCAGGCCACTCTGAACTTAGAAGCCAAAGTGGCAAACAGAGAACTCTACCAATGGGGAGACGTCCCTCTGTCCTGGGCCCAGCAAACTCAGGAGGCAGCTGCATCTACATTTCGATTAAGCATTGAGAGATGCAAGGAAGTATTTACTGACTTCTAGATTTTTCCTTCACCATAATCATTCTGCCCAAACTTCCACAGTTAGACTGAGACATAAACGCTAATCTACCTGGAAAGGTAATGCCTGCTATCTGCAGTTGGCATCAAAACATAAATTAGCTTCTGCCAAGAGATGGTAACAGAGCAGAGGGCATCACAAGAAAGCTGAGTTTTGAGAGGAGGACATACAAATACGAAGAAATAGGAACTTTCCTTGGGGGGGTATCCTGGGGAGATTCATAAGTCCCTGTAATGAGGGATTCTGTCCAAAGGGAAAAGGAAAGACCAGAAAGATGGAATTTTCTGGCTGTGCAAATTCCAGAGGCTGGCTGAAACCCTCATCCAGGGCTGAAACCCTCTGTTAGGCCTTTCAGAACAGGAGTAGAACCCATAATTAGGGGCCAAGAGGGTTACAGCGGGGAGAAACCTGGGGAATGATGGAGTCCAAACCTCTTGTTTCACAGACAGGGGTACATGTCAGACCCATTCTTCAAGATCAGATGACCTGTTAAGTCCAAGGACTCATCTGAAACATCAGTCGCTCTCTGGCCCAGAGAGATGGTGTTATTTGCCAAGGTCACACAGCAGGTGGCCAAGATGGAGCCAAGCCATTTTCCCTACTGCAACGGTAAGGTTCAGCCAGAGCACCCATGGTGAGGTGGAAAGGGGAACAGAGTGATATATCAATAAACGCAAAATAAGCCTTTCTTATTTTGAGGGTGGAGAGCAAGCTAACGATCCCCCAAAGACCTTTTTCAGATGAAGAAGCCAGCTCAGGAAAGCTGAAGGATAAATAAGAGAAATGATATTTAACGCAGATCAAGTTCAAAATCTATGCCACCTCCATGGAAATATAATTCTGCTTCCTACTTCTTGGAAAGGAGGCAGTTTCCACAAAATCACGTCTTGGCTCACGCAGGAACATTTGTCTGTATTTTGTCATGGGCCTTCTAAAAGAGGCTGCTTCCCACCTATTTGCCTTCTGTGACATCTCCCATTAGGTCTTAGCTGGCTCAAAACAGGACCCCTGTATACCTTTACCCTCACCAAGTGAGCTGGAGAACTTCAGACACAGCCAAGGTGTCCAAGCATCACAGGTTCTGAGGTTTTGCATGAAGAAGCCTATGAGTGTGCGAATCTGGATACAAATCCAGGCTCCACCATCACTCCGTTGTAACAGCAACCCAACGGGAACGCAAGTATGGGAACCACACTGCGCAGATTCAAGATTAGCATCTTGCTGGTGCACAAGGCCCAGTCTCTGCCAGAATGGCTCATATGATCTAAGAGTCCAAATCCTAAATGAGAAGGCCATATTTTGGCCATATTCTCTAGCCCAATTTTCACCAATGGAAATAGGAACCAGGATCAGTCCACTTAGATGTACTGACTGCATCATTCAGTCCGCACCACAAGGGGGCGATCTTATCCCCAGCCTACGGGTAAGGAATTTGGCTGGGAAGGGCTGAATGACCTGCTCAAGGTCACACATCTAGAAAGAGGCACCTTCAGGACTTGAATGAGATGACTTTAGTATCAATACCTGGGCTCCAAATCACCATGCTGTCTTGACCCTCCGCAACAAACCCTTCGCTCGACAAATGGGGATGTTAAGGCCCAGAAAGGCAAAGAAAGCTCCCCAAGGTCACACGGTCAATTGGCAACATAGCTGAGGCTGGCTAAGAGAAAAGAATCATTTCTTGCTGGATTCTTGGGAGACCCATACAGGAATAAGGTGTGAGGGGACAGGGAGGAAGATTAGAGCAAAACAAGAGAGTTGAAGTGAGGGAGTTAGAAGGAGAACCTGGATACCCGAGAAGACCCCAGCTCCAATGTAGCCCACCCTGGCAGCCCAGGTGATGGTGAGGGATGCAACTCACTTCTTCTGCTTCTTCTCCAGCTCATGGTTTCGACTTTGTTGGTTCTCTAGCAGGACGCGGGTGTCCTCCAGGTCACAGGTAAGATGGTGGCACTTCCTCTTCAGTTGGTGAGCCATCTTCTTGGCCCCATCATAAGCACTTTGCAGCTCCCCGAGCTGTAAGAGTAATAGAATGAATTACCTGGCTCTGTGGGCATGGAATGCGCTTTTTACTTTGTATTTCAAGGAGTTGCTATTTCCAAGGTGTGTAATGAGAAAACAGCAGATGCTGGAATGGGGAGACCCTGTCTTGACTACCTTCCTCCTGGGCCACCTCCAGGATGCTACTTTTCTGAGCCTCAGTTTGCTCAGAGGTAAAGTGGGGATAATTCCATCACTCTCTTAAGGTTGATTTTACTTTAAATCTCCAGCCAATGCTCCCACAGACTTTACCTACCCTGCCTCAACTTGATGACCCCCTGAGCCACCAGATAACTAATATCCCCACCAGCCGACACGATCGGAAGGGATATGTGAGGATTAGCCACAGAGCAGCCAAAATAACACACCTAAAAAATCTGACCTGGAATCCCAAGTGACAAGCCTTAAAGGTTAAAGCAGCAAATGGTACTTTGCATGGACTGAATTAACACCTGAATGCACATGGCCTTAAACAAACAAACATAAAGACTCTTGCATCTTCCTCCAGGAAACACTCTCCCAAATGTCCTAGTTTAGGTCTGGGAAAGAGCAGAGCATGCAACTCAGCACACTGGCTTTGAAGAAATGGCCTCATTACAGAATTGCTTTAAATAAGCAAAACTCTGAGTTAATGAAGCCTGTAATTCTAAATTCAGTATTTGAAGGCAAATGGGATGTTTTCTTATATTCTGCCGCTCAGAAAAGGTTGCAGTTTTATTACTTTTTAATGTATCATAAATATCCCCCTTCCCTAGGGAAACTGACTCAACTTTGTAATTTGTTATTAAAGAACTGGGCTGCTTTCCTGCAGTTGTCCATCTGTGTTTATCTATGGTTCAAGTGTCTCTTGAGGACCACGATGCAATGTTCATCTTGAAAGTGACCACTAAAACCATCACCACCAGCATAAAGGATACCAAGAGTCACTTCCATTGTTTATAAAATCCCACGTGATCTCACCCAGGCCCACCTCTGCAAGGCAATCACATGATACTTTTTGCTCACGTTGAGAATAGAATAGATACACAAATATAACCTCCACCCTATGGCTCTTATATCGAATGGGAGAGACTATGAAGTGCGTAGGCAATTACAGTACAGCATGATGAGGCCTATGTTTTGGGAGACAACTCAGGGACTCCCAACTCAATCTGCGTCAGCAAAGACTTTCTGGAGAGAGTGACATTTAAGCTAAGATCTTAAGAATAGTTGGAGATATCTAGGCAGGAGAGAAAAAGAAGATTGCTCTGGGAAGAAGAAATAGCATATGCAAAGTCCCAGAGGTGAGAAAGAATCAGACATTTTTGGAAGGAGAAAAAAAAAACGGAGTGTGGCTGGAATCAATGCTGTGCTGGAGTCGGCTGGTACCAATTTGAAAGAGATGCACAGAGCCAATTCTGTGCATCCCTTTCAAATTCCATGTTAGTGACATCACAATGGTAGTTTGAAATTGGCCATGCTGGGAGTATTTACACCAGGGAAATTGGCAAGTGCTACAAATCAGGGCTTTTTCTTTTTTCCGGAGTCATTTACTAGCACACAATTTGTTAGAGTGTGAACTGGTTAGAATGTAGATGAGGGATAGTTGGAGGCCAAAGAAGACAAGCAAAGAGACTAAACTATCTGTACATTCATCTAGAAAGGCTAGATAAGATTATATATATAGATAAGATTGCATTAGATTTGTAATGTCACCTTCAAGAAAGAAGGACATTTCAGGATATCAGAAATGCAGAGGATGCAAAGCCCTAACAATAATGGTGCATACTAATATTATGGCGGCGAAGATGAAGGGGAAGAACAGTTGATAGATCCAGAAATGTCCTTTAGGATAGAGGTTTGTGTTTCAATGTCTAGACAGAGACAGAAGACAAGGCTCTGGGCTCATGGAAGGTGAAGAGTTGGAATGAAGACCGTTGCACTGACAAACCCCTCAAAGAACTGCATGCACCTCAGTGAGAAGAGAAAATAAAAGCTCCACATCCTGGCCTGGAAGGTGGTAAGAAAGCTTGCTTTCACCCTGGATCTAGGTGGGGGAAGAAGTACTCTCATAAGAATTTTAAACCCCAGGTCTAAGCCTCATGTGGGTTTAGAGATCCAACTGACAATTTTTACACGCTGCAAAAAATCTGAGACCAAGAATTTAGCATGATCTCAGGGACTGCTGCCAAAGAAAGTGAAAAAGGGTTTCTTCTAGCAGAACACACCCATGACCCTGTTATCAAAGGGCTCCCATCAAAATCAATAGAATGTTAAAAAAAATTAAATCTCCTGCTGAAGATTAACTCACGATAAAAAATAGCTAAACACATACACAAAAATTCACTGGGAGAGAAACAAAAAAAAAAACATTCCACAATGCAGAACACCTGGGACTACTGCGGGAGGAGCAGAGAAACCTGTTGAAGATGAGCTCAAAAACAAAATTTACAAAACATGCAAGGAAAAAAATCCACCATGAGAGTCAGCATACTTTATGATCACAGAACAATCTGAAAGAGACTCTGAAACATTCCTTGGCTGCAGTGTGGCAGGTGGTTGAGAGGAGAGGCCAGAGGCAAGGAGGACAGCTAGGAGGTTGTTGCTTTGGTCTGGATGAGAGATGAAGGTAGCAGATTAGAACAGAGGCAACAGGGAAACGTGACAGTTTTAAGACCACTGATAATTATGTAATAGATAAGAAACATGAGTTAAAGTGACTTCCACAGGGTTCATGTAGAAATGGAACTGGAGCCGGGCGCGGTGGCTCAAGCCTGTAATCCCAGCACTTTGGGAGGCCGAGACGGGCGGATCACAAGGTCAGGAGATCGAGACCATCCTGGCTAACATGGTGAAACCCCGTCTCTACTAAAAAAAATACAAAAAACTAGCCGGGCGAGGTGGTGGACGCCTGTAGTCCCAGCTACTCGGGAGGCTGAGGCAGGAGAATGGCGTGAACCCGGGAGGTGGAGCTTGCAGTGAGCTGAGATCCGGCCACTGCACTCCAGCTTGGGTGACAGAGTGAGACTCCGTCTCAAAAAAAAAAAAAAAAAAAAAAAAGAAATGGAACTGGAACTCAGATATCCTGAGTTAATATCCATGTTCTTTACACCACAGAGCAGTCTCTGGATAGAAGATCCACATGTACAGACAATATTTTTCATGTCTCCCAGTGACCAGCATTTGTAATAACAGTGGAGATGGAGAAACCTGAAGTGGCCGGTATCCTCTTCCTCCCTCCCCAGGGTCAGCTAATACCTCGATCACCCACAGTGGAGGTGAGAGCTTGCCCACTCTCTGACACTTCTGTGGCCCAGACTATCCCCACATCTTACCTTTTGCTCCAGCTCTTTCCTGGCTGTCAGCTCCGAGTCCAGCCTCTCCTCGCATTGCTGCAGACGCTTTCTGAGGAACTCGTTCTCCATCTGAGCACAGTCGAAGCGCATTTGCCACTCGTCTGCTGTTTAACGGAGTCAGGGAGACCAGGATAAGAGGCCAAATGAGTGTAAGGCAAGAGTGAGAGTGGCTCTCCTCCACTTTCTTGGCTCTTGGCATGCAATTTCACAATATTCACAGAGCCCCTGAGCTTCAACCTTGGACCAAGAAACTATGCTTTAACTCTGAGTTTTAAATAACGCTTCCTTCAGGCAGTCTGTCCTGACCACCTCCAACTGTCTAAAGTTCTTGACTGCTCACTCTTCTAAGGTTGGTTGCCTTATACTGTTTAGTTGTCTCTATAAGTACATTCATATCTTCCCTTTTCCAAGGAAATTTCATAATCCTTAAGGGCAAGGGAGCTGTTTCAGTCATCTGTGAGTCCTTCACACCCTCTGGAAGAGTTCCCTACAAGCAGATTCCCATACATGTTGATACAAGCTCATGGATTGCTTAATGAACCTAATACAATAATCAGGTAAAAAGAGTCATCCTACTAGCCAAATTTATTGGGTTGTACAGAGTATATAATCATTGGCTGTTGGTCCAATTAACAAATAAGTAAATTAGCAATAATTCAAGACTACTAAACTGGTCAGAAGATGTCTCCACAAGATAAGATGGACACCAAATCCTTCGATTTGGTAAACATCTCAAAAAAATTATTGGCTGGTTTGATTAAAACTGTTAGACTGATTAGAATGGGTTATTTTAGGTTGATACATCTTATCTTTTGACTATCTGCATAATAGAATAATGCCCATTAAGTTAATGAAGCTGTGGAAAACATTCCACAAGTGGATGACCAAAGATAAAGACCATCCACTTATTCACCTATCATCCATCCATCTGTCCTTCCATCCATCCATTCACACACTCATTGAGCACACTACTTTGTACAAGATGCAAGGGATAGTGAAATGAATAAGAAGCCATATCCACCTACCTTCCAGAATAATCAAGCAGGGGAAACAAGTAAAAAGACAGCTGAAACCTAGTATGATCAGGGCTTTCATAAAGAAGCTTATAGAAATCGAGAACTCAAATTAATAAGACAACAAACTTGTTTTGTTCATCATTGTGTTCCCAGAGTATACTATAATGCCTAGCATTTGGTAAATGCTCGACAACTTCCACTGGAAAGGTGGATAATTGAATGGATAGGATGTTTGACTAGATGATAGGGTGGAGGATTAATGGATAAATAGTTGGTTGTGTAGGTGGAATAGTGGATGGATGGATGGATGTTACTGTAGACAGAGAAGTGGGTGCATGAGTGGATGAATGTATGGATTGAGAGATAAATAAATGGTAGGGTATATGGATAGGTGGGTGAGTAGATGGGCAGATGGGTAGATGGATGGATGGGTAGATGGATGGATGGGTGGATGGATGGATGGATGGATGGATAGATAGATGGATGGTAGGATTAAGTTCTTGAAAGAGGTGACCTCAATAGAGATTTCTACATCATTAACCAAATGAAGGATGGTATAATAATAAAGAGTTAAAGCTTGTTCAAGCTTCCACCAAGGTAAAAACATCATGATGGGAAAAGCACACTATCTCTCCACCAGGAAAACCCTCACAATCACAAGCAGCATGGCCTGCAAAAGTAAGAAGCAGCAGCAGAAAGCATTTCTGCAGCTTCCCATGTACTCTGTGCCATGATGTGCTATAGAGCAAGTGGCATGAGTGGGCAACACGAACAAGAGGGGAAACTGTTCTCCTTCAAGGCTCATCTCTACCTCCAATCTCCCTGCCCATGAGTGCCACCCTTAATCAACGTGTTTTCCTGAGTTTACCTGATCTCCCCATTTATTTTGCAAATATCTTGAGAGCAGGGCCCAATTAAAATTCCTCTGTAACCCCCACAGTGTCCAGCTCAGTGCTGAGTGCATATCATAAAAGGTTCTCTTTAAATATTTAGCCATGCATAAAGGAAAACATATTTTTTAAATAATTCACACTCCATCTTGAACCATAGTGATGGCTGTGGTACCACTGCAATGATATGATTAAAATGTTTTACTGCTTCTTTCAAATTTCCTATATTTTAGACATTTTCTATAATGAGTATGTATTACTTTCATAATGAAAAACAAAATATTTGTGGGTTGGCTTCTTGGAATGAGCATCCAGAGCTGAGAGCCCACATAGCATTGTGACTAATGTGCTCATGAGCTAAGCACATGTCCCCCTCTCATTAACACCCCAGTCTTAACAGAGGAAAACAAACTGGGAAGCATTATTTGGACACGAATCTCACGCAGATGGAACTGACACTGGCGTTCCTCTGGGGATTTTTTAGAAATTACCTCCAAGGCCAGAGATTGTCCCACCCTACTGATTCTATACCAACATGTTCCCCTCTCCCTATGTATACCCTACCTTGTTGGGTCTTGCTTTTAAGAGAGCCTCAAACTCATCTGTATTAACCTCCCCGGTAAATGCCTGCCACGGGGGTAGCCAGGATGGAAGAAGAACAAGAATTCAACAGAAAATAAATACGCATTGTCTCTTCTCCACAGACCCCTGATCTCCATTCCTCTGAGTGTCCCTGACATTTCAAGGGCACAAATTACCTGGACACACGGAGGGAATAATGCTGACATTTTATAGAAGCTGACACACTTGATATCCTTCTCACCCAACTCCATTAGGCTGGGGAGGCACAGTGACAAGCTGGCAAAGACGTCACCGGGCCATCCAATCACAAAGTCTCCAGGAAACTGTGTAAGAAGGACACCCCCAGAAACTCCTGGCATGACTGAACAAATGTATAACATCCCTGGTTAAAACCAAGAGTCCTCTTGCCTTCTCGCCATTCAGTAACTGTTGAGTGTCTGACACTGCTTTACCCTCTGTGAAATGGGGAGAGCTGTAGTTTCTGTTCTGCAGGTTGCTATAAGGATGGACTATGATCTCATTATTCCTCATAATAATAACGGTAAAGCAGCTATTAGCTATTCATCACTCTATGCTATACATGTGGCTAAACATTTTCTATCAATTATTTAAGCCAACCTCCATTTGAAAGAGGAAGAAACTGAGGCACAATTTCTTTGCCCCAAAATCCAAATCCAGAAATACAACTTCATAGGTTCCAACTTTTAACCACTAGACTGCCTTCCTCAAAATTTATGTCCTATTTTTATTTGTATTTTTTTGAGACAGAGTCTTGCTTTGTCACCCAGGCTGAAATGCAGCATAGGTCTTCCAGGCTTAAGCAATCATCCCACCTTAGCCTCCCAAGTAGCTGGGACTTCAGGCGCAGGCCACCACACCTGGCTAAATTTTAAAATTTTTTGTAGAAATGGGGTCTCACTATGTTGCCCAGGCTGGTCTTAAACTCCAGAGCTCAAGCAATCCTCCCACTTCAGTTTCCCAAAGTGCTAGGATTATAGGTGTGAGCCACCACGCCAGGCCTCTCAAAATTTATTTTTAAAATATTCACATAAACATAAAAGTACCTTGCCTATAAAGCCACTATTTTAAAAACATTATTTGCATTAAAACTAAATGCACATATCATACGGATAATTTGCTATCTAGGATATTGCTGGATTGTCTGATCAATATCTGCTTATTCCATTAGACTGTAAGTTCCAAGAGAGTAACACTGTGCCTGTTTGCTCTGCCAGAGTCGCAGTCCCTCATGCGATGTCTAGCACCTAAAAAGTGCTCTATCTATGAGTGACTGAATAAATGGAAAAGACAACTTCGTCCATCAGCTTCCAGCCCCAAGGGTCCCAGGCTGCTCACCTCCTCCAGCAGGATTCCTTTCCAAGTCATTCAGCTGAATTTTCTGCTGGGCTTCTTCCAACTGTTTATTCACGTCTCCCAATTTTTTCTGGACTTGTTCATGCTTGCTCTAGAAGAAATGGCTCAAGGTCCAAACTGGAGCTGGACAGAAGACCTGGGCTGGTCATCTTACCCATGGTGCTTCCAAGGCTCGGATTGGCCACCCTCTGCACAGTCCCCTGAGCCATGCAGAATCCAGGACCATGAGCTAGCCACCTTTGGCACATTTCTCACCAAATCACCTCCAAGGCCAAAGACTGTCCACCTTCTACACAATCCTCTCCTATTTGGCTCTCCAGTCAGGGACTATCCACCCATAACACTCCCAAGGCCAAGCCTTAGGAGACCTAAGTGTCCCCCAGGACCTTGAGCCCAGCAGTCAGTCAATCTGTGCATCTTGCTTAAGCATACTGATCCCCAATGAGAGGGTCGGGGGACAGACCCAACCATTTTTAGCCACCGTGTTCAGCCACCCCTGGCCACCCCTGACCACTCACCTTGAGCTCCTGGACCTCCCGGAAGGCCTGTAGCCGCTCTGCCCGCTCACTCTCCAGCACCTGGCAGGCCACATCACCTTTGAAGCGCTCATCAGCCAGCTCAGTGGTCAAGTCAGCAATCTGGGACGGGGAATGGGGCGATCAAGGAAGGGTCACTCAGTGGAGCCACCAACCCTTCTCTCCCCATGCACTGGACCACCTTTGGACAAATCACCAGCTATCATGGGAAAACAACCCTTAAGTATAATCAAGTGGTTAAGAGGATGGACTTCAGAATTTTATTGGTCTTGATGTGGTAGAACTCTTGGTCCAACACTCACTAGCTGTGTAACTTTACACCAAGCAGGATGCCTTGCTGGTTCTCAGTTTTCTCAGACTTAAAGGGGGAAAAACAACTTATGTCATTATTTTGAGGATTCAAGGAGATAATCCATTGAAAGGTTAGCACAGTGGCTGGCACGTAGTAAGTGCTCAGTTTTAAACATGGCCATTTTAGTGGAATCTCTTTGTAACCAGCTTTTAGCAAATCATCTCACTGGATGTACCAACACTGTCCCTCAGTAAGACACACTGAGGGATACCCACAGCACCAGAATGCTCTCCGCCAGACCACCTCTCTGCAATTCTCCATGGCCCATCTGCCCCTAGCAGGTGACAGCATGCACATCCAGCATCAGTGTGTGTGCTCCCAAACTGTTTTTGCCTGTTGCATTTTTACCGTAGCTATCTATTCCGTTTGCTACTACATAAACTTATAGAATATGGCTGGACAGAGTTTCCATGAACACTAGGTTGAATGCCTCGGAAGGAATTAATAAAGGTAAGCTGCTTTTAGAAAATGCTGCCAAATAGGCATTGCAACAACTAAAGAGAAAGTCGAAGTAAAAAATTAGGTTTTTGTATCCAAATTACTTTGCCATTGGCTCTGTTTTAAAGAAGCCACAATTGGAAATCATACAGTTGTATATTACGAGTGTGGTTTGAGAAAGAAAGAATCAATGGGTCCTGCCTCAGAAATGCAGTGATTTCAATTATACATGTAATTAATTTTAAAATAGAATTTTTTAAACGAATTCCCAGCTGCACTGAATTTTTTTTTTCTGATTAACTGACCAGCCACCGATGCCAAATGCCACAGGGCTTCTGTGGCATTACTGTTCCAAAATGAAGCATTCAGGGTTTGAGGATATGGCAGAATACGTAGGGGAGAAATATATGAGTGGAGTGTTTGTGGCTAAGAGGCAGAGAAACCTCTTATGGGAGGCAGCGGAATTGTAAGAAAAGAAAGAGGTAGGGTGCAAGGTTCGAGTCCAGGCTCAACAACTAACACCTTGGACAATCCCTCCTGCTCTGGAGCCTTAGTCACTTGAGCTGTAAAATGCATTGAATTAGGTGTGGTCACATGTCCTCTTGCTGCAAATTTTGCATGTGAAGATGTTAGAACGCCTCACTCTTTCATCGGACCCTCTGCATCATGACTGATATTTAGGGGCAACTCTGCATTATTTTGACTGAGAAGGTAAATAGTTCTTACAATGAGCAATGTAGCTGCCCTTCCTGAGCTAGCCTCTTGGTAGCTTAGGCAGGCTCAAAATTTATTCAGCTGTCCTATGAAGAAGGAAGATGCAGATCTATGTTCTGACATAAAAAAATAAATATCCCCAAGAAATATTGCCAAAGGGAAAAAAAAAAAAGGCAAATTTGCAGAATAGAATGTTTGGTGTCATCTCATTTTTGTTTGCACAGAACAAAGCACTCCCAAACTGTTAATTGGGATTTTTTTTTTTTTTTTCCTGGAAGGATGATGGGATCACAGGGAACTCCAGTTTTCTTGTGATGCATTTCTGTATTGTTGTTTTTTTAAACTGATTTTGTAATGAGAAAACAAAACAAAATATCTTTCAAAAAGAGTGAAAAAAAAAAAACAAAACAAAATCTGAGGCTGCTCTGTGCATTCCATGCTCCCCATCTGTTTCACTTCTCCAGCCCATCTGCTTCCCACCCTGTTGACCGCATCACCAACTGCTGAGACCAAAATGCACATTTTAATAGACACAGAGGAGAAAGAAGGCTTGGGGGAAGCACTGCAAAGTCACATCACGCGTAAATGGCAGAACTGAGATTTTGAACTCAGACCAGTCAGATCCAAGTCAGGACCTCCAGTTAATTAATGAGGGACTCTCCTAGGGTGCTCCTGGTTGTCTCCAGCATGGAGCTTTCTCTTGCTGTTCCTTACACTGTGCACCGGGGAAGTCCTTACGTGGCAATGATCTCGGAGAGTTGTTAAAATGCAAATTCTAGGGCAGAGCACGATAGCTCATGTTTCTAATCCCGGTGCTTTGAGAGGCTGAGGTAGGAGGATCACCTGAGGCCAGGAGTTCAAGACCAGCCTGGGCAACATAGCAAGACCCTGGCTTTACAAAAAAGTTTTTAAAAATTAGCCAGCTGAGATGGTGGGTGCCTATAGTCCCAGCTGCTCTGGAAGCTGAGGCGGGAGGATCACTTGATCCCAGGGGTTCTAGGCTGCAGTAAGCTATGATCACACCACTGCACTCCAGCCTGGGTGACAGAGTGAGACCCTGTCTCTTAAAAAATAAAAGAAAATGCAAATTATAGGACTCTCAGACCCCTAAACCAGGATCTCTAAAGCATAATTCAGGAATCTACATTTCAACTTGCTCCAGGGTGATTTTTATGGACAATAAAATGTAAGAATTACTGCCCTAGAAACTGCCAGGATCTCCTCCTAATTTTGGCCTCACACTTGGATTTGGAGGGGTTAAATTTGGTTACCTGTGCAAGATCATTCTTGCTGCAAGAGTGCTGATTTGCACTGGACACATGATACAGGGTGGTGCAATCCAGGAATGCCCCAGGTCACACCCCTAACCACCATCCTTGAAATCAGCATTAATTCCAAGCACCAGGATTGTGTTCTCTCCACCTTAGCCAATTAGTGTGAAATTTAATTTATGCTAATCGGCCTGAGCAAGGGGAGCACACAACTAATTTGATGCGTTCATTTTGAGTTTCACAGAACCCAGAGGCTGGAGCCCAAAGGACAAGTAGTATTTTCATGCTGGGGGGAATGACACATGCTTTTCATGGAGACAAGTGGCCCCTGACCTTCCTCTGTCCCCACAAATCCCTATCCCTTCCCACACCATGGGGCACAGCAGCTTTGGAGCAAGGTGAGGAGCAGGCACCGTGCTCAGACCTGTCAGGGGATTGCAAATTGAAAACCAATTTAATGAAGGGGGGAGTCTGGTCTGCAAACCCAGAAGAGTCCTTGCAGATTCCTCAAGAACCAATTAACTAGAAATTACCTTGAAAACCTCTCCAGATCTACCACTTGGCCAAATCAACAGAAATATTCTTTCTATTGAGGGACAATTACTCCAAGGGTCTGCCAGAGAGAAGGGGACAGGAATTAATATGTTTGTTGTATATTTTGTATAGAGTGGAACAGAAAAAATACATCCTGTGCATTGGCCTTATTGGCAGCTTGGGAGAGCAGTGAGTAACTGGGATTTCACGGATGTTAAATACTGGACACACATGGGGTCTCTGGGACTGTCACTGTTGCTTGTTATTCACGGATCCACCAAGCACTATGCGAGCACTTGTTGTGTGCCAGGTCCTGTTCTGAAGGACCGCACTGGCCGGTCAGAGAGATAAATAAACCATAGGGGCACACACGGGTCTTGGCTTGATCCTGTCCTCAGCTCTTATATTCACAGACTCCCAAGCCCAAAAACCATCTGACCTGCAGACAGCAGGAAACAGCAACTTTTCGCTTTCCTCCTGTAATTTGCAATTTGCACAGAAAGATCTGTTCATTATAACCCCTTATGTGAGAAACAGCTCACACTCTTGAAATGCTGAGGATAGGTATGCACTGAGCACTTGGCATATCTGCTTTAAGCCCTTCAAATATCTTATGAGAAGGGCATTTTTGTTATTCCCTTTTCACAGAACAGGAAACTGAGGAGTTGAGAGAGCGAGTGATTTGCTTAGGATCATAGCTGGTAAGTAGCAGAGGTAGCCCAGCTCGGGCTGCCTGACTCCCAGCACCTGGCTCATAACAACTCTGCTATTTTCTGTCCCACATCTACCATCTGACCCTTTCTTTAACCTCCCTCACCCCTCTGGCATCTGGACGTTAGTAAAGTAATTATCCACCTGGAACAAATCAGACAGCCATAGCCCAGAGAGCTGAGATTAAGTAGCCAGTGGGTACAGATCAAAGAGCAAGTAAGATCTGGACCTCAACCACCCTTACTGGGCACTTTGGCCAAAGAGAGCCTGGGTGGATGCCCAGTGGAAGGGGAGTCCCCACTCCCATCCCCTTCAACCTGAGTGATGAAAAGACAAAATGAGGCAGTAGATACAGGACCAGTGCAACTGCAGCACCAGCAGGCTTGTGGGATGTTTGTCAAGGAGATTAAGCCATGGCTTCATTCTCATGGTACTGCCCCAGAGTTGCCTCAGTCAGCAGGGGAAATTCAGAACAAATCTGCAGCTTAGTGGCAGGCTCCCGGGTTCCCCAGAGATGCCTGGTGGGCACCAGTTCCAGCCCTCTGCTGTGCATCCCAGCTGGGTTCACCACTCGTTACTAAGTAATAGTAACATAGAATAACCATAATAATAACCAGCGCCACCACAGAGAGTGCTTACCACATGCACAGGTTTACCCACAGAATGCTCACAATGCTGAGAAGTGGGTACTGATGTTGTCTCCAGGTGGCAGATGGGGAAACTGAGGCACCAAGGTACAAACACTCACCCAAGGACACCAGCCAGGTGGTGGCTACTTAACCACGCGGCCAAACTGACTCTTGAGGATTCAATGAATATGGGTCGACTGAACGAATAAGGGCATGACAGCAATTCATACATGGGAAGGCTCTATAGGCTCTGGATATCAGTGGGAATGGGTCAATCTTGTAAGAATGCCAGCAGAAACGTTATGCCTCTGAGCTGGGCATATGAGGGTGACACACCACCCACTGGCCTTGAGGGTCCCTCTAGAAAGAAGGGACAGTTATGGCCTTCTGGGGGCTTTAGAAGGGGGTTTCAAGGGCGACTAGGGCCCCCCAAGTGTTTCAGCAGAAAGAGGAAATAATCCTAAGATCACGACACCCACATACCCCTGGAATGTCCCCTCACCTTGTCACCTGGCCAGCTCCTGCTTATCCTTCAAGCCTTCTCCTCTGTGAAGCCCTCCCTGACCCCACTTCCCACCTAAGTAGATGCTTCTCCTCTATCACAGTCTGTTCAGAGTTGGCCAGCCCTGGGTTCAAATCACAGTTCTGCCATTCACCAGCTGTGTGATGTAGGGCGAATCACTTCAGCTCTTGGGGCTTCCCTTGCCTCATCTATAAGATGAGGATACTAACACTTTTCTCACAGTTTGAGTTAAAGGTAAAATTAGATAATGCAGGTAAATGCTCACAATGCTGAGAGGACTTATCACAGCAGCTGGCACAGAACATCACTCATTAAATGTAATGTTTCTCATTAAATTCAGTATGACTCCATTCATTCACTGAATTTGCATTGAATGCTTTGTGCTAGACACAGAAGGGTATAAAACTGTCTAAGATGTGTCATTATCTTCGAGGAATTCACTCTACTGGGGGGGAGGGTGAACACTTTTAAAAATACATTTATTGGTAATAGTGGTGATGTGGCTTGCTAGATAGCAGGCAGTGTTATAACTGTTATGAAGTAATGATTACCACTGCCATTTTACTGATGATGAAACAAAGGCTAAGAGACTTGAAGAATTTGCCCACAGTCTTATAGCAGTAAGGGTATAAAGTCAATCATCTGGAACTCAAGCTGGCTCAACCCTCTGCCCTCCAAACCGGACATACAAGGTCAGGTCACTGTATTCATTCCTTACCTCGTACCCAAATTATTTATCTGTGTTACAAGACAGGTAGAGAAGAGATTATGGACTCGGTTTTGTATGGGCAAACTGAGGCACACAGTCAGAAAGAATACACCACCTGTTCTTTAGCAGAGAGGTCTTCGTTACTTCCAACAGGACCATCTATGAATATGACCACCATGCCTCTGCCACTGTCCACCAGGAGACCCTCCCCAGCATGTCCCAGCAGTGAAGGCTCAACAGATCCTAATAGCCTAAGACAGATAAGAAACCACGCTGTCTAATTTCCCCCTGGGAGTTAGGGAGCTACCCGTCCAGTTCCTCACAGAAGCATCACACTGTGGCAGGACCAGGGAGCAAGGAGTCAGGAGACCTGGGATGTGGTCTGGGCTCAGTCACCAGTGATCACATGACCCCAACAAGTCACTTTCCTACCCCCTGCTAGAGACAAGCTGGAAGCCACACTGATGACCCATGATCAAACTCCCTCAGCACTTTGCAAACAGACTTTCTGACCTATGTACACCTCCAGTCCCCGTCGGTGGATTGTCTCCACAATGTCTTACCAAAAGCGAAGCCTCTCAGGCTAATGAGGCCAGAAATCAGGAGTGCATGGGCCTGTCTTTTGCCATAAATAAGGTCTTGGGGGGAAATCCAGAACCTACTCCAGAGGGGTGGGGGAAAACACCCCACCTCATTAGATATCCCGTGTGCTCCCCAAACCTTACAGGTGCTTCCAACAAGAAGACCAGCGCTGCCTTCTTATGAAAATAAAATAAAAAAAAAACCCCAGTTTGCACCAAGGCAGATTTTGCATGCTTGAAGCGTATTTATAGCCAGCTTCTTAGCGGCTCCTCGTCTCCTCTTCTTCAAATGAAGCACTTAAATCATTCTGCAATAATGTTGTCTTTTTAATAAGCCTAGTCAAATGGAGTTTTCACTGACGAGACACAACATGTGTTAGCAATGTGGATAGTACTGTTTCTCCCGCTCCAGAGACAAAGGGGTGGCATGCAGAGGCCATGAACCGCAGCACGGGTGTCTTCATAATGCACGGCTCTGGAAGGGTTGTCTGCTCCTTGTCTGTTAACAGAAATTCCCTCCCAAGAAAGCCGATGCACGTGGAAGAAGATATCTTCTAGCTGTTCTCTGGCCTAATGTGTCTCAAAGTGTGGTCCCAGGACAGGCACCTTTAGCATTCGAACTTGTTAGAAATACAGCCTGCCCAAGGCCACGCCAAGCCTACTGATTCAGAATCTCTAAGGCTGGAGTCTAGCAATCTGTATTCTGAGAAGTCTTACAGGGCATTCTGATACATTTGCAAGTGTGAGAACCACTGCTCTAAAGCAACGTCACCCGCCGAATCATGATCACCTAGGGGCTGGAGGGCTCCCCACCCCCCCATACCAAGACCCTCCTCTTGGATCAGACCCTCAGGAGGTGGACTGGGGAAGATACAGGACTAACAGCTCCCCAGGTGACTAGGATGCTCTTTAAAGTGTAATTACAGGCCTGGTGTGGTGGCTCACGCCAGCGCTCTGGGAGGCCAAGGCAGGAGGATTGCTTGAGCCCAGGAGTTGGAGACCAGCCTGGGCAAAGAAGTGAGACCCCTGTCTCCACCAAAATGGAAAAAAATAGCCAGGTATGGTGATGCACACCTGTGGTCCTGGCTACATGGGAGGCTGAAGTAGGAGGTTCGCTTTAGCCCAGGAGGTTGAGGCTGCAGGGAGCTGTGTTTACTCCACTGCATTCCAGCCTGAGCAACAGAGTAAGATTCTGTCTCAAAAAATAAAAATAAAAATTAATTAATTAACTAATTAAAAAAGAGTAATGACCTCTTGAATATAAGGCATGCTATTTGGGTGGTGGTTGCACTAAAAGCCCAGATTTCATCACTATGCAATACATCCATGTGAAAAAAAAAACTGCCATTGTACCCTCTAAAACTATTTAAAAATTTTTTTTAACATAAAAGCAACCAACATAAACCAGTAGTAGCATTGGAAGTTGGGGAAGATGAAGTGGGAAGGGAGAGAAAGATTTGAGAAAGATAAAGTCATCATAATACTCAGTCATCAAATGTGCTTCCTGGATAAAGCACTGCTTTGACTTCAGTTGATTCATTTTTGATAGAAGTGACATCACGCTTTTGGCTTGCAGTTCAGGATGATGGTACCAAAAGTGCTCCTACCCAATCCCTTCTCGATTACTGTGTGAAGATTGCTGAAGTCATCCTTTGCTAAATCCCTTAGTGCCCCTTTTATGAGAATCCATGGAATAAATTTCCCTAACACCTCAATACCCAGAAAAGTTACTTATCTCATGCAACAGGTGTTTCTTTTTCTTTAATCTACATGCAATATGTCTATGAAATATCTTGTTTCCCTCTTAGCTTTGGCTGCTAGGAAGCTCAGTGTCGGATTTTTCAGCCCAACTTTAATGCTTCTATTTGACCATTCTTTATCTATCCTGTGCCAGGGACTGGGATTATTTGATGAACAGGGATGAAAGCAGGGATTATTGATCCCTGTTTTAAGGGTTTCAGTCTAGCTGGGACAGAGATACAGGAGGTCACTAGGAAAGAGTCAATTAATCCTGTGAGGGGAAATGACAAGGCTAGTGGTAGCACAGAGTAGGGCCCTAACTCACCCTTAGAGTGTTGAAGAGGGCTTCTCAGAGGAAGTGCCACCTAAAATGAGTGACAAGCGATGAAGAGGTATTAACCAGGTGAAGAGGAGGAAGGGAGTGTTCCAGGCAGAGTGAACAGCACACGTGAAGGCTATGAAATGAAAGGGCATCCAAGGCCAAAGATGGATTTCCATTTTCTACCTCTTCGCCTGGCTTCATACGCTCATCAACTCTTACTTCCCTTTGCTCTGGCTTTCTTCACTTTTAAATTTTATCTTAATTTTTCAAGGCCCCATACATCTTGTTGTAACCATGATACAAGCAAAGAGTTAAAGAGGCTGAGCCGAATATGCTGTAGGTGTTGGCATTTGTTTGCTTGGTTCAGGTTGCAGAAGCCTGAGCCTCCACCCTTCCTTCTCCAAGTGTCCCATAAACTGCAGCTCCGGATGCTAAAGATGTTCATCTCTTCCCTGCACATCTCCCCCAACAACTGATGCATGGCAAATCCGACCTGACAGTTCGTGATTAATGACTACCTCAAATGTCAGCTCAGTGGGAAGGAATTTCCACAGGGAAGTCCCTGATATTCCTAACCTGCCCACAGCTCTCCGATTTTTCACTTCCGCTGTTCTACTCATTGTTGCTGCCGGCGAGAGGTCAGACAGCTTGCTCTCGCAAGACATGAATGAGACATCAGGCACGTGTGTGTCATTTCTTCTCCCCCTTACAGTCTTTTGCACAAGAGGAGCACAGGCTCAGGGTGCATCTCAGCCCAGCCTCTCCTAACTCTCTGTGTGGATGTGGTCCTTCCTGCAAGGAGCAAGGCTTCTGTCTTCTCCCTGGCCGACTCTACGGTTGACACTTTAATGTGGGGAGAAGGGACACAATCTTACAGGGAAGATGAGAAGCAACAGAAAAGAGATCGCCTCCTCCCAAACTTCATTCCACATCCCCACGTGAGCCATCTCAGGCTCAACTTGGGTTATCAATATGGGAAGAAGAGTATGTTCTATTGGCTTAATCATAAATCCATTTATAGTTACCATTGTCCATCAACCAAGCCAAACAATATTATAAGCAAGTAATAACAACACAAGGTGCTCTCGGGTGTAGAAAGCTTTAAATTTTGTCCTGGACTGACAAATATTATCTCACATTGCCCCAGGACCTTAGCACCTGCCATATCTACTCTTTCTACCAGATCTGCATATAGATTACAGCAAATCATTCGGATCTGGAATCAAACATCCCCTTCCATGGAATTCTTCCTTGACCACTTAGGTAAATAGAGCCCATGCTCAACCTCCATCACTGTCACCTCCTTCTGCTTCACAGCCATAGCACTTCATGATCTGTGACAAGCTTGCTTGTGGTCTGTTGTCTCCCTCTATTGGCCTGGAGACCTTGTGTAAGGACAGGGACTTTACCTCCTTCCTAGCTCTATCAAGGTGTCCAGTCAAATGTCTAACACATGGGAGATACTCATATGTATTTGTTGAGTGGGTGAAAACGTGGGTTTAATTTGGTCTTTAACAGAATCCTTGGAGGTACCCAGAGCTTCATGGAGAAACAGAGCTGAGAATAGGATGAAGCATGTAAAACACTTACCTAGGGTGCAACATTTAAGGAGGCACCCAAAAAAACCAAAAAAACTCTCAGAAATCAAGATAAATGATTTTAATTCAATATTTAAAAAATCTCAATTAGTCAAAAAATCCACGATGAAGAAAACATCAACATTTTAAATAAAGATCGGTTCACACTGTATAGGATGCTTACTTGCCTCACCCTAATCGTGGCCTACAAATTTTGCATTTACTTAAAATGTTGATATTTTGTTCATCAGGGATTTTTTTTTTTTTTGCATTACTTTACAATTTTAAAATATTATTTATTTTGCTGAGTTTTTTGGTGACCCTTTACATTTTAATCCTTAGATAAGTGCCTCCCTTTCCCCAGTCCTGAAAGTCTACATGGAACAGCAGGTTTTCCTCGAAAAGCTCCTCTTTGGTCTAGCCATGGCTTGCTGACCACATGCAACATAATAGCACATAATATGATTTGGCCGTGTCCTCGCCCAAACCTCATAACAAATTGTAATCCCTAGTGTTGGAGGAGGGGCCTCGTGGGAGGTGACTGGATCATAGGGACAGATTTCCTCCTTGCTGCTCTAGTGATAGTGAGTGCGTTCTCACGAGATCTGGTTGTTTAAAAGCGTATAGCACCTCCCCCTTCTCACTCTTCCTTCTGCCCCAGCCATGTAGGACGTGCCTGCTTCCCCTTAACAATCCACCATGATTGTAAGTTTCCTGAGGGCTCCCCAGCCATGCTTCCTGTACAGCCTGTGGAACCCTCAGTGAATTAAACCTCTTTTCTTTATAAATTACCCAGTTCAGATATTTCTTTAGAGCAGTGAAAGAATGGACTAACACAGCATATGACTTTGTCTAGAAGTCTGTCTCTAATTTGCAGTGACTTTCTTGGAGCAAGAACTGTCTGGTTCATGTAGTCACTCCCAGCCCACGAAATCAACACCCAACTAAATAAAGCAAGCATAGGGAATGCAGTCACACATTCAACCAACATAACCTTCTCCAGTCACATGACCATATCCCAGGTAACCCTTACTCTGAATTTGGTGTTAGATTCCCATAAATACAATGACACCATAAGTATACAAGGATATACCCCTAATCAATCAAGTATTCTTCTGTAACTGAATCATTTTCCTTTGGCACTATGTTTGCAAGAGCAATCCATGTTGATACACATTTTCTAGTTTAAGGATCAGGAAACTTTTTCTGTAAAGATCCAGAGGGTAAATGTTTTAGCTTTCACAGGCCACATGGCAGGGCTGAGTAGTTTCAGGTTGCAACTGCTCAGCCCTGCCATCGTAGCATGAAAGCAGTCATAGACTACACATAAAGGAATGAGCATGGCTGTGTTCCAATAAAACTTTATTTACAAAATCTGGTGGTGCATTGAATTTGGCCAGTGAGCCACAGTTTTGCCTGTCTCTTCATTCATTTTCACTCTTGGGAGTTCCAGTTTTTACTATCACAAAACATATTAACCTATTCTCGTATTAATAAGCTCCCGTTTAAGTGTTTATTTTCCTGTGTTTACATTCCTCCAACACAACAAAGCCTGTTGCTATGAACTTCTTGTATTTTCACATATTCATGGATAAGTTTCTCTAGCATAAATACCTAGAGGTGGAATTGCCAGCCACAGGGCATGGACAGGTTCAACTTTCACAAATAATGCCAAATTGCTCGAGAGTGATGAGATCAATTTATGACCCCATCAGCGGTAAATAAGAATTCCCACTGCTACACAGCCTTGTCAACACTTGGCTACACCACACTCTTTGATTTTTCCAATCTGATGTGTGAAACAGTACCTATTAAGGTGTTAATTTGCACTTCCTAATTGCTAATTAGATTGAGTGTCTTTTTATGAGTGTATTGGCCATTTGAATTCCTGAACACTTGAACTCTTGAAACAAGATTCCCTTACTTGGGAACTGCCCATTCATATTATTGGCCTATACTTGTTGTTTTTCTGTTCTTTTTGTTTTTGTTTTTGTTTTTTTTTGAGACGGAGTCTCCCTCTGTTGCCCAGGCTGGAGTGCAGTGGCCAGATCTTAGCTCACTGCAAGCTCCGCCTCCCGGGTTCACGCCATTCTCCTGCCTCAGCCTCCCGAGCAGCTGGGACTACAGGCGCCTGCCACCTCGCCTGGCTATTTTTTTGTGTATTTTTTAGTAAAGACGGGGTTTCACTGGGTTAGCCAGGATGGTCTCGATCTCCTGACCTCGTGATCTGCCCACCTTGGCCTCCCAAAGTGCTGGGATTACAGGCTTGAGCCACCGCGCCCGGCCTGTTTTTCTGTTCTTGCTGGATTCTTCCAATTGATTTGAGGAAGCTCTTTACATATTCTGGACACTCTTTTCCAGTTTGCAAATTCCTACTCCAAGTAAGTAATATATCTTCATTTTATGCTCGGATAAACAAAAGTTCATTATTTGAATATAGTCAAATTTGTCATTTTTTCCCTATGATTTGCGTTTTTGTGACTTACTTAAGAAATTCTCCCCTTTGGAACCAGGTGACATGAGTTTGAATCTCAGTTATACTTGCTGGTTGTGCAGCCTCGAGGAAGATACTTAATATCCCAGGGCCTCAATTCCCTCCACTGTAAAATGAGTTCAATAACAGTATGTGCCTCACAGGTAATTCTGGAGTGCTTGTAAAGCAATTAGCACACTTGCAGGCATATCATTGTTCTCCCCCTTAAACGGATCTCACATACATAAAGAACCCCACAAGGACCCAAGAGGAGGGATGGGGATACCTTGCTTTCTAGCAGATCTGTATTCTGCCGGAGTTCATTCCGCAGCTTCTCTGATTTTTCTAGCTTCCGTCTTAGCGTTGTAAGCTCCTCCTACAAAAACAAACACGTTAACAGAAACCATTCCAGACCAGAGATTAAGTTCCACCTGTGTTAGGAGTGAGCAAAGGGCACAAAGTTTCAGTGAGAAGGAATAAACCTTAGCAATCTATTGCACAGAATGGTGACTATAATAAATAATGATGCACTGTATATTTCAAAATTGCTTGCAAAAAGTAGGTTTTGGCTGGGTGCGGTGGCTTGCACCTGTAATCCCAGCATTTTGGGAGGCTGAGGTGGGTGGATCACCTGAGGTTGGGAGTTCGAGACCAGCCTGACCAACATGGAGAAACCCTGTCTCTACTAAAAATATAAAATTAGCCAGGTGTGTTGGTGCATGCCTGAGATCCCAGCTACTCAGGAGGCTGAGGCAGGAGAATCACTTGAACCCGGGAGGCAGAGGTTACGATGAGCCAAGATACCACCATCGTACTCCAGCCTGGGCGACAAGAGTGAGATTCTGTCTCAAAAAAAAAAAGTAGGTTTTAAGTGCTTTCACTACAAAAAAATGATAAATGAAGTGATGGATTTGCTAATTAGCTTTGCTTAATCATTTCGTATTGTAAACATATATCATCACATCACATTATACCCCACAAATATGTACGATTACTCTTTGTAAATTAAAGATGAAAAAAAAATTTTTTAAAGAGTGGTTGGGGAATGGAGTGAGTAATTCAGCCAGCATCCATGAAGATACCCAGGTGCTAGGTTCCAACAAGAGACTTTTCGTTTCACCACTTCCAAATTTCAGTGTCTCTGTTCATGCAAGTCTGGTCCAGCCCAGCCCTGTCTAGGGGCTGAACACAAATAATCAGAATGAGTCCCTTGCTTTGCCTGAGGCTGGGTATGCCCAAGTGTGGACACTGTGCTCACTTCATTCTCCAGGGATTGCCTTTCTGCCAGTGGCTCAGCACTGTGCCTATGACAGCACCATTCAGAAGCTGCTTCACTGCCCACCCACAGCAGGCAGGTGGAATGAACTATGGAGCAGACACACAAAGGAAGGCTATGCAGCCATAAAGAGAGAACAAGGAAGAGCTCCACAAGAATGGAAACGGCAAGATTTTCAGAATACCTTTCAAGTAAAAAATAAAAGTCGAAGAAGAATATAGTTTTTTTTTTTTTTTTTTTTTTTTTTTTTTTTTTTTTTTTTTTTTTTTTTTTAGATGAAGTCTCACTCTGTTGCCCAGGCTAGAGTGCAGTGGCGCGATCTCAGCTCACTGCAAGCTCTGCCTCCCAGGTTCACGCCATTCTCCTGCCTCATCCTCCCAAGTAGCTGGGACTACAGGCAACCGCCACCATGCCCGGCTAATTTTTTGTATTTTTAGTAGAGACGGGGTTTCACCGTGTTTGCCAGGATGGTCTCAACCTCCTGACCTCATGATCTGCCCGTCTCGGCCTCCCAAAGTGCTGGGATTACAGACGTGAGCCACCGCGCCCAGCCAGTATTCTACTTTTTATGTAAGAAATATAAGAACTAAATGTGTGCGTGTATTTCCTAATTTTTGCAAAATAATAACAACGAAAAGCATGAACCAGAAACCAATTGAAACAGTTATAAAAGATAGGTGGTGACAGGAAAGAATGATAGAAAAAGAGTGTTGTCTGAGAGGTAAAAAAAATAATAGTAATAAATAAATAAATAAAAGACTCAAAGACTGCCCAGTGAGCTTCTCTGGGTTAAGTACTGAGTGTTCACGAACCCCTCTGTGTTGATGGAGGCAGAGGAACATCTGGAAGGGGCATCAAGGCTGTTAGGCTGAGCATTCCAAGATCAAGAATGTTCAGGAATAGGGGCACAGGGTCCTGGATGCAAGCAGGAGGAGGGGGGTGTGGGGAGCAGCCACTCAACACCTTTTCTGCCACATTGACTGACCTCCTTGGCTCGGAGCTGCTCATTTCCAATGGTGGCACTAAGTAGGGGCCGGAGGGAACCAAGGAGCTGCCACCATGGCCAGTCCTTGACTGCGAGGAACACAGCCACATTCTTCTGGATGCACTGCGCAGCCAGTCGGCGAATCTGCAGGGAAGGAGAACACAGACTGGAGGGTCCTTTCCAATCCAGGTGAGGATAAAGGAAGGAGAGGAGGCAGAGGGTAGCAAAGGGGCTGGAGGAAGTGGGGTTATTTCCTGGTGGAAGAGACTGGATACCTTAAAACACACACACACACACACACACACACACACACAGGCTTCCTTTCTTGTAGTCCTTTTGATAAGTCAGGCTCTCTGCATCAACCATGATGCCATAATTTAGTCTTGCATGGCCAAATAATACTAGCAGAAAGAGTAAAAGAAACTACACAATAGGTTACATCTTACATGGGGATTAGGTTTAAAGGTCATGCAAAACAAAAACTATCACTGAAAAATCTCTAAAACTGCCCACAAATAACAATGTCCAAGATTATGTTATTAGCTTATATTGAAGGGAGATTATTTTTACAGTGTATTTAAACAGTAATTCCATGCTTCTCAAACTTGAATGTGCATCAGAATCCCCCGGAGGACTTGTTAAACCCCAGATGGCTAGACACCACCCGCAAAGGTGCTGATTCAGCCACTCTGGGATGAAGCCTGGAAATGTGCCTTTCTTACAAATCCCCAGGTGATACTGATGCTGCTGGCCTGGGACCGCAGTTTGAGAAGCACAGACCCACTTCATTCTTATCACTGCAGGGAACCAGAGCAGCACTGACTGGCAGAGAGGCCAAAAGATGCTTTTCCCTCATCACTATCACAGCAGCTGATTCTTGTGCAGCAGACATTGAGCTTCCTAAGTGCTAGGAACTGCCCTGAGCATCTCACACACCTCAATTTGGTCCTCAGTATAGTCCTGGGAAGATCATGTTATTTTATGTATTTACAGATGGGGAAAGTGAGATTCAGAGAGGTATAGTCACATGCCCAGTGCCACCCAGCTTCTCAGTGCCAGAGCAGGTTTGAACCCTTGCAGTCTGGCTGCAGAGCCCAGGCTCTGAAACTCTATTCTACATCATTCCAAGGTGTGAGCTACTTGAGTACAGAAGGCCAGTGGGGTTATAATATTTTTATTATTCATGGTCTCATCTTTTTTCTCTTTCTGCCAAGTACTATACTTGAGTTTACAAGTTCACATAAACTGGAGGCACATACAACAAGACTCCATTCTAGTGGTAGTAGTAATTAAGAATAACAATCCAAAGGTAACAGCAGTTAAAGTTTATTGAGCAATTACTATGTGCCATGTACTGTACTAAGTGCACATCATTTCATCTCACCTTCACCCAGCTACTAAGAGGTAGAGGTGGAATTCGAACATATATATTATTTGTTACCAGAGCCATGTGGTTTTCTCTCTATTGTGCAGCTACAGAGAGGAAATTCAGTCTACAGGGATCTCTGAAGATGGTGACCCTAAATGGGTCAGTGCTTCAAGTTCGACTTGGCCTTTGGTCCCCAAAACCTCAGTGGCTGGGCCCTGGTCATGCCCTGTCTGCTGACCTGTGAAAGTGACTTCCTCCGGAAACAAGACAGGTTGAAAGCATGAACCGGCCCAGGAGGGCTTGGACAACCTCATGGCTACCTAGTGCAAGGCTGACCTCATGGATAATTTGATGTCAATCTCCCAGAAACAGTCATAACATCCTGCAAAGCCTCACTTAAAAAGTCTCACTGCTCAGGCTGGATCCTTGGGCCAGGTGCACCAGCATCATCCTGAGGGACAGGCAGACCCTATGCCCGCTCCAGACCTGTTGGATCAGACTCCGCATGTAAACAGCATGCAGTACCTTCAACTTCTTGAATTCCTGGCGAGACAGAAAGCCCTTGCAAGCCGCCTGGAAGAGAATGATGCTCTGAGATACCAGCTTCTCTCGTTGCCTCTCAAGTCTGGAGATCACACCTGCCTTGAGAAAAACCTGGGGAGAGGGAAGGTTTCAGGTGAGTCCTCTGCTGAAGAAGGTTGTCTACAATGGGAAGTGCTTGCAACTCAGACCCCACTTCTCTTGCACGCACCTGCAATATTTGTTGGCAGTTGCCCTTTAATTGGGAGGTGGGGGAGTCTAAATTATCAAAGCATTTTGTCTGCTGATGGCTCCTCTCTCCCTTCCCCTAGGCCCTGGATACTCAGTGTGGGCCACACACCAGCAGCATTGGCACCACCTGGGTGCTTGTTGGAACTGCAGAATCTCGTACTCCATTCCAGACCTGCTAAATCAGAACCTGCATTTTTAACACGATCCCCCGGGGATTCCTGTTCACATTCCTCTGAGAAGCACTGCTAGGATGGACTTGCCTAAACTGTTCTGTACACGGTCACCACCTGGAAAGTGTAGTACATGCAGAGTCCCAGACCCCAGGAAAGGCTGGGTGGTGGGTTTAAGGCCAGGCCTGGGAATGTGAATATTTTGATTAAGCACCCCCAGCAATCTGAGTGAAGCAGGGGCTTAGAAACAACTCACTCCAGCTGGGCACGGTGGCTCACGCCTGTAATCCCAGCACTTTGGGAGGCCAAGGCGGGCGGATCACCTGAGGTCGGGAGTTTGAGACCAGCCTGACCAACATGATGAAACTCCGTCTCTATTAAAAATACAAAATTAGCCAGGCGTGGTGGTGGGTGCCTGTAATCCCAGCTACTCTGGGGGCTGAGGCAAGAGAATCACTTGAACCCGGGAGGCAGAGGTTGTGGTGAGCCGAGATAGTGCCACTGCACTCCAGCCTGGGCAAAAAGAGCAAAATTCCGTCAAAAAAAAGAAAGGAAAGAAAAAAAGAAACATCTCAGTCCAGCCTTGTAAGGAGGGGCAGAGACAGTGGGGGGAGGGATGACAGTCCTCTTGGTCGGGAGAGGATGGGGTTGGGCTGGTGCCACCCACGGAGGTGCTGAGGGATCTAGCAGGAAACAGCTCTTGGTACACGATTTCCAGGCCCTAGCTCATCAATAATGGATGATGGCCTCTGCAGCACTCTGATCAATGCCTCCTTGGCACCCCACAGAGCCACCTTCTAGTAGACCGCAAGGAACAGGAATGAGGGAAGCTGGGACCCCAGGACTGACTGTTAGCAAAAGATCAAGGCAGAGAGTCCTGGAGGTTTGAATTAAATGCTTTTCTATGAGAACCTGAAGCTTCTGGGCCAGGCCTGCTCCTGCCGATGCGTAAGGGTAGTTCTGGTTTGCTGTGGTCGTTTTCTCATCTTCCGAGAGGCAGAGGAAAAATGCTCTTATAGTGGGATTTGAGTCAGTGACAGGGGAAGGAGTCATTTTTCTGATGCCCTTATGCTGCTTATTTCTAAAAAGAGTCCCATGTGTTTCTTTGTCACATGTGGTTTATAATCACAAAGGGGGTTTATCTGGAGACACTGGATACCTCTATATTAATTGATGACTTATCATTTAATGGATAACATTTAGGGGGCATTTACTGTGTTTTGGAACTGGACTCAACAACTACTTGACATGCAGGTAAAACGTTTTACATGCCTAATCCTATATGGTAGTTATTATGATTCTCACATTTTATGAAGGAAAAAACTAAGGCTTAAAAAAAAAAAAAGTATTTGCCCACGATCCTTTACAAGCAAGTGGTAACACCAGGATTTATTTTCCTCTATCTGACTTCAGACAAGACTACAATGATCACTGAATAGGGTGAACGTTTGCACGGCATCTACATTTTCCAAAGTGCTTTCTCCTAGGTCTCTTTTTAATACTCAAACAGCTCTATGAGGAATCTACTGGCTTAGGCAGGTTATGAAATTGACTCAAGGTTACACAATCAGTTGCCAACAAAGCTGAGACCTGAGCCTACAACTTCAGGTTTATTTCCTGCACCCATTCTCAATGTCTGTCAACATGAGGCTGCCTTTTCTCATTCATTATGATACAAGCACTTGAAGTGCGAGGTTCAATTGCAATTTGATTCCAGGTGGAACAAAGGATCTGGATCGATTCTCCATTACCCTAAACCTATTTTTCGTAATGGAGACCACTCATCTCCAACCATCCTGCACTACGCCTTTTCTCAATGGGAAAATAAAAATCAGCACACCCAGTCAGTACTAACTCTGTTTCCTAACCCTCCATGGCTTTGCAGAACACTTCCTATCTATCAGACAGGGCCACCAAGGCCATTACTCTCATTGAAATAAAGACACGATTGGCTCATTACCTATCAGATTGCTTCAATAATGACTGTATTAATTTCACAAGCTAGTGAGTCCCAAAAGCTGCTATAAAAAAAAATCAATGATCAAAGTGATGACAGCTCCAGTTCGTATATTACAATAGATGGCAGGTGCTGCCAAAACCACTATTGATTATGAAGTTTTCATTAAAAAGATAATTGGAAATAACCATACACAGAATGGGAATAAGCCTGTGCAGAATCTTATCTCAGTTTCTCCCCTTTTTTTTTTCTTTTTTTCTTTTTTTTGGCCACTTAAAGAGCATACTGCCGACCAGGGCCGACTGCATGTAGAATCACACCTTTTCCACAAATGCCATGGCCCTCGGCACAAGCCTTGATAAGGCACCAGAGGCTGAAAAATCACGAAGAAAAATCTAAATTATTTGCTTTTCATGGGTCCAGCAGCTTATCAGAGGCAAACAGCGTGTAACATCCCCAAAGCCCCACTTTTAAGGAATCCACAGGGGACACAACTCTGTAAACTGTTTTTCTTCTAAAAACACGGAAGGCCCAGGTTTTTAAAAAATCTGATATGGGCCGGGCGCGGTGGCTCAAGCCTGTAATCCCAGCACTTTGGGAGGCCGAGACGGGCGGATCACGAGGTCAGGAGATCGAGACCATCCTGGCTAACACGGTGAAACCCCGTCTCTACTAAAAATACAAAAAACTAGCCGGGCGAGGTGGCGGGCGCCTGTAGTCCCAGCTACTCAGGAGGCTGAGGCAGGAGAATGGCGCAAACCCGGGAGGCGGAGCTTGCAGTGAGCTGAGATCCGGCCACTGCACTCCAGCCCGGGCTACAGAGCAAGAGTCCGTCTCAAAAAAAAAAAAAAAAAAAAAATCTGATATGGCAACAGCTTCCATATCTGGTACCGCCGAGGAATTAGCTCCTCATCTCTTAGTCACGTTACAGATTAGAGGAGTTTAATTCTTTAAACATTAAAATGCTATCCTGTTTGATAAGCCTCTTGCCCCACTGACAAATGTATTCAGCAAGCAGTGGCAGACACCACCTGTTACATGACACTTTATGGATCCCTACGGTCATCTTGGGAGGTAGGAAGTAATGGCCTCATTTCACAGATGAGATAACTGAGGCTCAGGGAAGTTAAACCAGTCACTCAAGATTCACGCAGTTAGGAAGTGGTGGTGCCCGGGTGTGGACTGGGTCAGCCGATTCTCTTGTGCCCTGAGTTTCATAGCCTTCTCCATTATTACGTGCCAATCCTGCAATGCATAAGATGCTGCATCTGCCCCTAACGCTCTCAGTCTATCCCCCGGCCTGGCCTCCAAAAGGACACATTGACCTTGATTTGCTCTTGACAGTTTCTCAGTCAATACCAAGTATTATTCAATAATAATCATGTTTTATTATCTGAATGTTTAGGCGTACGGACTTCTTGCTCCTGCCAGTGTAAACTGTGTGTAACGACTGTTTTCTTTCTTCTTCTGCAAGAGCTACCAGGACTATAGGCCCTGATTTTCACATTTATAACATAACTGAGTCATTATCTAGACCAGTGGTTCTCAGACTTGAAAGCACTGGAATCACCTAGAAGGTTTGTTATACAGACTGCCAGCTCTGTCCCCCTCCAGAGTTTCTGATTTACTAGGTCTGGGGTGGAGTCCGAGAATGTGTTTCTAGCAAGCTCTTGGGTGATGCTGATGCTGCTGGTCCAGGGCCCATACTTTGAGAACTGCTGGGCTAGAAGGATGAAGTTCCTGGAGATGAAGAACAATTCCCCAGATTCAGGACCGTAAAGACCTATCTGTAAAGAATATGTTATGTACAGTCATGCACTGCATAATGACATTTCAGTCAACAATAGACGCATGCATATACAACAGTGATCCCATAACCTTATAACACCATACATTTACTCTACTTTTTCTATGTTTAAATACTCAGATCCTTACCATTGTATTACAACTGCCTACGGTATTCAGTGCAGTCACATGCTGTACAGGTTTGCAGCCAGGAGCAATAGGCTGTGGCATCTACCAGGTGCATAGTAGGCTATCCCATCTGTGTTTGTGTGAGTACGCTCTGTGATGTTCCCACATGAAGAAACTGCCTAAGCACTCATTTCTCAGAATGCATCCCCGTTGTTAAACCACACATGACCGTATCTCCATTCATAAACAATAGGACCCAGAGGGCATGGAAAAGGCCCCGGCATTTGGGCCAATGCAGGTTTGCATGGAGTCTGAACCTTTGGCTATAGATAGGACCTTGGAAAGAGGCTTATTTCCCAGGGGCACAGCTTCCTCATCTGTAAAGCAGGAACACACCTGATATCTCACAGAAGACTGTGAGTGAGGATCAAAGAACAAAACGTGAAGTTGCCTCGCATAGTACCTGGCTTGTGTGGGAGTCCAGTAACTGACAGGTTTATCCTCTCTACTGAAAAAGCCTTCAAAGACTTGAGATGCTGCAACTCCTATCAGGAGAAATTATCTTGAGATCACAGCGGAATAATAGCTTCCACCACACACCTTAGCAGGACCAAGAGGCCAGTGGGGAGACACTAGCATGTTTAGGGTGGGCCGAGGGCTGGTAGCCAGTGTATATGACTGTGAGCTCCCTGAGGAAAGGACTCAGGGATGCATATGACAGGGAGGGCTCCATGAAGTACAAATAGCCAATAATGCCACCCTTGCGGGCTCCTGGAGAGCAGGACCCTCCCAGCACCTCACATAGCTCCTGGAGGTGGAAGGCAATTGACAAAGGTTTCTTAGATGGCATTAGTCAACCAGTAAGTAACTAGGTGGGGGAACGTGTGGAGTAGTCTTTCTTTTGGTCTGTTCCTCTCCAGTCTTCCTTCCTTCCTTCCTTCTTTCCTTCCTTCCTTTTTTTTTTTTTTTTTTTTTTTTTTTTTTCTTTTTAGACAGAGTCTCATTCTATTGCCCAGGCTGGAGTGCAATGGTGCAATCTCGGCTCACTGCAACCTTTGCCTCCTGGGTTCAAACGATTCTCCTGCCTCAGCCTCCCAAGTTGCTGGGATTACAGGCACACATCACCACGCCCAGATAATTTTTATATTTTTAGTAGAGATGGGGGTTTCACCATGTTGGCCGGGCTGGTCTCTAACTCCTGACCTCAGGTGATCCGCCTGCCTTGGCCTCCCAAAGTGCTGAGATTACAGGCGTGAGTCAACACGCCCAGCCTTTAGGTTGTATTTCTAAACTGTGTCCCTTTCCCCCGCCCCACCTCCTTGGTCCTTGAGTTTAGGATCTCCGTGCCCCACTTGCCAAACTATCAGCCATGGAACACTAGCTCCAGAAGACGGTACTGGGTATTCCACACAAACAAAAGGCGAGGGGTTCCACAGTCAAATAGTTTGAGAATCCCTAAATACCATGTTTCCCACCTGGAAAACTTCAGCGTATATAAGCATATCAGGGAAGTGTGAAACTCTGCTATAAACTTTTGAGCATATTTAGAAGAGCTTTTGGCTCAACACCAGTTTGGGAAAAGCTATTTCTGTCAACTTGAATAATCACGGGCTTTCTTCTTGAGCCCCTTTTTCATTTCCCTTACTGCTGCTCATCAGCTATGACGATAGCTGTGTTAGAGCTGGTTGCAAAGTAGAAGTTAAAAGGCTGTGAGTGAAGACGAGCAGTTCTTCCCAGGTTTAATGGCGGCTCTTTCTGAGGCTCAGAAGGTCATCTTGAGGACCAGGATGCTAATTCTTCCAGACCACTTGGGGTCCCCAGGAGTGAAGCCTCCAATAAATGATATTTCCCAGTGTGACTTCAACCCATATTATGACATTTTATCTTCATGACCTTGTCAGATAGGCAGGGCAGAAAATCATGAGCTCTTCTTTCAGTTTGGGAAAAGGAGACATACAGAGATAATGGACAATGGAGGTAGGACAAGAATCAGGTCATCTCTGGGTCCCTGATGTGACAGGCAGAATGTTGTAAGAAAGCGGCTCTACTCACTTGGCTGTGCCCCAGAGCCACCGCCTTCTTTTCCAGATCCAGGGTCTCCAAGAGCTCCTCCACGGCCTGGGGAGAAAAGAAGAGAGAAGTTGGAGAGCAGAGAGGGTAGGAGGATCCTAAAGGGGAAAGTCAAGCTGGCTCGATGGCTGATGCGCCAGGACGGAGGATGACCCCACATGTCTGTGAGCTTCGGCTAACAGAGCCCCACCACCTCACAGAGGAAGGCGCAGATGCTGAGCACCTACTGTGTACCATCCACTCTATCTTCACGCACACACCTATTTTTTCCATCCTCCTATTTTACAGAGCAGAAAACCAAAGATACGAAATGAAATAAAAGATGCAGCTGTTAGGGAAATCAGTACAGAGGTTCCTCAAATAATTAAACACAGAATTACCAGATGATCTGGCCATTCCACTTGTGTGTATATACCAAAATGAATTGAAATCAGGGTCTTGAAGAGATATTTATACATTTATGTTCTTAGCAGCATCATTCACAATACCCAAAAGGTGGAAACCACCCAAATGTCCACTGATGGATGAATGGATAAACACGATGTGGTCTATCCATGCAATGGAATATTATTCAGCCTTAAAAAGGAAGGAAATTCTGACACATGCTACAACATGGATGAACCTCAAGGACATTGTTCCAAGCCAAAGAAGTCAGTCACAAAAGGACAAGTACTGCATGATTCCACTTATAAATGAGGTACTTAGAGTAAGCAAATTCACAGAGATAGAATAAAGAATTATGGTGGCTAGGGGGTGGAGAGAGGGGGAAATGAAGGCTTATTGTTTAATGGGTATAGCATTTCAGTTTTGCAAGAGGAAGAGCATCTTGCAGATGGATGTTGTGATAGTTGCACCACATTGAGAATATACTTCTTGCCACTGAACTCTATGCTTAAAATGGTTAAGATGGGCCGGGCGCGGTGGCTCACGCCTGCAATTCCAGCACTTTGGGAGGCTGAGACGGGCGGATCACGAGGTCAGGAGATCGAGACCACCCTGGCTAACACAGTGAAACCCCGTCTCTACTAAAAATACAAAAAATTTAGCCAGGTGTGGTGGCAAGTGCCTGTAGTCCCAGCTACTCAGGAGGCTGAGGTAGGAGAATGGCGTGAACCCGGGAGGCGGAGCTTGCAGTGAGCCATGATTGCACCACTGCACTCCAGCCTGGGCGACAGAGTGAGACTCCGTCTCAAAAAAAAAAAAAAAAGGTTAAGATTAACTTTTATGTTATATATATTTTAATACATACACATACACACACACACACACACACACACACACACACACACACACCAAAAACTAAATGAAGGGGCTTTTTTTTTTTCAAGATTACAAGTTTACACACAGGGCAGAGACAGATTCCCATTAAGTTCTTTCTGGCCACACCTATGTCTTGAACTGTAGTGCATGCCTAGTAATTCACTAAGTCCTCCTGTGACAGCCTCCCCACTCTATGCTTCTCTCACTGCACTTCCTGGTGACTGCCTCTCTCCCACAAATACTTGCTAAATAAATGACATGGTCACTAACCTCACCTGCCTGACCTACATTATGGCAGAGGAGCCTGTGTTTTCTGTACTGCACTATAGTATTATTCTTTTTTTTTGAGACGGAGTCTTGCTCTGTCGCCAGGCTGGGATTCTTCTGCCCCAGCCTCCCGAGTAACTGGGGCTACAAGCATGTGCCACCACGCCCGGCTAATTTTTGTATTGTTAGCAGAGACGGGGTTTCACCATGTTAGCCAGGATGGTCTCCATCTCTTGATCTCATGATCCACCTGCCTCAGCCTCCCAAAGTGCTGGGATTACAGGTGTAAGCCACTGTGCCCAGCCTATAGTACTGTTCTATAGACACAATAGGAGCTCAATAGATAGGATGACTGGATGAATAAACACCCAAACCAGAGAGATTCCACAGGGAGGAAAAGTAGCCCCATGCAGGAGAAACAATTTTACTCAAAGAGATTTCTGGATGCAGCATGGACCAATCGCCATTTAATGGAATCTTCCCCTTGTCGAATAGTTGTACAGGCTTCGAAACAATCAGCCAGTGATTTGGACTCTCAGATAAACCCAGGTTGTGCCTGGTTGCTTAGTGACTGCTAATTTCCCTCCCACCCACCCTCATACCACTGGTCTTTCATTCACTGAAAATCGGAAAGTCTATTTTAAGAATAAACTGTCAGAAAAGTAATTGCAATGCTCAGGAAGCAAAAGGTATTATGAGGCTGGAGTAATTTAGTAAATGAGTTTCAATTCCATGGGTCAAAGGCATCACAGAAGACTTCCTAAGATTAAAAAAAAAAAAAAAATCCCTATTAAAAGTCTAGCCCCAGACTGCAATCAGGAAGGAAGCTCCATCTTCTGACCTCCTGGAAGAACATTCCATGACACTCTTCCAAAATTTCGGTGGTTTTGCTTATCACATTTTAGCCAAACATGTTCCAAGGGAGCTGTAGGTGGTAGAAATGAATAAAACCAATATATCCAAAATATAAGGCCTTTTTTCTCTGCACAAGAAGAAAAAAACAAATAAAAAATTGACTGAAGATAAGATGGATGGATTTTTAAAAGGAAATATAAGACCAATGAAATTTTTCTAAGTGTACCTTGAAGGTAAAGTCTATGGCAGATGTTTTAGGGGGAAAAAAATCACGATCCAGAGTTAGATCCATCCGGGTTCAGATTTTGGTTTTATCACTCCATAAACTGTGTGGCCTTGGGGAAGTGCTTTACTCTGAGCCTCAGACTCCATTCAGAAAGATGGGGACAATAACAGCACCTGTTTCAGAAAATTCTGAGGCTGTGCTTGTGCAGGGCATTATATAGCACTGGGCGTGCAGTAAGCACTCAGTAAATGTTAGGAGTTATTGCATCCTCATAGTCACCTCTGTTTTGGTCAAAACCTTGGAACGGTGCTGCAAAACATGAATGAAGGCTCCCACTTCTCAGATACACTTCAAACCCTGCCAAAGCACGTGCTCAACCCACCGTAACCGAGTTTCCTTCCAGTGCAATGAAATGACTTGGCAAAGCTCACATGTTTAGGAAGTGATGGTAGGGGGTTTGAACCCAAGGAATCAGCTCCTGATCTTCTCTCCACCCTCCAATGCTGGGATCAGTTCCACCACTCACTAGCTGTGTGACCCTGGGCAGGTCTCTCCTCCTCTCTGGTCTTCAGTTTGCTTTCTACAACATGGGGTAATTACGCCTGTCTGACAAGGATGTAGTGGAGATTTAATAAGGTCATATAAGCAGCATGTAAGGGAGATATTTCCAGAACGGTGGAGGAAGGAGCTTAGTAAATCCTCTCCCCCTCCCAAAACATGATAAAAATGGATAAAATTTCCAATCACCACAAATTCAATACTCTGGAAATTGGACAATGGGATACGACAAATTGAGAAGCATTTATTCAAGAAAACCTATTGGATCTTAGGTAGAAACAATGAGGCAATATTGATTCCAGGTTCTCCCACTCACCACCCACCCCAGCTCTGTCTCTCTCTCTCTCTCTCTCTCTCTCTCTCTCTCTCTCTCTCTCTCTCTCTCTCTCTCTGCAGTAGTCCTTCCAGGGTGAGGCAGCTCTGAAAAACAGCAGCTTTGCTTCCAGAAGGGGCTCACCTGTATGGGGCAAAGCATGGAAAAAACCCACACCTGGGAGCACTGTCAGAAACAGTAGCAATTTTGGCAGGAAACAAATGAGGAAGGCCAATGACACAGCTAAGCCTAAGGTTGTTGTCCTGATTGAGGCAAGCACTAGCCCTTAAAGAAGCCAGAAATTTAACAGGAGATACAGGAAATAGGACAGCCACAGTGGGCTTGATAAATTCCCATATATTCCTGGCTCCAGGCTAAACACAAGAACAAGAGAGACTGGAGAAGGCTCTGGCTATCTACATATCCCTATTTATTTGAACATGAAGCCATGTGTACAGGCAGAAAATATGTGAAAGGGCCAAACAGAAAGTAGAGGCTGAAGCACAACTGGGAACTACCTGAATGCTGAATGCATTTCCCAACCCCCACATGGATCCAAAAGGATAATGGAAAAGGCTTAAATATTCAAGATGTTTGATAACAACCTCTGCTGACTCTAAGCTATGTGGACACAGGAGCAACTCCTAGGAAGTCAGCTTTAAAATAAAAACACAAATTTTTAAAAATTGGGCAGAGATATCAGTGGTTCCACATTGTGAGGACACAGATTCCGTAATTTTAGTCAAGACAAGTTATAATATTAAATGATTAAGATCAGAATGAAGAGTTACTATAACATATCATCTAAGATGTCCAGTCTTTACAAAAAGGATAGGATGTGCAATAAATGTAAAATTGTGATCCAAACTAAGCGTGAGGGGAAACAGTAGAAAGTATTTTTGTGGGTTCAGAATTTGGACTTAATGGCCAAAGACTTCAAAACGGCTATTGTAAATATGTTCAAAGAACTAAAAGAAACAATGTTTAATGAATTAAAGGACAGTGTAATAATAATGACTCCTTAAATACAAAATATCAAGATAGAAATTATTTTTAAAAGGTCCAAATGGAAATTCTTCATTTGAAAAGTAAATTAACTGAAATGATAAATTCACCAAAGGAGTTCAACAACAGATCTGAGATGTCAGATGAAAGAGTCAGCAGACTTGAAAATAGATCAATAGAAATTATCCAGTTTGAAGAACAGAGAGAAACAGGAAGGAGGAAAAATAAATAAAGCCTCAGAGACATGTATGGCAAATCAAGCATGCCAATATATGTATAATAGGAGTCTCAGAAGAAGAGGAGAAAGACAAAGATTTTATTTATTTATTTATTTATTTATTTATTTATTTATTTATTTATTTATTTTAGAGACAGAGTTTCACTCTGTTGCCCAGGCTGGAGTGCAGTGGTGTGATCTTGGCTCATTGCAAGCTCCACCTCCCGGGTTCATGCCATTCTCCTGCTTCAGCCTCCCAAGTAGCTGGGACTACAGGCGCCCACCACCACGCCCGGCTAATTTTTTGTATTTTTAGTAAAGACCGGGTTTCACCATGTTAGCCAGGATGGTCTCGATCTTCTGACCTCGTGATCTGCCCGCCTCAGCCTCCCAAAGTGCTGGGATTACAGGCGTGAGCCACTGCACCCAGCAAAAGATTTTAAAAGTATGAAAAACGATGGCTAGAAACTTCCCAAATTTGACCCTCCTCCCCGCCCCCAAAAAATCTATGCATCCTAGCAGGTCATTGAATTCCAAATAGAATAAACACAAAGAAGCCACCCCAAGATTTATTATGAACTATTGAAAATCTTGAAAGCAGAAAGAGAGGAATAACTTATTGTGTAAAGAGAAGCATCAAAACAATTAGTGGCTGACTTATCTTCAGAGACAATGAAGTCCAGAATGCAGTGAGATTACATGTTAGAAGTGCTGAAAGGAAAAAACAAACAAGTCAATCAGGAATTCTGTATCTGGCAAAATTATTCTTCAAAAATGAAGGTGAAGTAAGGACCATCTCAGGTAAACAAAGGCTGAAAGAACTTATTGCTATGAGACCTGCCTTACTGTTTCACTTATATTAAAGGAAGGCCTTCAGGATGAAAGGTATCATATCACATGTAATTCAAATTCTTAAGGAACTAAAGAGCATGGGAAAATAAAAACACATAGGAAAATTAAAAATCTTCATCCTACAGAATGGGAGAAAATTTTTGCAATCTACTCATCTGACAAAGGGTTAATATCCAGAATCTACAAAGAACTCAAACAAATTTACAAGAAAAAAACAACCCCATCAAAAAGTGGGTGAAGGATATGAACAGACACTTCTCAAAAGAAGACATTTATGCAGCCAACAGACAAATGAAAAAATGCTCATCATCACTCGCCATCAGAGAAATGCAAATCAAAACCACAATGAGATGCCATCTCACACCAGTTAGAATGGCAATCATTAAAAAGTCAGGAAACAACAGGTGCTGGAGAGAATGCGGAGAAATAGGAACACTTTGACACTGTTGGTGGGACTGTAAACTAGTCCAACCATTGTGGAAGACAGTGTGGCGATTCCTCAAGGATCTAGAACTAGAAATACCATTTGACCCAGCCATCCCATTACTGGGTATATACCCAAAGGATTATAAATCATGCTTCTATAAAGACACATGCACACGTATGTTTATTGCAGCACTATTCACAATAGCAAAGACTTGGAACCAACCCAAATGTCCATCAATGATAGACTGGATTAAGAAAATGGGGCACATACACACCATGGAATACTATGCAGCCATAAAAAAGGATGAGTTCATGTTCTTTGTAGGGACATGGACGAAGCTGGAAACCATCATTCTCAGCAAGATCACAAGGACAAAAAACCAAACACTGCATGTTCTCACTCATAGGTGGGAACTGGACAATGAGATCACTTGGACACAGGAAGGGGAACATCACACACCGTGGTCTGTCGTGGGGTGGGGGTAGGGGGAAGGGATAGCATTAGGAGATATACCTAATGTAAATGATGAGTTAATGGGTGCAGCACACCAACATGGCACATGTATACATATATAACAAACCTGCATGTTGTGCACATGTACCCTAGAACTTAAAGTATAATAATAAAAGAAATCTTCATTTTTTTCTTTGCTTCCCTTAACTCACCTAAAAGACATAAGATTAAATAAAAGAAAATCATAAAGCTTTATTGTTGATTTTATAACATATATAGATGTGATTTGTAGTTATCCCTCAGTATCCACGGAGAACTGGTTCCAGGACCCCCAAAGGATACCAAAATCTGCAGATGCATTAGTCCTTTATATAAAATGGCATAGTATTTACAAATAACCTACTTATACCCTTCTATATACTTTATCTCTAGATTACTTATAATACCTAATACAATGTAAAATGCCATACAGATAGTTATTATATTGTGTTGTTTAGGGAATCATGACAAGAAAATAAGTCTGTATATGTTCAGTACAGACACAACCATTCTTTTTTTCCCAAATATTTTCAGTAAGTTGTTCGTTCAGTTTGTGGATGTAGAACCCACAGATACATATGGAGGGTAGACTGTGTATTACGATAGTATCACTAAGGTAGGAGGAAGACACAAGCTATATTGGAGCAAAGGTTCTATATTTTCCCAGAATTAAGTTAGTATTAATCTGAAGTGCAGCCTCTTGAATTACAAAACATACTGTAATCCATAGAACAATCACTAGAAGGGGTAGTCAAATGGCCCCCTGGAAAATATCTAGTTTACACAAAAGAAGGAAGTAAAGGAGGAGAGGACCAAAAGAAGGTGTGAAGCCCACATAGAAAATAGCAAAATGTCATGTGTAAATTATATTACAGATCAATATATTGAACACCTTAATAAAAAGGCAGAGATTGTCAATTTGGATTTTGCAAAAAGAAGATTCAACTATATACCATCTGTAAGAGTTGCAGTTAAATGCAAAGATAGGTTGGAAGGGGGGAAATGAAATAAGATCTATCATGTAAACACTAAACATAAGATAGCTGGAGTGACTATACTATTATCAAATTTTGTTTCAAATTTTGTTTAAAATTGAAAACAAAAATCATTACTAGAAAGAAAGGGAGACATTTTATAGCAATAAAGGGTTAATTCATCCAGAAGATACAGCATTATAAATATGTCTGTACCTAACCACAGAGCCCCAAAACACGTGAAGCAAAAATGCATAGAATGACAGCATAAATAGAAAATTTAACAGTAATAGTTGGAGAGCGTAATACCTGACTCTCAATAATTTACAGAACAATTAAACATAAACGATAGCAATATGCCAGGCACAGTGGCTCACACCTGTTGTCCCAGAACTTTGGGACACTGAGGCCAGAGGATTCCTGGAGCCCAGGAGGTCGAGACCAGACTGGACAACACAGTGAGACCCTATCTCTAAAAAGCAAAATCAGCCAGGTGTGGTGGCATATGCCTGTAGTCTGAGTAACTCAGGGGGCTGAAACAGGAGTATCACTCGAGCCCAGGAAGTCAAGGCTGCAGTGAGCCATAATCGTGCCACTGCACTCCAGCCTGGGCAACAGAGCAAGACACCGCCCTGTCTCAAAAAAAAAAAAAAAATAGCAATGATATATAAGACTTGAACTATACTATTAACCAAATCGCCCCAACTAACATCTATAGACAACTCAACAACTGAAGAATACATGTTTTTTACAAGCACACCTTAAACACTCTCCTAGATATATAATATTAGGCCATAAAATAAGTCTCAATAAAACAAACAAACAAAAATAAATGTAAAAGTACTGTAATCAAATATGTTCTCAAACTAAAACAGAATTAAATTAGAAACCAACAAGAAAAAAGGTGAGAAAGTTCCAAATATGTAGAAATTAATACACTTCTTAATAAACAATGGGTCAAAGAAGAAATCACACTAGGAATTAGAAAATATCTTGAACTGGCCGGGCGCGGTGGCTCAAGCCTGTAATCCCAGCACTTTGGGAGGCCGAGACGGGTGGATCACGAGGTCAGGAGATCGAGACCATCCTGGCGAACACCGTGAAACCCCGTCTCTACTAAAAAATACAAAAAACTAGCCGGGCGAGGTGGCGGGCGCCTGTAGTCCCAGCTACTCGGGAGGCTGAGGCAGGAGAATGGCGTAAACCTGGGAGGCGGAGCTTGCAGTGAGCTGAGATCCGGCCACTGCACTCCAGCCCGGGCTACAGAGCGAGACTCTGTCTCAAAAAAAAAAAAAAAAAAAAAAAAAAAAAAAAAAAAAAAAGAAAATATCTTGAACTAAATGAACATTTTTATGTAATGCAGCCAAAGTAGTACTTTGAGGAAAATGTATGCTTTAACCATGTATATTGGAAAAGGAGAAGGATTTTGAATCAATAATTTGAGCAAGATTCCATTTTAAGAAACCAGGAAAAGTAGAGAAAACTAAACTCAAATCAAGTGAAAGGAAGGAAATAATATAGAGTAGAAATCAATAGAAGACAATAGAACCAAAGAAAACAGAAAAACAACAGAGAAAAAAATCAGTGAAATCAAAACTTTGTCCTTTGAAAAGATAAAATTGACAAAGTTTATTTACACTGACCAAGGAATAAAGAGGCAGAAAGAAAGAGATGCTACTAATTAGCACAGTCAGACCAACAGAGTGAATTTAGATTATGAAAATAAACTCTTTATTTACGGCCAATAAATATTTGACAAAGGTTCCAACACAATTCACTGGGAGAAATAATAATAGTCTTTCCAACAAACGGTGCTGGGACAATTGAATATTCATATGCAAAAAAATGAATGTAGGCATGTATGTTACACTGTACACAAAATTAACTCACAACAGATCAAATGTCTACACGGAGGAGCTAAAACTACAAATCTTCTAGCGGAAAATGGGAGAATATCTCTGTAACCTAGGGGTAGGTAAAGAGTTCTTAGATATGAAAAAAGCACCAGTCACTTAAAAAATTAGTAAACTGAACTTCATAAAAATTAAAATCTCCATGCACCACTATGAAAATGAAAAGACAAGCCACAGGCTGGAAGAAAATATTTTCAAAGATACATCTGATAAATAATTATGTCTAGAACAAATAAAGAACTATTACAACTCTGTAAGATAAACAGCCTAATTAAAATGGGCAAAAAAAAAAATAGAGATTTCACAAAAAAAGAGATAAAGTAGCTACTAGGCACATGCAAAAAAAAAAAAAAAGTCAACATCATTAGGGAAAATGCAAATTAAAACCACAATGAAATGCCGCTTTGTATACAACAGGATGGCTTAAATCAAAAAGGCAAACAATTCCAAGTATTGATAAGGATAGAAAGTGAAACCCTCATACATTGCCAGTGAGGATGAACAATGGTAGAGCCACTTTGAAAAACAACTTGACAGTTTCTTTAAAAGTTATATTTAAAAGTTAAACATAAATTTACCATATAACCTAGCAATTCTCCTCCAAGAATGCACCCAAAAGAAGTAGAAACACATTTTTACACAAAGACTGATGTGCAAATGGTTCACAACATCCTTTTTCATAATAGTCAGAAAATCAAAAACTATTCAAATGTAGTCTAGAGATGATCATTTGATTAAATATCTACTACTATTAATCAAAAAATATTTTATCTTAATTATTTGAGGTTTCTAAGGCAAAGATTAAAGCCTTCATTGTATAGCAGGGGCATTAAAATCCATAGAAATAGTAGAATTTTACTATTTTTACAACAAAATCGTAATTGATTATATTTATTATTTATTCTGTATATATGAAAGTCACCATGTCAATATCTTAAATTACTCAATCTTCCTATCAAGAGTATTAGAGACTATTAGTATGCCATTTTAAGATAATAAAACTAAGTCAAAGAAGGGCCGAGTGACTTGTCAAATGTCACACAGCCAGTGAGCAGATTAGACACCGTACGTGCTCAGAAAGCCAGACTCCAGAATCTGTATCCTTAACCTGTTAAGCTATCCCACCTCGAATTCACAAACGGTAAGATTCATTCAATGAAGCAGCCCAGGCATTGAGCATAGATGGGTCATCGTCTTCACTGTAAGTCAACATTACACCTCAGCAAACATGGCTCTTGGCAAACCTGAGATCTCTCCGCCTTAAGTATGAATATTCCAATAGCCTGTGTCAAATTGAGCCCAGATTTCGGGGTCTAATAGATTTCAGTCACATCCAACCCACAGCCCCCACTTACACCGTTCCATTGTTTCCTAGAATTTTGCAAAGAGCTTTCTCTCCAATGTTGAAGAAGAGTGTACCCAAAAAGCATATGGGCTGACACCTCACATTTAGCTGTATATGCCAGACACGCAGAGACTCCAGAAATGATGAAGAGCCATAGCTGCAAAGTGCTTCCCCAACTCACTCCTCAATGAACAGCTTGATATGAAGAATCTGTGTCTATGGAATAGGACGCTTATCCTGTGAACCATTTGGCTGCCGTTCATATAGCACCTGCCCCCATGAAGCCCACACCATGGTCCAATGGCTTCCATATGTTGAGCTCCTACAATGTACCAGACACTTTGCTATGCCATACTATATGTTGCCAATGGTCATACATCTATCAAGTATCAAGGGCGTGGATTCATAGAGAGAGACAGGAAGAAGACACAATTTGAACTCAAGTCTATCTGACTCTAAATCACATACTTTAACCACTGAGCCTCTCTCACAAGTGGCCAAATCATTCCATAAGGGTGCTAACTGTGTCTGTTTTTTAACTATTTATGCTCAAGGCTATAAATGAAATGCCTGGAAAAAGGCAGAAACTATCCAAAAACCAAATGCACATGCACATACCAATGTAATTGGGTTGATTAAAATTAAGTGGAAAACATGTAAAATAATTAAAACAATAGACCCAGCTCACAGTGTGCGGTGGTTCACACCTGCAATCCCAGCACTTTGGTAGACCAAGGTGGCTGGATCATCTGAGGTCAGGAGTTCAAGACCAGCCTGGCCAACATGGCGAAACCCAGTCTCTACAAAAATACAAAAACTAGCCAGACGTGGTGGCGCGTGCCTGTAGTCCCCAGCTACTCAGGAGGCTGAGGCAGGAGAATTGCTTGAACCCAGGAGGCAGAGGTTGCAGTGAGCCGAGATAGCACCGCTGCACTCCAGCCTGGGCGACAGAGCGAGACTCTGTCTCAAAAAAGGAACAAAACAACAGACCCAAACTGGAGGGAGACAGCAAGGTGAACAAGAAAGGGATGATGAATAAATTTCAGGAGCAAAGGTGGTGGGAGCCCCTGAATAATTATTCAGCACCTAGACAGCAGACAGTTTCCTCTCTGGCCATGGGCTCATAAGGGTTTCCTCCCAGCAGATAAAGACTCTTGAGATGAATTCACAGGAAACTGGGAGTGTCCACCAGGGTGGGAGACAGAATAACAGTGGCCGCCTTCGAGAAGATGGATTGACAGCCCTTAATTATGTTCTTCAGCTCAAGTCCTCAGGGACAGAGATTTTGCCGGCTAAAATCAATCAACATTGTAGACATTCTGCGGGGAGGAGGGTAGGCCCAAGGGTTTCCTCACATCGATCAGAGACTTGGCAACTCCTGCTTCAGCAGCAGAAAAATGGAAGGGACCAGAATCTGGGACTTAGCCAAGGTGAGTTGAAAGAGCGTCTTCACTGACCTGCCTGAAATTCCACCCTTGTATTCACTCTATGTAGGCTTCGGTGTAGGTTAAAGCATCATCTAACCAGAGGGAGTAGCCTGGGAGACAGGAATGGAACCGAAGATGATTAGAGGGAGAAGACAGGGTCATTTGGGAGGCTTCAGTATGTGCCTGGGTGTCTAGAGGAGACAGGGGACCCTGGAATAGCCAGAGGTCAGCATGAGGACACTGCTTCCTAGAGAGGACCATGGAATGGGCAGCATGGACTTCGCTTCCTTCATAATTTTGCTGAAGCCAGTCCAAGTCATAAAAATCAGGTCTGCTATGCCATGCACCTGCTGAAACCCTTCAGAAGAGCATCGCTGAACACCTGATAAAGCCCAGACTCTCCAGCTTGGCTAACAAGAACCCAGAATTTGCTTCTGTTAAAGTCCTCAGCCCCTTTTCTTGGCACTTGGCATCTTTTATGCTCCAGCACCATGAAACTATCTATGCACCTCCGTGACTCCAGATCTTTGCAATCCTGTACCTAACATGAGAATGTCCGGTAACCCTCCTCCTACTCAGTTCCTCCAGATAGTTTCACAGACCTCATCTCAAGCATCACCTACTTCTGAGATGTCTTCCTTGAGTGCCCCGCTCTCACCTCCCTTGGAAACATCAAATGTTTTAGTGGCATCTCCTGGGGTGTACCAAAGCCAGCTCTGTATGGAAGTTGCTGGTGCCTAGCACAGGATCTGGTGAAAAGCAGGCACTTGGTTAAAGTTGGATGAAATTAATGATAATTATTTAAAGTTAATATCCATGAATGGCATGTCCTGTAACGAACTGCACTAAATACTTTGCCTGCCTTCAGAGGGCTTCCATTCAAGTCCTGTGTGAACATGAAAAGATGCTCAACACCCCTAATCATGAGGGAAATGCAAATCAAAACCACACTGAGACACCATCTCATACCCATTAGCATGGCAACTATCAAAAAACAAAACAAAAAATAACATGTTGGCAAGAATGTGGAGAAATTGCCATCCATATGCAGTATTGGTGGAAATGCAAAATGGTACAGCTGCTATAAAAAACTGTATGGCAGCTCATCGAAAAATTTAAAATAGAATTACCATATGATCCAGCTATTCCACTTCTGGGTATATACCCCAAAAAACTGAAAGCAGGGTCTCACCAGGGCCTACTGGAGGGTAAAGGGTGGGAGGAGGGTGAGGACTGAGAAACTACCTATTGTGTACCATGCTTATTATCTGGGTGATGAACTTGTCTGTACACCAAACCCCTGTAACATGAAATTTACTTCTATAATAAACCTGCATGTGCACCTCCCCTGAACCTAAAACAAGAGTTAAAAAAAAAAGAAAGTAGGGTCTTGAAGAGATATTTGTACATTCAACCCAGTAACCCCATTACTGGGTATATAGCTAAAGGAATAGAAATCATTCTTTTGTAAAGACACATGCACATATATGCTCATTGTAGCACCATTTGCAATAGCAAAGACATAGAATCCCCCTAAATGCCCATCAGTGACAGACCAGATCAAGAAAATGTGGTACATAGACACTATGGAATACTATACAGTCACGAAAAAAAGAGTGAGATGACATCCTTTGCAGAAACATGAATGGAGCTGGAGGCCATTATCCTTAGCAAACTCATGCAGGAAGAGAAAACCAAATATCACATGTTCTCACTTATAAGTGGGAGCTAAATGATGAGAGCAGACAGACACATAGAAGGGAACACCCCACACTGGAGCCTGTTGACGGGTGCAGGATGGGAGGAGGGAGAGAATCAGGAAAAATAACTAATGGAGGGAGAGAATCAGGAAACACAACTAATGCGTACTAGGCTTAACACCTGGGTGATGAAATAATCTGTACAACAAACCCCCATGACACAAGTTTGTTACAACAAACCTGCATTTATACCCCCAAACTTAAAATAAAAGTTAAAAAGGAAACAATGGAATCAACCCAAACATCCACTGACAGTTGAATGGACAGGTAAAATAAGGTATACATCCACAATGGAGTATTTTTCAGCCTGAGGAAGGAAATTCTGATACATGCCACGATGTGAATGAACCTTGAGGACATTATGCAAAGTGAAATTAACCAGTCACGAAAGGACATATGCAGCATGATTCTACTTCTGTGATGGACTTAGAATAGTCAGATTTATAGAGACAGAAAGCAGAACGATGATGGTCAGAGCCTGAGAAGAGGAGGAATCAGGAATTACTGTTTAATGGGTACCAAGTCTCGATTTTGCAAGAAGTAGTTATGGAGATGAATGGTGCTTATTGTTGCTCAAAAATATGAATGTACTTAATACCATTGATCAATACACTTAAAAATGGTTATGGTGGTAAAGTTCTTGTTATGTGTATTTTACCATAATTTTTTTTTTTAAGCCCTATGTCAGGAATCTGAGAGCCTGAGTTCACATCCCAGCTCTACTGCTACCTGGCTGGGTGGTCATGGCCTCAGCTGCCTACGCTGTGAAATGAGGATGATTCCCAGAGTGGGAAGGCTTTATATTTTGAATACTGTCTTAGCTCATGGCTCTGTAACCTTTTCATAGTATGTCTGATATTTCGTAATGAGAGTTTATGCATCCGTGATAAAAGACATATGCTACTTCTGTTTCAGGAACACAATATATCCATCAGGTAGCCACCAAATGAGAGTACTTCATTGGGAAACAGTCTTGGCATGAAACACCAACATTCAGACCTCACCTGCTAGACCCACAGGGGACTTCACCAAGACCCATTTTACACCCTGACAATGAATCCCCTCTGCTGCCGTCTAGTGTCTAATGACAATATTGACCTTTTCTAGCTGTCAACCTCGTCTTATTAAATCCTGAGGTCTTAACTGCTTTGCACACAGAAACTGATAGTTTGCCCACCCGAGCACGTGTTCATGTATAATTCATGGCATATCATGTGGCCTGACAAATGAATATTTATCAGCTTTTTCATAAGAGGCAGGATGGTGTTTCTTTTTGTTGCTACCAAAATTCTATGCTGCAGCAAATAAAATTTGTGAGCAAATAAAAAAAGAATAAGCAGCAGCAAAAATTCCCAACCAAGGCCATTCTCCTTGTAATTTTCCATTTTCTGAGGCCTCTAGCATGTATGGAGGTGGTTTTGGTTTGGCTACAACAGAGAACTGCTGACTCATTCAGAACAGAAACGCTTCCATATGCTACACCCTTTCCCTCCACAAAAAAACTCCCCCATACCTGACTCCTGCACCATTTTCAACCACAGAGGAGCCCAAGACCCTCTCAGTGGTTCCATTCAGCCCCTCTGAATGAAGTCAAATTTGGGGAGACCAAGAATAAGGAACCCCTGAACGAAGACTGGTACAGAGAGGTTGATGGCACCAAGTCAGGCAGGATTTCATGGCTTCCAAAATGGGCCACTACCCAGAGAAGGGATAGCCCTGTGCCACAGACATCTGGGGATCACGTCCCCTCCATAGTGAGTTAGGAGGGCCCTGCAGAAGTCACTGCCTTGTCTACTGAAAGTGGCTTGTGCCCCGGTGCCCACTGCAAAGAAGAACTAAGAAGACACCTAAGAATTGTGACTCTGTTTACTTCTACTCTTCTGACTCATTCATTGAGAACTGCAGTGCTGATGATCTCAGGCACACGCAGGCACGTGCAGTTGCAACAGGATTGTGAACACATGGTCTGTGCGACTTGTGTGTCATCACCCTGGATCTGAAAGAGGATGATGACATTGATGGTGCTGCTGCTGATGTTGATGACGGTGGTTAGTGTATATTGAGCCCTTACTATGTCCCAGGCCCTGTGTAAATGAACTATACTATTACATGCCATTCTCAGAACACTCCATTGAGTGGCATGGAGTACTCTTTCATCTTGCTATTCAGATCCCAGCTTAGCTATTACCCCCCATCACATCCGCTTGTTTAATTAGTTTTGGTAGCACTTATCCTGAAATTATGTGGATTCCCCTATATATTTTCTGCATTGTGGTCCTTCCCACTTTACAGATGAGGAAAGGGAGGCAGAAAGATGACATAACTGGTTTACATTCACACAGCCCCAGCTGGGAATCAAATTCAGGTCGGTTTGAACTACCTTCCTTTATGAACTATGCTCTTTAAACTATCGTCCCCTGGAATGGAGAAACTTGAGTCCAAGGAGCAAACCCACAAATGCCTGGCTGTGTGGCCTCGGGAGCGCCACTTCATCTCTAAGAAACGTGGTGTTCTCTTTTGTAAATGGGGAGTAATAGCTCTTCTTTTGCAGGGCTGTTATGAAGATGAAATAGGGCTTTGCAAATTCTAACAAGGTCTCTAATCATTGATAAGCCTGTGACCATTCTTAAGAGAAACAGTTATTGAAAGTTTGGCACTGGAAGTAGAGATGAGATTCCATGAGTTTACGCTGTAGTTGGAGAAAGAAGACACACAGGGACAAAAACACAAAGTTAGGCCTAGGTATTCATTCATTCATTCATTCACTCAACAAAAAAATTACTGAGCTCTTGCTGGAAGCCAGAAAACATAGAGGAGATTCACATTATTTCAGATAAGTGCTACACACACATCAAAACAAGAGGATGGGATGGTGAATGAGATCTGAGCTGGGATCTGAACAGCAAGATGACACCAGCCATGCAAAGACTGGGGAATGAGTGCTCCAGGCAGAGAAAACAGCTCGTGCAAAGGCCCTAAGGCGTGATGTTCATAGAATTCTCAACCATGGAGCCCTGATGTAAATATTTCCTAAACATTTTAGACCCCGAAGTGCTCTTTTCATAGACCACCTCAGGGTGCTGGTGCTGAATGGAACATACTTTGCAAATGATGACTTTTCACCCTTTTAGCTGGGATGCTGTCTTCTCATGACTCTATTCTTATTCTTTTCCTAAAGTTCCTTATGTAGGGGCCAGAAGTGTCATCCTGGGCTGGGTCGGGTCCCAAATGACATTGTTGTGTGGGTTTGGTCTAGAGCAAGGATTTGAGCGAAACTTCATGCTGCCCTCAGCACTGCCCCCATGGTCCTGCTTTCAGATTCCAGCTGGTCCAGATGCCCCCTGGGGCAATCCCTTATGGAACACAAGCCCATCAGACCTCAGTCAAAGCCATGTTGCCCAGGCTGGTCTTGAACTCCTGGACTCAAGCAATCCACCCACCTGGGTCTCCCAAAGCACTGAGATTACAGGCATGAGCCACTCACCGTGCCCAGCCTTGGAACATATCCAATAACCAACATATCCGTATCTGGGGCCTTCACCCCTCTTGCATGTGCTCCACCTACCTTCCTTTCATCTATTCCCTCGGAGGTCGACATGAGCTTCTTCAGGAGTGGAGGGTCCAGCACCTGGAATTGCCGGCGGAAGTGAGTGAGCCCCATGTGGTCAGCATAGCCTAGGGAGGTAGGAGCAGGCAGGAGAAGAGCACAGAGTCCAGATGAGAAGACCCAGCCCGGTTCCCTAAACCCCCAGACAGGAGCTCAGGGTCCTGCTCCCAGCCTGGCTACTAAGTTCCTGCATGGACTCATATCTTGGGGCCTCAGTTTCTCCACTTGTTAATTTAAGAGACTAGATTTGATCAGCACTTCCCAGGGGCGTTCCTGAGAACCCAAACCCTATAAAATGCTCCACTGCAAGTTTGAAAAAGCTGCACATTCATCTGCCTCTTGGAAGAGGCATGTCAGCATCCAAGTCAAGGACTCTGAGAACTCGTGCAGGGCAGATGCCCGATGAGCCTTGAGTTTCCCAACGTTAGCCCAGAGGTTCCAAAACCTGTTTGACAAAGGAAAGTGTTTTGTTTAACACGAATTACCACCCCATACGCTCTATGTGAAGCATGCTGCGTTGGGCAGTATCTAAGGGCTTTTGTAAGTCTACCATGCAGGGTGGACACAGCTGCATCCTTCTATGTGGGGAACTGGGAAGAGAAGGGGTACCTGAAAAGCTATTGGGAGAAAATGACATTAGATTCAGTTTGTGAAGAAGCCATAGGGTTTTCCAAAAGAACTTGGTATGGAAGAGAAGTCTAGGCAGAGGGGGCTGTACAAACAAGACCTAGATCAGGGAAGTATAAGATACGTTCTAAGACTGGGCATGGTGTCTACAAAAAGTACAAAAATTTGCCAGTCATGGTGGTGCATGCTGTAGTTGTTGCCACTCTGGAGGTGGGAGAATTACTTGGGCCCAGGAGGCAGAGGTTACAGCAAGCCATGATCGTGCCACTACACTCCAGCCTGGGTGATAGAGCGAGACACTGTTCCAAAAAAGAAAATCAATTATTTTATAGTCCACAGTAACAGCCAGCATTTACTGAGAGCTTATGTGTGCAAACCACTAGGGTAACACCTTCCTCGTGTTACAGACACTCATGGGCCTATATTATTATCCTCACTTTACAAAAGGGGAAGTTGAGACCCAGAGAGATGAATTCACCTAGTTACACAAGCAAAAATAGTAACTGTCTCAGTTGGGACTCAAACCCAGGCAGTAGAGAGTAGCCAAAGAAGAGCAGAAACCGGGTCCCAAAGGAAATTGAACTCAAATTCCAGGTCTCGAGATTTAGACTCTTCCCTGGGTGCAAGAAGAGCCTCGATTGCTTCAGAAAGACCCCTCGCGTGACTGGATCAGAAAAGGTATGGTAAAATCTCACTCCACTTTTGAGACTTCACGATAAGCCAGATGCATCAACTAGGAAGAACAGCAATCGTGTGTGTGGCTAATCCTGGAAGACTTCCTGGGGAAGAGGAAGGTCTCAGACCAACTTTGAAGGACGCAGACAGCACAGAGATGGGGGACCCGGGAGGTTACAAGCCTCCTTTAGGGCAGACCTATCTGCGTTCACGTCCCATCTCTGTGCTTACGAGCCCCATGACTGGGAAAATGATTCACCTTTTTGAGATTCAATTGTTTCACTTGTCAGATGAGAATAACAAGATCTATCTTCACATGGTCACTATGAGGATTAAATGCGATGACAATTATAGTAAAAGCAGCTAATGGGTATCATGTGCTTTTCCACAACCTGCCACTCTTCTAAGCTTTATTGTCTTATTAACGCACCCAGCCCCACAGCAGCCTTCAGAGGTATGAGCTATTATAGGAGAGGAAAGGGAGATAAGCCCTAGCGAATTTCCTAGAGTCACACGGCTGGTGAGAGGTGGCGGCCAGAATCAAGGCCAAACCATCTCCCTCCAGAGTTGGAGCCGTGCCCACCAGGCTGCACAATAGGCAATGTTTAATGAGTTTACTACATACCTTTAGCACAGTGAGAATGATCTCATTTGCTATATCTGACAACACAGTGTCTAGCACGTAGTAGGTACTCAATAAACAGCGTGCATGGGTATGTATCACACATGCATGTGTATATAGGCATATATATATAATATGCACAGATTCCAAATAATAAATATTTGATGTATCTGTGTATGCATACAAATATATCTCATGTGAGTGTGAAAGAGACAGACATGACTTACAATAGAAATAAAGAGAGGAAATGAACCAGGTCTAGGAGACAGAAATTGGACATTTCTACCATGAGATATCAAGCCTGCGCTTAGTTGGAAAGCTCATCCTGGCTGAGTTGGGCTGTGCTGAGAACAGAGAGGGCAGATAGTGTCGTGAGGTCCTGCGGACACAGGAACGGGACGCCCTGACCCTGAATGCACACAGGTATTCTAACAGTCTGATCCAGGTCCAGGGCGCCTGCAAAGGCCCAGCATTTCCTGCCAAGCAGCCAAATAGAATCGATTCAGTGTGGGGGACCAGCCACTGGCTGTGACCGTCCCCCTCTTCTCATGACATTATCTGTCTCCCTGCTCTGTGGCTGTGCGGGCGGGAGGGAAAATCATTGATATGCTCAGCGGAGTGGGGGTCTCACCTTTGCTTCTAGCTGCTCGCAGTCAAATACTCTGTGCCCAGGGGTCCATTATTAACCCAGCAGGGGGAGGTGGGGGAAGCGACCATACACTAGGGCACTAGTGACCACGGAGACTTTAACCAAACGAGGTGGCCACCTGAGACTTCTGCATGTCCCAGTCACTCTGTCCTCTGCAGACAGCATGGCTGTGTCTGAGCCATTTCTGACTGTCAGAGAGGGGAGTCAATGCGGTGGCCTTTGGGGACTGAGAGGCAGAAAAGGATAGCAAGGACTGAGATCAAACTCAACTCCTAAGATTAGCTGATGTGGGGACATCAGGTGCACACTTGCTTACTAAAATACAGACCCAAAAATTTCAATCCCTTGATTAGAACCCCTCCATCCCCCTGTCAGCCCATCATCTCCCCAGGTGGACCTGGTGATAACCCAACACAGGCATTCGCAGCCTGCGCTGGTGGATGTCTCGGCCTCTTCTCCCACAACTCCTCACTCACTCTGAATCTACTTCTCTGAAAAACCTGCCCCTTTTATGCCTCCCTCCTTCATACTTTCTGATCCTTCTGCCTAATGTTTCCTCCCCTTGCCAGAGGTGAGCAGTTTCTTATGCTTCGAGGCCTGACTATGATATTACATTGCTGTGAGGTTTCCCCAGATTCCCAGTGAAAGTACGAAGCTCCCTCCTCTAGGCCTCAGGGCCTCCTGTATCCCTGGGTGATATGAGCCCTCATCAAATCATATCATCGTCTCCTGGGATCACAGCAATCTCCCAAACCAAACTGAGCATCATGAACACCAAAATATCACTCATCACGGAAATTCCACCCTCTATTGCAAGACAATGCTCCTTAGAAATTCATGGCTAAAAGGAAGACACAGCCGTAGTCTTCTAGGAGCGTACAGGCAATTCTAGAAATAATATGGGCTTTTTCAACAGGTGCAGCTAACCACCATAGCACACATATACCTATGTAACAAACCTGTATGTGTGGTACATGTATCCCGTTTTGTGTGTGTGTGTGTGTGTGTTTTTAGAAGAAATAAAGAAAAAAAAAAAAACAAAACCAGTGGACTTCAGACTCAAAGAGACCTGGGTCCTGATCCAGACTCTGCCATGTCCAGGCAAGGTGACCATGAGCAAGTACTTCCACCTCCCTAAGCATCAGTGGCCTCATCTCAGAAGACTGCTGGGAAGAGTAACCAGGATGCTGGGTGTGAAGCTCCTAGCACGTGGCAGGGGCTCCCATCCCTTGGCTGCCACTGGTGGGTGGACATGTCCCAGGAGTCAGAGACAAGGTGCTCTGTCCTGGCTGTCTCTTACCTGTCCTGTGTAGACGCAGAGCCTCCAGGATGTGGAACCCAGCAAGCTGCACCCTCAGTGCTGGGATATCCAGGGCCAGAGGTGCACCTGCCCCAGGCTTGTCTCTACCAGGCTGTGGTGGTGTAGGAGATTCCTGCTCACTCCTGCTTTCCACCACAGGGTTCAGTACCAGGCAGTGGATAAAGTGTAGCCGGGACCTTTTGATCATGCTGGTCAGTGCATCCTAGGACCAAACAGAGGGAAGTCAGGGCCAGGTGTCTCAGAGAGACACAGAAAGGGGACTGGACCCTCCTCAAATATTCATTAAGCCCAACCTGGGCATCTTTGGGGCCCCTATGCCCTACATCAAGGAGCTCCCTACAGTCTGATTTGGATTCATGAGAAATAATGGTCCTTGTTGAAACAGATGGAGAAACTGAGGCATGGAGAGAGCAAGTGAGTGGACCCAGGTCACACAGACCAGGGGCAGAAGAGCTAGGACTAGAACTCAGGACTAAGGCTAAGGGTGTTTCCACTATAACCCACCAGGAGGTTCATTTTTTTTCTTTTTAAAAATTAATTCATTTATTATTATTATTTTTTGAGACACAGTCTCACTCTGTCACCAGGCTGGAGTGCAGAGGCACGATCTCAGCTCATTGCAACCTTCTCCTCCCAGGTTGAAGCGATTCTCCTGCCTCAGCCTCCCAAGTAGTGGGACTTCAGGTGCTCGCCACCACGCCCGGCTAATTTTTTGTACTTTGAGTAGAGACGGGGTTTCACCACATTGGCCAGGCTGGTCTTGAACTCGTGACCTTGTGATCTGCCCGTTTTGGTCTCCCAAAGCACTGGGATTACAGGTGTGAGCCACTGCGCCAGGCCACTACAAGGTTTATTTAAAGGTGTCCTTCCCTTGTCTCAGCCCATTCTCATCTGTGCTCAGCCTGGCCACTGACCAATCTCATGCCTTCCTTTATTCACGGATTCACATTCCAGGTCTAGGTACCACATTTACATCCAGCTGGGCCCTGCCGCCTTGCCCCAGGGGAACCTGGTGGTGAGCAAGGCAGACAGGGCTGGTCTGGCTCTCATATGTGTCACTGGAGTCAAGAGGGCATTCATAGCTTGTGGGAACTCCTCCAGGCCTCTCAACTCAACACCAAGCAGCACAGGCTGAAGGCCTCAGACTTGGATCGGTCACTTCCCGGGGGTGTGACCAGAGTCAAGTTTCACTGCTGCTGGGAGCCCCCATTTCCTCCTCTGTGGGGCGTGGGGTGACGCTCGCCCCTCTGGCCTTGCTGGGGAGGTTAGAGATGATGTAGGCACATGACTCAGCCCAGAGGAGATGAGGATGGAGGCAGCGAAGGCCAGGACACCATGAGACAGGGTGCCTACTCACCATCTGCAGCTTGATCTGGGAGCACGGGGCTTTCCTCCTCACCGCGGCCAGGCTGCTGGCAAAGGTCCTCCTCACCATGCGGTTCCTCTGCAGGGCCTGCTGGGAGGTGCCCTCCAGGCCTGCCACAGCCCGGCACACAGGAGGCAGCTTGGCTCGGGCCTGGAATAGATTCCGCAGCTCCTCTCTGGTGGGGAGGAGGGAAAAGAGAGAGGAACTTTAGGAAGTTCTTGGGAAAGCCGTGGCCTGGGTGGTGGCAAACAGAACAAGCCTTCTTGCGTCCTGCTCCTCTGCTTCCTAAAGCCTCCTCTACAGTCACGTGTCCCAGCTGCTCTCCTTCATTCACAGTCTCTCCTGCCAGGTGAGGCTTTGCTTCATGGCAAATGCCAGCTCCTTCCCGATGCCCGTCTTCTACCTGCAAATGCTCCCTCCCTCCCTCGGCTTAGAGCATCTGTCCTATGGATATTCTTGTCACTTACATACCTATAGCAAGGCTACGACACCTATACTTTCTTAGAGGGCAAACTCCTCTCTGCTATTCCTCGACCAGGCCTAGCACACAGTAGGCACGCGCCATGTGTTTCATGCAAGAAGGAATGACTCAGGCTGGGCACGCAGTTTGTGGAGCTGCAAGATAATGTCAAATAAATACCCAGCCTGGGCCGGGCGCGGTGGCTCACGCCTGTAATCCCAGCACTTTGGGAGGCCAAGGTGGGCGGATCACGAGGTCAGGAGATTGAGACCATCCTGGCTAACACGATGAAACCCCATCTCTACTAAAAACACAAAAAATTAGCCGGGCGTGGTGGCGGGCACCTGTAGTCCCAGCTGCTCGGGAGGCTGAGGCAGGAGAATGGCATGAACCCGGGAGGCGGAGCTTGCAGTGAGCCAAGATCGCACCACTGCTCTCCAGCCTGGGCGATAGAGCAAGACTCCGTCTCAAAAATAAATAAATAAATAAATAAATAAATACCCAGACTGACACCTGAGCAGATAGTGCCTTCCCTCAGCATCCCTGAGGTTAGTGGCCAGGGTGCTAGCTTTTTGTTAGTGGTGGTGGTGGTGGTGGTTTTTTTGAGACAGAGTCTTGCCCTGTCGCCAGACTGGAGTGCAGTGATGTGATCTCGGCTCACTGCAACCTCTGCCTCCCGGGTTCAAGCGATTCTCCTGCTTCAGCCTCCCAAGTAGCTGGGACTATAGGCAACCGCCACCAGGCCCGTCTAATTTTTGTATTTTTAGTAAAGACAGGGTTTCACCATGTTGGCCAGGATGATCTCGATCTCTTGACCTCGTGATCTGCCCGCCTTGGCCTCCCAAAGTGCTGGGATTACAGGAGTGAGCCACTGCGCCTGGCCAAGGTGCTAGCTTTTTAAGTGTCTGTTCCAATAAAACAGAGCTGGCCTGCCCTCTTCCATGAGCCAACTATGAACCAGGCTGTCTAACAGGTCATCTGCTATTTTACGTCACCAAAGCCTTCTTAGATCAGACATGGGAGCTTTGGGACCCCATTCCCATTTCTTAGATTATGAAACTGAGGTCCAGGTCATGTAGCTTAAAAGAGGAAAAAACAGAATCTGAGCATATTCCTGACTCCAAAGCTGGGCTATAGCCATTGAGTCTTGTAGCCTCATCCAACTCTTATTTATGGTGCAGGAAGCAGAAACAACCAGAGAAGGGAGAGTGACTGCCCACGGTCACTCAGGTGACAAAGGGCAGGGCTGGGACTCAACCCGGGCCACCTAGGTCATCATTCAGTCCTCTGTGTGCTCACAGCTCCTGTTGTCCCATCCCTGGCCTGGATCTCTCTCCAGGAGCTGGATGTTCACGAGCCCCACTCCTGGATATGGGTTTCTAGTCAGCTCTGACATAAGGTGCTGGGAATTCTCCAAGCATCTCTTAGACTCAAGGTGGGTCCTGGCTGTGCTTCTGTTTTGCTGTGTTGAGCAAAGGCAAGCCACTTCACCGCTCAGGGCCTCGATTTTTCTCATGTGTAAAATGGGACTAAGGATCTTGTGTTGTGATAAGGATTAAGAGGATACTAATAAAGCGTTTATGCTGATCCGAGGCATATAGGGGGTAGTGAGCAAGTGGTCCTTTCTCACCCTGGTGCCCACCTGAGACACCAGCACCTCCCTGGTGGTCTCAGTTTCTCTTCTTGTCTCTAAGCTCTACCCCTGCAGAATTCCAGCATTGAACTTGGGAGCATGCGTGCACACACACACAAACATACACACGTACACACACATGCACACACACACACCACACACACACACAGCATTTTCCAATAACCCTCTGAACTAAAAGCAGAGAATGCTGCCAGCCTCATGCCAGCACTCTGGGCTGAGCAGCCAGGGAACATGGTGAGCTTTTTTTAATGCTACAAAACGTATCATTTCAGTTTTACGACTCCCTAGTTCTTGAATGTCCATAAAAGTTGTTCCAGTCACATCATCTCTCAGATACTTAATGAAAGGCAAAGTGCCAAAATAAGAAGTCACAGCTTTTTAGCTTTTGTTCCACCTCCCCAGAAGGCCAGCTTTTCTCCTCGGCCGGATTCGCTCTGGCCCCAGGGAGACATTGCACTGCTCCAATTCAAGTTATGGTTCTTTGTTCCATTATGGAGGGATGGGATTCCTGGGCTGGCCCTCCCACACTGTGTTGTTGTAGCTGCATAGTTTAGGTGGGAAGGAAAACACAGTGCCTTCAATGCCCCATCCCCGTCCCCAGCCCTGGTCCAACTCACCTTTTTGACTGTTGCAGGACCTGGGGTGCATCCAGGGCTGAGAGGTTGGGCTTGGCTCTGTGGAGCCAGCCCGTGAGGTCGTACCGCACAGGGTCACATCCCAGCTGGTGGAAAATCTCACACTGGAGGGGCTGCTCACAGGTCCGCAGGGCAGAGGACCCTGGAAAGAGACACGGTGGCATGAGTGCTAGGACCTGGTGGGGACACATTGCAATCAGCTGGCATCCCCTAAACACACAGTATCCATCTTAATGTGTTCCCAGATAGCTAAAGCTCATGGTTGAAGGCACCCACGTTTCTCCTGCTGTGGTGAATTTGTGGACATTATTTCCAAAGTGGATTTTATTCTTTCTTGCTTTCTTAAATCTAGGATACCTGTTTTTCCCAAACATCATCTGCATACTCAATCTCCTCGAGTTTTTCTATATATATAACCACCTATCACCTGGGCTGTGATTTACTTAATGTTTTCTTTAAATCGACTTACATTTTCACAAGTACAGTACATTCATTTTAAAAGAAGAATCATATTGCAGATTTGATGTGCAAGACATGTTCGTTTTCTGATATGCATGGCAATTATGATGAAATATTTTTAAAATATTTAGTTGTATGCCACGTAAAATCATTTTGAATACCATCAACCAAATAAATACAGGGAATACTTTTGGGAGATACGGGCACATTGGTTTCAAGAGACAGGGTGGGAGAAACAAATGGGCCTGATCTTGGCGGCTAGAGAAATCCTAGGTTCTTTACCATTTATGACTGTGTGAAGGGTGTCAAGCCCTGTAAGTCTGTGAGCATCAGTTTCCTCCACTGTAAAATGTGGATTCAATAATGCATACCTCCCAGAGTGGCTTATGGCTTAAAGGAGATAATGTACGTAAAATATTTTAGTACAGTGTCCAGCACATAATGGTCACTCAGTCAGCTGTAACGGTTGTCACTGCCCTTCACTGCACTTAAACCTTTGCTGGTGTTTCCGAATCACAAAGTGTGCTTTATATTCACATCCTCAGTGCCCAGCGTCATGCTTGGCACAGGGAGAGTCCAGAAGTGCTTGCAGAATGAATGCATGGATTAATTAATTAAGGGATTGCTGTTCATTTATTATATCACTCTAACTATTGTGATGCTCACAGGTTGCAATCACAGGTTTGGGATAGCTGTCCCCACACTGAATGACTGCAGATGGATTTTGGGGTTTTTTTTTTTTTTTTTTGAGACAGAGTTTCGCTCTTGTCGCCCAGGCTGGAGTGCAATGGAGTGATCTCGGCTCACTGTAGCCTCCACCTCCCAGGTTCAAGCAATTCTTCTGCCACAGCCTCCCGAGTAGCTGGGATTACAGGTGTGAACCAACATGCCCAGCTAATTTTGTATTTTGAGTAGAGACGGGGTTTCACCATGTTGGCCAGGCTGGTCTCGAACTCCTGACCTCAAGTGATCTGCCGGCCTCGGCCTCCCACAATGCTGGGATTACAAGCATAAGCTACTGCACCCGGTCCCCAGATGGATTCCTATTAAGAGTGGTCAGATTATCATGACTCTTGGATGTATCCGGAACGATCTTACTTTGCTTTCCCATCCTGCTATTGCCAACGTACTCGCATGCACTAGGGTCCTAAGTCTTCCCCTCAAATCCTAATTTGCTGCCTCTAAACTCCAGTAAGCTAGGAAACAAAGGACCTGCATTTCTTGGAACTCCCTGCAAAAAAAAGCAGTCTGCAGCTTTCGTGAGCCTGTGTAGGAGTAAAGGGCATGGCATCTGCCACCTGTGTGGTTGCTTAGAGGTACTCTGTGCTCACTTCCCAGATTGCCCCTGTCCAGGATAATGGAAGTTACCAGCACAGAACCCTTCTAGTGAAGTGAAGTTTCCCTGTTTCAAGAGTGTCCTGTGAGGCTTTCAGAGCCATGCAGTCCCTGCCCTCAAGAAAGTCCCCTTCCAATGGGCACCCACGGGGAGCAAGGTGACAAAGCACACACCAGGCTTTGGCGCAAACGTCCATGCTGCATTTGCAATGCCACAGGTATCTGTTTACCTGGCTGCCTCCTTCCACTGTATTGGAAGCAACCTCAGAGCAGGGACTGGTCGACTCATTGTTAGGCTCAGCAGCCAGTACAGGGCTGGGCTCTGAATGAGGATCATGACCCAGTAGGGGACAGGGAAGAAACAAGAAAGGATGTTGATGTTTGCTAAGCCCCGGCTCCTAGCACTCTCTGCTGGACATGCCAGCATGAGTGATTTCACTCTGGTTGGTGATGTGAGCATCTCTGGGCTGGTTTCTAGAAGATGACACCGAAGTTCAGAGACATGAGGCAGTTTGGCTAATGGCGCACAGCAGGATGAGGCCACAGGTCTGCTGGTCCAAAAGCCTGCCTCTGTCCAGGGTGGTGTCCAGCACATGGAGATGCCACATTTCCCAGGCAATGTCCTGGAAAACAGTACCCAAGTTCCAGGCCTGCTTGTTCCCCTCATTCACTCCTCTATCCTGAAGTTGACTTTTATTCCACAATTTTGTCCATGAAAGCATTTCCCATGAAGTCTTTGGCTTTCGGGAGCCCCATGGATACTTCTGGAAGATGGAGCCTTATCCAGCATATCTTTCTCACAACTTCAGGCTTCGTCACCTCCCCCAGGAGCCTGAAGCTGAGGGGGCCCCTAGACAGGGCTCCCTCAGCCTCTGCAGGTCACACTCAGAGGTTGATGAGGGCCTGTCACCTGACTGTCCACTGTGCCTGGGCTCCATGAGGGCTGATCCCTGCTGACCTTTGTGGGAACACTCAGCAAATGTACCTGAGGAAAGAGGTCATAAACAGCGAGCCCTGGGTCAGCCGGAATGCCCCAAGTGTTCTGGATGATCGAATGTTCTCATTAACTCAGAGCCAACCAGAAAGCAATAGGGGAAGAGAACTATTTTTTCTTTTGAAACAAAATGTCGTAATTAATGTGTCTTATCAGGGGGTTTAAGGCAAAGGATGAGGACAGAGTCTCTCCCTTGGGAACTGAGGGCTTTATAGCATCCTCCTAGGGATGCCTGCGACTGACACGACAGACCTCATGGATAAAGGGGAGGGGCCCCAAATCTAACCACATCCCCTTCTGCCCACTCCAGCCTCACTCTGCCCTATGCCTTCTGCTTCCAACCCTACTTTCCATCTCTTTTGCCTACAAGGCAGGATCCAGAAAACATTCCCTTTGATAATACATTTCATTGATTCTGGATCACTGAGTTTTCACATATTCATCAGTTTTGTAAAAAGGATTCACTGTGCACCTCATCCCGCCAGCTGTGCCAGCTGTCGTCCCCGCAGAGGTGACCAGCCTCGCCCCTGTCACCACGCAGCTGGCCTTCCCCAAGGGGAAATTACTGACGAGCAAGTGTGGGACATGCCCCGGTGACCAAAGCAGCGGGGAAGAGAAAAACCAGGGAGGGAGCCAGGATCACAGGCAGGGAGGGGTCACTGCTTTCCACAGGGAGGTCAGGGAAAGGCCATGGGCAGCACTGGGCTGGAATGTGGCAGAAGGGCCCTCCAGGCAGAAGGTGCTGCTGACGCCAGCGCCCAGAGGTGGGAATGTGCATGGTATGTTTGAAGAGCAGCAAAGAGAGCTGTGTGATGGGAACAGGAGAGGGGAGGGGAACATGCAGATACGGCCTTGTTATGATCAGGGCCCTGGGGAGACAGTGAACGGGAACAACTGCCCTCAGGGAGCGCAGGGTCGTAGGGAGAATGGCAACAAGCAAGCAAGCAGACAAACAACCACAACTTCACAGAGCCTGGCAAGGGCCCTGAAGGAGGAAACGGAATCGTGATGGGGTCGTGAGGCTGCCAGGGGGACAGCTTCAGACAGGGCAGGAAAGGCGTCTAAAGGGGGAGCTCTGGGCAGAGAGCTGAAGGAGCGGGAGGCGGAAATGCTCTGTGTACGCAGCACCTTCATCCTCACCACGGCCCCTGGGTTTCACCAGGACTGCTGTCCTACGGAACCGGGAGGAGACTTTCCAGGAGTCACCAATGGTGCAGTTGAGCACTGAGCAGGAGCCACCTCAGGGCTCTGGGGCCCAAAGCCTGGGCTTCCCCAGCTCTTTCTCCTGGCTGGGTGAGTGAGATGGATCTCACTCTGAGATGTGAGTGAGATGCCTCCCTGCCTCCCCAAAATCTCCACTCCTGAGCCCATATCATACATAGAGACTGGGGTCCCTTTGACAGCCTGGAGAGCCACGAGTCCACCTGGCCTTTGGAGTGAGGCTGCCCAGGTTCAGTGCTAGCCCTGTGCTCGGCGCCTACAGGGCCCTGGGAAGCCACTGGACCTCAGCAAGGACTCAATCACCTCCCTGTAGCTGGGGTGCAGTGAAGCCCACAGGCCTGGCTCCAACCAAGGGCTCCACAACTAGCAGTTTCTGCCACTCATTCATTCTCCTTTCCCAGCTAGCAAAGAGGCAGATGCATCTCACACCCCAGCCTGCATGGAGGGGAATCCATCATTGCCAGGATTAAGTAAATGCCAGGACCCCTGCAGGGTGAGCACAGCCAGGGCCACGGCACGACTTCCTAGGTCCTAGGCACTTTTGCTTTCCTGGGCACCTTCCTCCATGAAAATATATATACACACACACACACACACACATGCACAGGCATGTATACAAACACACTTATACATATATACACATATATACACACATACACACATACACACACTTACACATATATACACACATATATACAAACACACTCATACATATGTACACACATATATACATGCACACATGTATATAAACACACTCACATATATACAAACATATACACACATACACACATATATACACACATATACACACATACACACATATATACAAACATACATATATACACACATATACACACATGCACACACTTATACACACTCATACACACATACACACAAACATATATACACACATACACACATGTATACAAACACACTCATACATAAATACACACACATGCACACATATATACAAACACACTCAAGCATATACACACATATACACTCATACATATATACACACATACATATATACACACACATATATACACACAAGCACACGCACTACATACACACCCTCACATATACAAACTAGACATACATGCACACACACACAGGCACACACGAATACACACATATACATATAGACACATATACACATATATACACATATATACACACATGTTCACACACAAACACATATATTTACACACAGGCATACCCATATACACACACATACACACACACACACATACGGTTGTGCAATGGGAGGTGGAGATGCCTGCCTGCCTCCCCAAAATCTCCACTCCTGAGCCCATATCATACCTAGAGACAGGGGTCCCTTTGACAGCCTGGAGGGCCACGAGTCCACCTGGCCTTTGGAGTGAGAACTCCAAGAACTGCATCATTAGGTGATTCAGCCCTTGTGGGAACACCATAGGGTATGCTTACACCAACCTAGATGGTACAGCCTACCACACACATAGGCTGTATGTACAGCCCATGGCTCCTAACTACAAGCCTGTACAGCATGTGACCACACTGAATACTGTAAGCCACCACAACACAATGGTAAGGACTTGTGTATCTAAACACATCTAAACATAAAAAAGGTGCAGTAAAAATATGGTATTATCATCTTATGGAATCACCATTTGTATACACAGTCCGTTGACTGAAACATTGCTAGGCGGTGCATGACTGTGTGTGTAATCCCAGCACTTTGGGAGGCCAAGGCGGGTGGATCACTTGAAGTCAGTAGTTCCAGACCAGCCTGGTCAACATGGTGACACCCCGTCTCTACTAAAAATACAAAAAATCAGCCAGGCGTGGTGGCAGGTGCCTGTAATCCCAGCTACTCGGGAAGCTGAGGCAGGAGAATTGCTTGAACCCGGGAGGCAGAGGTTGCAGTGAGCCGAGATCGTGCCACTACACTCCAGCCTGGGTGACTAGAGTGAAACTCCGTCTCTCTCTCTCTATGTGTGTATATATGTATATGTATATATGTATATATGTATACATATATATGTCTATATACACACATTATAGATACATATAAATTACACATATATACACACATATATGTGCATATATATAATTTAATATATAGGCATATATTAAAGAATTGCACTTGACTTGACCTAAAAGTTCTTTTTCGTTCCAGAAATTAAAACATTTTCTGGGAGAGAACAGCACACGCTGGGCACACAGTGGGGTGAGGAGGGAGAGCATCAGGAAGAATAGCTAATGGATGCTGGGCTTAATACCTGAGTGATGGGACAATCTCTGCGGTAAATCACCATGGCACACATTTACCTATATAACAAACCTCCACATCCTGCACATGTACCCCTGACCTTAAAATTTAAAACAATTTAAAACCACATTTTCATGGGCCCCCAGAACACCAGGCACTGTGCCTCCATGATGGGCAGAGAAGTCAGCTCTGTGCCAGTCACTGGCAGAGCCAAGCTCTCTGGGAATAATTGAGGGATTTGCACTGTGAGCTTGCTCCAGGGAGAGCTGCAGGCATCAGATGCTGTTGCTGCTTCACTGGTTAGACAATCCTGTCCGGATGTAGGCACAGGAATCCACCATGAAAGTCTCAGACAGAGGCCTCTGCTGGTCACCATAGGGCGGAAGCTTCTGGCGGTACTCACTCGCTGGATGGTGACTCTTCTACCAATTTCTTATAAGCTGTTCCAGTTGGACAATCACCCGAAACATTCCATCAAGATGCATCTGTCTACATCTCCAATGACTTCAACGTGCCCAAATCCAATGGTCATTCCTCAGCCCACACCTCATTTGACCTTTCAGCCCCATTTGATAAGGTCGATCCCTCCCTCCCCCTGTGGCTTTCAGGGAGTCACATTCTCCTGGGTTTCCCTCCTGCCTCCCTGACCACACCTCGGTCTCCTGCGCTGGTTGTTTACCTTGTCCCTGACACCTTGACATAGGAATGTCCCAGAACCTAGTCCTTGGACATCTTCTCAGCCAAGCGTCATTCTCTCAGTGACCTCAACCACAGCCACAGTCCTCAGTCTTCTTCTTTCAGACGCACCCGCCTTACTGTCTCTTCTCTGCTGGAAGGGCAGTGCCATGTGGGTGAAGATGTGTGTTTTCTTCACTGATGCATCTCCTGGGCTAGGACAGTGGCCGCCACGTATTAGGTGCTCCATCCATATTTTCTGAATGGACCAAGGAATGAGTGAGGAAGAGCACACATCGTGGCCTCAAAGAGAGTTGGGACTGATAAGATCACTAAGTACATTTACCTTCTTCTTTTTTTTTTTTTTTTTTTTTTTTTTTCAGATGGAATTTCACTCTTGTTTTCCAGGCTGGAGTGCCGTGGTGCGATCTTGGCTCATTGCAACCTCCACCTCCCAGGTTCAAGAGATTCTCCTGCCTCAGCCTCCCGAGTAGCTGGGACTACAGGCGTGCGCCATCACACCCAGCTAATTTTTTGTATTTTTAGTAGAGATAGGTTTTCACCATGTTGGCCAAGCTGGTCTGGAACTCCTGACCTCAAGTGATCCACCCGCCCCGGCCTCCCAAAGTGCTGTGATTACAGGCGTGAACCACCACGCCCAGCCAGTACCATTGCCTTCTTAAGTGCCTAGTGGTGTGGGGATCTGAGTCTCAGATCCAGACAAACCATGTTTTGAATCTGCCTTTTGACCCTTCTCCTCTGGGTGACCTTGCACAAGCGTTTCTGGAACTCAGTTTGGGAATAAGAATATGTATCTCTAAGTGTGGGGCAGAATCCTACCAGAAGATATCCATAAAGCTGAGGATGCAGCTGAGTGGAGCAATGCAACACTCCCCAACCCCGGAATCATGTTCTCCGTCACCATCGGCATCCTCATTCTCATCAATAAACCTGCAACACCTTGCCCCTGGTGACAAAGCTCTGCACGCACATAATATGACCCAATCATCATAGCAGAAATGGTAGAGAAAAAGGGGTAAGGGGTGACTTCTTTCCCCATTTTAAAAACATATCAACTAAGACTACGAGAAGTTTGCCCCACATCATGCAGGGGAAAGTAGAAATAACTAGACTTCAACTTGGAGCCTATGGATACCGAATCTCATGATCACTTTGTTCTGGTTTCATGTCTTCATCTCCCCTCTTGCTCCCCCTTCCACCAATCCAACTCCCACCAAGTGCTATGGACTTTACCTGCTAAACGCCTCCGGAAGCTTCTACCTCCTGGGGCAGGCCAGCTCCTCTCTCACCCTGGCCACCTGCCTTCCTACCATATCTTCACACTACAGCCTCAGGGAACTTTCCAGAATGTGAAGCTCATCACGCCTCCCACTGCCTAGAATCCTTCATGGCTTCTCGTCGCTCTAGGGTTAAGACCTTTGCATGGCCAGCAAGGGTCTCTGCAGTCTGAGCCCAGAAGCCATCTCCAAACTTGTCCTGCATCATGTTCCTGGCTCTCTGTTAGATTCATCTGCACGCATTTCCCCCTGGCTACCAGAAAAATGAGATGCACCCTGATGCGCCCCATCAGACTGCAGTTGCAGGCTCAGTGTGCACACGTGTGCTTGGCTGTGAGCTCGTCCCTTCCCCATGAGGACGTGGCCCACTCCAGGCTGGTTAACTACCACATGGAACAGTACCCAGCACACAGTGGCTGCCCAATGTGTTCGCTGAATACTGGAATGAATGAAAGCACACACAGGCTCATGCACATTCACCTCTGCACGTTGGAGCCTCTGTGCAGGCCTTCTCAGGCCTTTTTCTGCAGCTGAGAAGGATAGATTCCAACACCCAGGCTGGACTCAGGCCCCCTCCCCAGCTCGTTGCTTCCTTACCTTCAGTCCCAGCTCCTTTCTTCTCGAAGGCAGCACACAGACGCTCGAGCACCACACTGTCACTGGAGCCCTCTACACGGACTTCCTCATCCAAGACCCAGAAAAGGCCTTTGGCATCCTGGGCACCTCCTCCAGCTGGTAAGCGGACCTAGTGGGAGACCCAGGATTCATTGAAGGGCCCTGATCCCCATCAGAGGCCTGTCTTGGGCTTCTCTTCCCACCGAAGGGGAATGGGAGCATCCAAGTCTCAAGCATCAGGACTCAGAATGTGCCTACCCAAAACCATGCTCCCATTCACCCCAGACTCTCAGTGTTGAAGCCACAAAACGACAGCAACTGCTCATTTGCAAACTGTCCAAATCCTGCCTCTGTGCTCACCTCCTGTGTGGTCTTGGGCAACTTACTACACTTCTCTGAGCCTTGTTTCCTCCTGTGTAATGAAGACTGAAAATACCTTCCTTGGAGGGCCGTGGTGAGGATTTAACAAGGGGAACCCTCTGGACATTGCACATTTCTAGATACATACAGGTAGCTGGTCTATTTGTGCACAATCAAACGAGAAAGGATTAATTCTGTCTGCATCGTTTCCTCTAAAAAGTCCTTGTATTCTTTATACTAAAATCTTGGGGAGGAAAAAAAAACAATAAGCACTCAAAGAACATTTCAGAGAAGGTGAACATGATTCAATAGCACAGATGTAGAATTTTAAATCTAGCCATAAGCTTCAGAGACCATCTAGTCAACCCTGTAATGGTGCATATGGGAAACTGAGGGAGGCCGGGGGAGTTTAAAGGGCCTCTCTGAGGGCCCACAAGGAGTTGGCACAACCAAAAGAAGGCCAGCAAGTGGTTATAGAGGAAATGCAATATGCACAGTGACCAACTGTCCTACTGTGCCTGGGACATGAAACTTTCAGTACTAAAGCTGGGAAAGTCCTATGCAAACCAGGACAGTTGGTCACCCTAACTGAGGAATCCACACCCCTCAGAGGCCTGGAGAGGGGAAGGGGGCACATCCAGGGTCTCATGGATGGAGAGCCAAAGATGCAGAGCTGGAACTGGATCCCAGGCATCCTTCACCTTGGCCTTTTTCACTGGGGCTGAAACTGATAGCCAGCCCATGCTCAGAAGGTCCTCAGAAAATAGCTGTGAAGGTTGGGCATGGTGGTGCATGCCTGTAATCCCAGCCACTCAGGAGGTTGAGGCATGAGAATCGCTTGAATCCGGGAGGCAGAAGTTGCAGTGAGCCGAGATCACGCCACTGCACTCCAGCCTGGGTGACAGAGTGAGACTCTGTCTCAAAATAAAGAAGAAAGAAAAGAAAAGGGGAGGGGAGGGGACAGGAGGGGAAGGGAGGGGAAGGGAAAGGAAGGGAAGGGAAGGGAGAAAGAAAAGAAGGAAAGGAAAGGAAAGGAAAGGAAAGGAAAGGAAAGGAAAGGAAAGGAAAGGAAAGGAAAGGAAAGGAAAGGAAAGGAAAGCAAAGGAAAGCAAAGGAAAGCAAAGGAAAGGAAAGGAAAGGAAAGGAAAGGAAAGGAAAGGAAAGGAAAGGAAAGGAAAGGAAAGGAAAGGAAAGGAAAGGAAAGGAAAGGAAAGGAAAGGAAAGGAAAGGAAAGGAAAGGAAAGGAAAGGAGGAAGGAAAGGAAAGGAAAGGAGGAAGGAAAGTAAGGAAAGTAAGGGAAGGAAGGAAGGAAGGAAGGAAGGAAGGAAGGAAGGAAGGAAGGAAGGAAGGAAAGAAGCTGTTTGCAGCCACAGGTCCTGGAGACTACCCTGCCCCCTGCCCTTCCCAGCCAACACTGCTAAATCAGCCCTTCAGGCTCACCCTTTCCCAGGAGAGGCACAGGTGAGGAAGCACAGTGTGGAAGGAAATGAACCAGACAGATGCCAACCAGAAGAACACACTGAGCCGAGAACAGCCAGCCGGGCTTACACAGGAGAGGGCTTTGCAATGATGGGTGCAGCCCACTGTGTGCCAAGAGAAAGTTTGCAAGCCAACTCTGGTCAGCAGGAGACAAGGAAGGAAGAAAAGGACAGCGGCAGCCTGCAGTGTCAGATGGCAGGAGAGATGCCACCCGCAGGGTACCTCCTGTGTGCCAAGCATCATGTCAGGTGCCTTATGTGCAATATCTCATTGATGTTCACAGCAACCCAGAGAAAGTAGCATCCCCATTCTGGAAATGAGGAAACTGAGGTTCAGAGAGGTGAAGCAACACGCCCAAGGTCACCAAGATTGGACCCAAGCATGGCAGGTTCCATGGCCCAAGCACTTTGGTACTAAAATGTGAAGAGGAAGACAAAAAAATCAAGTGAAATTGTCACGGGCAGTTCTGAGTTGAGCAGAGGTGCAGATCTGGGGTAGCAAAGTGAGTTCTAGGGATGGAGAGAGTGAGGTAAAGACTCCGCTTCCCTTAAACTAACACCTGTCTGCCCCTAAATGAGTTCAGGGCCCTGCACCCAACATGGTCCCCTGTTCTCCAGTCCCCCAAGGTCCCCGGTCTCTTCTGGGAACAGCACCTTCATTCAAACATCTGACCTTTGCAGGCCAGAGTGGCTGGAGGCCCCTGGCCATGAGCCTTGAACTCGCTTTGGCTCAGGCCTCAGCCTCCCAGGCATGGGGCTAGTCTAAGACATAGACTCAGACATAAAGGAGAGCAGCGGTTCTCAACCTGATGATGCTTAAACTTCCATTGTTCAGGCCACAACCCAGGCCAATTTACACAGAATCTGGGGGTGGGTCCCAGGCATCCACATTTCCAGTGATCCCGGGGTGACTCTAGGTGCAGACGGCATTGACAACTAGTAGACTGAAGACTCAAATCCACGAGCATTTCAACATGGCCAGCCGGCATCTGAGAGCCTGGGTTGGCTGGGCCCCGTGTTACCTGAGAGGGATTGTGATCCACAGCAGCCACAGTGGTCCCTGGGGAGGGCTCCGGGAGGTCAAACTGCACAGGAACACCTTCCTGGAAAAAATCACAGGATTTAAAAGTTAGCGCTTTCAGTGAGCTGAAGGGGGAAGAAAACTTCTGAAGGAAAAAGCGGAGAGGACTTCCATCACCTCTTGGCCCTTTAAAAAAAATGGTTTTAAAAATTTTGGCAAAAGATACATAGCAAAAAATTTACCATTTTAGTCATTTTAAGTATACAGTTCAGTGGTATAAGATACATTCACGTTGTTATGCATCCATCACCAGCAACCATCTCCAGAACTTTCTTCATCTTTCAAAACGGAGTCTCTGTACCCAGGAGACTTAACTCCCTGCTTCCTCCTCCCCTAGCATCCTGCTTTCTGTGCCTCTGATCTTGACTTTTCTAAGTAGCTTATGTAAGTGAAATCATATAGTATTTGTCCTTTTGTATCTGACTTACGTAACTTAGCATAAAGTCCTCAGGGTTCATCCAGCCTGTGCCATTTTGTCAGAATGTCCTTCCTTTTGAAGGCTGAATAATACTTCCTAGTAAGTGCGTATCTCGTGATGTGCATATCTCATTTTGCTTGTCCATTGCCTGTCAATTGCAATCCACACGTGGGTTGCTTCTGCCTTTTGGCTATTGTGAATAATGTTGCAGTTTGGTGCACAAATACCCGTTTGAGTCCCTGATTTCAATTCTTCTGAGTATATACCCAGACATGGAATTGCTGAATTACATGGGAATTCTATTTTTTTTATGTTTTGAGGTCCACCATTCTGTTTTCCACAGCAGTGGCACTATTTTACATTGCTATCAATACCGCACAAGGGTTGAAATTTCTCCACATCACCCCAACACTTGTTATTTTCTGATTTTTTTTTTAGTAGCCATTATAATGTGTGGGAGGTGGTGTCTCATTGTGGTTTGGATTTGCCTTTCTCTTACGATTTGTGATGGTGAGCTTCTTTTTGTGTAAATCTTTGGAGAAATGTCTGTTTAATTAATTTTCCCAGTTGTTAATGAGGTTGTTTATTCATCACCTTTTAGTCTTTGTGTGGGAAGAAAAATTGTCAATCAATGCTCCAATGACATTCTGCTCATCATACAGGGTGTCAGCCATCACGCTGACAGCTTTATCAGAAACTGGTAACTCAGTCCACACTTTTAAAATATTTATTGAGAACATAATGAGGCTGAGTGTTCGGTGCTGGAAGTAACAAGTGTAAACTATGAGGAATAATAGTTGCCACAAAAAGGTCACCAGAAGCCGGGTGCGGTGGCTCACGCCTGTAATCCAAGCACTTTGGGAGGCCAAGGCAGGTGGATCACCTGAGGTCAGGAATTCGAGACCAGCCTGGCCAACATGGTGAAACTCCGTCTCTACTAAAAATACAAAAATTAGCCGGGCATGGTGGCAGGTGCCTGTAATCCCAGCTACTTGGGAGGCTGAGGCAAGAGAATCACTTGAACCCAGGAAGCAGAGGTTGCAGTGAGCCGAGATCGCTCCATTGCACTCCAGCCTGGGCAACAAGAGTGAACCTCCATCTAAAAAACAAAAAATTTAAAAAGTCACCAGAAATGTCTGGGAAGTGCTGTGGACAAAGATGTTCATCACAGTATTGTTTACAAAGCCTTGAACTTAGAAACCACCCTGATGTCTATAGGAGAGGAAATACAATCAGATGCAACCACTGCAAGCAGGTTTACTAAGATTTGTAAGTGAAGGGAGGTGATGTGAACAATGTAATACTGTGAGAAAAATGACAGACAACAAACTCACGTGTACGGGAAGATCCAAAATCCACAGACAACATAATAAAGGGAAAATGGTAAAAAAAACAAACAAACAAACAAACAAAAAAAAACCAGAATGGTAACAGTGGTTGCCTCTGGATGGGAGGGCTAAAGGAGATTGTATCTTTAGTTTCTTTGTACTTATATGAAGTTTCCAGTGTTTTAATTAAAAATGTATTACTTTGATAATCAGAAATAAGTGAAATATTATGGGAAAAATAAAATAGCTGTTACACTCTTTATTCTTGTTCATTAAATGCTCAAAACGGCCCCTTTGGGGAGTATGGTAACAATGACCATAAAACAACCCCAGTTCTCTGCACTTTTCTATATCTATACTCTCTGCAGTGACACTGCAGTGCCTCCATCAAGAAGTGGAGCCTGTTTTCCTACCCCTTGAATCCATGCTCAGCCTTAGACCTGCTGTGACTCACTGAACACAGTGGAAGTGATTTTGTACAAGCCTCAGGTCTAGGCCTCAAGGTCCCCTGCCCACTTCTGCTTGCTCTCCTGGAGCCCTGCCCAGCGCTATGAGGACAGCCCAGGCTAGCCTGCTGGAGAATGAGACATTTGTAGAGCAGGGACAAGGTTACCCCAGACAAGGCCTGCCTAGATCCGCTCACGACCAGCTGATCCCACACGTGAGAGAGCCCCGCCAAGATCATCAGAGCCATCTACCCCAACCTACACCTGAATCTGAACACAAGCTCAAGAACTATCCCGGACCAAGAGAGCTGTCCAGGCCATCCAGACACTTGTGAGCAACAACCAAAGATTTTTTCTAAAACACTACATTTGGGGGTAGTTTATTATGTAGCATTATTATGGCAAATCGTAACTGATACAAAAGTATTATTATCTCTGTTTTCCACATAAAAAAATCGAGGGTCAGAGAGGGTAAGTGCCTTTCCTAAGGCCACACAGCCAATAAGCGACAGAGTTGGGATCAGACCTCAGGTTTCATCAGCGTCATCTGTTTGAGATCCATTTATGTTGGTGCTTTATTTTTATCACCAACTAAAGAAATGAATGTAACTTCAATACTTATTATTCTATATTATTGAACTGATGAACAATATGGCCATTTTTAATATTCTGCCAGTAGCACTTGTTGCAATAAAAGTGGTCACACCTTCAGGGAAGAAGGTGGGAGTCATATAGGGAACTGAAAATCCTCTCATTTTCACGTGGGTGATAGAGACACACGTATGTTCATTTGGGTAAATTCACTGAGCTATATGCTTCTGATTTATGCCCTTTTCTTTGTAATTTTTTGTTTGTTTGTTTCGAGATGCAGTCTCTCTTTGTCGCCCAGGCTGGAGTGCAGCGGCACAATCTCAGCTCACCACAACCTCTGCCTCCCGGGTTCAAGTGATTCTCCTGCCTCAGCCTTTCGGGTAGCTGGGATTACAGGCCCGCGCCACTGCGCCTGGCTAATTTTTGTATTTTTAGTAGAGATGGAGTTTTGCCATGTTGGTCACACTGGTCTTGAACTCCTGACCTCAGGTGATCCGCCCACCTCGGCCTCCCACAGTGCTAGGATTACAGGCATGAGCCACTGTGCCTGGCCTTATATTTCAACTTAACCTTTTTTTTTTTTTTCTTTTTTCATGAGAAAATAAGATCTGGCAGGATCAGGCCTGTACATGCTTCCTGGTTCACACACAGAGTTTCTCTCAGGTGCCTCCTAGAAGAGGAATTGCTGGGTTTTGGGGTGCATGCACCTTCAACTTTGTGAGAATCACCGTGCTGTGCTGCAGAGGGGTGTGCAGCCCACTGCTTCCACCCACCCACAGGACTCGAAGGACATTCCCCACTCGGGCAGATGTAGACTGACTCTTGCAGGAGTGTTTTGCTTAAGTGAAGTGGGAGAGGATGAAGCAGTCATCCCAAAGAAAGGACAGCCATGGAAGCAAGGCCTGGGGAAGTCCAAGTTCCTTGATGCTTCTGGGCTGCAGGGTTCAGAAGGTGGCAGGGGGAGGCTGGACTGTGGAGGGAGCAGCAGAGTTCTGGGGAGCCAGGCCTGGGGAAAGGGCTTTGTTCCCTGGTGAACCGAACAGGGTGAAGCTGCAGGCTACTGGGGAATGGGAATCCCACACTTCACATCTGACCTCACACCCTCCATGGAGCTCTGGTGAGGGCCCTGCTCCAGCCCAGGCCTACCTCTCGGTATCGCTGCAGCATGGAGACAAAGGTCCGCTGGTAGAACAGCAGCTGCAGGCGCTCATGGGCGTAGTTGTGGCACAGCTCCTCGAAGGTGGCCGCCCGGTCCTTGCCCTGGTGCCGGGGGTTCTGGAAGCCTGGAGAGTCCACCACCATGATGGAGGCCATGGAGAGATGGTGGGAGGAGAAGGATCTAGACAGAGAAGAGGGAGGTGGAATGTCTGAGATGGCGTGGAATCTAGGAGCACACTCATCCAAGCCTCCAGCAGAACTGGTTTCAAAACTAAGCTCAACTCTTACAGGCTGTGTGACCTCAGGCAAGCTACTTAACCTCTCTGAGCAGGGGTTTTCCCAACTGTTAAATGAGGATGGGGGTGAGTAGATTTATCCCAGGGACAGTTATAAGGACTAAAGGAATTAAACTGCCTCCCACTGGCCCAAAGTAAAAAAAAAAAAAAAAAAAAAAAGACTAGCTTAAGGTCACCCAGCAAGTTGGCTACCATGTGAAGCCTAGGACCTCCTTTTCTTTCTTCAGAGGCCTATTAAAATCAAAAAACTATTTTATTTAATACATCAGTTTACAAAATTCTTCCAAGCTATCACCTCCTTGTATTCTCCTCATGAATCTGTAGGGGTGGACAGAGCAGGGATTATTCACATCAAAAATCAGGACTTAAGAGACTTTAGAGCCAGTCATATGTGGGCTTCAATCCTTGCTCTGTGACAGAGAGGATGTGCGTCTCTGGAGAGTTGCCCAACCTCTCTGAGCCTCCACCGTCTCAGCCACCATCTCAGTTAATGATGGTGACTAGCTCAGAGGGCTGTTGTGAGGGTTGGGTGTGATAAGCTTCCGTGGCCGTGAAAGCAAAGTTTGCCACGTGGTTAGTGCTCAGTAAATGCCACCTGCTATCATCACCATGAGTATGATCAGCTAGGAGCTTTGCAGGGCCCTTAGTTGAACCTTGGTTCTTCTCTTGTTTGCCAAGGTTTTCCAACTATAATATGGGGATAATAAGAGCAGCCACCACATAGACATGCATGAAGATGAAGTCGGTTAATTCTTGGCAAGACAGACACCTACTAGGTGCTTATAAATGCTGTAGTAGGTACTTTGATCATCAGTGCAGCATTTCACAGACGTGGCCTCTGAGAACCCAAACCTCGAAGCAGCTGCCCTTCACTGGTGAAGGCAGTTTCCTCCGCCAGCAGTTCATTTCCCACTCCCAGTACTCCCTTCTCTAAGCACGCATGATCCCCTTGGTTTCTAGATAATATGTCTGTGGGCTCAGATGGTAATTACTTCGGCAGCGTCAGAGGGACTTGATTCTGTGTCCACGACAACTTGGAGAAACCCGGCTGCTCTGTTGCTACGCGCCAGCCTCATCCCTTTAACAGGATTTCAGAAGCCTAATTATGCTTTCTGCTTTCACAGAGGAGGAAGGCAAGCCTTTGCCTAGGCTCTGGATTAGCTCTGCTGAAAAAACGGCTTCAAGGGTTTCCAAGCATGGGCTCAGTGCCTTGTGCATAACGATAGAAAACAGAGGCTCCTCTGGCCTGCAGCCCCACAGAGGCACATCAGAGGCACACCCCGGCCCACTCCAAATTTCTACCATGTTGCTCCCATCCCCAGCAAGACAATTTTGAAAAATAAATGGATGAGAACAATGTGCTAGGCTATTCAGGGGAACTGAAAGTATGAGATGAGAATGTGGCATTGTGTTTGCATCTCGGTTCTCCCCTTCACGCTTTAGTCTCCTCCTCTGTACAATGGGTCCATGTGAGTACTTGGTGACGCAAAGCAGGTTAAACAATTAGTACAATCCCTGGCCCTCAGTAGACATTCAAAAGTGCTTAGCTTTTATTGTTGGTATTTTTACAAGAATTTGTTTTGTTTTGTTTTGAGACAGAGTCTCGCTCTGTCACCTAGGCTGGAGTGCGGTGGCGTTATCTCGGCTCACTGAAACCTCTGTTTCCCAGGTTCAAGCAATTCTCCCTGCCTCAGCCTCCTGAGTAGCCGGGATTACAGGCGCCCACCACCATGCCCAGCTAATTTTTGTAATATTTAGTAGAGACAGGTTTTCGCCATGGTGCCAGGCTGGTCTTGAACTCCTGATCTCAGGTGATCCTCCCACTTCAGCCTCCCAAATTACTGGGATTACAGGCATGAGCCACCACGTTTGGCCAGGAAGAGTTATTTAAATTCATTATTTCTTTTAATCCTCACAACAGTCCTTGGGGAGAGAGCTATTGTACAGACGAGGAAAGGGAGATCAGAAAAGTGAACTGATTTACTGACCACACAGCCAGTGGGTGGCCAAGGTGGAAATTAAACCCAGCACTGTCCACCTTAGAAACCCTCTCGCCAGCTGAAAAACTGCCACTTTGCTCAACTGCCCGGTATGTGAATTCATCTGTGCACTTGCAAGAGGCCAACTGTGTGCCTAGGGAAAGGCCCCATTACCTGTTGATGAGTGAGACCACGGCCGCAAAGAGCTCCTGGTACAGGCCCGAGGCCATCCCCTCCACACACTCCACTCCTGTCATCTTGAGCCCTGGGAAAGAGGACAGAATCAGCATTCTCGGTTAGGGATCTTGCCTGGGGCCAAGGACATCACTGCAGAGCAGCAGGGGCCACTCAGCTTAGAAAATCCTTCTTTTCTTGCCACATTCCTCCACTGCTGAAATTATTTCCCCAGGTTCTTAGGACAAAGTCTAACTGTCCTATCAGGGCCTACAGGGTCCTATGTAACCTGCCCTACCTTCACCCCAGAGTGATCTCCTGCTCATCCCTCAGGGCTCAGCCCAAATGTCACCTCCTCAGGAAAGCCTTCCTTGACTACCACCACCACCACCACTAGGCCAATCCCCAGCTCTACCTTGCTTCTAATAGCACTTCCCATAGCATAATCTTTCTAGTATAGTTATTTTATTAACCTGTGTCTCCCTCATGAGGCTGGGTGTGCCCTGAAGATAGACCCTGTCCCTGGGTTTATTGATCTTTAAATTGCCAGTGTCTGGCATAGAGTAGACACTCAGTAAGTGTTTATGATTCCTTTTCTGGAAAGAAATTTGGCTATTTTGTATTAGAAGTCATAAAATGTTCGTATACTGGGACCTAATCATTTCACTCCTAGGCTTTTATTCTAATGAAACATTCAGAGAAATAAAGCTTGCTGGGGACATAGGTTCTTCCAATTGTTGATTAAATTGGCAAAAATCACTTTTTTGAAATGACTTGAGTGCTCAACAATAGAAAATGGGTTAGGTAATTTGTAGTCTGCCCATACAAAGGAATGCTTAAAGTCAGGTATGAAGAATATTGAATGAGATTGGAAAAGTGCCTACCTAGAATGTCAGGAGGAATATAAAAGCTCAAAAACTATAATTACAGTTGTGGACTCGATTTTGCTCTAACACACACACACACGCATGCACGCACGTATACGCATCCCATTACAATCACCAGCCTTGATTAGGGTGCATTGAACAAAGCAGAGTGAGGAGTGTAGGGGGTCAGATCACAAATTATGTCCCTTAAGTTTTAGTTCCGTCTAAAAAACTGAAAACACAGTTTCCAAATCAGTGCGCACTAGTGCCTGGAGGAGTAATTCTGCTTGTACATTCCAGGCAGCCCACTGCAGCCCCGAAAGCATTTCCCACCCCTCCTCGGAATCCACCCCCAACCTGGGCTGTTGCTAGGCAACCCGCAGCCTCCCAGCCTCTCTCCTAAGCCCGAAGGTCCCCTGCCTGCTTAATATCTACTCTTGAGACCTCAGCCTGAGAGGTTAACTCAGACTCACAAAGCGGTGACTGCATGTGTCTGTGCCTGTGATGCGCCCGTCCTTAAGTATGTGTGTGGTGTTTGTGCCTGTGCATATGTGTGCACATGTGTGCTTGTGTCTATGCATGTGTGTGTAGTTGTGTGGTACGTGCATGTGTCATATATATCTGTGCACAGGTTTACACACACACGTGCCATGCATATCTGTGCATGTGTGTGTGGTGTGCATGCTTGCAGTATATGTGTGCTGGTGTCTGTGCATGTGTGTGCTCATGTGTGTGATTCTGTGGTGTGTATCTGTGCACAGGTGTGCATACACAACTTGTGCTGTGCATATGTGTGGTGTGTGCAAGCATATATGTGCATGCTTCTGTGAATGTGTGTGTATGTCGAAGAGGAGAGGTAATCTTCAAGAAAACCACAGCTCACACCAGAGCACAGGCCTGAAAGGAGACACAGAGGGCCAATGGGGTCCAAGTGACATTAGCCCCTATGCCGAAGTCCCTGGAAGGTGGAAGCAATGCCAAAGGTGCAAAGGAGCTCCAAGAGACGGGTCCCAAAACCACAGCTCACAACACTTCTACTCATTAATCCCAAACTCTGTTGTCTCAAGGACAGCTGTTCTTAGAGAGCTCCCAAAGATGCACAGAGGCTGCAGACTTGGTACTCGGCAGATCACATCCTTGCAGGTACAGTACAAAGTCCTCCCGCTTTTCCCCCACTGCAGTTCAAAACGCCCTTGTTCTTCCAGCTGCTCAGGCCAAAATCCTAGCAGCCACTGCTGGTCTCTGCCCTTCTCTTAGGGCCCACGCTAACACCTCAGCTTGTAAACCAGACCCTGAATCTGTCCCCACCTGCCCCATCTCCACAAGCACTTCCCACCACCACCTATCACCTGGTGATTTTTATAGGTTCCCAGTGGGTCTCCCTTCTCCCACTCACTCCCCAACCTTCATCCAGGCTGAGCTTCTTAAAGCCAAATCATGCCATCCCCCTGCTGAAGGCACTCCATGGCTTCCCAAGGGTCTGAGAATAAAAACCTTCGTTTATAAACCCTTAGTGAGCTGACCACACCTTGCTCTCCACCCTCATCTTCTCCCATCCGTCCACCTTGCACCAGCCATTCGGGCTTTATTTCCATTCCTCAAACAGAAAGACTAGTCTTTCCCCTACCTAGCAGGTGCTCAGCAAACATGAAATCCAATGGAAATGCATTGGTCCATTGGCCCTGCCCATGGCATCCCCTCCCCACAGCGCGGATCTCCCTGCCAGGTTTCAGCAGCCTTCATGACCACTGAACTGAGGTAGTTATTTGAGCATTAGCATTGACCAGGTAGAAACAATGTCCCTTTCCACCCACGATGGCTTCCCCTGCACCTAACACAGGCCTTCATAGCGTAGGCCCTTAACAAATCTTTGATAAAAAAAAAAAAAAAAAGTTAAAGAATGTTGGTGTATCCCCAGGAGCTGGCCCAGGGGGGCCCAGCTCACCCAGAGAGGCATCAGCCATGTACCTGAGCTGGTTTCCTCGTCCTCGAGGCCCCTTTGGCTTGGCCCAAACGTCATTTGCTGGATGATCTGTCGAAGGTGGTGCTTGAAGGTGGCCGTGTTCAGCTCCTCATACTCGCAGCCGAGGGCTTCGGCTGCATAGTTTGCCCACTCAAACCTCATGAACTGCTTCCGGCCCACTGCACAGGGGACAAAACAGAGGCGTGGCAGTGAGGCCCTGGGCATGGGGTGGATGAATGCCCAAGAGAACCTTGGAGAATCTCAGCACCCTCCCAATCTCCAGGCCAGCCCCCTCAGCAGGCAGCTTGGACAACCGCCCAGGCCTGGGCCCCTAGGCAATGGCCCTGGAGGAGTCAGCTTTCCCAAGAGACTTGCTTATCAGACTTCCTCGCCATTTGCATTTTTGCATTACTTACTTGTTCTTTCTTTTTTTCTTTTTTTTTTTTTTTTTTTTTTTTTTTTTCTGAGACCGGAGTCTCGCTCTCTCGCCCAGGCGGTGGCGCCATCTTGGCTCACTGCAAGCTCCGCCTCCCGGGTTCACGCTATTCTCCTGCCTCAGCCTCCCGAGTAGCTGGAATTACAGGCACCTGCCACCGCTCCCGGCTAATTTTTTTGGATTTGTAGTAGAGACGGGGTTTCACCACGCTAACCAGGATGGTCTCGGTCTCCTGACCTCGTGATCCGCCCGTCCCGACCTCCCAAAGTGCTGGGATTACAGGCGTGAGCCACCGCGCCCGGCCTGTATTGCTTACTTTTTCAAAGCAATTAAAAATATCATGGGGAAGCACTCTAAATGTGAAATTGGGGAATGGTTAGTAAAAGTATGATTGATTCACCCACCCACGTATCTATTTACCTATCCATCCAGGCATGCACTATCCCCTGCAAGCCGCCTACCTATCTTTCAACTCCTCATCTAATCACACATCCAACCATCTAACCAGCCATCTGCTTACTCTGTACATGTTGACTGAGCTCCCTCCATGTGACAGGCACTGTGTCTGCCACCGAAATCAATGAGCAAGACAAACAAAGTGCCTGTCCTCATGGAGCTTATAGTCCGTTGAGGGAGTGTGACAGTAGACAAGTAAACAAATAGATAAGATCATTTCCTGCCATAAAATTATAAAGTTCCCTCTGCTCTCTGCCAAACAGAAACTAAAGCAGGGTGCTGAGATCAAGAGAGACTGAAGGAGTCGTTTGGTATCTATGGTGGTCAAAGCTGGCTCTATCTGAAGTCGTGATATATTAACTGAGCTATGAAGGGTGAGAAGGAGCTACTACATAAAGAACCAGGAAAGTGTTTCAGAGTTTGAAGGAGGAGGCAGCGCAAAGGTCCTGGGGCAGAAATGAGCATGGCGTGTTAAAGGAATGCCAAGCAAACCAGTGTGGCTGGAATGTAACGGGGTGGGGAGCGGAAGCAGCCGGGATTAAAGAATCAATGGAGAGCCACTCTCTGGACTATTATAAGGCCATTTAAAATTAGCAACGAAGACCCTGCATACCATGGACAATGCTTACATTTGAATGCTAAGTGGAAAGCAGATTAGAAAATGATGTCATAGTATGATGCCAACTGTGTGAATCATTCTAAACTGCTGTAAAAAGTAATAAAAGGGAAATATAGCTAAATATTAACCATCACTGCTAGGTAAGGGGATTTTATATTTTCCAATTTTTTTTTTTATCATGGTTGAGCACTAATTTTTTAATCCATATAAAAATAAAAATAAATGACTTTTTTTTTTTTTTTTTTTGAGATGAAGTCTCGCTCTGTCGCCCAGGCTGGAGTGCAGTGGCGCAATCTCAGCTCACTGCAAGCTCTGCCTCCCGGGTTCACGCCATTCTCCTGCCTCGGCCTCCCGAGTAGCTGGGACTATAGGTGCCCACCACTACAGGCGCCCACCACCACACCCAGCTAATTTTGTTTTCGCATTTTTAGTAGAGACGGGATCTCACTGTGTTAGCCAGGATGGCATCTCCTGACCTCATGATCTGCTCGCCTCGGCCTCCCAAAGTGCTGGGATTACAGGCATGAGCCACCGCGCCCGGCTAATAAATGACTTCTTGAAACAAATAATAGTGCCATCCTTAAAACATTTTCACTAACAAATACATGAAAAAATGTTCAACATTACTAATCATCAGGGAAATGCAAATCAATGCAAATCAAAACCACAACGAGGTATCATCTCACTCCAGTAGGATGGGGTGACAAAATACAAAAGTGCTGGCAAGGATGAAAAAAGAAAAAAAAGGAACTATTAGACACTGTTAGTGGGAATGTAAACTAGTGCAGCCACTATGGAGAGCGGTATGAACTTTCCTCAAAAAACTATAGATAGAACTACCGTACGATCCAGCAAACCCACTACTGAACATTTATCCCAAGGAAATCAGTACACCAAAGAGACATCTGTACCCCAGGTTTACTGTAGCATTATTCACCATAGCCAGGAGAGGGAATCAACCTAGGTGTCCAGTAACAGACAAATGGGTAAAGAAAATGTGGTATATATACACAATGGAATACTATTCAGACATAAAAGAGCATGAAGTCTTGTCATTCATGGCAGCATGGACGGAACTGGAGGACGTTAAGTGAAATAAGCCAGGCACAGAAAGACAAATATCACATGTTCTTTATTCATATGTGGAAGCTAAACAAAGGTTTATTTCATAAAAGTCTAAAGTAGAATAGAGCATACTAGAGGCTGGAAGGGTTTGTTTGGGGGTAAGTGGGTGGATAGGGACAGAGTTGTTAAAGAACACAAAATCACAGCTAGACAGGAGAAATACATTCTAGTGTTTCATAGCATTGCAGGATGACTGTAGTTAACCATAATATATTATATAGATTCCAATAGTTAGAAGGAGGATATTGAATGTTCCTAACACAAAGAACTGATAATTGTTCAAGATGATGGATACACTAATTACCCTGATCTGATAACTATATATGTTTAGAAACACCACTATGGACCCCATAAATATGTATACTTACTATATGTCAACTTAGAAAAAACTAAAAAAAATTTCTTTCATCTCTTATTTTCCTATAAATGTGTTTCCTTCTTTGAAATAAGAATCACAGCCACCAACAGAGATTTTTCAATCAATCAGAAAGAGATTATGAGGGCCCAATTCTTCAAGCAGACAGCCTGATGAGCCAGTCTGGCTTATGGCAAAATTAGAAATTTGGAAAAGGACTTTATCTAGGACTTTGACCCTACCCAAGGAGGAGGTCTGGCCCCAGTCACCAAGGGTATTACATCCTCCTACGTGCCAATTACTCTGCACTGGTCACAAGAGCATTACTGTATTATCCCCATTTTATAGACTATGTCATTTTACAGATGATGAAACTGAGACTCAGAGAGGTAATATGGCTAATTTTAAAAAATCCTGTCACTTTCAAAAATGATGGAGAAGATGATGATGATGGTGATGATGATGATGATTATGACAGTGATGATGATGGTGATGGTGATGAGGGTGATGATGAGGGTGATGATGATGGTGTGATGACGATGGTGATGGTGGTGATGATGATGGTGATGATATGGTGATGATGATGCTGATGGTGATGATGCTGATGGTGATGATGATGGTGATGATGATGGTGATGATGCTGATGGTGATGATGATTGTGATGACAGTGATGATGATGGTGATGATGGTGGTGGTGATGGTGGTGATGATGGTGATGGTGATGGTAATGATGAGGGTGATGATGAGGGTGATGATGATGGTGTGATGATGATGGTGATGATATGGTGATGATGGTGATGATGATGATGATGGTGATGATGGTGATGATGATGATGGTGATGATGGTGATGATGATGATAGTGATGATGATGGTGATGATGATGGTGATGATGGTGATGATGATGGTGATGATGATGATAGTGATGATGATGGTGATGGTGATGATGGTGGTGATAGTGATGATGGTGATGGTGATGACGGTGGTAGTGATATGATGGTGGTGATGATGATGGTGATGATGAGGGTGATGATGATGGTGTGATGATGATGGTGATGATATGGTGATGATATGGTGATGATGATGATGGTGATGATGGTGATGATGGTGATGATGGTGATGATATGGTGATGATGGTGATGGTGATGATGGTGATGATGGTGATGATGATGATAGTGATGATGATGGTGATGGTGATGATGGTGGTGATAGTGATGATGGTGATGGTGATGACGGTGGTAGTGATATGATGGTGGTGGTGATGGTGATGGTGATGATGGTAATGATGATGGTGGTGATAGTGATGATGGTGATGATGGTGATGATGATGGTGATGATAGTGATGATGATGATGGTGATGGTGATAATGGTGATGGTGATGATGATGATGATAGTGATGGTGATGGTGATGATGGTGGTGGTGATATGATGGTGATGGTGCTGGTGGTGGTGATGATGGTGGTGGCGATATGACAGTGTTGATGGTGATGATGATGGTGTCGTGGTGATGATGGTGGCGATATGACAGTGTTGATGGTGACAATGATGGTATGGTGGTGATGATGATGGTGATGGTGATGATAACAGTTCTCATTCACTTACCTGATTTTATTCAACATTGCGTCTTTGTTCAGCTCATGACTTTTACTGTTAAAAAGCCCGTGTTATTGTTCCAGGAGTGACACATGGAAAAAGCTCAGTACTTGTTAGTTGTAGTTATTTATTATTATTATTATTGTTATTATTAAATCTTCACAAGAGTCCTAAAAAGCTCTATTATTAATCTCATTTTATAGATTAAAAATCTAACTGAGAGAAGTCACCAGAAAACAGGCTGATACTAAGTGGAAGAACTACATTTTCACCAAAATCAGTCCTTCAGATATCATCTTTTTTGCCATATCTTTGTGACTCTACTTTTAAATGGACTCACTTTTCATTTTCACTTAAATAAATTGTAAACAGAAATATTATCACACTATGTTAAATGAGAATTCATTATCACCTGCCATAAATAGAAAGTAGAAACAAATATTACATAAGCACAATAATGTCATTAGATTCTAATTAAATACGGTTACCTGTGAGCCTGAATTCTGCCCTCTCTTTGTTAAGAAGGGAGATTAGCAAATATTAGAGAGAGGTGTTAAAGGCTATTATCACTGAATGAGACTTTCTTCTTCCTGTGCTGGGGATTGAGAGTGAACTAAATAGGAGATGTCTCTCTAGGTAGGTGAGGTCCTGTCCCCTCTTGCTCTACTCCACGCCTGCTCTCACGACACTTGCAATTGTAGTGACCTTTCTGGCCTCGATGAGCTGGAAGAAGTCATAAAGGAAATTGGCAATTGATATTTCTGAAAAGAAGAGTGGTTAATGGATGCTGGCTGGACTCTCTAAATCCTGCCTCGCCTAGGGGGGATATTTGCAGGTGCAGCTGAGATGCGTGCTGCTGGTGCAATCCAGGTGGGCACACAGGGAGCTTTGCCAGGAAAAGCATCTTCTACTATCAGCTCCCCGAAGGCTGGCCGGTGCACAAAATCCAATCCCATGGATTCTTCTATCTCTGCTTAGACATGGGTGGTGACCAAACTGTCTTCCCAGGGGAGGTCAAGAACCCTGAGTTGGCACCTGTGGCATGAAGAAAAGGAACTGGGCAATAATATGGGTGTTGGCCCAAATCGGATCTGGGTCCAATTCCTGTTTCTGCTGTTCCTACTTTTTTGCACAAAGCCAGATGCACAGCCTTTTTGAGATCATTTCTGGTGTGTGCTTTTGGTTGTCAGCCATTTTTCCAGTTGCTAGGGAGAAACAGGTCCCCATGGCAGGTGGGCCCACAGTTCCTGCCTTCCTGCCCCATTTCCCTTCCTCACTGCCCTCCCAGTCCTTCCTGGATTCACCTCCTGCATGAACCCTTTGCCCTTGAACACTTAACTCAGCATCTGCACTCCTGCTAAGGTGTTACGTCTAAGAGAGCCCCTGAGGCTGCAGGGACCTAGCATGACCATGTTAGCAAGGTTTGGTTGGATCTTCCCTTATTATGGAGGCCAAGGGAAGGCTCTCTAAAAAGAAGACAACAGCCTGGCACGCTGCTCTTTCTCTGTCTCTTCTATTTCCTAGGAACCATTTGCATGTCTGAGATGAAGCCAGCCTCCAGCCAATATGCCAGCAAGGGCGGGGCTGAGTCAGTAATTCTCTCAGTGGCAGAATGGGTGTGAAGCAGGGCAGAGCAGCCGGCCACACAGGTGGGGATCAGAGTTCCCCAAAGGTGCACCTCGTAGCAGCTGTTCTATGGAATGGTCATCAGTATCACTGGGAAAAAATGAATAATGTATCACATCAATTTAGTCAATGCTTGGTTAAATCGGTTTCTTAACTGCAGGACTTCTCAGAGCCTTTAAAGTATATCTTATGAATCTGTAAGAAGGGAAAATTCTGTTCAGATTTAGTTGGCCTCAGAATACTTTTACAGAATCTCTTGCAGATCTAATGATGCATGAGACAGTGGTTTTGGAAATAGTGATTTAGCTGAAAGAGTGCTGACCTAACCAGTTGACCCTGGGCAAACTGCCTCACCTGAGCCATCTGTCAGGTCACTCCTTCGGTAAGAGGCAGGCTGGGATTTGAACTGAGAGAACAAACAAAAGAGAAATGAGAGAAAAAAGAAAGAAGGAAAGAAGGATAGAAAGAAAGAGAAGGGGGGAGGAAGGAGAGAGAGAGAAAGAAAGAAGGAAGGAAGGAAAGAAGGAAGGAAGGAAGGAAGGAAGGAAGGAAGGAAGGAAGGAAGGAAGGAAGGAAGGAGAAAGAGAGAAAGAAAAAAAGAAAGAAAGAAAAAGAAAGAAAGAAGAGAAAGAGAGAAAGAGAGAGGAAGGGAGGGAGGAAGGAAGGAAGGAGAGAGAGAGAAAGAGGATGGAAGGAAGGAAGGAGAGAGACAGAAAGAAAGAGAAGGAGGGAGGGAGGAAGGAGAGAGAGAGAAAGAGAGGAAGGAAGGATGGAGAGAGAAAGAGAGAAAGAAAAAAGAAAGAAGAAAAGGAAAGAAAGAGGAAGGAAGGAAGTGGAGAGAGAGAGAAAGAAAAGAAAGAAAGAAGGAAACAAAGAGAAAGAAAGAAAGAAAGAAAGAAAGAAAGAAAGAAAGAAAGAAAGAAAGAGGAAGGAAGGAAGGAAGGAAAAGAAAGAGAGAGAGAAAGAGGAAGGAAGGAAGGAAGAGGGAGGAAGGGAGGAAAAGGAACAAGGGAAAGTAATGAAACTGCAGTTCCTGAGTTGCTCAAATCCACCTGCAAAGGCAGGTTTTTCCCTTTATGTCAATAGAAAACAAAAGAGAGAGAGAAATAACATAGCTATTTTCCCCCACACACCATGAGTTCAATTGCTATCAATTACTGTGGCCTCCTGCTTTTATTAATAACCAAGTTATTTCTCCTTCCAACAATAGCTGTGCTGTTGCTGAATTACTCAACATTATGTGACTTATTTATAATCTTGCTGCATCTGGTTCACTTTTGCTCACACAGAGGTTTACAATTCGGAGGCCTGTGAGGAAGGAGGCCACCTGTAGAGAAGAGATAAGTCTAAAAGGCTGTAGCTGCTACAGGAAAAGGCAATGTTCTAGAGACAGAATGCCTGAATTCAAATCCCACCTCCATTGCTTAAAGCCGCGTGATGTTGGCAAAGTCGTGTCAACACTTTGAGCCTCAGTCTCCTCCTCTGTGAAATGGGAATGACACAGAATTTACTCCATGGAGTGCTTGTGAAGAACGAATGAGGTTATATCATTCTAAGCAAACTATCACAAGGACAGAAAAACAAACACCACATGCCCTTACTCATAGGTGGGAGACGAACAAGGAGAATACAGGGACACAGGGTGGGGAACACCACACACTGGGACCTGTCAGGGGGTGGGGGCTGGGGAAGGGATAGCAGTAGGAGAAATACCTAATGTAAATGACAAGTTGATGATGGGTGCAGCAAACCAACATGGCACATGTATACCTGTGTAATAAACCCGCACATTGTGCACATGTACCCTAGAACTTAAAGTATAATGATAATAAAAAGGAAGAATGAATGAGGTTATACAGGCAGGACGCATAACACACAACCTGCTCCGTACATGTCAACTCTATTATGATCCCACTCGGAGATTTCCACCCTTAAAAATGACAAATGGGTCAGAAAGAGGAACCCCAAGAGAAAATCCAATTCAGGTGGCTGTGGCTTTCTGCCCAGGGACATCCAGAAAAGTTCTATTTTTGAGAACATGGAAAATGTAACCTTCTCATTCTTAGAGGCTAGAACTTCAAATCCATTCCTGTTTCTTAGGGCTCCTTCCAGGTCCTGCTGCCCCCAGCTGCCATGCAGCCCCACAAACCTGGACATATTGTTCCACCTGACTGGGTTTGGAGAAAGTTGTCCAAAGGCCTGGCCAATGTGTCGTCTATAAATTGATGCTGAGTTATGCACAATCCAACATGAATCATTGCCTGTACCTTAACAACTGAGAACACAGCACAGACCACTCCCAACGTTCTGGGGACTATGAGCAGGTGTTTGGGGGAAAAGAAGGCTTTATGAGCAAATCAGTTGGAGCAACATCAAACTAAACTCAGCAAAACAGGTTTCCTACTTGCAGGACTTGTCAGAACCTTGAATATGCCAACGTGCATGGGGAATTTACAAGTGGAAGGGAGCCTGTGGGGGGGTCTTTCAAATTAATTTGGTCAAGAAGCTGGAGGAGAAAGATGGATGAGGCATCTTTGAGGTGGTGGGAATTGTGGAAAGAACTGGAAGCTGGTTTTCCCAAGATAATTTCAACCTAGCTGCAAGATCTTAAGTGGAGACATCAGCCTCTGAGCTTCAGTTGCCTTATCTGTAAAATGGAGTAGCTCTTCTCCCATCTGGTTGTTTTAAGAATGAAATAAGACATTGAATGTGTCAAGCCACCTATGAGTGTGTCCCAGAGCAGGTGATCCAAGCTGGGGAGCAGAGTCGTCAGGGAGACCTTGGCTGGAAGATGTCACATGGGGCACCTGCAGGGGCAAAGGCTAAAGAGTGGACCAGCTGCAAGCCTATGCGCGACTTGCCTGAGGTCACTCAGCTAGCAAGGTAGAGCCCAGGACCAAGGCCAGACCTAGATGGTCCCCTGTAATGCTCTTTCCACATTCACATGCCCCTCGCTAAGGCAGGCTGAGCGGGGGCCATTCAGCCTATCAGACTGTCCCCTTTAAAGCTATTTCCTGGGTCTGAGGGAAGCCCAAGAGTAGCTGGCATTTTCTGAGTACTCACCATGCATCTGAGCCTGTGCTAAGCATGTAATCTCATCAATGCAACAACCATACAAAAAGGCATGATTACCAATTCCATTTATTGGTATGGCCATGAACCCTGCAATTCAGTGTGACGTAAAGAATAAGGGTATGGGATTTAAAGACAGAACCTCTTGGTCCCAAATTGGGCTCTTTCTTTCCCTATGTCCATGACCTTAGGTAACTTACTTTGCTTCTCTGAGCCTTCCCTTACTCATCCATAAAATGGGTATAATCTACCACATAGAGTTATGAGGATTAAATGGAATAATCCATGCAAAGCAATTAAATCATGTCTAGCAGAAGATGAATTCTTAGTAAATATTAACAATTCATTCCATCATCATTGCCATTGTCATTGTTATTGCTAGCATTGCTATGCTTTGTCTCTGAATGACGAGTCCAGAACTCATACATATTGGAGTTCTCACTGAGCCATCACTATCTGCCCTCCAAAAAGGGGCGAATAGGGTATTTGGTAATCAAGGTAAAAAGGGAACCTGGAGAGCACCTAGTCCACCCCATTCGGCAAGTTCTTTCTCCCCACTGAGCCTCAGTTTCTTCATCTGTAAAATAAGATAATACTAAAAAATACAAAAAACGAGCCAGGCGAGGTGGCGGGCACCTGTAGTCCCAGCTACTCGGGAGGCTGAGGCAGGAGAATGGCGTAAACCCGGGAGGCGGAGCTTGCAGTGAGCTGAGATCCAGTCACTGCACCCCAGCCTGGGCGACAGAGCGAGACTCCGTCTCAAAAACAAAACAAAACAAAATAAAATAAAATAAAATAATAGCATCTACTCCATGAGATTGTTGAAGTAGCCAAAGCTCTTAGAATAGTGTCTGGATCCAAGCTACTTGGGAGGCTGAGGCATGAGAATCACTTGTACCTGGGAGGCAGAGGTTGCAGAGGGCCGAAATCGTGCCATTGCACTTCAGCCTGGGCAACAAAAGTGAAACTCTGTCTCAAAAAAAAAAAGAACAGTGCCTGGGCGCATGGTAAGCACTGATTAAATGTGAGCTGCTGTTATTATTTAGGAGAGACAGAGGCCCAGAAGAATGGTAGAAACTTTTACAGAGCTACCCAACAAGTGAGTAGCACAACCAGTCTGAAACTGGGGTCCCCTAGGTGTCCTAGCCTCCTCACCCCACCTTCCCAAGATGTGGGACTGCCAGTGAGCTCTGTCTTCCAGCATCGCCACTTCTCAGCAAGTATTTTTTAAAAATATTTAATTGTTTACATCCCAAGCAGCCATTCCAGTTTTATGAATAAATTCTACATGCTCAGAGAATGCAGCATAAATCCTTGCCTGCGGCCCAGAATAGACCTGGCTGCAGTAGCCGTCAGGTTGAGAGCCAAGCCACTAGCTGGGGCAGGGCAGAGGATGCAGGGCCTGCAGCCGCGGGAAGGCATTTGGGCGGGATGGGGCAGAGGAGGTGACAGGCCTGTCCAAGGACAGATCGATGAAATCTCCAGGATGCTAGGCCACACGGCAATCCTGTCTCCATTAGAGCCCTTAGGTTCACAGCACCAGTGCAGGGTCCCTTAGGTTGATGCTTTATGATTAGGAAGACAGAGGCACTAGGCCTGGCATTCAGAAGGAGGACCCTGAACCTGCTCCATGCTGAATCAAGCCACTGCGTCTTTGCCATTCAGGTTCCTCTGCCTAGAGCACCCTCCCTAATTTATTCTGTTTTCAAGATTTGGTTCAAGGGTCTCTGCCTCTAGAAACTCTTGAGTGGAACTGACCACTCTCAACTTTGGTTGTCTCCTGCCCAGAATTCTTCCCCCAGCATCATCTACCATCCAAGATGGCCTGGGTCCATCTTTCTTAATTTGACTGAAATTTCATCTTGGAAGGTGAGGGTTTATCATCCAATAGGCACAGAGGAGAAGAAAAGAAGGGAGAGGGGCCGGGCGCGGTGGCTCAGGCCTGTAATCTCAGCACTTTGGGAGGCCAAGGCAGGTGGATCACCTGAGGTCAGGAGTTCGAGACCAGCCTGACCAACATGGAGAAACCCCGTCTCTACTGAAAATACAAAATTAGTCAGGCGTGGTGGCACATGCCTGTAATCCCAGCTACACAGGAGGCTGAGGCAGGAGAATCGCTTGAACCTGGGAGGTGGAGGTTGCGGTGAGCCGAGATCACGCCATTGCCCTCCAGCCTGGGCAACAAGAGCAAAACTCCGTCTCAAAAAATAAAAAAAGAAGGGAGAGGGAAGGAGGAAGTGAAGGAAAGAGGATAGAAGAGGAAAGAGGGGAGGGAAGGGAAGGGAAAAGAGAGAAGGAGATGAGAAAGAAGCAAAGGAGGAGGGAAGAGAAGGATGAAGAGAGGCGGGAAGGAAAGGAGAGAAGGAAGAGAGAGAGGAGAAAGGAGGGAAGGAGGGAGGAAGCCATACAGGATCAACAGAGCACTCACTCAGGAGTCAGGAGACCATGATCCTAGGCCCCTGTAGCCTCGCTGGGTGACCCTGAGAAAGTCTCTTCCCTTCTCTGAGCCTTGGTCCCTGCCCTGTTCAAAGAGGGGCTTAGGCTGCTGCAGTCCAAGACCCTTTCCAGCCCTTGGACTCTCCACCCATCAGGGATGCTCTGAGGGCCAAGTGTGCGAGTGACTCCTTGCTTTTTCAGCCATGCAGAGAGATCTCTATGGGAACTGGCGGAGCCCTGGCAAGTTGAGGCCTTGGGAGACTGAGCTTGCTTGTCCAAGGCCCTCTGCACAGAGAAGCCCAGGCCCAGCCCTGCAGTTGTCCCGCTTCTCCTGACTCCACAACTCTTAACGCCCTTTCAGAGCTTGTAGAACTGAACAAAGCTGTCGCAGCCAGCTGGGTCCCAGACACCAACTCTAATCAGCACCCTCGGGAAAAACGTAGGGAAAGCAAATATACTCTGGGCTTGGAGCACCTTGTTACAGGGTGAAGCTCACCTCATTAAGGGGTGGAAGCAGCTGGAATGGAGGTGGAGAAGGAAGGGAGAAGCCTCTTAGAATTGGAGGAGAGCCAAGCAGAGTTATGAGCTGCAATCAGAAGCCACCATATGGGGACCTGGTCGGGCTCCTCTGAGCCCTGCATGCTTCACCTAAGGAAATAGATGTGAGCCCAGAGATACAAGGACAGGACAGGCCTGTCTTGGAGGAGAGGACAGACACAGCATCCTTAAAGTGGAAACAGCGGGTCCCTTTAAAAACGCCAAGCCTTCCTCGGACTCCCAGTGACGTAGTGCATGGCAGACAGATAGTCCAGCTTTGTGCCACTTGGGACTGTGTGACCCTGAATTAGTGGCTGCACCTCTCTGAGCCTCAGCTCCTCCACCCACAAATGGAAATGATAACCCCGTAGTACTTACCCCATAGACTTGTGAGGCCTAAGAGAGCCAACCAGCCCATGAGGGAGGTGAATTGGGTGGGTTCACTGAAATGTTAAACATCGGACACACCCTTGACTTAATAGTTCCACTGCCAGGCAAATGCGCACAACTCTCTGTACACAAGGATGTTCAGTGTGTCATTATTTATAATACCAAAAAAGCAAGAAACAACATGAATGCTCATAAACAGAACTGTCATATACACAGAGGCCCATTCATTCTGGACAGTCCCCTGCAGTTGACAAAGACAATCAGAAATATCCCTATGAAGCAATGTGGAAAGAGGCCCAAGGCGAGATATGACGTGTGAAAAAAGCAAAAGGCATAGAACAAAGATGGTGTGAACCCACTGGCATAAAAAGCAATAACCAACCACTTAATCCACATATATGTGTTAAATGCATAGATGTAGCTAAATGCTCAGTTTTGAGGCCTGAAGATGAAGGCTGTTTGGATTACAGTAATTCACCAACGTCAATGTCCTGGTTTCGATATGTACCGCAGCTATGCATGATGCCCTCATTGGGGGCTGCTGGGAGAAGTTTCATGGAATATTGTGTGTGATTTTTACAATTTCCTAGGAGTGTATAATTATTTCAAATCAAAAGTTCAAGAAAAAGGCCAGGCACGGTGGCTCACGCCTGTAATCCCAGCATTTTGGGAAACCAAGGTGGGTGGATTACCTGAGGTCAGGAGTTTGAGACCAGCCTGACCAACATGGTGAAACCACATCTCTACTAAAAATACAAAAAAAAAAAAAAAAAAAAATAGCTGGATGTGGTGGCAGGCACCTGTAATCCCAGCTACTCGGGAGGCTGAGGCAGGAGAATCCCTTGAACCCAGGAGGCAGAGGTTGCAGTGAGCTGAGATCACACCACTGCACTCCAGCCTGGGCAACACAGTGAGACTCAGTCTCAAAAAAGAAAAAGAAAAAAAAGTTTAAAAAAAAAACAAAACTAGCTGGTTAGGATAGTGAAATTATCCTGTATGATACTATAACAGTGGATACATGACATATAATTGTCAAAATCCATGAAAGAACACAACAGAAAGAGTGTAGACTGTGGACCTTTGCTGATAGAGTATCAATATTGGTTCATCACAAGATATCGGTAATAGGGAGAACTGTGGGGACAAGGAGAAGGGGTACGTAGGAATTTTGTACTTTCTGTTCAATTGTTCTGTAAATCTAAAATGCTTTAAGAATTAAAGTCAGCCAAGCACAGTGGGTCACACCTGTAATCCCAGCACTTTGGGAGACTGAGGCAGGAGGATCACTTGAGGCCAGGAATTTGAGACCAACCTGAGCAACATAGTAAAACCCTGTTTCTACAAATAAATAAATAAAACTTAGCCGCCATGGTGGTGCACGCCTGTAATCCTAGCTACTCAGGGGGCTGAGGCAGGAGAATCGCTTGAAACTGGGAGGCGGAGGTTGCAGTGAGCCGAGATCACATCACTGCACTCCACCCCAGGTGACACAGAGAGACACCATCTCAAAAAAAAAAAAAAAAAAAAAAATTATAGCCTATTTTAAATTTAAAAAAAAAAAAAAAAAGCCTGAAGGAGGCCAGGCACGGTGGCTCACGCCTGTAATCCCAGCACTTTGGGTGGCCAAGGCGGGTGGATCACGAGGTCAGGAGGTCAAGACCATCCTGGCTAACACGGTGAAACCCCATCTCCACTAAAAATACAAAAAAATTAGCTGGGCGTGGTGGTGGGTACCTGTAGTCCCAGTTACTCGGGAGGCTGAGGCAGGAGAATGGTGTGAACTCAGGAGGCAGAGTTTGCAGTGAGCCAAGTTCATGCCACTGCACTCCAGCCTGGGTGACAGAGCGAGACTCCGTCTCAAAAAAAAAAAAAAAAAAGCCCTGAAGGAAGGGTACACCCCAAACTGTTCACAGTGGTCACCGGTCACCTTTGATAGCAATGGGATTTGGGGTGTGAGGAAAGACCTTTTTTTTTTCAACTTTCTATTCTTCTGGACTATTTCCAATTTTTATAGACAGACAACATTGACGTATTCCTCATACGATTGATTTAAAACAGTAAGACTGGTAAAACACTTCTCAAAGCTCTTGAATATATGGTCATTGTGTTATGTTAACAATCTCTCTGTGACTATCACTGACCGTCTACTCTCAGGTCTTACCACAGCTTGGAGAGCATCCAGCCACCTCCTCCTATCCCTGGATGGACCGTCCTTGCTACTGGTGCCAGGGTATCACAGCTCTGTGGGGGACTGGGCCCTTGTCATTATGGATATTGTCTCTCCTTCCCACGAGCACCTCCTGACTCCCCAAGTTACAGCCCCATCCATTCCCGGACTGATCTCTTTATGATGGTGGCAGGCAGGGAGTGAGGTGCCGGGTAGATAGCAGCCTCCCTTCATCACCCCATTATGGGACCCCATGCTGGGTTATGTATGGTTCTGACTGTGTCATATATTAAGCAATGGGTCAGCAGCAAGTAGACTGGCAAATTTAGTGAGAGACAAATAAATTAAATAACCCATCAGCCTTCAGAGAAAAAGAAAACCAAGCAAAGCCCCCATCAAGACGAGCATCACTCATCCTTGTTGCCATTTCGAGTTCCGAACATTACTGTCATTTCTGTCAAGTGATGAGGGACAGGAGGCAGGGTGACCAATAGTCTGACTCTCCAGGGAGACGCACTTCAACTCTTACAGCTACAGGACCACAGGGATAGGAGAAGGTTAAAGACCAGCCCAGGCTGGGCGCGGTGGCTCACGCCTGTAATCCCAGCACTTTGGGGGACTGAGGCAGGTGGATCATGAGATCAGGAGTTCAAGACCAGACTGGCCAACATGGTGAAACCCCATCTCTACTAAAAATACAAAAATTAGTGGGTGTGGTGGCGGGTGCCTGTAATCCCAGGTACTCGGGAAGGCTGAGGCAGAGAATTGCTTGAACCTGGGAGGCAGAGGTTGCAGTAAGCCAAGATCACACCACTGAACTCCAGCCTGGGTGACAGAGCAAGATTTTGTCTCAAAAAAAAAAACAAAAAAAAAAAAAAAAAAAAAAACAACCCAGGTCAGCCTCTCCTAAACGTTGCTGAGGAAAACTCTCCTGGGTCCTGGACCGATTTTTCATTAATAACAATAATGCCAATGATAGCAATGACAGAGCTTTAAATACTCAAGTTCAATAATGTCAGCCTCACAAGAACTTTAGGTGGCAGGCACTCTGATTATCCCCACTTTACAGATGAGGACATTGAGTCTCAGAGGTCAAAGGAGTCACCTGGACCATGCAGGAGAAAAGGATTGAACACTGGTCAGCCTGGTCCCAAAACCCATGCCTTTAGCCCCAAGTCTGAGCTCTCCTCGATTCTGCTTACAGAGACAACCTTCCAAATTGAGGACTGGATGGAGGATTAGATGGAGCTGAGAAGGCACTCTCAGGAGAGAAGGGTGGAGATCCTAGCACCCAGCATGTACCCACCAGCTCAGCCAGCTGGGTGGCCTTGTAGTGGAGAAGAGCAAGAACTTTGGAGGCAGACAGGTACTGAGTTCTGAGCTTGGCCCCATCACACGCTGGCTGGAAAACCAGACCTTGTTTGACTTTGACAAAGACTGCAAGATCCTGAGACTCAGCATCCTGGGCCACAAAATGGTGGTTCTTTCCCTACCTGTCAGGGTTGCTGTGAGAATTAAAAGTGAGAATTTATGCAAAGTGATCCCCAGCCCTGGGGCTGACGTGGAGAACAGGGAAAACGTGGAAAGGATGTTAACAGAGGTCACTGCTGGGAAGAGGATTGTGTCTGATTTTAATCTCATACAAAAAAAAAAAAAAGAGGCCCCAAGACAGAGAAATCATATCTTGCTGCAAAGAGGACATATAGTTCATCCTTGATTTACTATTCTCTAGGAAGAAGGTCTTTTGGGGGTCTCACAGAATGTTCGGGGGCACTGGTAATAAAACAGAGAGTGAAAGTCTCAGGAGCCATTCTATCTCCACCTCAGTAGGGAGCCGGGATGCATTGGCTATGGAAAATTTGCAACACTATGATTTTTAAAACCTAACTCTTACTTATATGCCTGGCACTGTACCCCAAAGCCCTTGGCAAACAGCATCTCAGTTCATCTGCAAAACAGACCTGTGAGACTCAGAAAACTAAGCCTCAGAAAGCTTAAGTTACTTGTTCAAGGTCACTATGGCAAGATATGGCCACACCAATAGCTCCCATCCTATACGCCCTAGAATCTCACTGCTCCCTCACCTAGGGGTGGAATTTGGTTTTGCTCATCCTTGAAACTGTGACATGATTTTTACCAATAGAACATGGCAGAAGTGTTGCAGCTCAGAAAAGGTGATGCACCTTCCATCTTGCTTCCTGGAAACTTGCATTTGGAGTCCTGAAGCCACCATGCCATAAGGAAGCCCAACCAGCCCACAAGGAGAGACCTGAGACCACACGAAGTCTGGGAAATGGGCTACTCCAGCCTTCCTATGCTTCATCAGCCACCAGTTGACTGCAGCCACATAGGAGACCCCAAGCCAAAACCTCCCAGCTGAGCCCTTCCAAAGTGCAGATACACAGAAGCCTTGGGAAATAATAAAGTGATTGTTTAAGCCATGGGCTTTGGGGCCAATTCCTTCGGCAGCACTGTAACGGAACAGCCACAAAGCCAGCCAGTGCTGGAATTCTTACTTCAATCTGAGCCCAGATCTGTGTCACGCTAGACTGTGCTCTAACCACTGCCCTACACTGCCCTTGGCCTCTCGGGCCTTCTGCTAAACTGCAGAAAGAGCACTGAGCTGAGAGTCTAGAACTGGATTCTGGTTCTGAACCTGCTGTTGTCTAGCACAGAAGTTTCATTTCATGCCTTTAGGTGAGGAGCCACACCTCTGAGAGGTGCAAGTTCTTCACTCACCAAATGGGTTTAACAACCCTCACCAAGCCCATCTCAGAGGCAGGCTTTAATGCCAACAGAAAGAACTGACAACCAAAATGCTTTGCAAAGAAAAGAGAGTTACTGCTTACTGAATACTTCCTATACGCCAAGTATTAAACATTTATTATCTGACTGTACAATGATTGTAGAAGGTAGGTGACGTTATTATCATTTTACAGACAAGAAAACTGAGGTCCAATGAGATGAAAAGTCTCTGACACAGGGTGAATCACACTGCCAGGAGATCAGGGAGCCTGGACTTGAATGCTGCTCAGTTCAATTCTGGGACGCCAGCTCTCCTCTCCTCCCTACTCTCTCTTCACCAAGTTTAGCTCCAGAAAGCATCCATTGACTGCCATTTGAAATACACAAGCACCAGCTAATTGTTCCACAGGCCACTTTTTGCCAAAGGAGAGAAGCATGAGCTTGGAAGAATTGTTGTCTAATGGACCTGGAGTGATGGCTTGAGCCATGAGCTTTGGTGAGCAGCAAATCAACCACTACGTCAAATCACCAAGTGTTTTCTGCCTGCCATGTGGTGCTGGCCCTCAGAGCCCCCTCCTGCTGCCTTCCCCAGGAACCCATCAGTGATGGCAAGCCAGAGAGACAGAAAGGAGGTGTGGATACTATGTAGACAGAGGGAGGGATGCAGTCTCCTTGCCACCATGGAAGCAGGCTTTTAAGATCCAAAGGTCAGCTGTGCCCAGCCTCTCGAGGTAAATCTGTAATAAACTGACTAAGCCCAGGAGCCACCTGTCCTGTGATGAGAGGCGTCCTAGAGTCAGAGCAAGAGGGGATGCCCACAGGAGCAGAGTGGTTGTCGTTCAGTGCTCTTGTCTGTCTGTCCTCCTGCCTGGACCCTCTCCTTCAACTGCCAACGTGATTAAGTGCACAACCCCTTCACATCCTCATCTCACCTCAATTCTAGGGTGACCTCTCCCTCCTTTGAGAGTTGCCAAGAAGACACATGGCTCAATAAATACTTACTGAGCACATACTATGTGCCGGGCCCTGTGCTAGTCCGTGGGGATGCAACGATGAGCAGAATCAGACAAGACCTCTGTACCCACAGAGCTACAGCCCAGCAAGGGAGACAGACATTAATCCAATAATCAATCGTCCCATATGAAAAATAAATAAAGGAGGCCAGGGAATGCCTGGAGCATATAGAGCAGGAAAACCACACCTTGTTCAGGGCCAGGGAAGGCTTGTGGGGGCAGTGACTTTCGAATCAAGAGCTGAGGTGTTGGCAAAGGGAAGTAGGGTGAGCAGGAGAGGACAAGACCGCCATACCATAGCTCTTGCAGGGAAGAGCAAGAGAGTAAAACTGGAAACATGTTCTGCAGCTGAGCCACAGCATCATGGGTGCAAACTGAGGCAGGAGAGGTGCGCAGGGACCACAGCAGCTGGAATTGCCCTCATACCGGGTCATCGGTAGCTCTGTTGAAGTAACCAGACCAAATGTGTGAACTGGGGAGTTTCTGCTGGCTGTGGCATGAGAACAGATAGGGGTAGAAAGGATGGGGAAGACGGGGAGCCAGGAGCCTGACTGGGAAGCCATTCCAGGCTTCTAGGACAGAGATGATGTCCAATTGGGTGATGTGATCATGAGACAAGGATCCCTGGAGAGAGCTCCAGGGCTCCCAGCTGAGCATCCAAGAATAAATCCACAGCGATCTTGCCCTGGTCCAACCTGAGAGTCCCCAAACAGGGGCCATTTGTCCTTTGACCATCCTCTTTCCATGCTGCAGTGGAAGGAGGAGGCCTTGGAGCCAGACAGACCTGATCCCAGTCCAAGCTCGGGCACAGCCTCACTGTGTGCCCTGGGCAAGCAGTTTCTCCTGGAGGAGCTTCGGTTTCCTCATCTGCAGAATGTGGTTAAGTTTATCTAGAGGAGCAAATGGAATGCCATGTGCTACATTGCAGCATGGGGTGGGCATGGGAAAGGTGTCTTAACAGGGGCTGCCCAGTTCCATCCCCACTGAGAGCTGGGCACAGGACGGGCACACTCAGAACCTGTGCATGAGGAGCGAGGGAGAGGGGAGGCCATACTTGACCTCCAGACACCAGAGGAGCTGAGAGATGAAGCATCTCCTTGCCCATCACAGCCATGGGCCTTTGCTGAGCCCTCCTCAGCAGGCAAGTCCACCACACCTTCTGTGCTGCATGGACATCCTAGGTGAACCAATTAGGGGTCTATGGGTGATGCCCATAGTCTTCCACCATACCCGATCTCACAGTCCTGACCGTGCCCTCTGCCAAGGCTGTCAGGCAGCATCTAACGCAAGTTCAGGAGCCTTCTCACTGCCTGGACCTTGCCAGACAGGGCAGGGCCACCTGCTGACATCCAGGCTGAGCAAAGTATAATTGCCCTGGACAACCAAGAAGTTTATATGGAGGGTGTCCACCTGAGCCCACCCAGCTTATGCCAAAAGCTACTCCCCACACACAGGAGAATAGATTAGACTTCAGGAGTGTTCTCTCTCTCTCTCTCTCTCTCACACACACACACACACACACAGAAAACCCTCATCTATGCTGACAGCAACTAAAAAGGGTCCTGGTCCCCGTGCAAAGCCTGAGAGCCTTAGGCTTAGGCAGCTTTGAGCTCCATCACTTCCCGGCTGCGTGCCCTTGGGCACATCGCACCACCTCTCTGAGCCACAACTGCACCATCTGAAAAAACAATAGACAAAGACTCACCTTTAAGGCATTATCTTGAATACTTCCTCAGGTCTGGTGATCTGGCATGTAACTCAGCACAGAGTGCTTGGGAATCATTGCGCCCCTATTCCCTGGAACCCTGGAGATCTTTGTAGCAGCCTTAGCTTGTCTCTGAGCAACCTGGGCAGGCATGGGGACAGAGGAATGGTGTGGGCTGGGTTTTGTGTGAAAAGGGCCACTCTGGTGGCTGGGTGGAGAGATTGCATAAGGTTAAAAATCAAAATAAAGGTGAAACAAAACCCAAAATGGGATTTGTAGCTGCAGAGAAAGTGGATATCCCAGGGTGAGTTTCTGGGCATGGTTGTAGCTACATGCCAGTGTTGGCTTGTTTTCCTTTTTCTTTTTCTTTTTTTTTTTTTTTTTTTTCAAACTCACGAATACAGAGGATTCCCTCTATTCTCTATAAAATGTATGTGTGTGGCCGGACGCGGTGGTGTGATCACGAGGCCAGGAGTCGAGAGTGATGTGTGTGAAACCCCGTCTCTACTAAAAAATACAAAAAAACTAGCCGGGCGAGGTGTGTGTGTGTAAACCCGGGAGGCGGAGCTTGCAGTGTGCTGAGATCCGCTGCACTCACTGGGTGACAAGCAAGACTCCGTCTCAAAAAAAAAAAAAAAAAAAAAAAAAAAAAAATGTATGTGTGTGTGTGTGTGTGTGTGTGCGCGCTCACTGGGTCAAAGGTAAAATGCTTCTTACCGTAAGTTGAGGTAAAAATAGTGTAAACCCCAACAAGTTCAGAGTAATTGGCTAGACGTTTAAGAGAGGACTGGGGACCCAGACCCAGAGGACTGGTTTATGTCTACCATGGGATCTGCAGGACAAACAAAACAGACACATTTCCAGAACCACAAAGCCCTGAACTAATGGCTTCCTATGAACATCGTTGCGTTTCATCACTCCTCACCCTATAGAGAAGGTATCACAGCTGTCCCATTTTATAGATGAGAAAACTGAGGCTTAGATACGGGAAGTGATCTGTTCAAGATTACACATCCATCAAAGGGCAAAGCTGAAACTTGGCTGGAGGTGGCTGACTGCAAAGTCTAGTCTTCTTGGCATACACATATATGCTTGTCCCATCACAGAACCGCTCTGCCTCTGGGCTCTCCTTTGCAAAATGGGCCTAATTCTACCTGTTGTGCAAGCCGGTTTGGGGCATAGATTCAACTAGAATTTTCTAAGCAATTACTATGACCCAGCTCTCAGGAAGAATAAAAGAAAAAAAAAAAACTGGTCCATGGGTAAACAAAATGTGGTATATCCATACGATGGAATATAATTCAGCCATGAAAAGGACTAAAGTACTGATCCATGCTACAAAATGGATGAATCTTGTGAATACTATACCACGTGAAAGCAGCTGGGCACAGTGGCTCACATCTGTAATCCCAGCACTTTGGGAGGCCGAGGCGGGTGGATCACAAGGTCAGGAGATTGAGACCATCCTGGCTAATGCGGTGAAACCCCACCTCTACTAAAAATATTTTTAAAAATAGCCAGGCATTATGGCACATGCCTGTAGTCCCAGCTACTCGGGAGGCTGAGGCAGGAGAATGACATAAGCCTGGGAGGCAGAGCTTGCAGTGAGTTGAGATTGCGCCACTGCACTCCAGCCTGGGCGACAGAGCGAGACTCCGTCTCAAAAAAAAAAAAAAAAAGAAAGAAGCCAGTCATAAAAGACAACAAACATATGCACATATTGCATGACTGCATTCACGTCAAATGTCCAGAACGAGGAAATCTACAGAGACAGAAAGTAGATTCATGGTTGTTTAGGGTGGGGGGAAGACATTGCTTAGGGACGGGGGTTTAGAGGGCAATAGCTAAAGGCTATAGGGTTTCTTTTTAAGATGTGACAGAAGAGCTGGAGATCGAGTTAATTGCCAATAATTTGATCAATCATGTCTGCATAGAGAAACCTCCATGGAAACCCCTAAAGGGTGGGGTTCAGAGAGTTTCCAACACATGAAAGTGCTGGGAGGCTGTCATGCCTAGAGAGGACAGGAGTCTCTGTCCCCTCCCTTATCCCTCGCCCTATTCCTGAGTTGTATCCTTTATAACAGAGCAGTGGTTGTAAGCAAAGTGTTTTCTTGAATCCTGTGAGTCATTCTAGTGAATTATTAGACAAGAGAAAGGGGTCATGAGAACTCACTATGTAAAAAAGCCACTTGGTTAGAAGTATGGGAGGCAGGGTGCTTGCAGCTGGCATCTGAAGTGGGGACAGTCTTGTGGGACTGAACCCCTAACCTGAAGGGTCTGTGTTAACTCTGCTAACTCGGGGTAGTCTCAGAATTGAGGTGAATTGTAGGTCTGCCATAGGCAGGAACACAGAGTGCTTGGGAGGTGGGAGGTGTGGTTCCAGAGGCTGGTCTCAGGGCTCAGAGCTCAGGCGGACCTAAGTCCAAATCCCATCTCTAACTTTAGCTGTACGTCCTGAGGATGAAACTCTCTGCTATGCATCAGTTTCTTCCTCTATAAAATGGGCATCATAACAGTCCCCACCCCTCCCAGGCTGTTCTAAGGAGGTGGTGACATCATCGAGTCTATAAGCACTCAGCACAGTGGCCCCAGGAAAACGAGAATGGCCCAAAACCCACTCTGGAAGGTACTGGCTGTGTGATACCAGATCAGTGGCACACCTTCTCTGAGCCTCTGTTTGCTTGTCTAAAAAACGGAGATGGATGAAAACGAACCCTTATGAAACACGCTGCCAGGAGCCAAGTCCTGTGCTCCACAGTTTTTGCCATTGACTCCTTCAGTTCTCACAAGAAGCCTGCAAAGTGGGTACCATCATTAGCCCCATTTTACAGAGGAAGAGACTGAGGCTCAGAAAGGCCGCGCCAGGATTCATACCCAGCAGGCTGACTCCTGACTCTTGGCCATGGCATTAAGTTAGCACATATGTCTAATGCAATAAAAAGGCATAACAGAGGTGTAAGTGCTTTTGAAACTGTCAAACACCAAGCCAATATTAGTGGTGATTGTCATTGCTCTAACAGTTCAAAAACCCTGTGTCCAGTTATAAGGCCCAAATTCTCCCCAGAGGGAGCTATTATTGGTTTTTAAAAACAGGATCAGGGCTCTCAGAATTAGTTAGGAAGCCAGGCGCGCTGAGAAGGGAGTATCATTTTAATGAAAAAAAAAAAAAAAAGAAACCTGATTAATGAAAATGATTCTTAATATATTTCAAAATGATCTGTTATGACACAAAGCAAAGACATTTATATACGACTTTGAAATTCTTAATAGCTGATTTTAGAGCAACCTATTATGAAATCTTTCAAAGCAGAATCTATAAGTAAATCACCAGGCAGGCCTCCCAGGCAGACTGACGGCAGCTCTTCTTAAAATAATTTATAAGGTGGGGTGGGGGGAGCACTAGCAGAAATTATTGCCATCATCAAGTATTAATAAAATATTTATAAAAGTGACTTTCTCTTATCGTCAGATGCACTGATGTGATGGGTCAGGTCCTTGAGCCCACATCAGAAGGGGGGGGGGCCCACTTTGCCCCAGGAGGAGAAACTCAGGAATGAAATTGAACTCCTTCACTTCCCTGGTGACGGGCTAACAAGCCAGGGGGCTCCCTTAGTTTCTGGATAAATATCTCAACTTCCTTGTCTCTTGGATAGGACAACCGGGAGGCATATTCCTCAGAGTCTCCCAGGGGTCCCCAGCAGGACTGAGCCTCAGTTTCCCAGGGGTAAGCCACTCCTTCATGCACCTTGTACTTCCTGCCTTCCCTCCCCTGTGTCATTTTCCCATTCCCCTGTCACAGCCTTCTGGGGTCCTCCCCCAAATATACAACATGTTTCCACATCTCTGTCTCAGGGTCTGCTCCTGACTCCGGCTGGCCTCAGTGACCAGGAAGTTGAGTGACAGACATCACAGGTCCCTAAGCAAAGTAGTGCTGATGCCCAGACAGCCAAGTGCTGAGCATGGCCCATGGCTGATTTTTTTTTCAATCATTTTGGGGGTACAGGTGGTTTTTGGTTAAGTTCTTTAGTGGCGACTGATTTTAGTACACCCAACCCCCCAGCAATGCACATGTACCCAATATGTAGTGTTTTATCCCTCACCCCCTCTTAACCTCCCCGACCCAAGTCCCCAAAGTCCATTATATCATTCTTATGCCTTTGCATCCTCATAGCTTAGCTCCCACCTGTAAGTGAGAACGTATATTTGGTTTTCCATTCTCAAGTTACTTCACTTAGATAATGGCCTCCAGCTCCATCCGAGTTGCTGCAAAAGACATTATTTCATCTCATTTTTATGGCTGAGTAGTATTCTATGGTATATATATACAAATATCACATTTTCTTCATCCACTCATTGGTTGATGGGCACTTAGGTTGGTTCCATATCTTTGCCATTGCGAATGTCCGTGGATGATTTTTGGAAAGATAAGTGGCATTTTTTTTTTTCATATTTGCCCCAGCCCAGCATGTCTGTCCTTGGCTTGGATCAACTGTGGAATCTCCATCTTACTTACTCCTGACTCAGTATGACTTCTAGAAATTTCCAAAATCAAAACAGTGGGTTAATGTATGTGGCTCAAATGGATGAGAATCAAAGGACTCGGACCCAGGGCCTGGGAATGTGGGGACGACGGAAAGGATGCACCAGCACCTTCTCGAAGATTTTGCTGCCCCCTAAGGTAACAGCCCAGAACGTCAGCCAGAATCCATGCACAGTCCCAGAATAGACCTCAATTCACACGGGTGTTCATTCAATAAGCAACTTCCAGTTCTATGTTCTGGACCCAAAGGAAGCCACCAGCCACCGACAAGAGCTAGACAAAGTCACAACCATAATACAAGGCACCAAAGGCCCCATGAAGGCAGAAACCCTTGCTCTTCATCCTCACTCTCTCCCCAGAACCTTATATATTGCCAAAAGAGGGAGCAGAAGAGACAGGTTAGGGAGGTGAGGAGCTTTGAATGCCAAGCCAAGGAATCTTATTTGATTTAGAGGCAAGGAAAAGCCTCAGGAGGATTCTAAGCAGGAGTATGGGTCTGTGTAGTAGAAAGGAACCTGATGGTCATGATGAGAATGGGTAGAAGGAGGAATGAAGGCATCAGCAAGGAGGCTACTGCACCCATCCAAGCACACACACACGCACAAAGGTAAACACCGCGTGTAAGCTGATTACAGTAAGGACAGAGAAACTAGGACAGAAATGATGTCACAGAGACTATCTCTGGAACATGGTGAATGATTGGATAGAGAGAAGGTAAGGACTGGGGGGATGGCAGGAACCACTTGGAAGACCAGGTCAAAATAGGGAAAATCAGCAAGCAGACACTTAAGGATGGGATAAGGATACAAGATCAGTTTCAGGGCATCTCCAAGATGTCTAGCTAGAAACGCAGCACCTTGGCTGGGTGCAGTGGCTCATGCCTGTAATCCCACCACTTTGGGAGATCAAGGCAGGAAGACTGCTTGAGCCTAGGAGTTCGAGACCAGCCTGGGCAAAAAAGTGAGACCCCTGTCTCTACAAAAAATAAAAAAAATATATGAACCAGGCATGGTGGTGCACACCTGTAGTCCCAGCTACTCAGGAGGCTGAGGCAGGAGGATTGCTTGAGCCCAGGAGGCGGAAACTGCAGTGAGCTATGATCGCACCACGACTGCCCAGCCTAAATGACAAAGCAAGACCCTGTCTCAAAGCATAAAAATTTAAAAAATAAAAAGAAACACAGAACCTTTACTGCACAGACCCAACCTTCCCTTCCATATTCTAGAGCTGTTCTACCGTACTGCCAGTACAGTCGCCACTCCCTACCTATGACTACTTAAATTTAAATTAAGTAGAATTCAATACGATTAAACATTCAATTCCTCAGTCGCACTACTGTATTTCAAGTGTTCAGTAGCGGCCTGTGGCTAGTGGTTACTGCACTGAACAGCAGTAATCTCCATCACTGCAGAAAGTTCTTGTGGACAGCGCTGGTCTAGAAGGTTTGCTTGAAACGCCAGCCTTGTGTCCACCTCACGATGCCCAGTTTCAGCAGCCTCCCCGAGAGCAGTCCCAGAGACACAGAACGTGACAGATTGACCCTGTTCCCACCTCTCCAAGAGAGGGGCCTTGTCAGGCGCCTGCCAAAGGAGACAGCTGGCCTCCCAGGTGAGCTCGGCAGGAAGGACATACCTTTGCAGGCCCCCGCCACGCCCAGGTGGTAGATGGCTGCCAGGACCCGCCAAATGGCCCGCTGCTCGCTCTCTGAGATGCCCAGTGTCTCCATGGCACCCTGGAGCTGGGCAAAGGCAGCTGCCGCCTTCTGCTTATCTTCAGGCTGGGAGCAAAGGGAGAGAGAAAGAAAACAAGGCCATCACGATGGAGAAAACACAGACTCACAACTTGAAGCTGAGCTCTGTCTCGGAGGCATGTGGGGGTCATATTATTGCCACAGTAAAGTACCCACAATTAAGCTGAGGAGTATCGACAGACGAACTCAGGCGACTGGGAAAGTTATCCAAATCATTTTTCTCTGACTTTGAAATGCAGTGTGGCTTTTATTCATTCACGTGTGCACACATTACAGATTTATGGAAGCTCTGCACTATGCGGGCCTCTGGTCTGGAGATGCAAAGATGAGCAAAGCCCAGACCTTGACTTTGAGGCCCTCTCAAGGTAGAACTGGAGAGAGACATAAAAGCAACTAAGTGTGAAAAGGGCTAAGTGGTAGGTAGGCTATGGGTACAGGTTGATAGGTAGGCTATATGGGATCCATAGGTAGGGTCTAGAGGTAGGCTCTGTAGGGTAAGCTGTGCTATAGGTCTATGCAGAGAACCATGGGACATCAGAGGAAGAATGGGTTATTAATCCCACCCAAGACAGCCAAAGACAATAGCATAGAGCAGATGATCAAACTGTAATAGAAGTTTGGAAGATAAACAGGCAGAGTTGGCCAATTTAATACAATAAAAAGTCCCAACAAGCAAAGGGAACCACAGGAGCAAAGAGGATTTGGGGAGACAATAGGTGGTCCAGGGAAGCAGTTATTTTTGTTTTGTTTTGTTTTGTTTTGTTTACTTTTGAGACAGAGTCTTGCTCTGTTGCCCAGGCTGGAGTACAATGGCACAATCTCAGCTCACTGCAACCTCCGCCCCACCGGGCCCAAGCGATTCTCTCACCTCAGCCTCCTGAGTAGCTGGGATTACAGGCACCCACCACCACACCCAGCTAATTTTCATATTTTTAGTAGAGACAGGGTTTCACCATGTTGGCCAGGGTAGTCTCGAACTCCTGACCTCAAGTGATCTGCCCACCTCGGCCTCTCAGAGTGCTGGGATTACAGGCGTGAGCCACCGCGCCTGTTCTGGAAGTAGTTATTTTTGGAGGTGGGTCAGATAGAGATGGGGAGAAGATAAAAAAGCTGGAGAAGCTGGCATGGGCCACCCTTGAAGACCTCGACCATGACACTGAAGGGAGTGGCCTTTAAACTGCAGTCATGACTGGCAAATACTGGTATGTGCTCCCACTATATTCCTGAGTTCATAACAGACATCATTAATCAATCAAGATCCCACAGCAAGCCAGTGAGTCCAGATTCCTTTCAGGACATCGCTTCTTGCAGCCACCACCACGTGAGCTTTCCCACTAAAGGAAATGGCACTTGTTTTCTGTCTCCTGTGCAGCAATAGAAAACTGCTAATTTTGTTTGTTTTACACAGGGTCTCGCTCTATGGCCCAGGCTGGAGTATAGTGGTGTGATTATAGCCCACTGCAGTCTCAAACTCCTGGGCTCAAACGATCCTTCCACCTCAGCTTCCCAAGTGGCTGGGACTACACGTGCAGACTACCATGCCTAGATGATTGTATTTTATTATTTTTTTTTTAGAGATGGGGTCTCACTATGTTGCCCAGGCTCGTCTTGAACTCCTGGACTCAAGCAATCCTCCCACTGTGGCCTCTGAAAGTGCTGGGATTACAGGCGTGAGCCACTGCACCTAGCCTACCAAAGATTTTAACAGAAGGAAACAGAAAATGACATGATCAGATGTTTACGGGTTGTAGGATTTTTTTTAAGATTTATGATCCCAATTATGTTTGATTGAATATTAAAATTAGTCTGAAACTACTATACACACACCATCTGGCCAAGGAGACTCAGCCCAGAAGCCTGCTGGGTGGAAAGGAAGTGAGCTGGGAACGGGAATTCTTTTGTCAATAATCTACCAGCCGATAATGAGAAACTGATTTGCACTTGGCCTGCTTAGAGAACTTGGGTGATGAACTGCAGGCTGTTAAAGCCAACAGGTCTTTGCTTTTGTAGCGTCCAGTGCCCAGAGAAGGAGTGACACTTGCCCAAGGTCACACAGCAAATTAGTATCAGATACAAGACTAGAAGCAGGCTTTTCAGACTCTTGGACTGATTCCCAGTCCAAGATACTTGTCTCCTCCACTCAAGACACTTCCTCTAACTGGGAAACGTGCAAGAATCATCAACCAATTGGGACAACATCAAAGCATACAGTGACATTAAAAGATTTGCTTGGGAAACATTTCAGTTAATACCAAAAGCATGTTCCACTGATCCATCATATTTCTGGACCGCCACAGGATCACAAAATCCCTAGCAACCAGGAGCTCAACCTAGCAACTGCAGCTGGAGCAAACAGAGGGGCGGAAGGCGTCTTACCAAACATACTCAGTTATTTATGAGATCTCAAAGTAGCAGAAAAAGGACGCCAAAAGGACAGCGCCCACACATTTATTATGGCTCCCACTGTCACCTATGAGCATTTGACTTTAAATTACAGAAGGACTCCATCATCTACCAGGTAGCTTGAGTGAAGAGAAGAATGAGAAAACTTCCACTAAAGCTCATTTGCTCCTTTCTCTTCCTCGTCCCCTCCCAATGTCTTTTTCTTAACAGAAGACATGGATCAATAAATATATATGTTTCTGATTCAAAACGATTAAGATCAGGAAAACATTCACAGTTCCCTAAACTTCCAGAGAGCCAATTGTTCTTCAAACACCACTACAGAGTGTCCTGACAAAAGAAACTCTTTGGATCAAAATCATGAAAATAGATCCGGACGCGGTGGCTCACGCTTGTAATCCCAGCACTTTGAGAGGCCGAGGTGGGCGGATCATGGGGTCAGGAGATGGAGACCATCCTGACTAACATGGCAAAACTTCATCTCTACTAAAACTCCAAAAAATAAAAATAAAAATTAGCCAGGCGTGGTGGCGGGAGCCTGTAGTCCCAGCTACTCGGGAGGCTGAGGCAAGAGAATGGCAGGAACCCGGGAGGCAGAGCTTGCAGTGAGCCGAGATCTCGCCACTGCACTCCAGCCTGGGCGACAGAGCGAGACACTGTCTCAGGAAAAAAAAAAAAAAAAAAAAAAAAAAAAAAAAAAAAAAAAAAAAAAAAAAAAAAAAAATTCATGAAAATAGAAATAAGTCAAGTGAATGAAATAAGTCAACTGACAACCCAAACGTCTATCAGCAGGAGAAGGAAGCCACAAAGAGTGGTATACCCAGAGCACAGCGATGGGGCGCTACACAGCAATAAAAAAGAACAAGCCACACGCAGCCACATATAGGCATCTCACAGACCTAGTGTTGAGTCAAAGAAGCCAGGCACAAAAGCCTGCATCCTGTGTGCTTCTGTTTATGTGAAGTTCAAGAATGGGCGAAACTAGCGTATGGTAAGAGAAGTCGGGACAATGAATCTGAAGTGAGATGGGTACCTCCGATGGAGATTGCCTGGGAGGGGGCTCAAAGGAGCCTTTGATGGAATGAGGAATGTTCTGTATCTTTATATGGAGGATAGTTGCTGGTGTGTGTTTAATAATTACTAACATTGGGCCAGGTGCGGTGGCTCACGCCTGTAATCCCAACACTTTGGGAGGCCGAGGCAGGCAATCACAAGGTCAGGAGATCATGACCATCCTGGCTAACACAGTGAAGAAACCTCATCTCTACTTAAAAAAAAAAAAAAAAAAAAAAAAATACAAAAAATTAGCCAGGCGTGGTAGCCGGAGCCTGTAGTTTCAGCTACTCGGGAGGCTGAGGCAGGAGAATGGCATGAACCTGGGAGGCAGAGCTTGCAGTGAGCCGAGATCGAGCCACTGCACTCTAGCCTGGGTGACAGAGTGAGACTCCGTCTCAAATAATAATTATTATTATAATAATAATAATAATATTAACATTAGCCAGCTGTGGTGGCTCATGCCTGTAATCCCAGCACTTTGGGAGGTTGAGGTGGGAGGAGTTGACTAGCCTGGGCAACAGAGTGAGACCCTGTTTCTACAATAAAATTAAAAATCTGCCAGGCATGGTGGCATGAGCCTGTAGTCCCAGCTACTTGGGAAGCTGAGGCAGGACGATTGCTTGAGCCTAGGAAATCAAGGTTGCAGTGAACGATGATCACACCACTGCACTCCAGCCTGGGCGAAAGAGAGAGAGAGAGAGAGAGACCGGGCGGGGTGGCCTGTAATCCCAGCACTCTGGGAGGCCGAGGTGAGTGGATCACAAGGTCAGGAGATCGAGACCATCCTGGTTAACACAGTGAAACCCCGTCTCTACAAAAAATACAAAAAATTAGCCTGGTGTGGTGGTGGGCACCCGTAGTTCCAGTTACTCAGGAGGCTGAGGTGGGAGAAAGGCGTGAACCCGGGAGATGGAGTTTGCAGTGAGCTGAGATCGCACCACTGCACTCCAGCCTGGGCGACAGAGTGAGACTCCATCTCAAAAAAAAAAAAAAAAAGAGAGAGAACGAGACAATATAAACATCGAATTGTACACTTAGAATTAGCATACTTCATATACTTTGTGTTTTACCTCAATTTTTAAAAATCAATGGATAAAAATATTCAAATTGTAAGATGCCCAGGGTTTGTCTGAGGTAAAGTCTCAAGGTCAATCAAAGTCTGCAGGTAATTTAGTAAAATAAAATAAAATCCAAAATGTTCTCTCTCCATTAAACCAGGCTGAGTTTAGAGCACCCAGGAGATTCCTACAATTCAGAGAGAGGCCAGGTTTGGATTTGGAGTCAGACAGAGCTGGACGCCCTCTAGACTCTGCACTCCCAACCGTGCAACTCTGCAAAAGTCCCTTGCCCGTGCATGGAGGCTCAGTTTCCACTTCTTCAAAGAGGAAATAAGGCCAGGTGTGGTGGCTCATGCTTGTCATCCTAGTGCTTTGAGAGGCCAGGGTGGAAGGATCACTTATGTCTAGGAGTTCAAGACCAGCCTGGGCAACGTAGCAAGACCCTTTGTCTATAAAAAATATATAAAAATTATCCAGGTATGGTGACATGTGCTTGTAGCCCCAGCTACTTGGGAGGCTGAACCAGGAGAATTACTTGAGTCAAGGAGTTCAAGGCTGCAGTGAGCGATAATCACACTGCTGCACTCCATCCTGGATGACAGAACAAGACCCTGTCTCAAACAAAATAAACAAATGAAATGGAAATCATATCTTAGCATCCTCCCAGGGCTGCTCTGAGGACTACATGAGTTTATGTGTGTAAAACACCCAGCACAGTGGCCAGCACACAGTGGTACTCAATAAACGGTGGTTTCCACTCACTACTGCCTCTTTCCCTCCAAGGCTTCGCCTAGGCTGTTCCACCTTCCAGAAACACCATTCCCCATTGCTGCCCAAGTTGATGCTCCATACTCTATAACAAGCTAATCAGGTATGACCTTGCCCTCAAAGGGCTCCCAGTCCACTGAAGGGGACAGGTGTGCAAAGAGATGACACACAGAGCACATGCCATGGACTGGGAGACATTGGGCAGGGGTAAAGGACCTGACTGGAAGGATGAGAGGCTTCCTAGAAGGAGTTGGTTATGGAGCAAATCATAAAGGGTAAACAGAACGAGTGAGGCAAAGCAGGTGCCAGGAAGCAAGAGGGGTCTCCAAGTGGAAGGATAGGGGATTGGGGGAACCCAGTGCATTTGGGTGCTAAGAACTCTGCGGAGCAAAGGGTCCTGAGGAGCCATGGTTTGTGGCTGGGAGCTGTCCTCTGATGGAGCTCCTGGTGACCTCCCTGGCAGAGGGGACTAGCACCTGGGCATCCTCCCTCTGGTTACGGGCACAATAAGGGGTCTCAGGCAGGCCTGGGCCCAACTCTGATTCATGGGGAGGTGCACCAACCCTCTCTTCCCCAGGGCCAGGTGGGCCTCCTGGTTCCTACAACCAACCTGCCCGAGGATTTTCACCCCTCTGCCTCCCGGACCAGGAGCTAACTCAGGGAGGAAAATGCTAAACACTGATTCAGTGCATCTCAAAAGGAACATCACGTGGGTGCCTGCACAGGTCGGTGAACCTCATGGACACTGCAGGGAGGGCAGGACAGGTGTCGGTCCACAGCCAGGAGCCGCCCTACCCGTTGCTCAGCATCTCACCAATCCACTTCTTATCTCAGCATCGAGAGTCCATTGAAGTGGAGAGGAGAGAAAGTGTCCATTGAGCACATATTCTGTTGTACTGGGCGCTTTTTCCCCATGAGGCAGGCTGGGTCTCTCCAGCCGACAGAGGAGGAAATGGAGACTCAGAGAGGTGAAGTTACTTCCGCAAGGCTACCCATATGGGGAAGGGCCCCCAGTCCTTGGTGTCATCCAAGGGTGTTGCTCTACCCATCCCACAGGTGAAAAACTGAGGCTAAGAGAAGTTAAGTGACCCCCCCCAAGAGAGCACGTGGACCAGACCTCAGAGCACACTGTCTTCAGCCACGATCTGCATCGTGATCTGAGATGACAGTGGGAAGAACGAAAGTACCAAATTTAAAGTCAGGCCAACCTGGATCCCAGTCCTGACTCCACCACTTAAAAGCTGTGTGCCTTTGGGCAAGCAGCTTCACCTCTCTGAGCCTGGATACTTCTCCTGAAAAAAACAGATGTGATCATAATTCCTTATTTAAAGAACCACTGAGAGAATTAAGTAAAAGAAAGCTCCTGGCAGAGCCCCTGGCACGAATAATTCCTTATCCTTCCATTTGAGCACCATTCCCCCACAGTTGACAACTGGGTCATAAAAAATAAATGTGCCTCGGGCCAAGGCCTGGAATGTGACAGCCAGAAGCAAACTGCTGGGTGGCAAGGATTATTATTATTATTATTATTATTATTATTATTATTACCACTGCTGCTGGGCACATTTTTAAAAAATTAGGCTAGGTTACAAAAAAGAAATTATAGAGAAGAAGAAAATAATATGAAAGCTTTGTGATTTCAAATGTATCCTGGTGCTTGGCAGTTCTCAAGTAAGTTCCATTTACAAGCTGAAATGTGGCAGGCAGTGAGGGCGCAGTGTGAGGACTAAGAGGAGAAACTGGCAGTCACCGGGTACAGGCAGCCTCCGAGGACCTGGCCAGTGCCACGCTGGGGGTCTCCGCACTTTTACCCTGGGGTCCTTGCTTTGACTGGCCACTCATGTTTACCTTTGCATGAGGTGCTCAGTGTAGCCAGAATGCTGGCCTCCCTGAACCTGTCTAATTCACTCTCAGTCCAGCTCCAGCTCATGGTTGCCTCCTCCAGGCAGCCCTCCCTGATATGCCTTTCCTCCTCCCAGCTTGGCCTCAGCCGACATACACCTCCACTCAGGCACATATCTCTCCAGCTTGGAATGATCTGTTGATGTAGACATGGCAGCCCACCACCACCTCCCAAAAGTGAGTCACTTGATGGGTGAGACCCAGTGGAGTTATTTCTGTGTGCCAATACCTGGCATCTAATAAGATCAACAAATATCCATTGACAATGAGCTTCTAGCGACCATCCCCAAACAAGAGCCATTGATGGTGGGGTTAAGTGTGTTCACCCACTGAGCTGGGTCCACAGTACTACTCAGCCCAGATTTGAGGACCCCAGGCTGCCCACAATGACTGAGAGATGGGATCCCCAGGGTTTCTAATTCCCTTCTCTGGGTCCTCTGAGATTCCCAGCAACTGCCCCAGCTCCCAGGATCCAAGGAGTGGGTTCAAAGGCAGACATGAGATCCCTAAAGACCTAGTGAAATGATACTGGGGAGAAAATAAAGTGTAATTAACCCATCTCAGATGACCACAGTAGCAAACGATTTGAAAATTGAAAAGATGTGATTTTAGTTAAGTGGTGGTGAGTTGGGCATGCTCGTTCATTTATTCACTCAACACACGTTTATTGAGCACTTGCTGTATGCCTGGCTGAATGCTAGCCCTTGTCTATTCAGGAGGGATCAAGACAAGTGAGACTCCCACCCTCACGGAACTTAGGGCCGAGGGGAGACAAATCATAAATAAACAGTGTGATCAGAGATGGGAGATTGTTACCAAGGAGACAACAGGAAAGATAACTGGAGACATCTTCTTAGACGGAGGTTTGGGAGTCTGAGACGGTAATGCAAGCCGGACGCCCAAAGATATTTATCACCTTATCACTAAGAACCACAAAAAGGTTTAAAACCATGTAAATGGACAATATTAGGGAAACAGCAGTTCAGGGAACCATGTCTTTTAATGTTTGTGAAAGTTGTGTGTGTGTGTGTGTGTGTGTGTGTGTGTGTATGTGTTTTGTTTTGTTTTGTTTTGTTTTTGAAACGGAGTCTCATGCTGTCGCCCAGGCTGGAGTGCAGTGGCACAATCTCGGCTCACTGAAACCTCTGCCTCCCGGGTTCAAGCGATTCTCCTGCCTCAGCCTCCTGAGTAGCTGAGATTACAGGCGCCTGCCACCATGCCCGGCTAATTTTTGTATTTTTAGTAGAGACGGGGTTTCACCATAACGATCCGGCTGGTCTCGAACTCCTGACCTCAGGTGATCTGCCCGCCTTGGCCACCCAAAGTGCTGGGATTACAAGCGCGAGCCACTGTGCCCGGTCAGAAAGTTTTAATGATATACAGTGTGTTATGAATTATGTAAAATATTTGTAGGAAAAATACTGGAAGAACATCTGCAGGTATAGGACCAGTGGGTTTCTCAGGGTGGTGAAGTGAATGGCGCTTGTTTTCTGGTTTGCTTGAGTGTGTGCGTGTATTCTGGTTTTTGGTTTTGCCTTTCTGTTTTTTCTGATTTCTCTATAGGAAGTATGTAGTAATTTCGGTTTTTGTTTTTTATTTTTTTCTTGGGACAGAATCTCGCTCGCTTTGTCACTCAGGCTGGAGTGCAGTGGTGTGATCTTGGCTCACTGCAGCCTCTGCCTCCTGGGTTCCAGAGATTCTCCTGCCTCAGCCTCCCGAGTAGCTGGGATTACAGGCACATGCCACTACACCCAGCTAATTTTTGTATTTTTAGTACAGACAGGGTTTCACCATGTTGGCCAGGTTGGTCTCGAACTCCTGACCTCAGGTAATCCGCCCACCTCAGCCTCCCAAAGTGCTAGGATTACAGGCATGAGCCACTGTGCCCAACCGTAAATTAGATTTGTTTTGTTTCGTTTTGTTTTTAAAAAACAGGAGCAGGCCAAGCCCTCCCCATGGGCCATTGAGGCTTTGCCCTCCCCAACTTGCCCAATGCTGCCATCCTTGATGATGAGAGGAGGAGGAGGAGGAGGAGGAGGAGGAGGAGGAGGAGGAGGAGGAGGAGGAGGAGAAGGAAGAAGAAAGAAGAAAAAGAAAAAGAAAGAAGGAAGAAGAAGAAGAAGAGCTGACATTGGACAGCCTTGGGGACTTAGCAGCTCCCATTATTGGGGGGCATATCCTGATCACCAGATTTCCTTAATGAAGCTGTACCTGGCCTACTCAACCCCAGTAACTGGCCCAGGCTTGTATCAAAGACCAACGAATTTTCAGACTTTATTTTTCTTCTGAAAGAACAGAGCAAACATTCTCCTGATACCTGCCAGGTAGCAGAGAGAGAACAAAGAAACACCCTACCAGTTCCTGCAAATCAATTGGTCTAAAAAATGCCCCTCAGAAATAAAGAGAAAAAAAAGCAAACCACTTCAAACGCTTCTTTGACACGAATTCACGCTGTGACCAATGGCTTTATGCAGACTGTTAACAAACAGGTCAGGTTGGGGAAAGCTCAGAGGGCCCCCGCTTGGGCCCTTTTCCTTCTCAAAAACAATAGGAAAATAAAAAACAACTCTTTTGCTGATTCAAATGGATATATTTGGCCAAAGCTCATTAAACGAATGAGAAAAATCAGTGCTGAGGTCATTTCTCATCTCTTGCCTTCAAGGTCGAGGTCTGGGCTCCTAATCACCCCAAATCATGGGGGAAAGGGTATGAAAAAAGAACAGACTGCAGAGTCCCCCGAATAAGAGGGTACCCCCCCAATATTTGGTTTAGCAAGAATGCCAGCCTTGTTGCATCTGTTAATTTCATTCTCATTCCAGCTTGTTTCATGTCTGAGTTTTGACAATGAAAGAAATGTCATTCTCATTCTCATGGCCAGCTCTTGGTCACCTCTTCCAGGCAGCCTCTCTGATATGCCCCCAACTCTCCAGGCTTGCCCATATAATATTTGGGACATACTTATAAGATTAGCCCCCAGGGTTCAGACGGGGCAGACACATCACCTCGCCCAGTGCAGAAACAGACTGGACAACAGTGGCTCTCCAAGCAGGGTCCCTGGACCAGCAGCATCAGCATTGCCTGGGAACTTGTGAGAAATGCACATTCTCAGGCCTCACCCAGAGCTACTGAATTAGAAACTCTGTGGATAATACTCAGCAATGTGTAAGAGAGTGTGTGTGTGCACGCGCATGCCTAGCAACTTTTTTCCTTTCGTTTTTGTTGTTGTTGTTGTTGTTGTTGTTGTTGTTGTTTGAGATGGAGTCTCACTCTGTCTCCCAGGCTGGAGTGCAGCCGCACGATCTCTGCTCACTGCAAGCTCTGCCTCCTGGGTTCAAGTAATTCTCCTGCCTCAGCCTCCTGAGTAGCTGGAACTACAGGGGTGTGCCACCATGCTTAGCTAATTTGTGTGTGTGTGTATGTGTGTGTGTGTGTGTGTGTGTGTGTTTTTTTTTTTTTTTTTTTTTTGAGATGGAGTCTCGCTGTCTCCCAGGCTGGAGTGCAGTGGCGCCATCTCGGCTCACTGCAAGCTCCGTCTCCCCGGTTCACACCACTCTCCTGCCTCAGCCTCCGAAGTAGCTGGGACTACAGGCACCCACCACCATCATGCCCGGCTAATTTTTTGTATTTTTAATAGGGACGGGTTTCACCTCGTTAGCCAGGATGGTCTCGATCTCCTGACCTCATGATCTGCCTGCCTCGGCCTCCAAAAGTGCTGGGATTACAGGTGTGGGCCACCGCCCCCAGCCTAATTTTTTGTATTTTTAGTAGAGACAGGGTTTCTCTATGTTGGCCAGACTGGTCTCAAACTCCTGACCTCAGGTGATCTGCCTGCCTCGGCCTCCCAAAATGCTGGGATTACAGGCATGAGCCACCGCACCGGCTGAATTTCTTTAATGACCAATGATGTTGAGCATATTTTCATGTGCTTAGTTGCCATCCATTTATGCTTTTTTTGTACATTCCATCTTTTGCCCATCTTTTTTATTGGGTTGTTTCATTTATGAGTTTTGAGAATTACTTTGATATTCTAGATAAAAATCCTTTATCAGATAAGTGATTTGCAAATATTTCCTCCCAGTCGGTGGCTTGCTTTTCATAGTAATAGTGTCTTTCAGAGAGCAGATGATTTAGGCCAAGCTCTGTTCTAAGCACATTATACACATCATTTCATTTCACCCTCACAACAACCCTATGAGGCAGATACTGCTACTATCCTTTTGATAAAGTTAATGATAATCTTATGGACTGGGATTTTGATGTCTCATTTAAGAAATCTTTGCCCAGCTCAGGGTTACAGAGATTTTTCTCACTTTTCTTCTAGAAATTTTGTGGTTTGAAGTTTTACAATTAGATCTGTGATTTTTTTTTTTGTTAATTTTAGTATATCATGTGAAATATGGATGGATTTTTTTTTTTTTGGTACCAAGATATCCAATTATTCTAGCACTATTTGTTTCCCAGACATGTATGTTTGAAAAGAGGCTTTGGAGTGGAAATTAGCTAATTCCCTCCAGCTGGTGAACTCCTATTCATCCTTCAAAACCCAGGCCAAATGTTCCCTTGGCTAAGAAGTCTTCCCTGGCAAAGGCCAAGTAGCTCTATCAGCTATCCTGTGGTGCCTGCAACATTTCGTGCAACCTCTGACATATTTTATCTCACATGATTGCATTAATTTCCAAGTCTGTGCCTCCTGCTAAAGTAAAAATTCTTGGATGAGGACCATACTTGTAGCACTTAGCAGAAGCATACACCTAACACAACACAGGCCCAGCATAGGTGGTGGTGAAGGAGAGAAGGGAGAAAACAATGGTTAAAATAATTGAATAATAAAATATCAAACCAGTGAACCATTTGCTTTTTTAAACAATGAAATACCTCTCGGCCCCACTCATAGACTATATTCGTCACGAAACCATCTCTGAGTGCACCTACCCAAGTTAACCACCAGTAGTATTGACAAAGAGCACCCTATTGATTGATTTAGGCCAAGCCCTGTTCCAAGCACGTTATACACATCATTTCATTTCACCCTCACAACAACCCTATGAGGCAGATACTGCTACTATCATTATTGTACTGAAGAAGAGACAGACCTCCCGGGAGATTAAGGTCCATGCCTGAGGTTCACCTACTTAATAAGTATCAGAGCTGGGGCTTGAACTAGACTGATTCCAGGGCCCTAATCCTACCTCTAAGGTATGCTACGTCTGGTTTCCTTTATTTGTCCGAGTCTCCTTTACCCAACAAGCCCAGACCCTACAAAGGCAGCCCCTGACTCTTCCACATGACCAACCCTTGCCAACTGTGAACCCCAGTACCAAAGGAGACAAGCTGCACGGCGACTCCTCATCACCCTCCCATCTGGCCCCAGGGACACGGACTCACATCCCACCCCTGAGGGACCTCCTCCTTACCTTGGACCACACGCCCATGCCAAAGGAGCTGCTATCTGCCATCTGGTGCAGGTTCAGCTCCGTCCTGGAAGCACAGAAGGAACCAGGAGTCAGTGGGCTGTTCACACCAGGCCTGGCAGGGCAGGTGGTCGTCACAGTGTGTGGGGCTCCATGCAACTACCCAGACACCCCAGGGACTGTCCCTGGCCTTGGCCCCACTAACTCTGCCCTGGGACATCTTCGATCTCCCAAATATTCCTCACGCATAGGCCTCCCTTGGCCCTTCCTAAAAGCCAGGAAATCCCAGGAGAAAGGGTTGTAGAGGAAAATCAGGAGAGCAGAGACTAACCCCAGATCTTCTAATCAGCTGGGTGGCCTCACTTAAGGATGATATTGAAACAGTCAACACGAATGAGCCCTTGCGGCACGTTAAGTTCTAACATGACTCATGACAGCCCCACTCCATCGGTACAATTATTTCCATTTCACCGTTGACAAAACAGAGGCACTGAGAGTGGGTACCTGCCCCAGACCTTCACAGCTAGCAGACACGCAGCCAGAAGCTGAGCTGAGGTCTGCTGGCCCTTCCAGCCCAGACTCCGCGCTATCCTGCCATGTGCGCCTCTCCCGGCCTCAGTCTGCACTTTATGAAGCAACACGATGTTTAAGGCTCCTTCCCATGTTCAACCTGCAGGCTCCTCGAGAGTGAGACCTGCAGATAGGCCACCCACTTTTGCAGGCTTGAGGAATGCAAGCCAAAGGCGGGGTGGGTACGGCTATGCCCCCTGCCCCTTCGAATCACACTCTCTACTCACAAAAGCACTGTAGAGCCCGGCCTAGGATCCCCAATCCCCATGTGGGCTCAAATTGGTTCCTGGAAAGGGTCGAGGGTTACTCATCAGTCTCCAGCCAGCTTGTCTGGTTCTGAGGCCTTCAGTGTCCTCTCCCTAGATTCTCTACAGACCCCACACCCCTCTCTGCCTCGTGACTTGGAAGGACTCTTACCAGCTAGGCTTCAAGTCCAACCCCAGTGCTGCTATGTGGCAGACAAGGTAATTCTCTTCTCTGCAACTCACGTTTCCTTATCTGTAAAATGGGCTCCCTACCTCTTCTTGCCTCCCAGGATTAAATGAGATATTGTACACTGCCGGGCCGGCACAGAGTAAGAGCTCTGTTTTCCTGACACTCTCTTCCATTCACTGGAAATTCAATCTGACAAATAATTAAGAAGCATCTACCTGGTGCCAAGCCCTGTGCGAGGTACTGGGAAGGCAGAAAGAAGGACAACAGGGCCCCTGATTCAAAGATCTCCCAGTCCATCTGGTGAGGAAGGGAGACCTGCACTGGCAGGTTTTTGAACCAGAAGCATATACCAGGCACCAAAATGGTAGAAAGGAGAAACCGAGGAGCAAGAATCAGACGCTGCTCCTCTTAAAAAGGGATTTGGAGTAGGGTTTTGAAGGATGACTAGGAGTTTGCCACATGAGTGGGGAGAAAGGACATTTGGGCAAGTGGGAACCTGATTTTGACCTTTGGAAGCTTCCATGTCGGTGAGGGACCAAGTTGGCAGTGGCAGAGGTAGAGAAAGGGAAGTAACTTGGGGATTAACAAGGAACCTTCAGAATGACAATGACTCCCTGAGGGGGCTGAGTTGCTCCAAGCACTTTACTCCCTTGGGGTCCCTGAAACTCATCTAGGCAGCCCTTTCCTCTCAGACGCAGCTTTGGCCCAGTTCCTAAGGATGCCAAACTCAATAAGGATGCCTCCAGCATGGAGGGCCCCCGGCCTGGGCCTGGCTGGGAGTGGAGGTCGGGCATCCTCTGCTAGCCGCAGTTGAGCCTCATCCTTCCTGGGTCCACCTCAGGGTAAGCCTCCAAATCCCCCTCTCCAGCAGGCAATGCTTCTATCCCCAGAATCAAGCCCCACCCATGGGGTGCAGAAGAGAGAGCCCCAGTGTGGGGCTCCAGGGCTGGAACAGGGGTGATGTGTGTGTCCTTCAGTGTTCTGAGAGGTGAGAAAATGGAGGTCCCAAGAGGTGAGGCCATGGGGCTGAAAGTGGGGCTCAAACTCCTATGTTCAGGGTCCACCTACCTATTCCTTCCCGCATTACACCGTTACTATGCACCGCACATGGCGCCTGCTGCCTTGACATGTGATCTCATTTAAATGCCTATGGGGTTGGCACTAGTAGGAACCCATTTTACAGAAGGAGAAATCAAGGCTCAGAGAAGCCCATGTGGGGCAAAGCCAGGATCAAACCCATGTCCCTCTGAATCCAAAGTCATTCCTTTGGATGACCTGGTCAGGGCCTGGTCAGGGCCTGTCGGGGGTATCAAGGCAGATCAAATCCTCCAAAAACAACACACACAAAGCAATCGCTATGTCCGGGCACTATTTTAAGAAGTATTGTTGGCTGGGCGTGGTGGCTCACGCCTGTAATCCCAGCACTTTGGGAGGCCGAGGTGGGTGAATCACGAGGTCAGGAGATTGAGACCATCCTGGTTAACAAGGTGAAACCCCATCTCTACTAAAAATACAAAAAATTAGCCGGGCGTGGTGGCGGGCGCCTGTAGTCCCAGCTACTCAGGAGGCTGAGGCAGGAGAATGGTGTGAACCCGGGAGGCGGAGCTTGCAGTGAGCCGAGATCGCACCACTGCACTCCAGCCTGAGCGACAGAATGAGACTCCGTCTCAACAAAAAACAAACCAAAAAAAGTATTGTCTACCTGTTCATATTTTAACTCTCACCACAACACTGTGATATAGTCACATCTATTTTTGTAGATAAGGAAAATCAGGCTCAGAGAGGTGAAGTCATTAGCTCAAGGTCACACAGCCAACAAGTGGAAAAGCCAACATACAAATCCACACAGCCTTGTCCTCGAGTTGGTGGTCCTTGTCACTCTGCTATACAACCCTACTCCAAGTTCTCCTACAGATTCCCAAGACCTTCTAGAAGTTTCCCTGCTGCTCAGTTACTATCACTCTGAAAAGTGGGAGTTCCTTCTCCTCTCTGCCTTCTCTCTGCAGGTTACAGCTGTCCCTCCAGCCTTAGCCAGGACACACAGGACAGGTTGAGGCTGCCCTTCAGATGGGGAGGGAAGGCTGGGGAACAAACAGTGATGAGATTAGAGCACAGTAACCACAAATTATCACCCTTCATGTGGGAAAACCCATTTTCTCTCTCTCTGGAGCTTCACGAGGACCGTGCCCATCCATCCAACAGAGGAGGAAACCAAGGCTCTGGGAGAGGAAGCCACATAAGCCACATGCGTAACGATGCCCTGTAGATTTGGGGAAGGGCAGAGATGGCTTTTTAGGCCACCTCCTCCAGGAAGCCCTCCAAGATGAGACTTGCCTGACTACCCAGCTCACTGCGCCACTCAGCGGCAGGTCTGTCCCGAGGAACCTCATGTAGGCATACCCTACTACACACCCAAAACTCCCACAAAAGTTTAGAAACTTCTGGAAGATGTGGGGGTCTGCTGTCCCTCTCCCTCTTCCCACACTGCCGCCAGGACCAGTATTGACATGCCACTATCACAGCAGACAGCTTTGACTCCCAGCATTTATAAAGAGCTGAATGTAAATTATCTCAGTCAGTCCTATAAGGTCTAAGAAAGGTGTTGTTTCCACATTACAAAGGAAGAAACCGAGGCTCAGGGTGGATGACATGTGACCAAAGTCACCCAGCCCATGAGCTCTGTGTACCCAGGCAGCTGGAATCGGAGACCATGTTCCTAATCCCTGGGTCCCATGGCCTCTCAGTACTGGGCAGAAGCTAAGGCTGGGCCCCCAAAGAACAGGTGCCCTTTGTTGCACTGCCCTCAGCTGTCTCTACCTGCCCCAAGTGCTCACCTGAGATCCAAGTCCAATCCAGCCAACATCTGGGAGAAAACCTGGAAGTTACTTTCCCCTTCCGGCTGCCGCGCCACACGGCTCTTCTCCAAAAGCATTGTCTGCAGGGAGAGAAGAGGGGCACCCAGTCAGCGCTTTGGGTACATCTGCACATGCCTGATGCCCAGCTACCCAGGGTGCCCCACTCTGATCCACTTTTTTTTTTTTTTTTTTTGAGATGGAGTCGCGCTCTGTTGCCCAGGCTGGAGTACAGTGGTGTGATCTCGACTCACTGAAAGCTCTGCCTCCTGGGTTCACGCCATTCTCCCGCCTCAGCCTCCCAAGTAGCTGGGACCACAGGTGCCCACCACCATGCCCGGCTAATTTTTTTGTATTTTTAGTAGAGACAGGGTTTCACCATGTTAGCCAGGAGGGTCTCCATCTCCTGACCTCGTGATCCGCCCATCTCAGGCTCCCAAAGTGCTGGGATTACAGGCGTGAGCCACCGCGCCCAGCCTCTGATCCACTATTTGAGTCAACATCTCAGGTCCAAATTTTGCTGGCAACCTCCATATCAGAACTTCTCATCCTTTATCTCACTAATTCAGAGTCCACCTAGGAAATTAACTAATGCAATAGATTCATTCCAATTAAGGTATCAAAGGTACCTTAATTGGTAGTAACGATCAAATGAGGCCACCTTCCAACATATTCCCTTTTTAATAGAAGCCTTTAATACCTTAACCCAAATAGTGATTAAGGGTAGGATTTCAGGGCCAGGACAGAAAAGGAACTTATTTGGCGTGGAGGGGTTTTCCTTGAGTCTGGATATTATACCAGCGCCACTTTACAAACAACTCTTCTAATAACCTAATCCTATTTTCTGTTCAAGCAGGACGTTTGAGGGAGACGGGGAGGGGTACAGGTGATTTTGGAGATGGGAACAAACAGGCCATGTGTTCATCACACACGGACTGTTGCGGAAGGCTGGCGAGTGTCTGTTTAATTTCAACTTGCGCTTTTAAGACCTGGCTAATGAGAGGCTGAATTCTGTATTTGCTCATGAATATTTCATTCCCCTGAGAGTCCGAAGCACAGATGGGCTGGCTTGCTCCAGAAGGGATGTTCCAGGGCACCAAGTGAGGTGGGGAGCAACTGGCCCCATTTAGGGGATCCATGACCATTTCATTATTTTATTATTATTATTATTATTATTAGTTTTTTTTTGTTTTTGAGATGGAGTTTCCTTCTTGTTGCCCACGCTGGAGTGCAATGGCACGATCTCGGCTCACTGCAACCTCCGCCTCCTGGGTTCAAGCAATTCTCCTGCCTCAGCCTCCCGAGTAGCTGAGATTACAGGCACCTGCCACCACGCCCAGCTAATTTTTGCATTTTAGTAGAAACAGGGTTTCACCATGTTGGTCAGGCTGGTCTCAAACCCCTGACCTCGGGTGATCCACCCGCCTCGACCTCCCAAAGTGCTGGGATTACAGGCGTGAGCCACCACCATGACCATTTCAGACACATCCTAGAGTCCCAGCTGGAGGCGTGGGCTCTACTGAGTGGGGCTAGAGACACAGCAGCCTCAAGGCCCCCTTGCACGTCCCCCCAGAGGCCTCACCTGGAGCTGAGCAGCTGTGATGCGGCCGGTAGCATTGAAGTCCAGCGACATCACCATGGAGAACCGGGTGGCGCTGCAGCTGTGAGCCATGGACACAGAGCCAAAGGCCCGGAGGACAGTGAAGGTGGCTCGGATCTTCTCCACTGTTGGGGGCAGCATAGGGCCACATGTCACTGATGGACCGGGAGCTGCCACTCCCACCTCGCACAGGTCCACCTTTTCCATGGCCCCTGCTTGGGCCAGTCCTCATCCTGGCCTCAGCCCCCTGTGGGCTTCCTGTGAGCTTCCTGCCACCCACTCCCTGCCCAACCCAACTATAAACCACATACATTTCACTGAGCACCGATTGCTGGACTGACCATGTACTACCAGCCCTGGTGTAGGGGAAACAAGACTCAATCTAGAAGGGCCAGGGATAGGCACAATCTGGGTAACAGAGGCTGCCCTAGGGCTTCCCAGACGTAATGGAGCCTAGGAAGAGGTGAGGATAACATTCTGGGGCCTGCACTCACAGCTTAGAAGCAGGCTTGCAAAGCCCTATAATCTCCCCACTACTATTCATTGCATACCTACAATGCAACAAGCACTGTGCTAAGCACCTGGATACAGCCTGACCTGACTTCCACCCTCAGACGCATGCAATTCACAGCACAACTACATTCTGAGAGACTGTGCCTCTTCCCACTGTATCTCCAGTTTCTAGCATGAGCCAGATGTAAAGTAGGTGTTCAGCAAAGTATTGGAATAATCCTAGTGGAGAAGCAGTATAGCCAAGCGGTTAGAAGAGACTGAGGATCTTCCCTTTGCTGGTTACCTGATTTGGGACAAATTAACTAGTTAATTATTAATTATTTATAATTAATTAATAATCAAACAATTAATTGACTAATTAAATCTAATCCTCATGTGGCTGTCATGACGACCAAAAGTTTTGGGGTTTTTTTTTGTTTTGTTTTTGAGACAGAGTCTTGCTCTGTCGCCCAGGCTGGAGTGCAGTGCAGTGGTAGTTCACGCCATTCTCCTGCCTCAGCCTCCGGAGCAGCTGGGACTACAGGTGCCCGCCACCACGCCTGGCTAAGTTTTTTGTATTTTTAGCAGAGACGGGGTTTCACCACGTTAGCCAGGATGGTCTCAATTTCCTGACCTTGTGATGCGCCCACCTCGTCCTCCCAAAGTGCTGGGATTACAGGCGTGAGCCACCGCGCCCGGCCGAGGACCAAAAGATTTAATAATGTCACATGCTTAGAAAATATTCCAAAGGTGGAACTATTATTATAGTTATTATTAGAAACACAATATTGCCTGCATCATGTATTCTCAATGGGAGGATATTGTCCCTGAGATGAGTAAAAACTGATTCTTAGAAGTGGTAGTAAAAAAAAATTTATACAAAAAATTAAATATAAAAAATATTTGTATAAATATATTTTATATTCTATATATGTATAAATATAAAAAAGTATACAAAAAAATTTTTATGTATAAAACACAAATATACATAAAGGAATATATGGCTTATCTGTGGTATTAACATTTCACCAGAGGGGAAATGATTAAGGGGAATAAATGTCTTAAAAGGCTTTTCAGAGTGTGCAATAATGAAAAAGAGCTGAGAACAGTGCCACAATGGTGAGAGCTCTACAGCCAGTAGGCCAAGGTTTGAATCTCAGCTCTAGGAGTATTTGCTGTGTGACATCAGGCAAGCTGAATCTCAATGCCTTCAATCTATAAAATTTAAATAATAGCATCTACCTTATAGGGCTGTCTTAGATTAAAAAAAAAAAAAGTTCAGGCTGGACACAAGACTCACACCAATAATCCTAGCACATTGGAAGGCCGAGGTGGGTGGATCGCTAGAGCCCAGGGGTTCTAAACCAGCCTGGACATGGTGAAACCCCATCTCTACAAAAAAAAAAAAAAAAAAAAATAGCCAAGGGTGGTGGCGTGTACCTGTAATCCCAGCTACTCAGGAGGCTGAGGTGGGAGGATCACTTGAGCCTAGGAGGTCAAGGTTGCTGTGAGCTGAGATCACACTACTGCACTCCAGCCTGGGTGACAGAGTAAGACCCTGTCTCAATAATAATAATAATAATAATAATAATGTTAGTATCCTTGGAATTGGGCCTGAAATATAGGTTTCAGCAAGCATTTACTAAGATCATTATTAATATTGTAGTTGTTATTATTAATTGGTTTTTTTTTTTTTTTTTTTTTTGAGACAGAGTCTTGCTGTCTCACAGGCTGGAGTGCAGTGGTGTGATCTCGGCTCACTGCAAGCTCCGCCTCCCGGGTTTACGCCATTCTCCTGCCTCAGCCTCCCGAGTAGCTGGGACTACAGGCGCCCGCCACCACGCCCGGCTAATTTTTTGTATTTTTATAGAGACGGGGTTTCACCATGTTAGCCAGGATGGTCTCGATCTTCTGACCTCGTGATCCGCCTACCTTGACCTCCCAAAGTGCTGGACTGTAGGCGTGAGCCACCGCGCCTGACCAATTGGTATTCTTTTTTTAAGGCTCAGGTCAAATATCACATCCTAGAAAAAGCCCTCCTGCAGCCCTCCTCTACACTCCCTGAGTTTCTTCCCTAGCCTGCTCTGCCAGCACTTTTTGAAGAACACTCAAGTTTGAACGTAGGTACAGTTCAGTTTCCACTCCGGCTATTAGCTCCTCACGAGTGTAGACTCTGTCCTTGAATCTTCACTCTTCGAGTCCTCTGTTCAGTTCAGCAGGTTGTGCACTGCCCAAAGACACCACATCCCTGGGGTGCCTCAATCATATCGCACTCTCCTAGATTTGTGTACGAATATTAGGATGATTTCCCAGCAGATGGCAGTCAAGTATCCAGTTCTAACAATGTCCATGTATGATGACTGTCCTGCAAACAGCCATCAATATCTTGAAGAAGGAGTACCTTATTCTAATTTCAACAAATATATCCCAGTGACCTAGGGATAGCCCTGCCCAGTAGCAAGCATGGGGTCTGTATGTATCTGGTGCTCAGTGAATGCTAGCTGAATGAATATAAGAAAGAGCAGCTCAGCACCCCCTTCCAGCTCTCCCCGTCCTGACCCCGACTCTACATGTCACCTAGAGACCACCGTACCTGAGACCTTGCCATCCACGCTGCCTGCCATCCCCACCAGGTGTTCCAGGACCTGCTCACAGCAGGCGGTCTTCCCAGCCCCACTCCGGCCCAGGGCCACAACGCTCTGGTCTCTCCGCTGGTTCAGCAGCGCCCAGTATGCCCGCTGGGCCATGGAGCCAATGTGGGCGGGCAGGCCATCCCGGCGGCCCTTGGGCACCTGCAGGAAGATCACAGGTGTCAGTCACCCCATCCAGCCATTGCCTAGGGAGCATTCTAAAACAGTGCCCCTCCCCAGGCCTAGGGTCTAGATCTGTGTCCCTGCCTCCAGATCTGCGTCCCTGCCTCCCTTCCTACTCTACTGGGAGGAGCCGAGCCTGTGTGTCTAGTTCTGCCCCTGGCGCCCTGTGGGTCCTTGGACAACCCATGCCTGTTTTCTGAGCCTAGGTCTCCTCTTTAGTTAGTTAGAGGCCTGAATGAGAGCTACATTCGTCCATAAGATTCATCTCACTGGTTACTCAAAGCATCGCATAGTATCTGCCTAAAGCGAGGCAGCTGGATCAAGGGCATAATTATCCATTACGATTAGTGATGTCTGCCATGGACACAGGGAACGGCACATGGGGGAGTTAGTGGTATGTGTGCTACATATTTGCTGTAACAGATTTAGGTGATACCTGAAATCATATGTGCTTCATCCACTCATTCATACTTCATTCAGTAAAATAATCCATTAGTGTCTACTATGCAGCAGGCACTCGGGCACAGTGTGACACAAAATGGATAAAGGAAATTCTAGCCAATTGCAAAGAGATACCATTATATGCCTATTACAATGGCTGAAAAAATATTTAACAGTCACTACCAAGTTTGGTGAAGATGAGGAGTGACTGGAATTCTCATACGACACTAATGGGAATGCTGAATGATGCAGCCGCTATGGAAAACAGCTTGGCAGTTTCTTCTACAGTGAGATGCACACTCATTACCCCTCTCCACAACCCCACAACCCCTCTCCAGGTGTTTACCCTAAAGAAATAATGTATGTTCACAAAAAATCCCTCTATGTCATTGGTTATATTGACTATACATTCGAAATCACCAAAAACTAAAACAACACAAATGTCCTTCAACTAGTGAACTAGGATAATCACCCATCTTGGTTGTTCTTTTGTTTTTTGTTTTTGTTTTGAGATGGAGTTTTGCTCTCTGTTGCCCAGGCTGGAGTGCAACGGTGCCATCTCGGCTCACTGCAACCTCCACCTCCTAGGTTTAAGCGATTCTCCTGCCTCAGCCTCCTGAGTAGCTGGGGTTAAGGCGTGCACCACCACGCCTGGCTAATTTTTGTATTTTTAGTAGAAATGGGGTTTCACCATGTTAGCCAGGCTTGTCTCGAACTCCTGACCTCAGGTGATCCGCCAGCCTCGGCCTCCCAAATTGCTATCCTGGTTTTAGCATTGAAAGTCTCATGTCCCAGAAAACGTTTTAGTCCCAGGAAAACCAGGACAAGTGGTCATCCTATGAACAAATAAGTACAATGAAATAAAGTACAATGAAATAAGTACATCAGTGAAATAAAGGAACAAACTGTGGATAAATAAAACCATACGGGTGAATCTCCAATGCATTGTGTTGCCTGGAAGAAGCCAATTCAAAAGGTTACATACCGTACAATGCCATTTACATGGTTTTTTTTTTTTTTTTTTTTTTTTTTTTTTTTTTTTTTGAAAAAGGCAAAACTATGGGGACAAAAAAAACAGATCAGTGTCTACCAGGGGTAGAACTTGGGGCTGAGTTGACCACAGAGGGGCCCAGAGAACTTTTGGGGGTGACGGGAACTGTCATGTAATTGATTGTTGAAGCAGTTACACAACTATACACCTTACTTAAAAACACACAGAACTGGGCACTAAAAAGGTGAACTAGACTATAACGTAAATTACACCTCAGTAAACCTGATTTTTTTTTTTTTTTTTTTAAGTCCCTGCTTGGTGGAGCTTGCCTTCTGGTGGCAAGACAGAGATGATCAACAAAAGATATGATTCAATTGTAGTGAACGGGAGGCATTTGAAAGCCACAAGGCTGGATGAGATCACCAATGAAGAGTGTGGGGATGGAGCACCCTGACAGGCACAGGTCAGGGAGACCACAAGGAAGACTGACTGGGCGGCCAGTGGGCCGGAAGGAAAACCAGGAAAGCGGAGTCTTAGAGCCAAGGAAGGGTGTGTTTCAGGAAGAGGGAGGAAAATGCTGCTGAGTTCAGTAAGAGGAGACCAGAGACTTGACATTGGATTTGGCAGCAAGGGAAGAGGGCGGGAGGTTACTGTGAGGTCAGCGGAGAGGCACCAAAAGAAACAAGAGGAATGGGCCCTGCTGCATGAGGATGTCTGAAGCCCAGGATACTGAGGGTGCCCACTGGGTCTGCCAAGGCCCCATCTGCCCTCCCTAGCACAGTCCCTTGGCCGAACTAGGGGCACAAACCCCGGTGTGATGGCCCTCCCCTCAGTCTGGATGCCTAGCTTGGGGCTGGGGCTGTCCCCAATCCACTGTTGGCTTTTCCTGCTCCAAGCCCCTGAGGAACAGTCATGAGTCCCTATCCCGATGCCAGATGTAGGGCTCAGCAGGACCCTAATGCAGGCAAAGCGGGGATATGCCCCCACACTGGCTGACCACAGCCTTAGGGCTTAAGGCAGGCAGAGGGTCCTGGAGTCTGAGTCCTAGAGCCATCCCCCAGTCTGGGAAAACTAAAGTTCAAGGAACGGGCAGTCCCATCCATCAGCCCGCTCAGGTCCACTGCCTGGAGGGAGAAGGAAGAATTCTGCACAGCCAGGTTCCTGAAGGCACTCATACATGTGTGCACGTACACGTGCCTTCGCATCTGTGTACATGTGCCCTTGCATACATGCACGAAAGTGTGCTTGTAGGCACATGCATACAACAGTTGCCGAGGGCTCTGCACGCAGGGATGGGACCCACCTCTACCCACGTGGTCACACCCATGCTCAAACTCACGCTTTTATGCACCAAGACCTGCACGCCCCCAGGCACACACCCAGACCCGAGTGGGTCTAGCCCCACAGTGAGAGAGGCCCCCAGTGTGGCCCAGACCCCACCCAGCCCATCCTCAAGGTGGTCTCAGCCTCACCGCAGGCCTGTGCTCCCACCTGGTGGCCATTTGGGGAATCAGAGGTTGATCCAGCCTAAGGACAGGAGATGGGTGTGGGTTTGAGGGTAGGAGGCTGGAAGACTTGAGGGAAGGGTGGGGACCAGTGCCGCACCCCACCCCAGGGTTAGGAAGGGAGGTGGGGGATCTACCTTCAGGGTGTGTACCAACGCCTGCACCTTTTAGCACTTTTGCCTAAGTTCCGATGCCTCGGTCCACGATGGCCAATGAGGGCCTGCTTGCTATCTGGGCCTATAAAAATGTCCCTTCCAGGGATTTCCAGGGAGCCAGAGAAGTCACTCAGCAATTCGGACAGCTCAGAGGCCTTGGGCTGCAGTCATAGAAGCCTAAGCACTCACCACAGGGATGGGAGAGGGCACGCGCCAAGCTCTGGCCCACCCAGAGCTTCTGAGGTCCTCCCAGGGCCCTTGACCATGGACAGCTGTGACGGGAGAGCCGCTGGGAGTGACTGAAGGGGTGGCGTGGGTCACTCTGAGGAGAAAAATCTTGGAGGGAGGGTTACAGGGCCACTATATCCCCTTTAATGGCTTTAGCATTGCTCAGGGACTAGGGATGGGTTTGTTCCACAGGGCCCCAAAGGGTAAGATGTGGCTTTTCACCCCCAATTGGCAGAGGAGAACATGGAAACCAGAAGAGGTATCATGAGCTTTCCTGGACACCAGGTGTCCTAGGGGCTTGTGACTTCCCACTGAGTCTCCAGACAGCACACAGGTACCGTCTCGCCTCCCACAGGTCTCCCTGCCTCCACTGAGCCTCTTCCCATCTGTCCTCTACCCAGCAACCAAAGGCATCCTTTTACAGCCTAAGTCATAGCACGTCATTGCTCTGCTAAAAACCCCAGTAGGGACTCTCTCTAAGCCTACTCTGGCCGGGGAGGCGGCCCAGTTCATAAAAAATAAAAATCGGCCAGGTGCGGTGGCTCACGCCTGTCATCCCAGCACTTTGGGAGGCCAAGGCGGGTGGATCACAATGTCAGGAGATTGAGACCATCCGGGCTAACACGGTGAAACCCGGTCTCTACTAAAAATACAAAAATTAGCCGGGCGTGGTGGCGGGCGCCTGTAGTCCCAGATACTCTGGAGGCTGAGGCAGGAGAATGGCGGGAACCCGGGAGGCGGAGCTTGCAGTGAGCGGAGATCCGGCCACTGCACTCCAGCCTGGGCGACAGAGCGACACTCCGTCTCAAAAGTAAGTAAGTAAATAAATAAATAAATAAATATCCACAGTAGCTGCCATCCCACTCAGAGTAAAAGCCAGAATCATCATCCTGAGAACTGACCCCGCTCTGTCCTGGCTTCTCCTAACCTCTCCCACCTCTTCCTCCACTCATCTCCTCGGGCCACTCTTATCTTTATTGTTGATGGTCTGTCTTTTCTTCCTAGAACAGCAACTCCACAAGGGCAGGCTTGCTCGCCCGGCATCTTCCGTGCTGTTCTTTGTGCCTGGCCCGGTAGGAGAGCCTCAATCAATAGCTCAATCACTATTGAATTACTGAAGGGCCGCGCTTCCGTGACTCGGCTGAGGTGCCTCGTGCGTCCACAAGGTGGCGCTTAGAGATTTCCTTTGCTCTTGTCCGTCTCAACAAAAATCGGCCGTTTCTACACTTGCGAGGAAAAAAACTAAAGCACAACTGAGCTTCTGTTTTCCCGTGATGTGGGTGCTCAGGGCTCCCAAGAGTTCAGCAAGAGCACACAGGAGCCCGGTGCCCTGGGTTTTCTCCCATCTCCTCTGCTTGCTAGACCTGAGAGTTTAGCCTACACCTGGCCCAGCTGGCTCTTCTCAACTGTAAAATGGGCTAGTCACAGCACCTGTGTTTTCAGGTGGATATGTGAGAATGAACTGAGTTAATACAAGGTGCATGAGGCAGTATCTGGTAGAGTTCATACTCATTCAGTATTTTCTTTCGTTATTCTTGTGGCATTTAATGCTGCTGTTTCTGTCCTAATGGTGACTGATCTTTCCACCCAGGGAATGGGGGAATCTCATGGTCCACGCCACAGGATGCCCGCAATGCCGCGAGAAGGACGCTGTTTGCAGCCAGGTAGACTGGGGGCTCTCATGGTTCTACTGTCACCTCAGATGCAGAGGGATACCCCCAGACCCTCCTGCCCTCAGCTTCCCAGCCCTGCCCCCCATGGTCCCACCTCACCTTCCCTGCAGATGGCACTGAGGGCCCCCGGGGCTGGAGGACGATCAGATCAGGTCCCGTGCAGGTGTGCGGCCGCTGAGCCCTGTAGCGCTGCAGAAGCGTGTTCAGGACACTGGATTCGTTGACACTGATGAGAGAGGCCAGGTCCTCGGCCTGGTCCAGCTCAGGGGGGTTGGCCTGTGAAACCGTCACATAGAGTCTCCTGTGGCCTCCTGGGCCCCCAACACACACACACACACACACACACACACACACAGAGCCCTCCTTTTGAGAGCTATGTGCCAAAGACCGGAACAGAGCACAGGGACTCTGGATGGGAAGTGATGAAGCCCTACGAATAAAATAGGGCCATGCCTTCTCCTTGTCCTCTGTGCAACCTATGAGGCAACCCCTCTTCGCTGTGGTCCTGCACTCGGTGGACCATGAGGGCAGACGCTCCCAAGGCAGACTTGATGAAATTCAAAGCACTTTCTGAATCTCAAACACCACAAAAAGACAGGTGATGCTCCAGTGTGTGCGAGCATTCACTGCCATTTCCTTCTCTTCTGAGTCTTATGGAGAAGCTGTCAATATGCTCCGTGATACCCAGGAGAGGAGGCCAATGGCCAAACCGCCTCACTGGTCTCATAGCCCATCATGCACTGATTCCTAGGAAACCATCTGATTCCTAGGAAAAACCACTGATTCCTAGGAAACCTTAGAAGCAAGGGGTGTGTGAAGCTGCTTCTTGAAACATCTATTCTAAGAGGCGTCCTATCATTCTCTCCAGCTTCAGGGAGTTTTCTGAACCTAGTAGTCTCGGGTTTGGGCCAAGCTTGAGCCCTCTCATAGATCAGCCTTTCTTGCAAGGCCACTGAGCCTTTGTAAACGCCCAACGTGGGAGAGGTGGGCAGAGGAGGAGCAGAAAGGAATGCAAATGAGCAAGGAGGAAAACTCCTTCTAAATTATCAGGCTGCAAGGGGGTGGAAAGGGCATGATAGAACTTTTTTTTCTATCATTACACTGTGATTTGTCCTCAAAAGGATTTATGGTGCACAACAAAAAATGTATTCAAAACAATTTAAAGAGCAAAGCTGAAAGAAAGTTTGATGCCGAAATATAGGCCACTGGAACCTATGCTGTGGTTACGGGCAAGCAGCAAATTTGGCTCTGAGTTCCCTGGCAGCTAGAGTGAAAACAGAAACATGCTCTGTAGTATGATTTGCAATACGTATAAAATTAAAAGCAGTCATTTTTTTGGGTCCATCAGAAGAACTCCCAGTTCTAAGACCTGATAAACATGTCCCTTGATGTGTCCTCATTAAGAGAAACCACAGGAAAGGGTGAATGACCCCCTAACAATATCCCTCCAGCAAAGCAATGAGTTCAGTGGGGTTCTTTGCTATAACTCCTTACAGGGCATCAAGCCAAAATGGTATTAGTAGTCAGGTACAAGGAAACTTCTTGCAGGGCGGGGGAAGGAGGGTATGGAGCAGGGGGGCAGCGGGACAGGGGACTCACCCGATGGACATGCTCCTCATCCACCTCAGTGATACTTTTGTCAGCATCAATGCAAAGTCTCACCCTTCCTGCCGGCAGGTCTGCTGTTCCCTCATCTGGCTTTAGCACCGTAGCTGGTTGTACATCCCAGACAGAGAAGGGGAAAGGGGAGGAGATGGGAGGAGAAGAGGGGAAAGAGGCGAGGGTAGGAGAAACGAGAGGCTCTAAGCTGGGCCAGCAAGCTTGGGAGGAGGCTTGGGACAGGTCAGAAAGAGGCTACACCTTCTCTGTTTGGGTTCTATTCGCTTGGAGCTTTCTGAGTTGTGAACCCAAATCCTTTAAGGTCAGGCTCAGTCTGACTCACCTTAGGCTTTTACCAGCTGTCACAGTGCCAGGCACAGAGTAGGCACCCAGACAGTTGGGTACACTGACCTATCTCATACACAGACCTGGAATGGCAGATGATGGCATACAAGCTGCCATTTCCCCCTCCAATGCCCATGGCAGACATCACTAATCAACCACTCTTCCCAGCCACGTTCAGACTGGGACTCAAAATCACTTCTCAGTAGAGTGCAGTGATCAGCCACAACCAATCGACAAAAGTAGGCTTATGAGATCAAAGCTATTGGCCCACTTGTACCCGACTCTGGGTTCCTTGAAGAACACCATAGAAAGCAAGCATGCGTGTTGCATTAATGAGTTTCAGTAGGTAAATAACTCATTGTCAAGACACAAATGCCTTTGAAAGACAGTCTCCACTGCTCCTCTCCCCTCCTGACGCTCAAAGTGTAATCAGGACCTGGAACATATGGCTGGCAGCAGTAGGAGGCACAAGAGAAGACTCGGACCCTCCAAAGGTGCTAACGCCCCTACTTACCAAGAGTAAATCCGTCCTTCTGAGCCAGCCAGACTTTCTCTGCCTCGTACCATCTGTCCTCAGGAGCCTGAGAACCAAGATCACATAAATTAAACCAGCAAATGGCACCACTGCCCACCTTCCACCTTCCACGGGGGTTTCCCACAGTGTGGTCTGGGGCCGTCCAAATCGGAATCTCCTGGGGGAGAACGGGAGAGGGAGTGTGCTTATTTAAATGCAGATTCCCGTTGGAACCCAGGAAGCGGAGTTTGCAGTGAGCCGAGATCACACCACCACACCCTGGCCTGGGTGACACAGCAAGGCTCCATCTCAAATAAATAAATAAATGCAGATTCCTGGGCCCCACTCCTGGTCTTTGTAATGAGACTCCATGGCTGGCCCCAGGAATCTGCATTTTTAACAATCTGCTCTTTATGCCATTCCAAGTTTGAAAGCTGTCGTGTGACATCATAAGCAAGCTCTACCATGTCAGCCGTGAAGAGACACCTCACATTTTGGGGACCTTCCCTCACTCCGTGGGGAATTCCACTCCAGGGCAGGTGCAATGGAAACTTTAAGACTTCTGCTCATGAAGGAAGTGCTCATCCCCTCCTCTGGGTGCCTCGCAGTTCCAGCCACCCCTCTCCAATTCCCTGACCACCGCCCGTCCACCCCTTGCCCATCCCTGGGGGCAGATCTTTCCCATCCCTCCATCTCTGGGGGGGCCCTGTCTGCCCCTCCCCGCTCCCAGGGCCGCAGCCCCCTCACCTGCTCTGAGTTTCTGCTCTGGCCTCCTTTGCCCGCCTCCTGGGGGGCCAGCCCATCTTGGTTCTCCTTCTGTATCCGAGGCCTTTCTGCATCCTTCTCCAGAGCAGGCTGGCTGGGTCCTTCCAGCTCTGTCTCCAGGGCACCAGACCCAACATCTTCTCTTGAGCAGGGCCGCTCTGCTTCCTGCCCACTTCTTCCTGACCAGCCTCCCTTCCCAGCAGCCACTGGTGACTCCACCATCGTGCTCACCTCCTTTGGGGCTTCACAGCCCTTCTCCGTCTGACTCCGAGCTTTGCCTGCCTTCCCGGACTTACCCTGGGGTTGCCCTATCTTTTCCTTCTTATCCCAGGACTCACCTGCTTTCCCAGTCATGCTCCGAAGCTCACCTGCTTTCTCCCCCATTCTCAGATCGTCCCCCAGCTCACCCTGCATTTGGTTTTTCTTCTCTGTCTGGGTCTGAGGCTCACCTGTCTTCTCTGCCTTACTTAAGAGCACCCCTTCTTTGTCCTTCTTATTCTGGGGACCATCCCACTTACTCCTTCTTCCCAGGAAACTTCCCCACTTTCTCTCAGGGATTTGGGGCCCTACATGCTTCCCTTCACTCCCTACATTCTTAGAGATATTCTCCTTTTCCACCGGGCTTGTGGGCTCCCCTCCCTCCTTCTCTGCTTTCCCTGGTCGCACCCCCTCGCCGGGCCCTTGGGCTTGGGGCCTGGTCCCCTGCCTGTCTTTGCCCTGGGGCTCAGCCTCTTTCAGCTCTTTGGTTTTGGGGGTCCCACCCCCCTTCCCCACTATGCTTTGACCCTTCTCGCCTTTTTTCAGTGCCACAGTTCCTTGGCCTGCATCCCCAAGACCCCCAGTCCGGGTCTTCTCAGCTTTCGGGGCCAAGATCTCAGTGCTGGCCTGGGGGCCACAAGGAGCCCCAGAGGTCTCCCCTTTCTTTTCCTTTCCAGTATCTGTGGCCGGGGGAGGGGTCTTGCAAGGCGGGGTGTCATGGGGATGAGTCCTCTCTGGCTTGGCTGAGTCCGGGTCCAGCTTGGCCACCATCAACAACACATCACCCCTCCTCATGCCCCTCTTGAAGGGGAGGGTCTTTTTGGCTGGTGTCGCACTTGAGCCCAGCTCCTGGGCCTTCTCACCATTGATGCTGGTCATCCGCTCAGGGTCGGGGCTGCCGACCCCCTCGCTCTCCTTGCTCAGAATGTCTGAGCTCCCAGGAGAGCTTGACTGGTTGTCCTGAGAGATCTGCTGGCTTCCAGATCTGGTGCCACTGCTGGACTTGCTGTTGGGTTCACTGATGGAAATTTCTGGGGTCTAGGAGAGAGAACACAACCATGCCTACAGAGCTGCTTGCTGACCTGACAGCGTTGTCATTCAACTCACGCATATTGATTCATTTCGTTGTTCATTTCTCCATTCATCCTTCCACAGATGCTCGAGCACCTCCAAATTCAACAGGCATGGCCAAGCCTAGCACCCTTGACCTTGGCCCAGCCCCTCAAAGTTAAGTGATGGAGTGGAAGGAGTGGACTTTGGAGCCCAACAGAACCAAGTTCAACTCCTGACTCTGACACTCTATAGCTGTGTGACCTTAGCTAAATGACTTCTCCTCTCTGAGTCTGCTTTTCAATCAATAAAATGAGGATGATAAAAGCCCACCTTGCAGGTTAGGTGTGAGAATGTGTGATAATATGTAGAAACTGAGCCCAGCACATAGTGTGTTCTCAATAACAGTAGCTACTGCTACTACTGTTGTTATTTCTGCCTGGATTCTTCCTGGGCCAGTAGGGGATCCAGGAAAGGACTCAGGACCTGTCACTAGAAGACCTGTTCTCATCTTGCCTCTAACACTCTCCAGCAAGGCTTCCTCTCTAGCTCTATCTCTATCTGAGCTACCATCTTTTCTCTCTGGGCTTTGGGTTTCCCCAGTACAGGCAAATACCACCTGACCATCCAGATCTTTAATAGGATGAGATGTGGAAATGCACTTTCGAGATCATAGAGAGAGGAACAGCCTGAGCTGCTGCTACTTCCACTGCCCTGGTCCCCATATCACACTTCCCATACCAGCTGAGGGCTCTGGTTTCTGCCCCTGGGGTCCCCCACTCTTGCCTGACCTAGACATTGGTGGCTGCATAACACCCAAGGGGTTTCCACTGCCTGCTCCCTTCCCAGGCCTTTTTACTGCCTTGTGATTTTAGCCTTGTGCAGAGCTTCATCCTCAAACCAGCCTGGCTGTGGCCTGAAGAGCTCACAGGTCCAGCTGTGCCTGCATCCCTGCAGAAAAAGACCTCAACCTCATAAGCAAGTTCCACCCTGATGTCTGGCTTCACCACCAACCCTAGCCTGGGTTCTTCCATCCTGGACAATGCTAGCACAGCCTCACAGACACCCATGCCTGGGAATCCGGGATTCTCCCCCTCCTCTTGCATTCAAACCAGTCCTAGGGGCATGTTGATTCCACCCTGCCAAGCTTCACATCTGTGTCTCTTTTTCCAAACCCATGTCTGCTATCCCTCACCGGGGCCATTGCCACAGCCCGTGAACTGCTGTCCCTTCAATTTGCTGCCAGCCATTTTAAACCAGATCAAAAGATTTGCGTAGCTGCCTACAGGAAAATCATTTGGCACCACCATTGGTCTTTCAAATTCCTCAACAAGGAACCCCAGCCTCCAATCTGACTATATTTATTGTCCCTACTCATTCCCATGCATGAACTGTACTGGTCACCTTTTCCCACCTGACTCTCCCCTGCCTCCAGGCTGTTGCCTATGCTGAGCTTGCTGCCCAGAGTGCCCTTTCCCCTCTTCACTTGTCCATGGTCTACTCATCTTCTATACCCAGCTCAAATATCTCCTGTATCTCCTCTCTACAAATCTTGCCTGAAGACCTCAATCAGAAATTGTTCCAAGCTTGCACAAAGTCCCAGAGCACTATGCTAGTACACCAGTCACAGCAAGGCCACCTTCTGCATTCCATTCTGGCTTTTATCTGTGTCTCTCTCCTGTTTTAGGTGGCCGATGCCACAGCAAAGTCTCTGTTTTCATCTTTGTAATAATGATGATAATAATATCTATCATTTATATCTTCCTTGCAATGAGCCCTATATCACCATCATGCAATCTCCTATTTAATCCTCCTAAGGAACAACTGGAGTAGATTCTGAACTTCTCCCCATTCTACAAGCACAGAAGCAGATGCAAAGATGTAAGGAGACCCAGCTACAAAGACGCAATGTAAAACCAGTTCTCTCTGACTCCAAAGCCAGTGCCTTTAACTGCTGCATATTAGACGCCCTTCCTTGTCTCTCTAGGGCTCTCTGGAATCTCCTGGGGCGCTTTAAAAAACCTTAATGCCTTGGCCTTATTCCCAGAGACTCTGATTTAGTCTGTCTGGGTTGTGACTCCCCGGGTGATTACGAGGTACAGCTGGAGCTCAGCATCACGGCTCTGGGGCCCATGGCCGAGAAGCTCCTCCTGACCTTCTGGGGGAAGGCAGGACATAGCCTTGGAAGGGGGATTGACTGCACTTGGCAAATCTCACCACTGTCTACACTATATTGAAAAGTGAGTCAGTGCCTTATTTTTAACCAACCACCACAGAGGAGACAGTAATGTGGGGTGGGTCAAACAAGATAACTAGTGCCAGCCTCCTCCCACCCCACCCTCATATGCCCATGAATTCTCTTCCTTTGGATCTTCAAAGTCACTCAAGTCTTTGGTCGCCCCACCCTGCCACCCTTCTTAGCATATAGAGGAAACAGCACCTCTAGAATCGCTGGGGCCAATAAAAAACTAAAGCACATTTTTATAGATGAGTAAACTGAGGCCAATAAAGGGGAAGGGTTTAGCCAGGACCACAAAAAGTGGCAAGGCCAGAGCTGGAATCTAGGTCTCCTTGACATTCAATACAGGCTACTTTCCACTCCGGTGTTATTCCAGCCTCTCCCTCTTCCTCACCGGCTGGGTAGCCTTAGGAGAACCGGGTCACCTCCCCAAACCTTGTTCTCCATTCCTACAAGATGGGATGGATTCTAATGGCTTCTTGCAAGGATTAGATGAGGATCAAATGAAACAGTTGTGCTGGGACAAGGCAGGAGAGTACAGAGTTATTTACTGACTGGGACAAGAAAGTTAAATTGGCAGGAACCAACCAGAGCTTGCTGCCGTGTGGAAACATGTCCTGAGGCTCCCTTGCTCCAGCCCCAGGAATATCTTGGCCCATGGTCCAGCCACCTGCTGTGGGCTGAGGCTCAGAGCCATCCTGCATCTTGGCTCTGAATCTCCATCCAGGCACAGCAGTGACAGTTTGTCCCCGTCCATGGCTTAGCTCTACCTCTGTACTTGCTCACAGTGACACCAGCACTGCTGGTGTCAATCTCATGGAACCCTTTCCCCACAGGTCTCTGTGGCACCACCCCGGCCACCTCACTCACCAGACTGGTCCTTTTCCAGGCATATTGTGAGAGAAGTGAACACACAGGCTCCCCTCCTTGCTCTGCCTCTATCTGGTCTTATGACCTTGGGAAAATCACTTGACCTCTTTTGAACTCAGTCTCCACCTGTGATCAATGGGTAGAATCCCATCCACCTGCATTGCTGCACGGGGTATCAAATGAGCCCATGAGCAGTACAGAAGCATTGTCTGGTGATAAACGGCACACAGTAACATTTCATCCTAACCTAACAACAGCCTGCTGGGGTCAGCTTTGGCCCCCACTTATGCCTCAGGTCAGGAAAGATTGGGAACAGAGCCTGTCCTCCCGGTCAACCTCCCCAAGAAAGACTTGGCTGAGGTATTTCAGCAGCTGCTGCTGTTCAGCTGCTGGAGGACCTCTCTAATGCATCGAAGTCATTCATCGGACAGGTGCAGGCACATGTGGGACTAGCCGGGCAAACCGAAGCTGAAGGGGAGGGGAAGGAAGAGCCAGGATGGGTCACTGGGCTCAAGCCAACACCAGGCCCTGAGGCCACCAGACCTCTCAGCCCAGGCATTGCAGCATTCATCTTGTCCAAAGGGGGCACTGAAGAGACATAAAGAGATGCCCTTTCTGCCTAACACAGGGATACTCCCAAGATGCATTGCACTCCAAGCCTGCCTCTCTCATGGTCTGCCTTGTCATCCTGCCCAGGTTCCAAGGCTAAAGAAGACAGGAGAGAAATAGCACTGGCCACCACCAGGGACAAGTTTACAAATCCTTAAAGCGTAGGGGCCACATTGTATTCAACTATTGCTTCAATCCAGCAGCGCTATTCAGAATAACTAAGGATTTTTAGTGGACATCAACCAATCAGGAGGGACACCAGCTGGAGGAAGGTACTGAGGTTCCTACCTGTGCCAAGCATTAACCCTGTAATTACTGGATTGTAGCCATTCCAAGGGACTCAGGAGAGGGACCTGGGTAAACATGGCAGCTGGAGGGCACTTGGGGGCCCAAGGGTTACAATCATTTACCACCTGGTATGAAGGATTCAATATTTTAACAATCAATGCAACTACAGTTAGTACCAACTCAGTAGCTTTCTGCTTAAAAGTGAACCAACTATACATCTTAGCCAGTATCTAGGTTTCCTTTTCTATAAAAATAGTGGTCAAGTAGGCTGGGCACGGTGGCTCACGCCTGTAATCCCAGCACTTTGGGAGGCCGAGGTGGGCAGATCACGAGGTCAGGAGATCGAGACCATCCTGGCTAACACGGTGAAACCCCGTCTCTACTAAAAATACAAAAAAAATTAGCCGGGCGTGGTGGCGGGCGCCTGTAGTCCCAGGCACTCGGGAAGCTGAGGCAGGAGAATGGCATGAACCCAGGGGGAGGAGCTTGCAGTGAGCAGACATCATGCCACTGCACTCCAGCCTGGGCGACAGAGCGAGACTCCGTGCTTAAGGAATTCCTAGTCAAATAAGTCATATAATCAAATAAGTACTATGCCAACCAACCACAATTAAGACAGGCATAGAAAGTGCAGCAGGATGGCCGGGCGCGGTGGCTCACGCCTGTAATCCCAGCACTTTGGGAGGCCGAGGCGGGCGGATCACAAGGTCAGGAGATCGAGACCACGGTGAAACCCCGTCTCTACTAAAAATACAAAAAATTAGCCGGGCACGGTGGCGGGCGCCTGTAGTCCCAGCTACTCAGGAGGCTCAGGCAGGAGAATGGCGTAAACCCAGGAGGCGGAGCTTGCAGTGAGCCGAGATCGCACCACCGCACTCCAGCCTGGGCGACAGAGCGAGACTCTGTCTCAAAAAAAAAAAAAAAAAAAAAAAAGAAAGTGCAGCAGGATTCAGAGAAGGAAGACAATGGAAGAACTTTCCAGAGATGTGCTATTTGAGCTGGGTTTTGAAGGGTACACAAGAGCTCAATAGATCAAGTTGAATAAACGACATTCCTCAAAGCCAGGATAGCAGGAGCAAAGGCAGGATGACAAATGACTCAGAGGAAGCTCACAGGACACAATGATGGGAATGGAAATGCATCTGGTCCCGCTTCTTAGGAACCACTTACCTCTCGTTCCAGAGAGGCGAGAGCTAACTGTTTCCTCTGTCTCGCTTCCTTGGCCTCTTTTTCAGTCTCCCGGACCAGTTGCTTAATGAAGCCCCCTGGGATGACAGAGAAAAGGGGAGGGGGCGAGGACGGTGGAGGGCTCTTGTCCTCTTCCCGAATCTGTTTTGCAGAAGCAAGGAAGGAGAGAGCTCAGTGAGTCAACCAGCAGGAGCAAGCTGCCCTTCAAGAAGTTTGCGATGGAGTCTGGGAGGGGGCAGAGGAGGACATACTTGACCAAGCCCATGTATGAGAAGCCACAGCCAAGCAGGTGAGGCCCAGCAGGACTCAGGGGGGTCCCTGAGACAGTGCATGAAAATGGAATGCAGGGGCAGCCCGGAATTATGCGGGTCAATGTGATTTCTGCCTGGATCCCGTCTCCTTGTGATACGAACAGTCACTTGCATGGTCAAGGCTGCTGGTTCCCTTCCTTGCCATGGGACATGCCCATTTCCAGGAGGACCTGCTCTGAAAGGAGGTTTCCCGGTTTCCAGAAAGGGGTGGATCGCAGGGAATCATCTGCACTCTCCTGGTCCCCCTCAGCTTATAGTTAACATAACAGATGAACCAATTAATCACTTACTGTGCGCCAGGAGCATGGTAAGATAGGGAAGCGCTTATAGCCATGATGTATATAATGATCTGACTCTGGCTCCAACCCACTCAACTGACACAGTGCTGTGGCTTCCTGATGGTCCTTAAACCAGGACTCGGCCAGCCAGGGGCTCTCTAACACTGGGTCCTAGAACAGGCAGGTTGGACCCTGATATTTTACCATCCCCCCCAGAAATATGGCCTAGGCCAGCACTGGCTGGACTTGTGGTGCAGCTGAGACCCCTCTGTTGGCCATAGCGACTTGGAGGCTGAGGCATGGGACCGGCTGTGGGCGACTGAAGTGTGTCTTTAGCCTGCATCAGTGACAGCCCATGAGAAGAAAAAAAAAGTCACCAGTACTTTATATGGAAGAGTTCCATACTGGTTTAAAATAGCCTCCTTATCAAGAACCTCTGTGCATGTGTGGTAAAGACTTGCTGTCTGCAGCCCAACTGATAAGGGAGGAATTCAAAGGAGATAGGAAAGGCCGGGAGACAAGGCCATGGGATAAAGCTGGTGGATGCAGACCTCTGCCCAGGGACAGAGAAGCAAGGGTAGCACTGCAGGGCCCACATCAACATCATTTCCCTTCTTTCCTCTCTGATCTGGGACTGAAGACACTTCATAAGTGAGAGACAGTCTTTTTTTTTTTTTGAGACGGAGTCTTGCACTGTCGCCCGGGCCGGAGTGCAATAGCGCGATCTCAGCTCACTGTAACCTCTGTCTCCTGGGTTCATGTGATTCTCCTGCCTCAGCCTCCCGAGTAGCTGGGACTACAGGCACACACCACCACACCTGGTTATTTTTTTGTATTTTTAGTAGAGACATGGTTTCACTATGTTGGCCGGACTGGTCTCGAACTCCTGACCTCATGATCTGCCCGCCTTGGCCTCCCAAAGTGCTGGATTACAGGCGTGAGCCACCGCACCTGGCCAAGAGACAGTCTTAAGGCACACTCAGCAGGTGTCTTAAGACTCACTCTGCAGCTTCCAACGCCATTTTGGATCAGGCTGGGAGAGGCAGGGGCAGGCAGGAGGCAGCCAGACAGAAGCTTCTCACCCTCCCACCTGTAATTCATCAGATCACATGCACACGGTGCAGTGAGGGTGCGGGAGGTAACACGCATCTTAGAAAGAGGCAGCCCTTCGTAGCATATCATGAAAAGTACGAAAGGGGAATAAGGAGAGCCCGTTTCCAGTTCTCTGTGGTGCCCGAAGGCAGGGACCACAGAAACCCACCCCTATGGTATAAACCTGGCAGCTGACAGCCCTGCCTCTGCCCCCCATGTGCCCTTCCTCCCACCCAAACTCCAGTGCTCATCAGAGCTGCCATGAGGATTCAGCTGGGACAGCTGGTCTACCCCCCATTTCCCCACCACCACCTGAGGAACTGGAAATGACCAGGCAGCCCTAGGGGGAGTCAAGGGTGTGGCCATCAGTGTCCAGCTGGGTTGGAAAGGCCAAGGCTAGCAGAGCTGGCTGGGAGAAGGTTGAAGGTGGGATTGCACATGCTACAAGGAGGGCTGGACATCAGACTCCCCACTCAAGGTGGGAAAGGTTGGACTTGTCTCCCGAGGGTCGAGTCAGTCCCTGCGGATGGCTGCAGCCCCAGCCATGAGTGTCACTTTCCTTCTGCTCCCACAGGGCGAGGCGTGATGAGATGGCCATGCCGAGGCAGTGCCAGGGCCGTGAGATGATGAGATGAGATGGAGCTTCCTGCCAGACAGTACGGAATGAGGCGCTACAGACACACGCAGCACATGAGATGGATAGAAACAGAACTGACACACAGGGACACAATGGGGAGAGAAGGGAGAGACAGGTTAGCTCATGGGCACAGCCCTACTCCCACCCCACCAACGCCATAAACCAAGACCCCATGGGGGAATGGGCACAGTCAGGTATAGGCACTGTCAGCTACCCCTGCGCAGAGGATGGGCAGGCAGGACAATGCAGGCCACAGAGTGAACAGCGCCCTGAAATATTCTTCCTATTTCAGGGTTGGGGTATAGGGTTATATATTGAGATATAACATACAATCAAAAAAATATATGATCATAAGGTATAACTCAGTGGCTCTTACAGAAAGAACACACCAATATAACTAGCACCCTGATCAAGATTTTAAAGTTATAATTTTATTTATAAGAAGTTCAAGAACAGGCAAATCTAATCTATGGTAAAGGAGGTCAGAGGAGATTTTGGTTGAAAAGAAGCATGAGGGAACTTTCTGGGGCTCAGGAAATGCCTTGTATCTTGATCTGAGCGATGACTGCACAAGTGTATCATACGCAAAACTTCACCCAGCTATACAATTAAGATTGGACGTTTTACTGTATGTAAATCACATCTCAGTTCAAAAAGTGAACAGAGACCTAGGACTTCCCTCATGCTCCCTTCTGGTCATTATTTCCTCAAGGGAAACCACTATTCTTGTTTTTTGTTTTGTTTTGTTTTGTTTTGTTTTTGAGATGGAGCCTTGCTCTGTTGCCCTGGAATGCAGTGGCATAATCTCGGCTCACTGCAACCTCCGCCTCCCCGGTTCAAGCAATTCTCCTGCCTCAGCCACCAAATTAGCTGGGATTACAGGTGTATGCCACCACACCCAGCTAATTTTTTGTATTTTTGGTAGAGACAGGTTTTCATCATGTTGGCCAGACTGATCTCGAACTCCTGACCTCGTGATCTGCCCCCCCATCGGCCTCCCAAAGTGCTGGGATTACAGGCGTGAGCCACCGCACCTGGCCGGGAAACCACTATTCTTACTTCTAACACCGTGAATCATGGGGTTTTCTTTGTGGAGGGAGTCCTTGGTAACATAGTTGGGAGATGAGGTGAGGGCAGGAAACCGTAGCTCTCAATCTGTCCCACGCTTGAAGAAATAATTTGTCATCATATTGAGAGCCTTAGAAAATTTTCGTAACTTTTGACCTAGAAAGCCCTTTTCTGGGAAACAAGTTTGAGGAAGTAATCCTAAACCAGAACATTTCATCATCATGCTGACTGTAGCATTGAAAGAGCAGACACGATGTCCAATAACTAGAGAATGTCAAATAGAGTACATCCAATTTGCAGTAACAGTATGAATCCATCGAACAGAGTGTTTAGCAAGCATTGTTTTTACTTGCCCTATTTCCATATCATTAATGTATTTCCTTGTTTATTTACACCTGTTACTTCCCAGCCAAAGTTATAACTTTTCTTTGTTTTTATTATACTTTAAATTCTGGGGTACATGTGCAGAACATGCAGGTTTGTTCCATAGGTATACACGTGCCATGGTGGTTTGCTGTATCCATCAACCCATTATCGACATTAGGTATTTCTCCTAATGCTGTCCCTCCCCTAGTCCCCACCCCTCCACAGGCTGCAGTGTCTGATGTTCCCCTCCGTGTGTCCATGTGTTCTCATTGTTCAGCTCCTACTTATGCGTGAGAACATGTGGTGTTTGGTTTTCTGTTCCTGTGTTAGTTTGCTGAGAATGACAGTTTCCAGCTTCATCCACGTCCCTGCAAAGGACATGAACTCATTCTCTTTTATGGCTGCATAGTATTCCATGGTGTACCTGTGCCACATTTTGTTTATCTAGTCTATCATTGATAGGCATATGGGTTCGTTCCAAGTCTTTGCTATTGTGAACAGTGCTACAATCAACATACGTGTGCATATGTCTTTATAGTAGAATGATTTATAATCTTTGGGTATTTGGGGTTTTTTTTGTTTTGTTTTGTTTTGTTTTTTGAGACGGAGTCTCGCTCTGTCGCCCAGGCTGGAGTGCAGTGGCCAGATCTCAGCTCACTGCAAGCTCCGCCTCCCGGGTTTACGCCATTCTCCTGCCTCAGCCTCCTGAGTAGCTGGGACTACAGGCGCCCGCCACCTCGCCCGGCTAGTTTTTTGTACTTTTTAGTAGAGATAGGGTTTCACCGTGTTAGCCAGGATGGTCTCAATCTCCTGACCTCATGATCCACCCGCCTTTGCCTCCCAGAGTGCTGGGATTACAGGCTTGAACCACTGCGCCTGGCCAGGTATTTGTTTTTAAACAGCTATATTGGGGTATAATTTGTATGTCATAAGATTCATCCCTTGTAAGTTTCAACTTGATGATTTCTAATAAATTTACAGAGCTGGCAATTGTCACCACAATCTAACTTTAGAAATTCTCATCACTCCTGCCGGGCACAGTGGCTCACGCCTGAAATCCCATCACTTTGGGAGGTCAAGGCAGGTGGATCACGAGGTCAGGAGATCAAGACCATCCTGGCTAATAAGGTGAAACCCTGTCTCTACTGAAAATACAAAAATTAGCTGGGCGTGGTGGCGGGTGCCTGTAGTCCCAGCTACTCGGGAGGCTGAGGCAGGAGAGTGGTGTGAACCCCGGAGGTGGAGCTTGTAATGAGCCCAGATCGTGCCACTGCACTCCAGCCTGGGCAACAGAGCGAGACTCCATCTCAAAAAAAAAAAAAAAAAAAGAAAAGAAAGAAAGAAAAGAAATTCTCATCACCCCCAAAAAAACTCTTCTCTTCATGCCCATTTACTGTCACCAGTTGTTCCCTCCCTCAGCCCCAGGCAACCACAAATCTACTCTCTGTCTCTATAAACTTGCCTTTTTTGGACATTCGCTGTAATGGAATTGTAAAGTACTTGGTCATTTACCTCTGACCCCTTTCACTTTGCATAATGTTTTTGACATTCATCCATGTTCCTGTGTGTCAGCCCCTCATTACTTTCTGTTGCTCAGTTGCATTCCTGTTGCATGGTTAGACCAGTTTTTGCTTTTTTTTTCTTCTTCTTCTTAATCCATGTCACAGGTGATGAGCAGTTAGACTGTTTCCACTTTATGGGCACTAAGAATAATGTTGCTACAAAGCCATGTAGCTTCCTCTGAGTGAAATTGCTGGGTAGTACGATAACTTTATGTTTAATATTTTTTTAAAGCAACTTTCCTGCCAGAAAGGTGGCTCACATCTATAATCCCAACCCTTTGGGAGGCCGAGGCAGGTGGATCCCCTGAGGTCAGGAGTTCGAGACCAGCCTGGCCAACATGGTGAAATCCTGTCTCTACTAAAAATACAAATATTAGCTGGGCATGGTGGCGGGAACCTGTAATCCCAGCTACTCGGGATGCTGAGGTAGGAGAATTGCTTGAATCCAGGAGGCGAACGTTTCAGTGAGCCAAGATGGTGCCACTGCACTCCAGCCTGGGCAATGGAGTGAGACTTGGTCTCAAAAACAAACAAACGAGCAAACAAAAAACAACAAAGAAACTTTCCAACTATTTTCCAAAGTGACTATATCCTTTTCCACATCCCCACCCCTGCAGTGTAGGAGAGTCGTTTGGGAAACATTTGCAGAAACATTGGAAGGTGCTTGTCTCAGCTTGTAAAGTGAGTAAGATTGAGTACAATGTTGCACACACCAAAGCTGTCCAAAATGAACAACAAAAGGCTTCCTGTAGAAAATCAAGTGGGAGGAAATACGCCAAGATCTTAGTAGAAGTGGTCTTTAGTGGAAAATGTGTCTCTTCCGCCTTTGGCTTTTCTCACTTCTAGCCCTGGTTGGCCCAGCCTTCTGAGCAAGGTGCTTCACTGACCCCACCTGAGAGACACCCACCCCCCATCCCAGCTGTCAGAGCAACTGCTGACCAGCAGTTTTTGTTTTTGTTTTTGAAATGGAGTCTTGCTCTGTTGCCCAGGCTGGAGTGCAATGGTGCAGTCTTGGCTCACTGCAACCTCCGCCTCCTGAGTTCAACCAATTCTCCTGCCTCAGCCTCCTGAGTAGCTGGGACTACAGGCACGTGCTACCACACCCGGCTAATTTTTTGTAGAGACGGGCTTTTGCCATGTTGGCCAGGCTAGTTTCGAACCCTCGACCTTGTGATCTGCCCCTCGGCCTCCCAAAGTGCTGGGATTACAGGCGTGAGCCACTGCACCTGGCCTGACCAGGACTTCTTTAAAGTCTTGTAAGCCTGGAAGTAGCTGCCCTTCAGTGACTTGACTAAAAGGCGGTGGCTATTATAAGTAAAACAGCTATTAATTTTTATGCAAAAGTCTTGAATGGACATTCATTTTCATTCCCTGCCTGATACCTAGAGTATAATGGTATGCCATATAAGAGGTGCATGTTAAGCTTTTGTAAGTTCTAGTGTTCTATAGCACTGTATGATGACCACAGTTAACATAATATTATATAGCTTCTTTTTTTTCTTTAAGACAGAGTCCTGTTCTGTTGCCCAGGCTGGAGTGCAGTGGCGCGATCTCGGCTCACTGCAACCTCCGCCTCCTGGGTTCAAGTGATTCTCCTGTCTCAGCCTCCCGAGTAGCTGGGATTACAGGCACGTGCCACCATGGCCGGCTAATTTTTGTATTTTCAGTAGAGATGGGGTTTTGCCTTGTTGACCAGGCTGGTCTTGAACTCCTGGTCTCAAGTGATCCACCTGCCTCGGCCTCCCAAAGTGCGGGGATTACAGGCGTGAGCCACTACCCCCAGCCAACAATAATAGATTGTTTCAAATAGATAGAAGGAGGACATGGAATGTTCCCAATACAGAGAAGTGGTACATTTTTGAGATGACGAGATGAAGGCTGCTTAGGCAGCTTCACATCCTGGAAGCTGGTGAGCCCAAGAGCTGGCTGGGCCCCGCTGCTGTGCTGAAGTCACCACTCATCATCTTCTGAGAGTCCACGGTGAACATCTCTTTCTGACTCTGCATTCAGCAAAGCCCAATTCATAACTTAACGGCAGCGATGGGAGTGTTTACGCCACAAACATTGGCAAATGATACAAATCAGGGCTTTTATTCTGGGAGCCGGCCATTCCACGTCTATCAGCAAATCACTAGCTGAGACCTCAGCATGCCTACACAGCCCTGTAAGAAGGAAATCTCAGGATCCAAAGATCCGAGAAGGAATGTTTCGGCTCTAATGAGGTCATATGCCCAATGGGAGGCCACAGAGACATGTCCAGGTGCCGACAGCCAAGTCTTTCTCTTAAGAAAAAGTCTCCCACAGTGTGGGCCTTTGCATTAGTCTGTTTCGTGTTGCTATAAAGGAATATCTAAGGCTGGGTAAGTTATAAAGGAAAAAGTTCAACTGGGCGCGGGGGCTCACGCCTGTAATCCCAGCACTTTGGGAGGCCAAGGCGGGCAAATCATGAGGTCAGGAGATCGAGACCATCCTAGTTAACACGGTGAAACCCCGTCTCTACTAAAAATGCAAAAAATAAGCCGGGCGTGGTGGCAGGCGCCTGTAGTCCCAGCTACTCGGGAGGCTGAGGCAGGAGAATGGCGTGAACCCGGGAGGCGGAGCTTGCAGTAAGCCGAGATCACTCCACTGCACTCCAGCCTGGGCAACAGAGTGAAACTCGTTTCAAAAAAAAAAAAGAAAAAGAAAAAGAAAAAACTTCAATTGGCTCACAGTTCTGCAGGCTGTACAAGAAGCACTGCACAAGCACCTGCATCCACTGAAGCCTCAGGGAGCTTCCAATCACAGCAGAACGGGAAGGGGAGTTGGCATTACATGATGAGAGAGGCAGCAAGAGAGAGAGGGGAGGGAGGCACCAGACTCGTTTTAAACAAGCAGTTTTTTGTTTGTTTGGTTTTTTTTTTTTGAGACGGAGTCGCCTAGGCTGGAATGCAGTGCTCGTCGCCCAGGCTGGAGTGCAGTGGCCCCATCTCAGCTCACTGCAAGCTCCGCCTCCCGAGTTCAAGCAATTCTCCTGCCTCGGCCTCCGGAGTAGCTGGGACCACAGGCGCCCGCCACCACGCCCGGCTAATTTTTTGTATTTTTAGTAGAGACGGGGTTTCACCGTGTTACCCAGGATGGTCTCTATCTCCTGACCTCGTGATCTACCCGCCTTGGCCTCCCAAAGTGCTGCGATTACAGGCGTGAACCACCACGCCCAGCCAAAACAAGCAGCTTTCACGTGAACAAATCGCTGATTAACCCAGGGTGGGCACCAAGCCATTCATGAGGGATCTGCCCCCATGACGCAAACACCTCCCACCAGGTCCCACCTCCAGCACTGGGGGTGACATTTCAACATGAGATTTGGAGGGGACAGACATCCAAATTATATCAGATCTCCAGCTTCCAAAGGCACAGGAGGGTGGCCGGGCGCAGTGGCTCATGCCTATAATCCCAGCACTTTGGGAGGCCGAGACCGGCGGATCACCTGAGGTCGGGAGTTCGAGACCAGCCTGACCAACATGGAGAAACCCTGTCTCTACTCAAAATACAAAATTAAATGGGCATGGTGGTGCATGCCTGTGATCCCAGTTACTCAAGAGGCTGAGGCAGGAGAAGCACTTGAACCTGGGAGGCAGAGGTTGTGTGAGCCGAGATCGAGCCATTGCACTCCAGCCTGGGCAACAAGAGCAAAACTCCGTATCAAAAATAAATAAATTAAATAAAATAAGGCACAGGAAGCTGGGAGGGTGGGCAAAAGGGGAGAGGGGCTGGGGGAAAGGAGGGAAGAAAGACAACCTCCCCTCCCGTCTTGGGAGACACTGGCGAGGCCCCCGAGTGACTCACAGGCTCCGTGCGTAAGGAGCAAAGCCTGAGTTATAAATAGGCCTGACGTGGGGTGGCTGCTTTGGCCGCCACCACCCGCCTTCCTCTCCAGCCCAGGCCTGGCCACGTCAGTAGCCACTTCCCAAGAATCACCCTCAGCTTCGGGATCCAGGGGGAATCCTGGCTGTCATAGGGGCTGTTCTTAGCCCTGGGGCTGCCAACCTTCCCAGAGGGCCTTAGCAGAAGGGGACAATGGGAGGGAACTCCATGTGGGGCCTCACCCCCCATGTCCTGCCCCTCAGAGGCCCTGGGCCAGCTCCACTGACCCAGGGCCAGCAGCCAATCCCGCCGGGGAGGCTTTGTCAAGCCTTAATTTAAGCAAATGTTCTTATCGCCACACTCCAGTCCAGGCCCAAAACATACACCTGCCTCGTCAACTGCTGTTTTAAGCCCATGAGGCGGCCATAGACACTTGGAATTCACAGTATAAAATCTCAAGTCTATCCTTAGAGGGGAGAGAGGCTTGGGAGAGAAAAGGCAACCCCCAAGCCAGGAGATGACTTGAAACTGTTTTCCACATACACATACTGGATCTGAGTGGTCCCATGGGACACTCAAGGCTTCCCCCTGCACCCCACAATGTCCAGTTGTAACATAGCACCTGTCTCGTAGAATACATTTCCAAGTCTTTATAGCGCCCCCCCATGACCACCTGTCCTAGCGACTCTCCCCTTCTATCCTCCCTGTCAATTACACTGACCTCCAGGATACACCCTTCCAGGCACATTCCCACCTCAAGGCGTTTGCACATGCTGTTCCCTCTGCCTCAAATGCTTTTCCTTCTGCATGGCTCACATCATCACCTACTTAAAGTCTTCTCAATGTGCCTGTGCTCACCCCCTATTTAAATTGCAGCTTAACTCCCAATCCCACCCCACTCCTCCTCCAGAACACAGCCCCTATGAGGGCCAGAATTTTCATGTGTTCTATTCACTTCTGTAGTCCTAGAGCCTAGCACGGTGCCTAGCACATACTTAGCTTTCAATCAACATTTGTCAGTCCAGGCACAGTGGATCACACCTGAAACACCAGCACTTCCAGAAGCCACGGCAGAGGATCACTTGAAGCTGATAGTTCGAGAAGAGCCTGGGCAACACAGTGAGACCCTATGTCTAAAAATTTTAATTAGCCAGGTGTAGTGGCAGACACTTGTGGTTTGCAGCTATGTGGGAGGCTGAGGCAGAAGGATCACTTGAGCCCAGGAGTTCCAGGCTACAGTGAGCTGTGATCACGCCACTGCTCTCCAGCCCAAGTGGCAGTAATAGATTCTGTCTCTTAAAAAAATTAATTAAAATAGGCTGGGCGCGGTGGCTCAAGCCTGTAATCCCAGCACTTTGGGAGGCCGAGGCGGGCGGATCACAAGGTCAGGAGATCGAGACCACAGTGAAACCTCGTCTCTACTAAAAATAAAAAAAATTAGCCGGGCGCGGTGGCGGGCGCCTGTAGTCCTAGCTACTCAGGAGGCTGAGGCAGGAGAATGGCGGGAACCCGGGAGGCGGAGCTTGCAGTGAGCCGAGATCGCGCCACTGCACTCCAGCCTGGGCAACAGCGTGAGACTCCGTCTCAAAAAAAAAAAAAAAAAAAAAAAAAAAAAAATTAATTAAAATAAAATAAAAATTAAATATTTGTCAAATGAATAAGTAGGTGAATGAATGAATGAATGAAGGGACAGTTAGAAATGGGCCTGAGAAGGGAGAGAGCAACAAGTCTGTGGGCAGAGATTTCTGATGTCCCCCTGTGCTGTCTGCATCCACACGTAATGGGGAAGCATGTTTATCAGGGCCTGAGTTCACATCCTTTGAGACCCCAGGGAGCTCTCCGAGCCTCAGTTTTCCTAGCCGTGCAATGAGAAGACAGCCATACATCAAGCATGTGCTGGATCCCTGGTAACCTCTCTCAGTCAGATTTTCACTTTTCCTTGACTCCATAGTTGAAACCGACCTGAAGACCCCAGCCCAGGACCCAGCACAAGACAATTCACCAAACATTTAGGGAGAATCAACCGTGTGCCAAGCACTGATATAGGTCCTTACTCCTAAATTCCCCCATGACCCTTAAATTCTTTCTGGACCTGGAATTTCATTATATTAAAATCCATGATCAGGCCAGGCGCAGTGGCTCACACCTGTAATCCCAGCACTTTGGGTGGCCGAGGTGGGTGGATCACGAGGTCAGGAGATTGAGATCATCCTGGCTAACATGGTGAAACCCCATCTCTACTAAAAATACAAAAATTAGCCGGACATGGTGGCAGGCGCCTGTAGTCCCAGCTACTCAGGAGGCTGAGGCCGGAGAATGGCGCGAACCCGGGAGGCGGAGCTTGCAGTGAGCCGAGATTGCGCCACTGCACTCCAGCCTGTGCAACAGAGCGAGACTCTGTCTCAAAAAAAAAAAAAAAATCCATGATCACATTTCATTCCCACAATAGGCCTACATGGTTGGCATCACTCCCATAGAACAGACAGAGACTCAGAGAGGTTGAGACACTTGTCTGAGGTCCCCCAGCAAGAAAGCCAAGGTGAGACTTACCCCCAGGTGTGCCTGACTCCTCCCACACATGCATCAAAGCTCCACATCAGTGATGATAAGAGAAGACCAATCTGTGGGTGCCAGGCCAAGGCTCAGAGGTGCTGGTGGCAAGCTGTGGAACCCTAGGAAGCTGGCTCAAGTAGGTACATTCGTAGGGCAGGGTGTGCAGGGGGCACTGGTATTTACTTATCATCTGTTTGGTGTTAGTCACAGCACAGGGTGTGTGGTAGTTGGGATCAGAGAGGTTAACAAATTGGACCAAGGTCACACAGGAGGAGGTGAAGATAATCTAAGTGCCTAAATCCCTGTATTTTTTTCTGTTCCACTGTGAGATTTCTGCCCCTCCTCCCGTGCAGCAGGGGACACGACAAAATCAGGGCTATGGATAATGGTATCACTAGGATTTCTGCGTTGCTCAATACTGAGGACTTCAGTAGATCACATCATTTACTCTTTCCATCCAAAGAGGTGGATTCTCTGAGTAACTCTACCTCAGAACACTCAGGCAGAGGGAGGGGATGTGTCTTGCTCCCAGCCAGGAGGTGCTGGGGGTTATTCTTGGACCCAGATGGTCTGACTTTAGAGGCTGAGCTCACAGCCACTTTAGCACACTGGTCTCCCAGCATGGGCCGCCACTGTGCCTGGCACATGGCAGCTTCTCAATAATAGCTGTTTCCTTCCCCTTCCTGGCTCTGACGCTGCTATCCTCCATGTGCTTGTGGGGCCACCTTCCTCCATGACACCATGCCTGAGGGTGCCAGCCAATGTCACCGTGCAGGATTCTATGACAGCCTCCTGCAGCCTCCACCCAAACACCCTTGTCACCTGCCCTCCCCTCCACTGGCCACGAGGCTTAGGTCACTATTTGGTTCTTTATCAATTCGATCTTCATTTAGAATTCTGTCTTGACCATAGCCTGGTTGGTGAGCGTAAGCATGTAATCGCTCAGCTGTTCCACAAGATTCCTGGAGGCAGGCAGAGGGGTTGGCCGCTGACAACACCAGCACGGAGCTTAGATGCTCAGCAGGAATGATCTGACTGCCTGACACCTGGTTTCTCTGATGGTCATATCGGAGGCCAGATACAGAGGGAAAAAAAAGATGCTGGGAGAACTGAAGACACCACCTTCAGATCCCCCTGTCTCTTTTACCTTGCTCTATGTCTGGACGCTGACCTTGTGGACTCTTCCAATGGACTCCCTCGCTTTCCATCTTCTAGGCAGGTTCAGCTAATGGGAATTATCCACTAGTGGGAGATCAGAGGGCATCTGTGTCTTCACCCTCCCTCCTGGATGACCATGGGTTGCCTGCCTCCCTCTTCCAAAGGCGCCTTCAGGCTGCTCTTTCCACTCTCTCCCCTGTCCTGTTGCGGCAGCAGCTCCCTCCTCTGACATGTCAGGCCCAGGAAAGTAACAGCTCCACTGTGGCTATCTTCAAAGTGTTACAGCATCCCTTAAGGGAGGCGGCCGCAAATATTTTCTGTAAAGCGCCGGATAGGAAACCTTCTGAGCATTCAGACCTGTAGGTTCTCTGTTACAATGACTCAGCTCTTCCCTTGCAGCTCAAAAGCAGCCATACTTAGTACGTAAATGAATGGGCATGGTTGTTTCAATGTGACTTTATTTTTATAACCAGGCAGAGAGTTGGATCTGGCGGTGGGCTGTCATTTGCTGGCTGTCACCTTAACGCTACCATTGCATTCTGCCCCGACTTTGGTAAACAGTTTTTTTCCTAAACTCCTCAAATGGCCCCACTGAAGTGAGCCCTCTGCACCCTACTATAGCCCTGACTTTACAGCTGCCTCAGCCCAAGAAGGAAGAGAACTTCCCAGGAGAGGACTGACTAATGGGAACGGGACTATCTGCTCTGACATCCATGTGGCATGCCTTCTCCAAGGGCCGCCTGCGGGCTAGACTGCTGTGTGCCCCAGGAGCTTACCACTAGGCCTTGTGCCCCCCACCCCCAGGCTCTCTTGGTCTCTGGCTTCCCCTTGTTTGGCCAATGGAAGGCTCTGGGAGAACCTGCATATGAGAGGAACTAGAGGTCAGGGTATTTAGTTCCCACTCTACCCCCCTCTCTCTCTGTATCAGACCCTAGTTTTAGCAATTGCTGTGTTTCTTCATCTACAACCACATCCCCCTTCAAGTGGTCCTTGTCCACCAACTCCAGCTATCTCCGTGTTTCTAAATTACCCTTCCTCTCCCTTGTCCCATACAGCCCCAAGGCTAGTAAGGTATTCCCACCACTGCTTATCTCTGAGGGCTTCAACATGCTTTGCTGGTTCCCCTAACCCCGCACACATTTCTTGGGAGAGTTCTTTCGTGAAAAAGGCTCTCCAGGATACCAGTTGAGTGTACTGTTTTCTAGTGGGACCTTGACTGATACAGTCAGCGGGGAAGTAGGTTTTAACTCACATATCAATCCTGATAGACGGATAGTGGCTGCCTCGTGGGTTACATGGGAAGGACTCTGAGCCTTTTTTTTTTTTTTTTTTTTTTTTAAGACGGAGTCTCGCTCTGTCGCCCAGGCTGGAATGCAGTGGCACGATCTTGGCTCACTGCAAGTTCTGCCTCCCGGGTTCACGCCATTCTCCCACCTCAGCCTCCCGAGTAACTGGGACTACAGGCAGCCGCCACCACACCTGGCTACTTTTTTTTTTGTATTTTTAGTAGAGGCAGGGTTTCACCGTGTTAACCAAGATGGCCTCAATCTCCTGACCTCGTGATCTGCCCACCTCAGCCTCCCAAAGTGCTGGGATTACAGGCGTGAGCCACCACGCCTGGTCAACTCTGAGCTTTTATCTGGGCTCAGTGGAAGAAGGGTGCTCTGATTGATTATTAATGTCTGCCCTGGATGTGGAAGGAGGGAATGGTGCATAACTGCTATCTATTGCCATCCACAGGATAAATGGACAAGAGAGACTCATGATTCATACAAAGTCCAGCCTACTTCACCCAAGCCTGGAGTTTGGTGGCCAAAGAGCCAGGCAATAATGAAAAGGGACTTTGCCCAGCACGCAGATCCTCTCCCCAGTCAAGGTAAGGGTGTCTCACAGCCAGCTATAGCCAGGGATTCAGGCCACGCTCACAACAATACACATGAAGGTGAGAAAGGGGGAGAGGAATGAGTGAGAAACAAGGGCAGGAAGGCTGATGGAGGGAAAGTGAAATGTTGAAGAGGGAGGGAGGAAGGAAGAGAAAAGCAGGTTGGGTGGTGAGATGAAGAAGAATGGCAGGAAGGGAGCAGCGGGTGTGGAGGCTGCCAGAAATGCCCCTTAGCATCAGAACCTGGGGCCTTTACACGTGGAGAAACCCCAGAGACCCAGCTCATTTCACAGGGAATTTCCTGGATAGAAAGTCAACGAGTTCCCTCTTGGTCATGTCCATTGACAGGGAGCTCACTAACACATAGGACATTTGGAGTCTGCTCTAATTGTGTTTCTTCCTTGGAATCAGAGCTCCAAAAGGCCCTCAGAAGCCATACAACCTACTTCTCCTGCATCCTGGCATTCATGGACCAGGGAAGGGAAGTGACTTTCTGGAGGTCCTACAGCAGCAATAGCAGAACCAAGGTCCTCATGTCCCAGTGAGTAAAGTCTGACACTTTTTCTTCCTTCTCAGAGAGCTACCTCCCCAAGACAGCCACACAGCAGCCTCAGTTCCGCTCTCTAGAACAACAAACAACGAGGTTAACCCCTTTTCCAACTGAAATGATGGAATCTGCCCCCAGTTTTCTCATCTGTCGCCTTCAGCCTTTTCTCAGGGGACATGGCTCCCGGTTTCTTCAGAACAATGTTCACTGTCTCCTGGGACTTTTCTAACCTGCCTTCTGCCACAGAAGTGGATATTTCACTCTGCAAAGGGTTGATCAGGGTACACGCAGCAGGCTTCCCTCACTTCCATGGGTCCACAACAGCCCTGGAAGTCTTAGATCTAAGTGGGGGCCTCACTATGCCTGTTGTCAAACCTCTCAGGTCACCAACTCCTCCATCTGTCAAATAGGGACACAGTTTTTTGTGCCCACAAAGCAGTTTGAGTACTAGATGCTCCGTAGGCCAGTGAGCCATTACTGACGTTATTACCATGTCCTTTGCAACATCTGTGTCCCCAGTTGACTCAGATTCAGTCGCAGGCAGATTAAAATCTTCAAATGCTTTGCATACTGGCTGACCAGCCAGTAGCCCACCCACACCCTGCCAGCCTCCATTGCTAAATCATGCAGTGGGTGTTTCTTTGAGAAATTAGAAAAAAAAAATCTCAGCTCCTCCAGTCCATTGGCTCTCCCCTCTCTGAATCATGGTTGCTCCACTGACCTAGGCTGGCCACACACTCCTGGCTGCCTGGTGAGTCATCAGGCCACTCTTACAGGCTGATGAGATGCTGGACCTCACAGATGGGCCTCGTGGCCGAGTGCCAGGATGGCCAATAATGTTTCTTTCACCTGCCAGCACCAAGTGATCTGTAGTTGGGGGCTACCCAGAGTGTTGTATTGAGAAAGGTTCTGAGCTATGCTTGGGCTGAACAAGACAGCATGCTGTGATTGACTAGCAATGTCTGCCACGGATGTAGGAATGGCTAGGGATGGAACCTGTGCCAAGTATTTGCCATTTCCAGCCTAGTGTTGCCCGGCCACAATGAAGCAAGAAGCTGGTTAGACTTTTGACAACAGGTTCCCCTGACTGATTTTAGGGATTGAGTGTTCCATCAAAGGGCTAATTTTCTTTCTTTTTTTTTTTTTTTTTGAGATGGAGTCTCGCTCTGTCACCCAGGCTGGAGTGCAGTGGCGCGATCTCGGCTCACTGCAAGCTCCACCTCCCGGGTTCACGTCATTCTCCTGCCTCAGCCTCCCAAGTAGCTGGGACTACAGGCTCCCGCCGCCACGCCCAGTTAATTTTTTTTTTTTTTTTGTATTTTTAGTAGAGACGGGGTTTCACCATGTTAGCCAGGATGGTCTCAATCTCCTGACTTTGTGATTCGCCCGCCTCAGCCTCCCAAAGTGCTGGGATTACAGGCATGAGCCACCGTGCCTGGCCTCAAAGGGCTAATTTTCTATCCACTACTGTGTTGCTACCTAGAGCTTTACTAATACAGTAGCCACTAGCCTCAGGTGGCTTGTTAAATTTAAATGAATTCTAACTAAATTAAATCAAAAATTCAGCATCTCAGTTGTATGAGCCACGTGGCTCATGGCTACCATGTTGGACAGCACAGATACAGAGGATTCCTATCATCGCAGAAAGTTCTATGGGACAGAACTCACCAAGCGGTGATTGCGCCCACCAATGGACATTTTTTGCAACATCCTAGAGACATTTGGGGTTGTCACAACTGGAGAGGAGGTGCTACTGGCATCTACTGGGTGAAGGGCAAGGATGTTGCTACACATTTTTCCAAGCACATGACAGGTCCACAACAAAGAGAGATGCAACCCAAATGTCAATAGTGTCCACGCTGACACTGGTCTAGAACCCTGGTCTGGAAGAATCCTGCCAAATGGGAAGGAGCATCAAGAGAAGAAGAGGGCAACATCATCTTTGCTTTGAATATGTAACAGAGAAAGAACTGAAAAAATGAGTCATCCACTGTTGGCAGAAAAACAAGCAGAAAAGCAAGTCACTAAACCTCTCTGATGCTCTGTTTCCTCCTCTATACAGCTGGAACTGTATCACCACCCTGCCTTGATCATCAGTGGATTAAATGAGGTAATGAATGTGAAAAAGCTTTCTTATCTGTCCCTGTGAAACAATGCCACACAATTTATTATCTCAGCAGATGTTGTTTATTACATTAGGCTGAACAGTCTCTAGCAGGAAAGTACTGAGTCTCGCTTTTATTTCACCCTGCATAACCTGGGGTCACTCCAGGCTCCAAATCTTCCTGGCCTGTAAAATGGGGCTAATAACTCACACCCAAGCTCACTGGAATATTAAGCGTGAATGACACATTTAATCCCATCAAGCAAGCATCTTTCCCTCAACACAGCAGTTAATCCAGCTGCCCTCCATGAAATTGAAACTCAAACCCCAGCTGGTACCCAAGAAACAGCTGAAAATGCATTCCGTCTTTTACAGGCAGAGAAAAATTCGCTTGAAACCCTGAACCGTGAAATTCCTGCTACCCTACGCATGACCACTGGCCAAGTGGTAAACTCACTTTGCCGATTCTTGAGGATCTTTCCTCTGTTGTCAGAAACTACGATTCTTAAAAGTAAATCAGCATCAGGGAGAAACACAGTGAAAAAGAAGCAGATAGGGAAATTGATGAAGCTGGATGAGTCATGCTGTGGGAGAGAGATTCTTATGAAGCTAATGGTGTCTCTGGATCCTTCAGACTGAATGTGGTGTGTGTGTGTGTGTCAGAGAGAGAGAGAACTCTACCTTGATGTCCAAGGCCCTTGTTTGTGTAATAAAGTTCATTTTCTGCCAGGCTCAGTGATTCCACGGCTGTAATGCCAACACTTTGGGAGGCTGAGGTGGGTGGATCACTTGAGCTCACAAGTTCGAGACCAGCCTGGGCAACGTGGTGAAACCCCGTCTCTACAAAAAGTATACAAATTAGCCGGGCGTGGTGGTGCCCTCCTGTAGTCCCAGCTACTCAGGAGGTTGAGATGGGAGGATGGCTTAAACCTGGGAGGCAGAGGTTGCAGTGAGCCAAGATTATGCCACTGCACTCCAGCCTGGGTGACAGAGCCAGCCCTTGTTTCAAAATAAAAATAAAATAAGATGCAATTTATTTTTGCCACCCCCATTCAAACAAGAGCTGAGGTTTATCCTTTCCTTAAGGTCTTGGTGGGGGGATAATATGGTGGATTTATTATTTCTAACATAAGGAGCACCTGGTTGCTCCCTGAACGCCAGCCATGACAGCAGGGACTGATCTTAGCCCAGTGCTCTTGCTGCAGGGCTGTGTGTCCTTGAACAAGTGGCTTTCCCTCTCTGTGCCTCAGCTGCACCATCTGTCAATAGTAGGGGTTGGATTTGGCAGCGCTCTGGAAGGGAGGGGATTCTCCCTGGTCTCAAACCCACCTCCTCCATTTTTCAAATAATTTAATTTCACTTTAATTTTTTTTTTTTTTTTTTTTTTTTTTTTTGAGACAGAGTCTTGCTCTGTCACCCAGGCTGGAGTATAGTGGTGCGATCTCGGCTCACTGCAAGCTCTGCCTCCCAGGTTCACGCCATTCTCCTGCCTCAGCATCCCAAATAACTGGGACTACAGGCACCCACCACCACACCCAGCTAATTTTTTGTATTTTTGGTAGAGGTGGGGTTTCACCGTGTTAGTCAGGATGCTCTTGATCTCCTGACCTCGTGATCCACCCACCTCAGCCTCCCAAAGTGCTAGGATTACAGGCGTGAGCCACCACGCCCGGCCGCTTTGTTTAAATATTAAAGATATGTCACACACCACAGCAGCTAACCGTGTGCTTCAAATGGGCCATTCAGACTGTTGTTTGTATCTGCCAGGACCCAGTGAAGGGCCATCTCACCATAACCTTGTAGGCTCGCAGTCCCAAGTCCCTATCTTGGGGCTGGAAGTGGTTCTGCTCAGCTTTGGGGCCCTCCATTCTCACCTCAGAATGCCACAGAAAGTCGTGATCTTTCCCCTGGAGCAACACCTGCCCAATAAAATCTTTGTGATAGTCAGACCCTAATAAAGTGCTGTGCAAGTTTTCCGTGTTTGTGAAACATGGAAATTCCATGAGTTTTGACAGGGCAGGTGCTGAGCAACAGCCTTCTGTGGTTTTGTTAGCTCGGGTCAAAGGAAAAGCTCTTCTCCAATTTGGGTGGGCACCAGAACCACCTGTGAGGTTTAAAATCTGTGGATTTCTGAGACTTTTCCCCCAAGACTGTTCAATAGGTCTAGGATGAGCCCAGGAATCTGCATTTTAAAACACCCCCGCCACACCCCTTGCCCCACGTGAGTCTGAGGGGTAGGTCGTCAACGACCGTCCCTTCAAGAAATACCTTCCTGGATGCTGAATCCTAGGAAAGATCTCAGAGGTGGTCTAGCCCAGCCCGCTCAGGTTTTAGAAAGAGAAACTAAGTTCTGACTGGGGAGAGAACTCATCCAAGGTTACAGAGTCCAAACCAGGATATTCAAAGTGACAAGGCCTGGAGGCAGGTGACACCAAATATATGTTAATTGGTAACATGCAGCCCTTCAAAAGCCAGGAGACCAGGAGTCTCCCTCTCCCCCTCCTCTTTCTCCTCTTCCTCCCTCCTCCTTCTCCTCCCTCCTCCACCCCTTGGCCTCTTCTTTTGGCCTTTTCCTTTGCTGTTCTTCTCCTCCTCCTCCTCCTTCTCTTTCTCCTTCTCCTTTTTTTCCTCTTTCTCCTTCTCTCCTTCTCCTTCTCCTCCTCCTCTTTCTTCTTTTCTCTCTCTCCTCTCCACTATTATTTTCTAGAACTCATGCATAGCCTAAGGGTACACAGACCCCTCTCTTTTCCCATGGTACACACTGGACACGGTGCCCAGGTACAGGAGAATAGAACTTAGGTCAGCAATGGATACAGTACCCAAGAGAACCATTATGCTTGTTGGAGTCTAGAAGCCCTAGTGCGACACTCAGCCTCCACGAGCTGGTGGACTGAATGAGGCAGCATCTTTTTGGACAGCCACAAAGTGAAAGTAACAGCCTCGTTTTCCAGGCCCTACAGGATAGAAGCCCAGGCCCCCACACCTGCGGGTTGAGGCCAGACTGGGCAGCTTGGAGGCGACTGGGAGCCGACTGGGCTCCCCACTCCAGGCCTCCCCACTCCTGGCCTCCTCCATGGGAAAGCCGCAGGAAGGCAGCAGCCCAGAGGGCTGTAGCTGGTGAGGGCTTCTCGTCTCCTGGGAGAGAGCTCCATGTCAAAGCATAGCCCCCTTCTGCCCCACTACGGGGCCACTGAGACCTGTGAATCTTCTTCATTCAAAGAAGTGCCTGCTAACCCGAGAGCCAAATAAGACACCTTCCCTCAGAGCTCAAGGAAGGTGGCATGAAATTGAAACCTTCGGCCATGAACTTCCATCGCCCTTCCCCCAACACTCATACATGCTTAATTTGCAGTTTCAAAAAGAACATTAAAAGTAACGTTTCGACCCAACAGGGTTGGAAACATGAAAGGGGAAGCCTGGCTCTTCCCTGACCGTAACTGAATACCAGTTAAGCAGAAATCACTGGTAGTTGAGGAAAAATATAAACCCTGACGTCTGCGGGCAAAGATTCACAGTGGAGACTCACTCATGACCCCAAACACATTTAAAAAAATTATTGGCGAACAGCTGGGGCCTGAAGAGAGTGACTCTTAAAAATGCCCATTTGCCCCAGCATTTTGTTCTAAAATCCTTCCACAGAAACACTCTTGTTTTCAAAGTGAGCAGCACGGGCAACCAGCAAAGGAATCAGGCCTCGGAAGCTCTCAACACCAGAAAGGACTAAAATAGACCAAAAGACCGGAGGCCGGCCACCGCAGCCCCCAGCAGCGCATTCCGGAAAATTAAAACTTGCCGATCAGCTCGCCAGGTGCCCGTCTCAAACCCAGCCCAATAGTACCTTCTGCAAAGAGGACACAGATCACAGGAACCACGACTGCCTAAGACGTCTCCCCGGGTGGCCGCGAAGGGACCCCACCAAGCCGGGAAAGCAGGAGCGAAGGAGCACCCCCTCCACACACACCGACACACATCCCTTCCCTTACTGCCCCTCCCCGGGCCGCCCTCCCCCCACCCTCCTTCGGGGCCAATGTGATAACAGCAGCTGAGTCGACCAGTCATTTCTAAAATTAGCTTGTGAGCTCCAGGTCTGGTCAGGAGACGGCAGCCCGGGGTGGCCGTTGACCAGGCAGCCGAGACCATGGACATATTTGGTGGCCCCTGAGCAGGGAAGGGGACAGCTCCGGACACAAGCACATGCTCTCTCGTCATCCCTGTCCCAGGGCGGGCCACACACCCACACTCCCGCCTCTGCCCACACAGATAACTGGAGGCTGCAGGAACTGTTTGAGGACGAGAGCTGGCCGGTTCTACATTCCAGGCGGACTCTGGAAGAAAATAACTTGAATGCTGTTGCATCTTGGTAAACGACCAGTGTATGTAAACCTACCTAATGTCTAGGTAGTGGTTATCGCAGGCCAGTCACCGAGGGCTTTCATGAACTCACTTAATATTCCTATGAGGTAGGGCTTTTCCCCAGCCCCACTTTACGAGTGGGGAAACTGAGGCACAAAACATTAACCAGCTTGCCCAAGGCCATGGAGAGCCAGAATTCAAACCCAGACTGTGCTAGCCCTAGAGGAAATAAACACAATAGAAAACCAGGTGCTATAAAAAAGTGCTTTGGGCCCAGCGCAGTGGCTCACGCCTGTAATCCCAGCACTTCAGGAGGCCGAGGTGGGCAGATCAGCAGGTCAGGAGATCGAGACCATCCTGGCTAACACGTTGAAACCCCATCTCTACTAAAAATACAAACACAAAATTAGCCGGGCGTGGTGGCAGGTGCCTGTAGTCCCAGCTACAGGCAGAGCTTACAGTGAACCGAGATCGCGCCACTGCACTCTAGCCTGGGTGACAGAACTAGACTTCATCTCAAACAAACAAACAAAATTAGCTGGGGTGTGGTGGTGGGTGTCTGTGATCCCAGCTACTCAGGAGGCCAAGGCAGGAGAATTGCTTGAACCCAGGAGGCAGAGGTTGCAGTGAGCTGAGATTGCGCCATTGTACTCCAGCCTGGGCGATCAGAGTGAGACTCCATCTCAAAAAAACAACAACAAAAAAATGTTTTATCCACTGCCTAAAAGAAGAAAAGTACAGACTTCAACAAATTAGATAACGCGTGCAGGTCCATGCAGCTAGCGAAGGGTAGAGTCATGACTCAAATCCAAATCTTTCTGGTTCCAAAGACCACAATCACCCCAGCACGATACGACTCCTGTGAGAATTGTTTCCATAATTGCTGTGTTGAGGAGAGAAGCTATTTCTCTTACTGTCTCCTGTCTCTGAAGAGGAGGAGGAAGTAAAAGTTGAAAAACAATAGGAATGAAGTCAGTGGCAAGACCAGCTGGTACCACTGATGACCAGACCTGAGGTTAAAAGATTAACCCCCCCGACTCTAACCACATGTGCTCTCAATCTAGCACGACCCTTTCACGTGGAACCCCTTAGCGTTGTAAGCCCTTAAAAGGGCCAGGAGCTCTGTCTTTGGGGAGCTCGGCTCTTAATACGCGAGTCTACTGATGCTCCTGGCCGAATAAAAACCTCTTCCTTCTTTAATCCCGTGTCTGAGGAGTTTTGTCTGCAGCTCGTCCTACTACAATGTGGTGTTGCTCCTTTTTTCCCTGGAGCTCATCGAGCAATATTTTCCCAAATACTCACTTCCGCCGAGGTCTTGAAAATTAGCATTCAATCAGAAGTTCATTGAAACACTAAGGGAAGGCTGCTTAGAAAACGGCAGTCTAGGCCCGGCATGGTGGCTCACACCTGTAATCCCAGCACTTTGGGAGGCTGAGGTGGGTGGATCCTTTGAGGTCAGGAGTTTGAGACCAGCCTGGCCAACATGGTGAAACCCCATCTCTACTAAAAATACAAAAATTAGTTGGGCGTGGTGGTGGGTGCCTATAATCCCAGCTACTCGGGAGGCTGAGGCAGGAGAATCGCTTGAACCCAGGAGGCAGAGGTTGCAGTGAGCAGAGATCGTGCCATTGCACTCCAGCCTGGGTAACAAGAGCCAAACTACATCTTGAAAAAAAAAAAAGAAAGAAAGGAAACAAAATACAATATACATGAGGTTGAGGAGGAGTCCCTGGGGCCCCCAGTGGAGAGCGGCATGGGACATTTAGGCCGCACCAGGGGAAGAATTTAGAGACAGGTCCTGGTGAGCTGTTTTCTCCAGTTTGTACTAGATCATTTGACATTGAAACATGAACCTCCCTTCCCTCGCCCTTTGCATTACAGGTCCTGAACCATCGGCTCCTGGGCTTTTCTGTTCTTGCTGTCTTTCCAACACTGTTGGTCTGAAGTGGTAGAGTTGACATGCAGAAGTGATTCTCTGGGCCCAGGGCTGGGGCTCTCTATAAGCCATGACCTGCAGTGATGGTTTCGTTGACTTGAAGGGGACTATCTGTTCCCAGGAAGTCAACATGGCATGTGTTTGCTCCATTCACCTGGTACCTGTGGTGGGTGAATTTTTGCTACACAGGATGACCAAGTATTACCTTGAGCACACTGTGATTCAGGGCAGCCCTTGTAAGCAAGATTTTGTAACCCAGCTGAGCATTTATTGTCCAGTCTCCAGGCTTCATTCCCTAAGCAGGGGGAAAAGATGAGAAACTGGAGGCTTTCTTATCAAGGCATCCAGAGAACCGGCTGCTCCGGGCTCATCTGATCCAGTTGGCGTGGTGCCATGAAAAGAGTGGATCGTGGTGTCATGGGGTGCTGTGGAAAGAGTGGATCATGGTGCCGTGGAAAGAGTGGATCATGGTGCCGTGGAAAGAGTGGATCGTGGTGCCGTGGAAAGAGTGGCTCGTGGTGCCGTGGAAAGAGTGGCTCGTGGTGCCGTGGAAAGAGTGGATCGTGGTGCCGTGGGAAAGAGTGGATCGTGGTGCCGTGGAAAGAGTGGCTCGTGGTGCCGTGGAAAGAGTGGATCGTGGTGCTGTGGAAAGAGTGGATCATGGTGCTGTGGAAAGAGTGGATCGTGGTGCTATTCTGTTGGGTGTCAGGACAGTTTAAGTGGCTGTGTGTTTGTTTGGGCAAAGACCAAGGGAATCATCACTTTACACACCTACCGTGGGGTTGCTGTTCTTCCTTTCCCCTGGAGATTTGGTCTCTCCTTAGGTTAAGGAGTTCTGGATCCACAAAACAGCACATTTTATATGGACAATTGACTTCTGTCTCTTGATCATCCCTAATTTTTTTTTTTTTTTTTGAGACGAAGTCTCACTCTTGTTCCCCAGGCTGGAGTGCAGTGGCACGATCTTGGCTCACTGCAACCTCTGCCTCCTGGGTTCAAGTGATTCTCCTGCCTCACCCTCCTCAGTAGCTGGGATTACAGGCACCTGCCACCATGCCTGGCTAATTTTTGTATTTTTTAGTAGAGACAGGGTTTCACCATGTTGGCCAGGCTGGTTTCGAACTCCTGACCTCAGGTGATCTGCCCGCCTCCGCCTCCCAAAGTGCTGGGATTACAGGTATGAGCCACAGTGCCTGGCCTCTATTTTTTTTTTTTTTAATGTTCTTAGCGTCTGGGTCTCACTCTGTCACCCAGGCTGGAACACAGTGGCCTGATCACAGTTCACTGAAGCCTCAAACTCTTTACCTCAAGTGACCCTTCCACCTCGGCCTCTCAAGTAGCTGGAACTGCAGACACACACCACACCACCCAGCTAATTTTTCTAAATTTTTGGTAGAGATGGGGTCTGGCTATGTTGCCCAGGCTGGTCTTGAACCCCTGGCCTCAAGTGATCCTCCCACCTCAGCTTCCCAAAATGTTGGGATTACAGGCATAAGCCACCATGCCCAGCCCATCCTTAATGTTTTTAATGGTACAAATGGAGTGGACCCTTGTTGGTGGCCCATCTCTTCTGCACTTAGGATGTTACATTCTATTAATCGTCTCCATGAGTCTTGTGAGCCACTCCCACCTTGGCACTCACTAGGATGAGTGCTGCCACCTGATCTCTATCATTCCAGGGTCCTGTCATCTCCATTGCTATCAGGGAGCCGTGTGGGTGTACAAGTCCCCTTTCATCCATGGTTTCACTTTACAAGGTTCCAGTTACCTGCAGTCAACCACCATCCAACTATCAGTGAGTATAGTACATTAAGATGTTGAGAGAGAGAGAGAGCACATTCATGTAACTTTTATTACAGTACAGGTATATTGTTATAATTGTTGACATTATTGTTATTAATCTCTTACTGTGCCTAATTTATAAATTAAACTTTATCATAGGCATGTATCTAAAGGATAAAACATAGTATATAGGGGGGTTCAGTATTATCCACAGTTTCAGACATCCACTGGGGGGCTTGGAAGGTATTCCCCTCATATAAGGGGGAGCTACTCTGTGTGTGTGTGTGTGTGTGTGTGTGTGTGTGTGTGTAAAGAGAGACAGAGACAGAGACAGGCATAGACAGAGAGAGAGAGAAGCTGTCCTGTGTGCCCATGGTTAGGATATGACTGTACAGTGAACATGGAAGCTTGTGAATATATGTGCATGGATGTGCATGGATGTGTCTGTTGCTAAACGGCAGAACAGGCCTATGTGTGTTTGTGTGTACAACAATCATGAAAATCCATCCATGTGACCACTGCAGGGGCCTAACTTGTGTGCCACCAGCCCTGTAGCAATGAAGAGAAACTGCCTCTGTGTCTCTTGAGGCTGGTGCACAGTAAATGCTTTGTAATGTTCATGGAATGAATAACCAATTGCATGCAAACTGGACTAAAGCGAGTGTCTAAAGACCTAGTCCTGCATCGTGCTTTCCCTAGATGTCTGTCTGTCTATCTGTCTATCCTCCAGCAGTCTCTAGCCTCCTGGTTCATTCCTGGCATTGAGTAGGTGCTCATGGAATCTCTGGTGAACAAAGTAATGAGTGAACAGTGGACTGCAGCCGGGAGTGTGGAAGTGGAAGAGACGCAGAGGAAGCCCCACTGAAGCCCACTCTCCACCCTAAGCAGGAGGTAGGATGTCTGCACAGAGCTCTGGATGCGGGCTAAAGCGTATGGGCTTTGGAGCCGGTCTCCATCCCAGCCATCACCACGTGACTTGGGAAAGTGGCTTCACCTCCCTGGGCCTCAGGTTCCCCTCTGTAAAATGGGATTCTTATCCTTCTGACTGTTCCAGTCCAGTACATGCCCAGTGGATGTTTGTTGAATGACTGAATGACTGCATTTGGGTCTGTAAAAGGCTTTCCTACCACTGGTGCTGTCTGCAGGGGAGAGTCACCACTAAACTTCTCAGCAATGTGGGTGCCCCCTCTCTTGGTGGCCTTCGTGTGTCCTGGGCCCCTAGTGTGGCCTTATTTAATATGTCCCCTCAAGTGTGCTGACGTCTCTGAGCTCTTTGTTCTCTTCCTTCACCGTCTACTGCAGGAATCCTGCATCTGAACCTCTGTTAGCGCGGGCTGAGGTGAATGGGAAGCTCACAGGCATGGCATTTCATGTCCCTGACCCAACTGTGTCCTGTGGATCTGCTGCTCTGCTGTCTAGAAAACTATGTCAGATACAGGGACATCAAGAAAGTGGTGATGCAGGCCAGGCGCGGTGGCTCACGCCTGTAATCCCAGCACTTTGGGAGTCCAAGGCGGGCAGATCATGATGTCAGGAGATTGAGACCATCCTGGCTAACATGGTGAAACCCCGACTCTACTAAAAATACAAAAAATTAGCCACATGTGGTGGCAGGCACCTGTAGTCCCAGCTACTTGGGAGGCTGAGGCAGGAGAATGGTGTGAACCCGGGAGGTGGAGCTTGCAGTGAGCAAAGATTGGGCCACTGCACTCCAGCCTGGGCGACAGAGCGAGACTCCACCTGAAAAAAATAAATAAACAAATAAATAAATAAAAATAAAGAAAAAAAGTGAAAAAGAAAGTGGTGACGCAGGTGTCAGAAGAAGCAACAGGGAGGACCAAGTCCCCTCCTGCAATTTTAACTGTAACACCTACTCCTTCGCTTTTGATGCTGGGGCTGGCATGACCTCAACAGTCAATGTGGTAAGCTCATTTCCTGGCATGGCAATGAATTTGGGCACAGCAACTACAGGGTAGATTCAGGAGTTACAGCCCTGGTCCCTACACCTGGCATCAGCCTTCAACCTCAATCCTATCTGCAACACACTGAGAATCTCCTTCAATCTAAACTAGCGGTTCTCAAATGGGGCAGTGCGGCGGTTGGTGGGGAGGGGGGAGTAATTTTTGCCCTGAAGGTCCTTTTCTTTGGCAATGTCTGAAGACATTTGGGGTTGTCAAGATTTGGGGTGGGGAATGCTACCGGCATCTAGCAGATAGAGGCTGGGGTGCTGCTACTTATCCCATGATGCAAAGGAAAAACACCTTCTCTCCAACAAAGAACCTGGCCTCAAATGTCAGGGGTGTTATGGTCAAGAAACCCCTCTTGACACAATTATAACCCCAGGCCCCTGAGGAGGGAGACGGCATCTTGTCATAGCTCACCAGTACTATCAAAAAGTCTACACCATACACATTGTCTATACCATACTATGCCCACATTGAGGGCAGGATGTGGGAGGAAGTATTTGTGTATGCATCTGGGAGTCACAGCAGAAAAGCCATCCTCAAATTGGTTAATCTGAGCAGAGTTTAATAAAGACACTATTTGCGGCCGGGCGCGGTGGCTCACGCCTGTAGTCCCAGCACTTTGGGAGGCCAAAGCGGGCAGATCATGAGGTCAGGAGATCAAGACCATCCTGGCTACCACGGTGAAACCCCGTCTCTACTAAAAATACAAAAAATTAGCCGAGCGTGGTGGTGGGCGACTATAGTCCCAGCTACTCGGGAGGCTGAGGCAGGAGAATGGTGTGAACCCAGGAGGTGGAGCTTGCAGTGAGCCAAGATCGCACCACTGGACTCCGGCCTGGGCGACAGAGCGAGACTCCATCTCAAAAAACAAAAAAACAAACAAACAAACAACAAACAAACAAACAAAAACACTATTTGCAATCATGGAGCAAGTTTTCCTAAATAGGAAAACCAACGAGGAGTGTAGAGGCCTCAGGGGCTAGCAGTGGCAGAAAGTCTTTTCTACTTCTTGGCCTGAAGGAAGAAGGAGTATGTGGCCAGGAGAGCTGCAGTAAGGGGCTGCCTGATGAGCTGTGGCTGACAGCTGCAGGAACACCTGGCTCAAGGTTACTTGGAGGGAGGAGCCTGGGGAATGTGACTGCAATTTCCTTCACCTCTTGCCCTCTGTTTTCCTGAGAGGCCTCCTCTTTCTGAACCCCAGCAAAAGTCAGACACTAAGGAAGCCTGCTGATCCAGTCCACATGGGCAAGACTCCTGGGGCAAAACATTTAAGCATATTACATGGGTACCACAAAGTCCACTGTGGACAAGCTAAAAGAAAATAAATCCCTTGGCCAGGTACGGTGGCTCATGCCTATAATCCCTGCACTTTAGGAGGCCAAGGTGGGAGGATCACCTGAGGTCGGGAGTTCGAGACCAGCCTGACCAACATGGAGAAACCCCGTCTCTACTAAAAATACGTAATTAGCCGGGCACGGTGGCACATGCCTGTAATCCCACCTACTCAGGAGGCTGAGGCAGGAGAATCACTTGAACCTGGGAGGTGGAGGTTGCAGTGAGCTGAGATCATGCCATTGCACTCCAGCCTGGGCAACAAAATCAAAACTCTGTCTCAAAAAAAAAAAAAAGAAAAAGAAAAAAGAAAAGAACATTATCTGACTTTAATTTTAAACTATTGTCTTCTGAAGTGGAAATTAGTAATCTGCAATTAGTTCCCTGGTTACTGATAACATCATGCATCTCTTTGGGATTTTGGACCGCTTTTGGATTCCTTTCTATGAACTATCACTTTGTGTCTTTGGCCCATTTTCCGCTGGATGAACTGATTTCTTATTGATTCATGGGAGTTATTTATGTTAGACCTACTAGTCCTTGGGTCATACATATCCCAAATATCTTTGCTCAGTTATATGGCTTCTCTTTTATTCTGTGTGTCTTTCAGTGAAGAGAAATTAAATACTTATCTTTCCTTGCATTTTTTGGGGACGAAGAGTTTTCCTTTCTAATTTTCCATTTTTCTGTTTTGTTTGTTTGTTTAAGATAAGGTGTCACTCTGTCACCCAGGCTGGAGTGCAGTAGTGCAATCATAGCTCACTGCAGCCTTGAACTCCTGGGCTCTTGTGATCCTCCCACCTTAGCCTCTGGATTTTAAACACTTTTTGGATAGCTAATTTTAAAAACTTTTTGCAGAGACGAGGCCTCGCGATGTTGCACAGGCTGGTCTAGAACTCCTGACCTCAAGTGATCCTCTCACCTCCGTCCGCTAAAGCAGTGAGATTGATTATGGGTGTGAGAGGCTGTATCCAGCCTTAATTTTCAATTTTTCTTGATACTAGTTTGGTAGTTATTCACTATTTCTATTTTTTCAGTGGTTGCCCTAGAATTTTTAATACGCATTTTGAACTTCAAGTCCAAAATTATCCATATTTTACCCAGTTGACATTTTTTAAAGAGTTAGGCAGCTTGAATCAAAATGAGTAAGAAAACGCTTCCTCCTTTTTGCAGTTACCTTACTACGACTCATGTTCACTACTGGTTCCCTCTGCGATGTTGATCTTTGGTGAGGAGGCTAAGAGCTTAAACCTCCAATTCTGAAACATGATGATGAACCTTGGAACTGCCTCCAAGTGCAACGTTCAGAGCACTCTAAAAGGCAGTAGGAATCAAATACCGGGTACTTGCATCTGTGACTTCATCCTCCGGGTCTGGCCAAGAATGAGCTCAAGACAATAGGAATATGAAAGGTGGAACCCCTAGAAACATTAAAGGAAATTTTAAGAGTTAGACCAGCTGACAAAGAGGTAACGCCAAGGGCACCTCTACCACGTGGAAAGGACACCTTTTTTTTTTTTTTTTTTTTTTTTTTTTTTTGAGACGGAGTCTCGCTCTGTCGCCCAGGCTGGAGTGCAGTGGCGCGATCTCGCTCACTGCAAGCTCTGCCTCCCGGGTTCACACAATCCTCCTGCCTCAGCCTCCCGAGTAGCTGGGACTACAGGCGCCCGCCACCACGCCCGGCTAATTTTTTGTATTTTTAGTAGAGACGGGGTTTCACCGTGTTAGCCAGTATGGTCCCGATATCCTGATCCCATGATCCGCCCATCTTGGCCTCCCAAAGTGCTGGGATTACAGGCGTGAGCCACCGCGCCCAGCCAGAAAGGGCACCTTGAATCTGCTTCTCCCTGAAGCAGACAGACTATCCAAAAGCAGCAGCATCAAAAATCCCAAGCATTGGCCAGGAGCGGTGGCTCACGCCTGTAATCCCAGCACTTTGGGAGTCTGACGCAGGTGGATCACAAGGTCAGGAGATCAAGACCATCCTGGCTAACATGGTGAAACCCCGTCTCTACTAAAAATACAAATATTTAGCTGGGCGTGGTGGCGGGCGCCTGTAGTCCCAGATACTCGGGAGGCTGAGGCAGGAGAATGGCGTGAATCCAGGAGGCGGAGCTTGCCGTGAGCCAAGATCGCACCACCGCACTCCAGCCTGGGTGACAGAGCGAGACTCCGTCTCAAAAAAAAAAAAAAAAAAAAAAAAAAAAAAAAAAAAAAAATTCCCAAGTCTGGCCTGGCACAGTGGCTCATGCCTGTAATTCCAGTACTTTGGGAGGCTGAGGTGGGTGAATCGCTTGAGGTCAGGCATTCGAGACCAGCCTGGCCAACGTGGTGAAACCCTTCTCTACTAAAAATACTTAAAAAAAATTTAGCCAGGCATTGGTGGCACACACCTGTAGTCCCAGCTACTTGGGAGGCTGAGGCAGGAGAATCGCTTGAACCTGGGAGATGGAGGTTGCAGTGGGCCAAGATCACACTACTGCACTCCAGCCTGGGTGACAGAGTGAGGCTCCATCTCAAAAACCAAAACCAACCAAATAAAAACCCCAAGTGCAAAGCTAAGTGTGAACCACTAGCGCACCCACACCACATGTGGTCTGAGTTATGATTGGTGTAAATCTATACATTTAAACACATTTCAGTCACCTAGATCTTAAGCAGCATTTTCCTTACCTAGTAGCTGCATCTTGACTGACCCCACTGGGTAGGTTTTGAGGGCATGAGGATGGGCAGCACCCCCATTCCCTCCTGCCTTCTGCAGGAAGCACCAGCTTTGCCTATCACTTCTGAAAACGAGAAACAAGAGGTCCCCTTCAATGCCTGGGCTGCAGACTTCATGGCATTCCCCAACCTGGTATAGTGAGCTGTAGTTTAAAATATGCTATGGTGAGGCCGGGCGCGGTGGCTCAAGCCTGTAATCCCAGCACTTTGGGAGGCCGAGACGGGCGGATCACGAGGTCAGGAGATCGAGACCATCCTGGCTGACACGGTGAAACCCCGTCTCTACTAAAAAATACAAAAAACTAGCCGGTCGAGGTGGCGGGCGCCTGTAGTCCCAGCTACTTGGGAGGCTGAGGCAGGAGAATGGCGTGAACCCGGGAGGCGGAGCTTGCAGTGAGCTGAGATCCGGCCACTGCACTCCAGCCTGGGTGGCAGAGCGAGACTCCGTCTCAAAAAAAAAAAAAAAAAAAAAAAAAAATGCTATGGTGGATCTACAAACAGTAAAATATTCATAGAAATAAAGTCAATCTGCATTGTGAGAATACTGTATGTTGCACACCCTTCTGAGCACTTGGTATGTTTCTACTTATTACATCCTCAGAAAACCTGTAATGGATATGCGGTGTGTCTTATCATCGTCCCCATTGTAGAGATGAAATGGTGCAGGTCCCTGGGGGTTACTGGGAGCTACTTTCAGGACACCTTGGGAGCAAATTGAGGAGCTTGGTATAGCTCCTAGACAAACTGACTCCACTTCCTTCTGCCATATATTACCTCCAGGCAGAGATTGGGTTTACATGCTATCAAATTGGGGCTGTGTCTACCCCTAGAAGGGTAAATGATAAACTGGGCTTTTTCCCCTGATACTATGGTTAAAATATAAACATGTATTGGCCGGGCACGGTGGCTCATGCCTGTAATCCCAGCACTTTGGGAGGCCGAGGCAGGCAGATCACCTGAAGTCAGGAGTTTGAGACCAGCCTGGCCAACATGGCGAAACCCCATCTCTACTAAAAATACAAAAATTAGTCGGGTGTGATGGCAGACGCCTGTAATCCCAGCTACTTGGGAGGCTGAGGCGGGAGAATCACTTGAACTTGGAAGGTGGTGGGTTGCAGTGAGCCGAGATGGTGCCACTGCACTCCAGCCTGGGTGACAGAGCGAGACTCCGTTTCTCAAAAAAAAAAAAAAAAAAAAAAAAAAAGCATTAAATAAAATCCAGTCATTCTGGATACCCATAAGCTATGCAAAATGCTTCCTTGCTGTGCTTCTCTGCCTTCATTTCCCATTTCACTTCTCAAATTACAGACCCATTAATATGAGCCACTAATCTCACTCCAGTTAAAATGGCTTTTAATGGCCTGGCATGGTGGCTCATGCCTGTCATCCCAGCACTTTGGGAAGCCGAGGCAGGTGGATCACTGGAGGCCAGGAGTTGGAGACCAGCCTGGCCAACATGGTGAAACCCTGTCTCTACAAAAAATACAAAGATTAGCAGGGCTTGGTGGCACCCAACTGTAATTCCAGCTACTAGGGAGGCTGAGGCACGAGAATTGCTTGAACGTGGGAGGTGGAGGTTGCAGTGAGTCAAGGTCATGCCACTACACTCCAGCCTGAGCGACAGAGCAAGACTCTGTCTCAAAAGATAAAATAAGAAATAAAATAAAATTCCTTTTATTGAAAAGACAGATCATAATGAATGCTAGTGAGGATGAAGAGAAAAGGGAATCTTCATACACTGTTGGTGGGAATGTAAATTAGTATAACCAGTATGGAGAACAGTTTGGAGAACAACATAGAAGTTCCTCAAAAACCTAAAAATAGAACTGCCATATGATCCAGCAATCCTGCTGTTAGGTATATACCCCAAAGAAAGGAAATCAGTATATGGAAGACATTCCATGTTTATTGCAGCACTATTCACAATAGCCAAGGTTTGGAATCAATCTAAGCCTCCACCAACAGATGAATGGATAAAAAAATTGTGGGCCAGGCGTGGTGGCTCATGCCTGTAATCCCAGCACTTTGGGAGGCCGAGACGGGCGGATCACGAGGTCAGGAGATCGAGACCATCCTGGCTAACACGGTGAAACCCCATCTGTACTAAAAATACAAAAAACTAGCTGGGCATGGTGGTGGGCGCCTGTAGTCCCAGCTACTCGGGAGGCTGAGGCAGGAGAATGGCGTGAACCCGGGAGGCGGAGCTTGCAGTGAGCCGAGATCACGCCACTGCACTCCAGCCTGGGCGGCAGAGCGAGACTCCGTCTCAAAAAAAAAAAAAAAGAAAAACTTGGTACATACACACAGTGGAGTACTATTCAGCTATAAAAAAAGAATGAGACCCTGTCATTGGCAACAACATGGAAGGAAATGTAAGACACGTTATGTTAAGTGAAAGAAGCCAGGCACAGACAGAAAAGTTTTGCTTGTTCCCACTCATTTGTGGGAGCTAAAAATTAAAACAATTGATGTCATGGAGATAGAGTTGAATGATGGTTACCAGAGGCTAGGAAGGGTAGATTGGGGATGCAGGGCAGGAAGCGAGGATGGTTAACTGGTGAGAAAACATGGTTAGATAAATAAGATCCAGTATTTGATAGCACTACAAAGTGATTATAGACAACAATAATTTATCATACATGTTAAAATAACTAAAACAGTATAATAGGAATGTTTGTAACACAAAGAAAGGATAAACATTGAGGTGATGGATACCCTATTTTCCCTGATGGGATATTACATGTTGCATGCATGTATCAAACTGTCTCATGTACCCCTGAATATATACACCTGCATCCCCATAGAAATTAAACATTAAAAACAACAACAACAAAATGAGCCAATAAATTTCTCCTCATGGATTTCATTAATTATGTGCACTTCTAAAACTGTATGTGAGCACAAAGTAAAAGCTGAAGGTTTTATTGGGTGAGTCTGATCTCTGGAAATAGCCTGAATAATTTGGGCTGAGAAACCATTTTTTTTTTTAAGACAGGGTCTCACTCGGTTGCCCAGGCTGAAGTGCAGTGGTGCAATCACAGCTCACTGCAGCCTCCACCTCCAGGGCTCAAGCAATCCTCTCGCTTCAGCCTCCCGAGTAGCTGGGACCATAGGCATGGGCTACCATGCTTGGCTAGTTTTTTATATTTTTGTAGAGATAGGGTCTCGCCATGTTGCTCAAGCTGGTCTCAAACTCCTGGGCTCAAGTGATCCTCCTGCCTCAACCTCCCAAAGCACTGGGATTACAGGCATGAGCCACTGTGCCTGGCCTGAAAAACTTTTTTTTAGAACTCCAATATCCAGCCGGGCGCGGTGGCTCAAGCCTGTAATCCCAGCACTTTGGGAGGCCGAGATGGGAGGATCACGAGGTCAGGAGATCGAGCCCATCCTGGCTAGCCCAGTGAAACCCCATCTCTACTAAAAAATACAAAAAAACTAGCTGGGCGCTGTGGCGGGAGCCTGTAGTCCCAGCTACTCGGGAGGCTGAGGCAGGAGAATGGCCTGAATCCGGGAGGCGGAGCTTACAGTGAGCCGAGATAGCACCACTGCACTCCAGCCTGGGTGACAGAGCGAGACTCTGTCTCAAAAAAAAAAAAAAAAAAGAACTCCAATATCCAAACTGGTAAAAGTGCCCAGGGAAAGAAAACCTTGCAGCTGTTAGATGGCTCTCCTCAAATTCAGTACACAGTTGAGGGGCTCCTGCATCCAGGAACTCACAGTTTAAAGGGGGGACATCAACATGATTACTCATAATGCAACGTAGGAGGAACCTAGGGCTTGGAAGGCATTTCTTTTTTGCGTCTCAACACGTCACTTACCTCTAGTCAGAGATGGAGGATGTTTCTGGCTTGGACGACCTTTCAGGATCCTCTAATTCAACTCTCATAACACAGGGGTGAGAAAACTGAGGGCCAAAGAGGTTGTCCAAAGTCATGATGCTGGGAATTGAGATCCTGATGCTGTTTCCCCTCCTTCTGGCTCCTGAGGGGGTGACTTGATTTCTGCAGCTCTTGAGAGGGCTTGGAGTGCTTGTTTGAACCCCCATACCCAGCTTCCCTCGGTTATGTAACACATTAGACCAAGGGTTCCGTGACGGTTGTCGCCCCCTGCCCATGGATCTGGCTACACACCCCATAGCTGGGTCCCCTGTCAACTATTTTGCAATACAGTTTTCAAATTGGCAAGCACAAATATACTCCAGGGTTACTCAGTGGCTACGCGGACCAGTCGTGACTTCCTTCTTTTCTGAACTAGCGAGAGGGTATTCCCCACCTCCACCAGCTTAGAGACAGGAGATACCCAGCCTGCCCTTGACCCGCGGACCTAAAGGAAGACAGTCATGCCCAGGCAGCTGTGGCTTGGGGACTACCACCTTGCATTTATGGCTTAGCGACGGGCACCATGGGGGTGGGGGGGAGCATCTCAGCACATTTCTGTGGGAACAGGGATAGGGAGCAAGGGGTCTTGTCTTCTGGGAGGGAATCTAAAGTCCCCCAGTGGTGGGCTGGGGAGCATGGAATAGCTTCTAGATGAGCTAGACCCACTGGATTTCCTCACCGCCTGGGCGCTCCAGGCTCTTCGTCTGCAACGTGTTATTCTGGGGCCCAAGCGCTGGTCTCCCAAACCCTGAAACTGTGAAATTGGCTACGCTCCAACAATCCACCAAATCCGCAGAAATGCTTTCGGCGGTCCCCTTCTTCCTCTACACAAAATCAGTCTCTGCGTGAATTTTCCGCAGAGTCGGGATTCTTTCCAATCAGTCACTTTCTGATAGCTTAACAGCTTGGTAAAGAAATGCAGCTTTTAACTGAGGGGAAAAACAGCACACGGAAGTAGGTATCTTTGTACAGATCCTTTTTATTAAGATTTATATAGGCAATTTACCAACACAGAAAACCAGTCTAGCAGCTCCGAAGTCACTGTAAAAACGGTGGCGCTAACTGATGGTGGTGTCCTCCACACGGGGCAGGTGGCCTCAGACATGGAGCGGCATCTCCCGTGGGATACTATTTCACACGTGCACTAGTCAGTGTATACTGAGAAGGGATTATAAACCTTCCGAACTGGCACAATAGATACAAAAAGAGATAGAACCAATGATATTTTTTTCTAGGTACAATATCTAGATGTACAGTATCTAGTTTACTGGCTTCACTTCGTATAGCAATGCACAATAGAAAACGGATTTCTTTCTTCAAGGGTATTATACTTTGCCAAGAACATAGTAAATATGTTACTATATTGATGGCTATGAAAACAGACAGAGACAAATGAGTGAGGAGGCACGTTCTCTCACAGAGACAGGACTTCATTCTGTTTCACATAAATCCTTAAGGGGCCATTCAAATACAAGACCTCTTACAAAGTTTCAGTCATGCATGAGGGCGCTTACCTTTAAGACCCCATTTTCGAAACCATTTTGAAATAGTGAAGGGGGGAAAAGGTCACACTCAAATGTGCTCCTCTTAAAAGCAGTGTTTCTAGACACAGCTTGTCTTTTTCAAAGAGTGAAGGTGGCCTTTCTGTTTAGTGGCTGGGTAATTGGGTGCAATAATCGAATCTTAAGGCAATGGCAAGGCTGATGGTGGGGATTTGGCACAATAAGGGGAAAGAATGATGCTGTCCAGTTGTCCCTTGAATCCTAAAGGATTACTAACGACATGGGAGGGAGAGCTACCTGCCCCACGCACAGGGGCTCCTGGACAATACTGTGGCTTTAGAAACAAACCTAGGTTCTGAGGGAATGACACTGCAGAGTCTTACAGAAATCCTTTTATGAGATAGCCAGTCCAGAATAAAGCCTTTGGGGTACTTGTCAACAAGCAAGAGGCCTTCTGAAGAGGTAGATGAAAGCAGTATTTCATAGCAGGTTTGCTGCCCGATGTGACAAAAGACGTGCATGCGCCTCTCAGCACAGACCAGAAGATCAACTGTTGTTGAAAACAGTCTATGGTAGTGAGAAGAGATGTTGGCCACATTGCTATGTGCATTATTTCCATTTTATTGTATTAAGAACAGGAAGGACTGCCATTTCTTTAAATAACAAACTATACAAATAAAAAGGAGCAGAAATAATATGGAATGTTTTTGATGACAACAAACTTAGGGATTCAATAAATAATATAAAATGCTTTTGTGCTAAAATAGAACTCTTGTTTCTTTTATATATATATATCAGTGATCTTTATGCTATCCAGAAAAAGCCAAATCTATTATAATTAAACATAGAAAAATACCATTTAACAATAAAACTAAAAAAATGGCCAGTGTTGAGCTTATAAACCACATATAATATATACATCATTTAATATAATCAACTAAGAAAGTAAATTTCAAGTTCTTTGTAATACAAATACACAATTGAAAATATTTCTCCATTCCCTACCCTTACATCAAAGACATCTGATATTTAGGACAAAATTAAAAATGGAAGCATAGTTACCAGTTTTCAGAGATGATTTTGAGATTGTTAGATACTGGAGAGCTAACTCTGCTACACAAAGCTGAGTTATTTAACTCTAAAATGAAGGATTTTTTTTCTCTCTCTGTGTTTGATGAAATGCATATACTCTTAACCCATTTTCTATAGTTTCTTTGTGTTTGTAAGAAAGGCAACTTAAAATTTAGGACCTTGCATTTCTCAATCGATGCTAACACAGCTAGGTCAGAAAGACCCCATTGGGCCAGCGGTGGGGGCCTGCAGGAGTGCTAATCTCTGTTATTCTGCTAAAGTAAAACAACTATCTTAGTTCCTAAGGACAAAGAAAATATAAAGTTCATTATGACTAGAGGAAGCCAAGGAGTACCATTTTAGAGTTCAAATTTCATTTGCTCCATAATAAACTTTGTTAAAATGTGACCTGGACTTTTAAAAAAATCATATTAACATGAATTTAAATAATTAATTCAAGTCTCTCCAGTAAACTTTACATAGGAGGGAAAAATCACGTTAAATCTTTAGGAAAAAATTTAAACTGTTAATTACTTTAAAAAAATTTTTTGTAGAAATGGGGTCTTGCTATGTTGCCCAGGCTGGTAACTCACCATAGAAGTGAGCAGGGCAGAACAGAAGAGGCCTGTTATTCTGACAGTTTTACCAGGACTACAATGAGGATTTGTAACAGTGTCCCCAACTGACCAATGGGGCAATGAATTCACAGTGATCCAGACACTGCCTCTCCACCTCGGGGGCTGCAAAGTGCACACACACATTCAGGGTGTTTTGGAGATGGCCCGGTAATGCTTTAGCTCTAGGTCACCTGTGCCTTCATGGGAGGGTGCCAGAGGGTAGGCAGAGGCAAAAGAACTTCTTCAGAAGGTCCTGACAGACAGCAAATGGCTTCTGAATGAGTTCAGCAGCTCCACATTCAAAAACAAAGTGACCAAGTCTTAGAATAATTATCATAAGGAAAAATCTCCTGTTACGGGGGGGAGAAAAACTTCACCTATCTTAACTCAGTTATTTGCTTGGTGCTTTATGGTGTAATGATTTTTACCAGCAACTTCTTTCTTCCTTCGCCCCATTTCTACCACTATTCTCTTTGTGACACCCAGCCCAGCCCCCACCTGTCACAGATCCCAGTGAAGCCCAAATCATTTCCCAACAAGTCAACCCCTCACTCAGGGTGGGAGGTGTGAATTCATCAAGCATCTCTGAATGACACAGAAACATTTCCCTGAACATAACTGAGACAACACTGCATACGATTAAATCATACGAGATAACTCTTATCTTACCCCAGCACATTTCAAAGCATTTCTATAGGTTTACATCACGCGAAAAAGGCTAGACTTTGAGAGCGTTGTTTTCTTCTTGATATGTTAAAATTCTGAAACATTAGAAAAATCAATTCCACTGAAAAGTAAAACGTGTTGAATTGGCCCAGCTACAAATTCCGAGCGAAATTTTAAAAAGCAGAGAAAAACCACACTTTGATCTTTTTAATCTAGTTAAATCCCTGTTAATTGGTAAACATTACTTTGTAGATGGCCAATGTGGCCTTCAAACAGTTGTTTCTAATATCCACAGATGGCATATGTCAGACCAGAAATCAAGCTACATCTTGTTTGCAACAAACAGACGGTTGTTGGTTGCTGCTGCTGTCTTGAGCAAAATGCTTCCTTTCCTCGGTGCATCTCACTGGATATTTAGCCCCCTTTTTTTTTTTTTCTTTTTTTTGAGACGGAGTCTCGCTCTGCCGCCCAGGCTGGAGTGCAGTGGCGCGATCTCGGCTCACTGCAAGCTCTGCCTCCTGGGTTCATGCCATTCTCCTGCCTCAGCCTCCCGAGTAGCTGGGACTACAGGCGCCCGCCACTATGCCCGGCTAATTTTTTTTTGCATTTTTAGTAGAGACAGGGTTTCACCATGTTAACCAGAATGGTCTCGATCTCCTGACCTCATGAACCGCCCCCCTAGGCCTCCCAAAGTGCTGGGATTATAGGCATGAGCCACCGCGCCTGGCTGGCCCCTTCTTTGTGAACATAGGATTTGAAATTGTCACGTCAGTGAATGGACCAATCAGAGGCATAAGCACTTTGCGTGAACGTTGACATAATAAGCTGACTTCTAGAAGTTTTGTTGAAAAATCATACTTAAATATGACAAAGACAGAAAACCAATGAGCCCCCAAGACATGAGGGCATGAATGAACCAAAGATAATGTTTTAGGTGAAAAATAATAAACCTGGATTCACAAAAGTTTTTAATTTATTCCATATGTATCTTACATAGCAGCTTAAAGTAATCTATTATTTTTAGGCTTTGTTGATTCTTTTGAATCATGAAATCAAGACTTATTACAGCGTGATTTTGTAAAAATACCAAACTCAATTATTTTTCTCATCAATGTTAAAATATCCCAACCACAGAAATCTAAAATAATGAAAAAACGTAGGCTGAATTTTGACCTTTTTAATAGTTGGAGTGTAAGAAGGGTGAACATCTAGGACTTAAGTAACACTTGGAAAACCTTCTAAAACACTCAAGTACTACGGCTGGGCATGGTGGCTCACATCTCTAATTCCAGCATTTTGGGAGGCCGAGGAAAGAGGATCGCTTGAGCCTAAGAGTTCAAGACCCCTATCTCTACCCAAAAAATAAATTAGCCAGGAAAAGTGTCATGCACCTGTAGTCCTAGCTACTCAGGAGGCTGAGGTGGGAGGATTGCTTGAACCTAGGAATTCAAGGCTGCAGTGAGCCATGATCATCCCACTGTTCTCCAGCCTGGGTGACAGAGCGAGGCCCTATCCCAAAAAGTTAAAAAATTAAAAAAAAAAAAATCAGCCCAAGTATACCACGATGTTTAATCCAACTGACTTTTCCTCTGGCCACGCAGGCAACCCGGTGCAGCAGAAACACCTCCATCACAACACTTTGGCAGAAGACATTCAAACCAGACCCCAACACAACGGGTGACTGCCCTCAGAAGCAGCTCAACCTAGTCTTACAAAGGACTTTAAATAAATGACATCTAGATGTACTTCTCAACCATATCATTACAAATCAAATGTGAGTTGGGGAAGTGTAAAAGTTTACACTTTTGTTTGAAGCAAAAGGACTTTCAGGGTATTTTCCAATTCATATATCTTTTCTAAAAGGGAGAGGAGCTTTATGTTCTTTTCTTAGAGCAGAAATTCTAGTTTTTGAAAGAGATGCAGATCAGCTCAATTTTAGAACAAGTGTGGGAAAGTTGAATAATCTTTCGGAACACATTTGTGTAGCTCATGCCCTAGGTACGAGACATTAGACGCTAACCCCAGGTCCTGGTGGAGTCAACAGCAGGCCCTTTATCCTGGAGAAGAGGCATGAGGCCCAGCGCATCCTCAACTGCATGTGCTGAGAACCTATGAGCTTGAGATGCAGACAGGAATGGCATCAGTCACAGCTATAATTAACCAGGGCTGGGAAGGCATTCACTCTTTAAGAACAAAGGCTTTTCTGCTTCTAGGGTGTGTGTGTGTGTGTGTGTGTGTGTGTGTATGTGTGTGTGTGTTTAAACAGAATTTGAATACTATTCCTTTTTAAATAAGGAGAATGCATATAAGTAGTACATCCCTCCTCCCACACTGGAAATAACAGATAGTAGAAAATGTATGTTCATTTAAACCCCAACTAGTAGTTAAGATAGACAACAAACCCCCACATTTTTTTTGCAAAGTAACTCTTATGAAATAATGGACCCTTTTGGTAATTTATCTTCCAAACTCTCAAAATAACTGCATTAAAAAGTACTTACTTTGCCCATGAACACAGCACACAAATATAAAAACAAAGATTTAGAACCGTTAAAAATATCAAGGACAGGATGCAGACCATTATGATGTCAAGTGATTTATACTGTTAGTAAAGACATACACTAAAACTACTCCAAGAATGGGACAAATACGTGGACTTGGAAAATTATTTTTTTTAAGACTGATGACATGGGGGACTTTGCTGGTTCTCATAACCCAGCATCTATCTGGGGGTATCAGTGGGGCCTGGAGGCAGTGGGAGAAAACAGACTTCACGGGGCAGACGCTGCAGGGACCAGGAAAAAGGCTTCATGCCCTAAGGTCCTCACTGTCGTACAGTCCAGTGCAAAGTATCACTCATTCATGACAGATGGATGACGACATGAACGTCAATATACACAGTTAACCCATTTTGACACATTCATTCTTCAGCATTTTTTCAATACAATTCATCTTAAATTATACTACAACGTAAAACAGACCTGCTTTTGTACATCCATTTCTGATATGTCTCCCAGGGTCAGGCAGAAGGAACCAGAATGACTGTCACATAACTGCTAATTGTCGAGACCCGAGATGGACTCACCCACGAGTGCTTCTGCACGCCAGGTACTGCTTGTCGACTCGTGCACACTGGACTCAAAGACTTCTGAAAACTGCTCTTGCCCCTGAAACCTAAAACTCCACTGCCTGTCCTTCAGAATCATTGTAAATCTTTCCAGTGATGGACGGATGAATGCCTTCAATGACTGGTTAATCCATACACTTGGAGAGTACGTGTCCATCATTCCCACCTGGCCGAGGGGGCCCCGGAACAGACTGGTGAGAGGCTGGGCAGTCACGTGGGTGCAGCTCCCAGAGGAGGGCCCGAGTGCAGAAATATCTTCAACTTTTAACCCCAGGACAAGAAGTCAGTTGTGAAGTGTGCAAAGGAAACACTGTGGCTCTCCCATCCCCCAGTAGTACAGAGCAAAGACACAGACAATCAGCAGTGACTAGAGATAAAATGCGGCAATGCTTAGGGCAGTCTGCTACCCAACACTGAACATCTTTAAATTCCATCCTGGAAAGTCTAAGACGTGTTTGATATCAGACATAAAAATGTACGTGATAAGTGGGAGTCACTTCAAGTTCTAGGTTCATAGGTACCAAAGTGTGTAGCAAAGAAAAAGAACTTTTATTTCTTCAGTAGTTTTGAATGTGGACAAATGTGACAAGGCAGGGAGCTGAGCTGACCCTGAGCCGAAGGGTCCCGACTCCTCTCGGGAGCCTGGAGGAGTCCCGGTAGCGAATAGATCAGATGCCTCATCCTCGTTCACCCCAAAAGGCTGAGACCCTGGTGTGTCCTCCGCAAGGACCCTCCCTGTTTCCGGGTGCTAGAGGCCGTTGCTGTTTCTGTGACAGAGGGATGGCTTTGGGAGCTCCACAGTGCCGGACCGAGGTTTGTTGAGGAACTTCGGGGCTCGACGTAAGAGACGCTGGGCCTCCTTGAAGGTTTCGTTCAACTCCTTCTTCCACTGCACAAACTCTGGATCACTCTGAGGGGGAACACAAAGGCAGACGTGGTGACGGGCTCACCCACTTTGCCAACAGCGATGGGCGCCTCTATTGATTACCAGCATCCCTGGAACCTCTGAAGGAAGCACACCCTAAGTGTCCACCCCCAGTGGCATTACTAGCTAATGGGCCGTGCTGCCACCTTCTCCAGAATCTCTTGAAAAGAGCAGGGAAAGGCCACATGAAAACCCTTCAGATGATTCCAGTACAATTCCACTCTGAGAAGCACTGCCTTTCATTTTTTAGAGATTATCTTTGATTTCTAAAACAACTGAAATCTATAATATAGGGGAAGGAGTTTTGACAAAAAATTTTTTTAATATATATTCGTGTATGTAATGACGTTAGTAAAAATGACTTTTTGCATCTAAGACGTGTTTATTTCCCTAATATGCTCTCTTAAAACAGGCACACACTAGTATACCAGTCGCAAAGTGTCCAAGAATGAAATTTGTGTTACAATGTAACTTTGAGGAAAAGATGGCATTTTCCTTTAGAGAAGATGGCATTTCAGCTTGCCATCTTATATTTATCGAAATATATAAACCTTAACATCGCACATGCTGAAAAATCTTCAAAGTTATAGAACAAATAAAATTCTAGGCCCCATTAAATACTGAGCAGATTTTCCTGATAGGGTAATGACATTATTTTATGTATATCCTCCTTCCATTTTCTGATAATGTTTGCCTTTTTAAAAAAATAACGATTGCCTGTAATCCCAGCACTTTGGGAGGCCGAGACGGGCGGATCACGAGTTCAGGAGATCGAGACCATCCTGGCTAACACGGTGAAACCCCGTCTCTACTAAAATACAAAAAAAAAAAATTAGCCGGGCGAGGTGGCGGGCGCCTGTACTCCCAGCTACTCGGGAGGCTGAGGCAGGAGAATGGCGTGAACCCGGGAGGAGGGGCTTGCAGTGAGCTGAGATCCGGCCACTGCACTCCAGCCTGGGCAACAGAGTTAGACTCCGTCTCAAAAAAAAAAAAAAATAACGATTAATTTGCTGAAAACCTTGTACCTTGGGGCTTTCTTACTAAGTCTGTAAGTGATAAAACATGGCTTAAGAAAATGTTTTATAGCCAGGCAGCCAACTTCGCTGAACATTTAATTATTCTAACATTCACCTAAGAAAAAATAAATAAAAACTCACCTCACATTGCAAGACAAATTGCTTCCCTCCTTTTATTCTGAACAAAATGCATTTTTTGTCTTTAATTTGAGTTTCTTCCACAGAGAGAATCTGTTCCATTGTCAGTAAATTTTGCTAACGTAAAAACAGAAATTCAAAATTCAAATTATTTCGTGATTTCTTAAGCAGTAATACCAAAAACTACTAAGTTAGAACAAGTGAAAAAAGAAAACGCATTCAGTTTTCTTTCTTTGATGATATTCTAGAAGTAAGGGGAAAATGGCTGTAGAGGAACACACACCAAAGTTCAAATTATAATGTTTCAAGGAAAACTGCAGAGAAAGCAACGTTTTGCTAAGGCAAAACGGCAAAGCTGTTCCCTCAACACAGAATGGATTTTGAATGCTGATGAATTGCAGGCGTACTTGTTGTACGGCACGCTCATACAAATTCTATCAATAACATTGTGAGGAAGCAATAGAGCCACATATGATTTATGTGAGTCAAAGGTGTGTGGTTCAGTTTTAAGGCAGCAACTCAGTAAATGTTTAGTGATGTCAGCTTGTAAAGCTAACAATATTTTGATAGTATCCCAATGATGTCATAAATAGAGGTGGTTTCATTAAAAGATTAAAAGGTCTATAGGCCATGCGCGGTGGCTCATGCCTGTAATCCCAGCACTTTGGGAGGCCGAGGTGGGTGGATCACGAGGTCAGGAGTTCAAGACCAGCCTGGCCAAGATGGTGAAACCCCATCTCTGCTAAAAATACAAAAATTACCCAGGCGTGTTGGTGAGTACCTGTAATCCCAGCTGCTCGGGAGGCTGAGGCAGGAGAATCGCTTGAACCCAGGAGGTGGAGGTTGCAGTGAGCCGAGATCACGCCACTGCACTCCAGCCTGAGTGACAACGCGAGACTCCGTCTCAAAAAAAAAAGAAAAAAAAAGTCTATAGCATTATTGCTTAAGGTGAATGCTATAGTGTCATGAGTTCCTTACCATTTTATGGTTTTTTGTTTTTATTTTTAATAAATACTTCAGGAATCCTGAATGAGAAATGACACCCTGATAAACACTCAGGTTTGCTTTTTCCTTACTTAGACTTACGAATCTGCTCATGCATATGATGCAGCTTCTCAAATAGAACGCTAAATGTCGAATCTTTTAAAACCAAGCTCATTTATTGCATCCAATGTTAAACAAAGGTACGTTGTTTTTTTTTTTTAAATTCTCAAACATCCTGAAAAGTGGGGTGATTTCCTTTTAACATGCCAGTGGGTAGCATAATAAATGTATAATCTGCCCGGGTCCACTCATTACCTGGAAATACGCTGAGCTTTGGGGAGCTACTTTGATGCTTCCCAGCCCTGAGATACAATTCAGGGTCCCCAAAAGAATCTTATTAATTGGAACTTAGATCCTAGATTCTAATTTTTCAAAAATCACTTTGATGGCAGGAGTGATGGTGGGAAGACCTTGATTCTTTTCAAAGAAATGGGGTGATATGCAATTGTAATCATTCATAATTGAATGAAAACTTTGCCAACAGTAAACTAAAAATACAGTCCAAAGTCAAATACATGAGATTTAGGTGCCCTGTTTTCCACACTTCTGATCCCTGCAGAACAGACGGGTGGTATTCCAACACATCCAACACATCAACAATGTTTTCAGTGTTTGGGACCATTGTCCTGCTTCTGATGACTCACCAGGCACCACCCCCCACCAAGAAAAGAAGCGATGCCTTCCACCAGGGTTGGCTCCTTCCTTGGTGACAAGCCCTGGGCTCCTCATACAGTAGGCACTTAATAAATGCTGCCTGATTTGCTGAAAGGTACAGTGTGAATCGGAAACTTCTTTTTATCTTGTTCACAAACATTAGCTCTTGAAAGGATCTTAGAGGGCAGCTACATCTTGCTGTCTGTTGTATGATCCACCTACAAATTCTCAACAAGGTGGAGACACAAGGAAGTACCTTTTGGTGACCTCACCTCTGTGTCAAGTGTCATAGCCTGGGACATTATATTTGACCCAACTAGGAGAGGCCGTACAATGGAGAGACTGAGGACACAGGACAACCTGGTCTGAGTCACCCCTCTACCTCCTAATTGTCCAGTTGTGTTTTTGGGTGGCAGACTTTCCCCCTCTAAGCCCGCTTTCCTCTTTATAAAATGAGAGTTGGACCCTCAAATGTTCCTAAACACATGGAGTTGTTGTTGTTGTTATTGTTCCTGTTTTTTTTTTTTTTTTAACAGCACTTGACCTCACATAAACATGCAAAAATTACAGTACAGTCATCCCTTGGTATCCACAGAGGACCAGAGGACTGGTTCCAGGAACCCCCGAGAATACCAAAATCCACGGATGATCAAGTTGCCGATATAAAATGGTATTGTATTTGCATACAACCATCACACATCCTCCTGTATACTTTAAATCACCTCTAACATAAATGCTATGTAAATAGTTGTTAGACTGTGTTTTTTTTTTTTTTCCTGTATTACTTTTTATTGTTGTGTTGTTAGTATTTTTTTCCCGAATATTTTCTCTCCTTGGTTGTTTGAATCCCAGGATGGGGACCTGTGGATATGGAGGGCTGACTGCAGTTGTTATGATTTCTATTTCCCTCATGTCAGATGAGAGAACGGAGGCTGAGAGAGTCAGTGTGATGTGTTCAAAGTCCCAGAGACACTCAGCAGTGGAGCTGAACACCTCTGTCCGACTTCAAAGTCCGGCTTGTCTTTTTTTTTTTTAGATCTGCCTAACTGCTCTCCAGCCTTCTTCAAATCCATCTGATGATGAGGTGCTTCTGACCGCACTAAATAGCATGTTCTATTTTCAGGTATTACCAAGTTCTTCCTTGACGTGGAAGTGTAAAAACAAGTTAAAGTTTGCACATTACAATCTCATGGATACCAGTAAAATAGACACACAGGGTTTCAGAGGATATTGTATAAAACATGTCAGCAACATGAAATAACCATATGCCATTGTACGTACTGGGAAACATGCTCGGTGAGACTGCCTTAGACTTACCCGGGACTCTCCCTCTCCTCTCCATTCAAGTCTATTTGGAAAGAGGTAAAAATAGCGACGCTGCCACTGAGTCAGAAATGGGTTTCCCAGTTTCAGCATGTACCCGTGCATAATACAGTCCTTCCCCAGAGCGTAATCTGAGGAATACAAAATCACTAGGAGTTAAACAGGCTCTGAAACAAAATGTCTTAGCAGCATTATTCTCTGAAAAAAGAACAGACATACTTTTTGGAAAAAGCAGGTTTCTATAAACAGAACACATTACAGAAGTCATGATTTTTGTTTTAAATGCATGTGCACTGGGGATCTAAAGATATAGAACCTACACATATCCTCCCACAAACTTTAAATCACCTCTAGTTTACCTATAAACCTAATACAGTGTAAATGCTACATAAATAGTTGTTACACTATGTAGCATTGGTCCAGAACCTTTTTGGCACCAGGGACCGGTTTCGAGGAAGACAATTTTTCCACAGACGGGGGTGGAGGAATGGTTTTGGGTTGAAACTGTTCTACCTCAGATCAAGCATTTGATTCTCATAAGGAGCACGTAACCTAGATCCCTCACGTGTGCAGTTCACAGTAGGGTTTGCACACCTCTGAGAATCTCAGGCCACTGCTGATCTGACAGGTGGCGGTCGACAGATCCTGCTGTGCGGCCTAGAAGGATACACTTGAACATGCTTATGAAGATCTATATATATTTCTGGATCCAATTAATCAGGATTCTAGTGACATCATGACACCTCCCTTGAGCAAGTCCACATTGATTCAATTTCCTGTGTAAAATCTGCTGTGGCAAACAGCCCAGTGTGATCACAATGGACTTGTTCTCCAAAGAAGAGCTTAAGGCTGGGCGCGGTGGCTCACGCCTGTAATCCCAGCACTTTGGGAGGCCGAGGCGGGAGGATCACAAGGTCAGGAGTTCAAGATCAGCCTGGCCAACATAGTGAAATCCCATCTCTACTAAAAATACAAAAAATTAGCCAGGCATGGTGGTGGACACCTGTAATCCTAGCTACTTGGGAGGCTGAGGCAGGAGAATTACTTGAACCTGGGAGGCGGAGGTTGCAGTGAGCCAAGATCGTGCCACTGCACTTCAACCTGGGCGACAGTGCAAGACTCCGTCTCAAAGAAAAAAAAAAAGAAGAGCTTACAAATAAAGGCTGTGTGTCCCTGCAGAATTGAGGTAAGCATAGCTCAAAGAATGCACGATTCCCTTGGTATATTCTGGCAACGTTTATATACAGAGTAAGTCATCCAGAATCGAAGACACTTTAAATGATACAGGGAAATTGTCAGATAAGACCAAGGAATCCTATACTAAGATGCTGCCACCAAAGTAACCTATTAATAGAGTGAAAGAGTTTCTGGTCATTCTTGTTACATATGGTTAACCTTGCAAGGGTCTTTGCCCAGAGGGAAAATGAAATTACATCTTAACATAATCATCAACTACAATAAATTATCCAAAATTCAAGAAATCTTAGAAAAATCAAGAGTAATCATATTCATTGAATCGAGAAAATTTGATTTATTTAAAACTTATGTTTCTTACTTGATGTTATGTTTAGTAGGGCACTGAATTATTTACATAAAAATACAGTTTGGCAATTTTTTTTTTTTGGAGACAGCTTCTCGCTGTGTCACTCAGGTTAGGGTGCAGCAGCACAATCTCAGCTCACTGCAGACACCCTCCTGGGCTCAAGTTATCCTCCTGTCTCGGCCCCCCAGTCCCTGGGACCACAGGCGTACACCACCACACCTGGCTAATTCTTATTTTTTGTAGAGATGGGGTTTCACCATGTTGCCCAGGCTGGTCTTGGATTTCTGGACTCAAGTATCCTCCTGCCTCAGCCTCCTGAAGCACTGGGATTACAGACGTGAGCCACTGCGCCTGGCCTGATTTGGCAATTTGTAAAATGCTGTTTGTAATATAAATGTCTTCATACATTTAACTCTTTTGTCTACGGCCATACCACCCTTAACATGCCCGATCTTGTCTGATCTTAGAAGCTAAGCAGGGTTGGGTCTGGTTAGTACCTGAATGGGAGACATTTACCCTTTTTTTTTTTTTTTTTTTTTTTTTGAGACAGAGTCTTGCTCTGTTGCCCAGACTGGAGTGCAGTGGCCAGATCTCAGCTCACTGCAAGCTCCGCCTCCCGGGTTTATGCCATTCTCCTGCCTCAGCATCTGGAGTAGCTGGGACTACAGGCGCCCGCCACCTCGCCCGGCTAGTTTTCTGTATTTTTTAGTAGAGACGGGGTTTCACCGTGTTAGCCAGGATGGTCTCGATCTCCTGACCTTGTGATCCCAAAGTGCTGGGATTACAGGCTTGAGCCACCGCGCCCAGCCCATTTACCTCTCTTGACAAGTGACGTGTCATGCTAAGTTCCTTGCCAGGACCAGCTACATACTTCTCGGGTCCCAGTGCAAAATGAAAATGCAGGCCCCTTGTTTAAAAATGACTAAGAGTCTCAAGGTGATGACAACAGAGGACTAAACTGAGTCAGGTGCCCAGATGACTGCACAGGGCACACACCAATGACACCAGCCCCACTCCTGACACTGTCATACTCAATCTGCAAGGAAAAAACCTCCAAACTAGTCCCCAAGCACTCCAAGATAAAAGGGCATACTAAAGAAACCCAGCCACCTGTCTCCATAGACTTATTTGTGTGCTGACTGAAGACTTTGAAATATTAGACTGAGCTCTTCCAAGCCAGAGCAAACTGAAACGATTTATGGCATTGATTTCTTCTCGACTGGAAAATACCATAAGACCCAAATACTTTTTTAGCTTTACAAGAAATTCTGAAAATTTACTGCATTAGAAATGTATTGAGACACGTGAGCTATTTTACCTTCTTCGTGGCCAAGTTGCTTATTTTTAGCTCTCTTCCTGGCCTCAATTTTATCCGTGTCTGCATTTACTGCTTCATAAACTGTTTCCGTTACTTCTTGCTGCCACCGTTCAGAGATGACCAAAGGGAAGTTCTTGTAGAGTTCTTGGTCGCAATCAAGCAGCTGATTATTTTAAGAAATCAAGATGTTTATGATTTAACATACTTACAAAGGTAAGAGTCCACGGCGCCACATGCATGGTGACTCGATCATAACTCTATATAGGAAGATAACTAGACGGCAGCAGTAATCATTTCGAGGCAGGTTATTAGTTGTCATAAATATCTGCTAATGACAACTCAAGCAATCAGCATCCACAAACAGAACTGGGGAGCACTTCACTTTCAGTCCTGGATCAGCTACGTCCAGCCCAATCTTCTATACTATCTTCATGACATGTTTGCCAATGAAAACTCACATATACGGGGTTTTACCTGAAGTACTAGGAGATTCTGACAACCAAGTAAAATTTCAATTATGGTAAGGATATTTTGTTTATATAGGTAGGAAAACTGTTTCTATAGTTTCAGAAACTGTTACAAGAGAGAAGCCAAGAGGGCTTTTGAACCTACCCTCAATTAATCTGAAAAGTTAGAAAAACAAAAGGTAAATGAGGCTGAGCTTCCTATTAATTCCATGAACCTTCCAACTATTTGCAGTTTGACATCATAATCACATGTGTAAGAACTCTCCAGATACACGGAGAGTTTAGGCAATGGAGACTTTAAGAGCTGCTGTAACAAAAATTACACTTAATGGTAGCATTTTTCTTCCAAGCGAGTACTCAAAATTCTTCTTTCTGCCCTCTAGGTAAGGCTGCACTTTGAATATGAACAAAGAAAATGGTTTTCTGCATGTGAGCTACATTTTTATGGCAGAAATACTAGCAAGTCTACTGATAAAAACATGCTTGTCTTAGAAGCACAGACCTCCTTAGAAACTTAGTTTGCTTACTCCTTGAAAGATAAGCAGGGGTAGGTATCTTAACAGGCAAAATACTGACAAGGACAAGAAAGACCAAGGAGGCAAAGGCACTTGCACACATTCCCTTAGCAGATCAACAGAATACCAGAAGAAGCTGCATCCCACATCCCAATATGGGGCCTACTCCATCCAGTCTCGTTGATCTGTTATAATAATCTGTTGATTCTGAGGTCGCTTTGACCTGTAGAGCTTTTCCTCTTTCTGTTTTCTTCAGGCATTCCATCTAAGCCCATAGCTGAGCCCCTCGGTTGCTCTGAATGGGACTGGAGGTGCGTGTGTGAGTGTGTGTGAGTGATGGGGTGTTGAAAACCTCAAGGTCCGATGAGCAGCTGAGATCAGGCGCACAGGGACAGGTTTGAACGGTCTGGCAAAGAATCAAAGCACGCTCCTTGCCCAGGTAGTTATTCTGAAATGGCCAACTCTGTTTAACAGACACTGTTCTACCGCCTATCATCTCAGCAAGACTTCATCTTTATGACTGAGCCCACCTTGCTGAAAAGGAATTTAAAAAAAAAAAAAAAAACTTATGTTTACATGAGGTGAGTTTCCCCCACCCTTTTAAAGAAAATGTATTATTTGGGCTGTTTTTAAAAGATAGTTTCTTAAAATGCAGTCCCCTGCCCTCCCTGCTGGGCTCAGCTCTCATGGGGGCAGGACCTGGGCTTCTTGCTTACAGCTGACTCCCGACCAGACAGGACTTCTTGTTCTAAGTGTGCTCCTTCTCAGCTCTCGCTCAGGAAGAACCAAAGCATAATAGTAGAAGCTACTGGTTTGTCAAGCATTGACTATATGCCTGTAGCCTTCAGCAGGCCACCTCATTTATCCTCAGAGAACGCTTGGCAATGAAACCCCCCACTTTACAGGTGAGAAAGCCAAGACTCGAGAGGTCACAGAATGGCCCACATTCACTCAGCTAAGAGGCAGACCCCAGCCCAGTCTGTCTCACTCCAAAGCCTGGATCTTGGTTTACAACATTTTTAAGTATGATAATCTCTTTTTAACATCAAAACATGTTCGTGGGCGCCCACGTAATAGTATTTTATTTTTAGTACTCTGATGGATAGATAGTGGTATACGGCAGGTGAAAAAATTCTATTGTGACAGCAGTAAATTTTAAAAATTCCTTTGAAAGTGGATTATTCTCCAAAACACTGCTGTATATTCATATACATGACAGGTATCAATGGTTCCGGCTACAGACGATGCCTGGTGTACAGGTCTAGGCATCGGTCTCAATGCTGACCCCAGCCACTGCTCCAGACCACAGAAGGGTGTCTCTCAGTTGGTCAGCAATCCTCACAGCCCTGTGACCTGGGTCCTCTGCACTTTGTCTTCACCTAACCTCCAACACCTGAGAAGCTGGTCCCGTGAACACCCTAATCATCATCATGGCCCAGCCCCTCGTCTCCTGGGGCCCCTAGCTCTGACCAGCTGCCACTGGGTTCTCCAGGTGCACTTAGCCTGTACATGCTGCTCCCGATAGCTGCTCTCCTTCCCCGCAATCCTCCCATCTTCCTCCAGCCATTTACTGCCTTTTCTGTCCCACAGCCTAGTTGGTCCAAGTCCTATGTGTCTCCGGTTACAGCTCCTGCTAGGCCCTTGTATTTTACTTGTCACTCTTTTATTTACACCTCACAGGCGTGTGTTTTAATAGTGCTGCAGCCTTCTGGAGAAGGAAGCTACTTGGTGGGGAAGGCAAGGAGGGTTAGTGTCAGAAGGGTGTAAATGGGGGCAGCTAAGAAGAACAGGGGAGGCCCGGGGGCAGTGGGGAGAGCCTGGGGCAAGCTGCCAGCATGGGGGTAGGTGAGAGCTTGATGTAGTGATATGCTTTGACCCAGCATCTTAAACAGGATGATCTTCTCTCATGACTCACCATCTCTAATTATGTCTTGTTTACTTGGGGGAATGACAATATGAAAGAAAGTTCAAAAAAGGCAGAGGATTGTATTTAAAAAAAACAGTGATTATTTCACCTTTGACTGACAAATGCAAAATGATTCATGCTGTTTGCTCTTTCATCCTAACGTGGGGAGATCTAAAAACTTAGAAGAACTGAGACAGTTGGCTCTTTTGCACTAGGGAAGTATGTTTGATTATCACACAGCTGTTTTTCCTGTTTCAGGTACAATTCAAGTTTTATTTCAATCACAAATATTCCAAATCAATAAACATTTTATCTTGCAGTTCCTCAGAAATAAAACTATTAGTCTGAAGAAAGCTTTCAAAGCCTTTAATTTAGGTCCTTAACTTACACATTCTTCAAATATGTTGATATTCATTTGTAGGCTAGATACTACAAACAGCCCAATATTAAAACAACCACTAAGTTTGATTTCCAACAGAAATCCCCCCATCCAAAAATAAAAATAAAGAAATAAGTGATCGCATGTGTACCTTAATCCCTTTGGTATCTTCTTCATCAAATGAGCCAATATCAAAGGCATCAGCAGCATTGACTTCTCCCCGGGGAGGAATCAAGGGTGGTGGGTACTGGAAGATCCAAATAAGCATGGTACAGTTATCAGATGATCGTATGGTCCCGTCCCAACCTAACATTCCACAAAGACAGCACAGTGCCAGATATCCGCATGCTACACTGCGCAGCATGTCATTCAAGCTTGTAACAAATCACATTTCATATTGTGTAGAAAAGCCTCTGCACCGAATAGCCCCAAAGGAAGGCCCTAGATTTTAGACAAATTAAAGAAAAACAGGATTCATGTCCAAAGCCTTAAATAATTTTCAAATATAACAAAATCTCAGGACTGCATATCCATCCACCTCAGCTTAAGAAAGCACATTCTCTGAGAGGACGCAACACCACCTTCAGGTTACTAGAACCACAAGAGACAACGGGGCCTAGAGGGAGCAGGGCACACCTGCCAACACCCTGAGGTACATGTTAACTGACCCAGAGGTCGAACTCTAATTCGGCAGGCCTAACAGATTAGTCTTTCTTTACTAGAGAAAATCATCATTTCTCGGCAGCTTGAGTTCATGCAAAGCGAATCTAAAGCTGATAATCAACATTTTTCTAAAAATTGAACTCGGGGTGTTTCCTGTATCAACGCAAATATCATGAAGCTTACAATAAGGAAAGGAAATTATCCTGATATAAAATCATGCTCATTCTTATGTAGTATTGGGCTAGAAAATATACATACATTTATGGCAGAAGTTTCATGTACATTTTATAGAGATCTATGTAAAAATACAGTCACGTTGAGATAAGAATTCAAGAAGAAGAGCAAAAACTAAAAACGGCTCAATTATATGTGCATTTGAATTAACTAGATAATAGCTCCATTTTACCCTGTATAAGTTGATACAGGAGATATTTTCAAAATGTTTATATTAGGGAAACAAAGAGTGAGAGAGTGCCCCAAAGGGAATTGGCTGCATGGTAACTCTTGGGTACTAGGGCACTGCGGACACAGGATGCTGGGGGAGGTGGGTGGCGGGGATGCTGGGGAGACAGAGCCAGGAAGCCATCAGTGCATAGAGAGACAGAGACAGAAACTGAGACAGAGATGAGCGTGTCAGGGCGGCAGTACCCAAAGTTGAGTCCCAGACGGAGGGAGTACCTTTTGTAAGTAGACATGCTGCCAGTCAACACCTTTGAAAAAGCTGTGCTCTTTTACTTCCTGTGAGCTGGAGGAGAAAGAGTCATAACAGTGCTAAGTATGCATTTGGAAACATAAGAAATACTGTGCAAAACTGTCTCCTGTTAACAACGCTGTGGAACAAGTATTTCCAGTTTTTCCTTTAAGAAAGCAAATAAATACGCTTCCTGCAAAACAACAGGAGGAATGCTATGATGTTTAGAATACTGCATGCAGCGCCTGGGAAAATTATCCCATATGATCATTTATTTGGGATAGTTATTACAGTTTAAAATAACCTAGAAATTTTCACAGATATATATACACACACGCACACACACGTACAATAATTCTATAGTCATGAGAACATAACTGAAAATGAGAATTAAATTGGATATCTATACATTAAAGAAATTTATAGCAAATATTTACACATCACAATAGATAATATAATAGGAAAATGACAGGAATGTGAAGCACCACATTTACTCAGAAGCAAACAAGAGATCTAATAATATAATGTATACCAAAATCCTTTATAAATTGAAGAAACCCATCCTGACTAACACGGTGAAACCCCGTCTCTACTAAAAATACAAAAAAAAAAAACTAGCCAGGCATGGTGGCGGGCGCCTGTAGTCCCAGCTACTTGGGAGGCTGAGGCAGGAGAATGGTGTGAACCCAGGAGGTGGAGCTTGCAGTGAGCCGAGTTCACGCCACCGCACTCCAGCCTGGGCAACAGAGCGAGACTCCGTCTCAAAAATAAAAATAAGAATAGAAATAAAAAATAAATTGAAGAAACAAGTTTTCCTGAAGGTCATGATTAAAACTCGGAGTACCCAGAGCAAAAGTTGGCCGGGCATGGTGGCTCATGCCTGTAATCTTAGCACTTCGGGAGGCCAAGGTGGGTGGATCGCCTGAGCTCAGGAGTTCGAGACCAGTCTGGGCAACACAATGAAACCCTGTCTTGATTAAAATACAAAAAATTAGCTGGGCGTGGTGGTGGGCGCTTGTAGTCTCAGCTACTTTGGAGGTTGAGGCAGGAGAATTGCTTGAACCTGGGAAGCGGAGCTTGCAGTGAGCCGAGATTGTGCCCCTGCACTCCAGCCTGGGTGACACAGTGAGAACCTGTCGCCAGGAAAAAAAAAAAAAAAGTTGCACACTCCAAGGAATAGCCTGCGTCGGGGAGCAGCACTCCCAGCACATGCCGCTGACTGTCTCTCCACGTCCTGTCACAGAACTCAAGGCTGCTTCTTGGGGCCCTTCTGTAGTCAGTCCCTGGGGCATCTCGCCCAGCCCAGAGCTTGAGTGTCCTTATAGGACTCCTCAATCTGTATCCCAAGCACCAACCTGTGCCCTGTGTTCCAGGACACTCCTACTCCCCAGCCCACTCAGAGGACGCAGGCAGGTCTAAAGCAGCCCTCTCTGCGCTGCTCCTGCCCAGGCCCAGGCAGGATGGTCCTGGATGCTTGTCTTCCCTCAGGCTTCACAGCCACCCCTCGGCCAGACCCAGACCTGACTACTTCCTACCATCTCCCATCCTCACGAGACTCTCGCTTAGGGATGGTCGTTCTTTTCTTCCTTTTTTTTTTTTTAATTTATTTTTATTTATGTATTTATTTATTATTTTTTTTTATTTTTTGAGATGGAGTCTCTCTCTGTCACCCAGGCTGGAGTGCAGTGGTGTGATCTCAGCTCACTGCAATCTCCGCCTCCCGGGTTCAAGCGATTCTCCTGCCTCAGCCTCCTGAGTAGCTGGGATTCCAGGCATGTACCACCATGTCCAGCTAATTATTATTATTATTATTATTACTATTATTATTATTGTATTTTTAGTAGAGACAGGGTTTCAGCATGTTGGTCAGGCTGGTCTCAAACTCCTGACCTTGTGATCCGCCCACCTCGGCCTCCCAAAGTACTGGTATTACAGGCGTGAGCTACCATGCCTAGCCAGGGGTGGTGATTCCTGCTTAGGGTGCTACTGGCATTTGTGAGCAGGCAAGAAAGAATAGACGTCCCGTCAGAAACACTGAGGCATCAGAGCCCTGGCACCTCTTGTCTAAACTGCTCTAATGCCTCCTCCTCTGACCTCTAGTCCTGCCCACCTGCAGCCCCATCCCACTTCATACAGCGCCCAAATCATCTTCAATGAACTCACCACTTCTCTGCTCAAAACTCTCCAAAGTCTTGCTTCGAACTATCTGGACCTGTCTTACTCGACATTTCTACACCATGGCTTTCCCACCGCATGAGCTTCAGGAAGGCAGGGGCCATGCCTACCATGTGCACTGCCTCAGCCACTTCACGGGGTAGTATCAGTGTGTGCCCAGTAAACAGACATTGAATGAAGGAATGGGATCCAAGTCAGATGTTATCCTTGTGCATTTTTACTGGAAACACTTCGGTGATTTTCTTAGTGGGTTCCATTTTGTACCCATCATTGTCCACACATTAAATGTGGTACGCTAAATAAGAAATTTACTTCCATATATCCAAGCAATTAGAAATGCCCCAGAAAGAAGGTTTCTGGTTCAAGCCAGGGATTGCGTGCAAGCATGCAACTTTACACAGTCTCAATAACCACTGAAATGGCAGGAAAGCAACATGGAGATATAAACCCACCACAGGAGCCAGGCCTGTAATCCTAGCTCTTTGGGGGATAAGAGGGGAAGATCACTTGAGGCCAGCAGTTCATGACCCATCTGGGCAACATAGCAAGAGCCCTTCTCTATTAAAAAAAAAAGAATGTTAGCCAGGCATGGTAATGTGGGCCTGTGGTCCCAGCTACTCGGGAGGCTGAGGCCAAAGGATTACTTGAGCCCAGGAGTTTGGGGCTGGAGTGAGCTATGATCATGCCATAGAACTCCAGCCTGGGGGACAGAGTGAGATACTATCTCTTTTAAAAAACAAAAATAGGCCGGATGCAGTGACTCATGCCTGTAATCCCAGCACTTTGGGAGGCCAGGGCGGGCAGATCACTTGAGGTCAGGAGTTCAAGACCAGCCTCGCCAACATGGCGAAACCCCGTCTCTACTACAAATACAAAAGTTAGCTGGGTGTGGTGGTGCACACCTGTATTCCCAGCTACTTGGGAAGCTGAGGCAGGAGAATCACCTGATCCTGGGAGGCAGGCGTTGCAGTGAGCCAAGACTGTGCCACTGCACTCCAACCTGGGTAACAGAGCGAGACTCAATCTCAAAAAAATAAAAAGTAAAAATAAATATTAAAAAAATAAATCCACCACGAGAGAGAGAGAGAGGGCCATCAGCAGACAAGAGGGGATGCTGACACAGGGGCAGTGACTGACAGCAAAGCAGGGCAGAGCTACTGCCCTGGAGACGGAGCCAGCATGCTGAGCTCCAGTTCACCACAGTGTGTGGCTGGGGGATGAGACACAGGACTGGAGCTCTGGACATTGAGCTGCACACGCACACACATGCACACCCATACCCGCTATACTTCCTTCCCCCACACCCAACTCCAGAAACCTGCAGCAAGGTGTTTACTCTAACATGGGGTAAAACCCCTGAAAGGTTCTACTTTTAAGAAATTAAACCTGCTAAAGATTTTTAGAAAGAAATGAATAAAAGGGTTGAAAATGTATGCTATCGGCAAGTAAAACAAAGAATTAAAGCAAAGATACAGATAATATACAAGATCAGGAGCACAGAGGCCCAAATCTAGAAAGGAATCCCAGCATCTGGCTAATAAGAGTTCTACGAGAAACGGAGGAGGATAAATGTCAAATAAGTAAAGTAAGGGTGGTCTCCAAGCTGAAGAGCACGAGTCTCCAAGCATGAGGGATGCTATGTGCCTGCCATCGTGAGTGGTAACCTAGCTCCATGACCTGCACGACTGTTCGCTTGTACACAATAAAGCAAGAGCTTCAAAGTTCTGGGGGAAAATTGTTATTTACTTAGAATTCCATATCTAGCCGAAATAGAGCAGGAGGCAGGGAATCGAGTGAATGGCAGATTCAGACCAGGAGACTGGAAAGGGAAGTGTTGGGTGAGATGATGCGAATCAGCAGAAAGAGAGCGCCTGTGTCTCACTGCAGCCGCAGGCTGAGTCCCTCCCGAAAGAAACATCAGGGAAAACAAAGCCCACAACTATCATATTCTGTTCTGAGACAGAGAGAGAGAGCGCGATATCATATTTTTTATATATATCATATATTTTTTATATATATATATAAAACTAACTTAAGGTTTATTACCAGGCTAAGTAGAAACCATGTAAGGAACAACATTTTTGATTCCATAAGAGTATAAATACCCCTTCTTCCTTTGCAACCTTTGAAATCAAACTATATGCAAAGCACAAAGATTGAATATGATCACAGAATAGAAAGCAGTATCATCTTGATAACGTAAAAATAAAAATTAACATGAAAGAACATGAGACAGAAGAAGTCAATGAAAGACAGGAATGTCAAAATCCTCAACTTAGATACTGTTTATAGTTGGAAAAAGGCACGACCGAGTTAAGCACAGAATTTAAAGCTACAGAGGCAAGCAAAAGAGGAGCCCAAAACAGCGTTTCAACTTTTGAGAGGTGGAGGAAGCGAAGGCTACAGAGACGGTAATGGGTGAGCTAAATCTTCATCTATTATAGCAGGAATAGGTAATTTTGCAAATTGATAAATAAGGACATACTCATATAAAAGTACATTATTTAGCTATCTATGTAAAATGCTTATATGTATAATATGCACACCAAAAATACATACACATATGTATGATATACATATAGGTAATATACAGTGAAAAGTTATTTCTTATGCCAAGCAAGCCTGGGGGTAAAGAGATACAGGAGAAAGGTCTGTCTGAAGTCCCTCTCTATAAGATTTCCAGATATTACTGTTCAGAGTGTTTTGGGGCAGGAGAACAGTGAGCATGTGTTAGATCACAGTTACTCATTTCTGCATGAGAGAAATATGTGAGAATCTGATCAGAATGTTAAACTGCCACAATCACAAATACAATCATCACTAAAAAACAAATGGACTACAAAATATCAGAATTCATTTCTGTCATCTACAAGGTCAATCTGTAAAAGTTAAAAACTGGGCTGGCCCCAGTGGCTCACGCCTATAATCTCAGCACTTTTAGAGGCCAAGGCAGGTGGATCACCTGAGGTCAGGAGTTTGAGACCAGCCTGGCCAACATGGCAAAACCCTGTCTCTACTAAAAATACAAAAATTAGCCAGGCATGGTAGCACACACCAGTGGTCCTAGCTACTCAGGAGGCTGAGGCAGGAGAGTTGCTTGAACCCCAGGAGGTAGAGGTTGCAGGGAGCCGAGATCGCGCCACTGCACTCCAGCCTGGGTGACAGGGCAAGACTCCATCTCAAAAATAAATAAAGTAAAAAAGTGAGTGACTTCTTCAACTTCTTAATTATAAAACACATAGGACAATATATGTATATTTCCCATGTGATTTTTTTCCCCCTTTCACATCAAAATGGAAGATTTTAATGACTAGGGATGACTTTTGATAGGCAGTATTTAAAATCACTCTTTTGCTCTTCTGGTAAAGATACCGAAAGGCAGGAACAATGGCCTACCCGCCTCCGTGACAGCCCAGCCGCTTGCTAACGTCTCGCTGAAGCAAGCCCTCCAAAAGGGATTTCAGTTCAGGAGAGAAGGTGTCTGGAAGTTCCACATTCTGGGGAAAAGAGTAAGATTTCAAAAATCCGTTCATGGAAACAGTATCCTAACACTCAACCAGATTTAAAGGCTATTACTGGGCTAAGAATAGTATTAAAAATTGCAGCCTCATTATGAATTAATAGTTACTCTATAGACACATAAAAAGGTAACTAATCAGTTGCAAAATCAAAGTGACTAGGGGCAGATCAGAAGAACCAGAAGGCATTCTCATTCTGAGATGCCAACGAAAGGCATTCTCATTCGTTGGCATCTCAGTAATTTCTCCTTTTCTTTGATTTCTTTACTTCTGGTTCTCAATTTTCTTTAGCTTCCTCATACTGTTTGTTAGTAAATCCTGATTTTTGCCTTGGCATCTATTTCCATTAATTTTTCTCCTAGAAATTCTTTTAGAAATTGTATCTGCATTTATTTGCTTCAAGAAAGCAAATTTTTATTATGTTTATACATAATTTTATATTTCCTATACTATTTTATGTAATAGCATTTTTTATTATTGATGGAACGAAGCATGACAATTACCATGCAGACAAGAATACAGTTTTGAATCCCTTACCACGGTGAGTGTCATTCGGTCAATTTCATGCTTGTCTTTGGTTTTATGTTGTCTGAAAGGGCTGTGACTGTAGAAATAAAGAATTGTTCTATTAAAATATGGCATCAGGTGATATAGCACATATCACTGACTAATATTTGGGTAAAGTATGATGTCCTATCACTATTCATTCGAAACTGGAGAAATGCAAAAGTCATAAACATTTATCATTTCCATGGAAGAATTGGCGAACAAACGTTAGGTCCTGAAATAGAAAGACTTGTATCTCACTTGAACTGCCTGAGTCTCACTTCAGTGAACTTGTGGCCCTAAAACACACTGTCCCAATGGAAATATCATTAGAAAAGAACATACAACTAGCCAACAGGTAATCGTGAGAATAAAAGTCATTTATATAACATTTGTCATATGAGAGTTTGAGCTAAACAATAACTTTCATGTACATTTTTCAGGAAAATGGAGATTGTTTCCTCAAACAGCCCCAGGAATAGCAGTTGAACCAAAACATGAAGGAGATGAAACGATTCACCCCTAGAAACCAGTCATTTTAAGTAATACATCCTTTGGATGAAAACAGAAACTAACCATGCACCAGCAGATTCTCCACCGCTCTGCGTACTTCCTGCTTTCCCTGTGCAGAACCCCAGACTCCAGAGTCACAAAAGCTGGGTTCAAGCTGCGACTTGACTGTCTACTGACTGTCAGCCAGATAGAAACCTTCAGTATCAATTCTTCATCTGTGAAGTGGGGATCAAGCCGCATACTTCACAGAAGCGGTGAAGGGAAAAAGTAAAGTGACATCTATGCGAGTAGCCAAGACAATGGCAGTACACGGTAGGCACCTAATACAGTAATCACTGGTGGAATTAATAAAGAGAACTCTGACTTCAGGAAATGAATGTCTACTTGGTGAACTGTGTAAAACAGATTACTTTTACTCTTTCTCATGTTTTTAAAATTTTGGAGACGCTGGTTTTCAAAGGAAATCTTATCATTAAAAGACACTATTAAATATGCAAACTAGAATACCGTGGTTGATTTTTCATTCTGAAAATTAAAGGGACAGATATGATTGAGTTTTCTTATAGCAAGATGTGCCTGGTAAGTAGTAATCTTATAAATTTATTTATAAGGCATATATGACATAATCTGAGGCAGGCAGGATATTATGTAAAATATTTTAATATTAACTCCATAAAATGGATTAGAATGGTGAATACATAAATCAGTGAGATTCTAAAAAAGAACGAAAATGCCACTTATCTTGCACTGCTACTTACTGCTACTGACCTGGTCATCCTACTGAATTAATTAGGTTATACATTAAACTATCTTTTGAGATTATTACATTTCAGACCATTTATTGTCTGAAACACTTTAATTTTATTTTTGTACAAGAGAGGGCACTCTAGTCCTTTATTTCCTTCCATATCATGCCGTGAAATACAAACTAATTGCCATCTCTTAAAAGCATTAATCTGGGGGAAAAAAAAAAAGATCAAAACAAGGTAAATTAGCACCCAGCAAGCATTTAACTTTTAAAACAGATTTTAATTGGAAATATTCTTTTTGCCTTATTTCCAAGGAAAAAATGTACAATTACCACATTTAAAAAGCAGCTATAAAAGCAAACAATATCTGTTATTTATAATTTTTAAAAACATACTTGTATCATTCTTTTATACAAAATCCACGGAAATATTAAGGTGTTTACAGTTGCAGAGAAAAGGAATGAAAGTTTATCAAATCTTACGAAAACCGTAGTCTCCCTGCTTGACACTTAGCTGTTTCCACCCCACGAAGTTCCTTAACGTATAAAAAGGGATTAAGTGAAGATCCCCTGGTGTTTTGACAAATCCCTCAGACCTGGCTCCTGTGTGCAAAGCCAGAGGACCCCACTCCTGCATCTGGTCCCCGTGTCCTTGCGGCCTGCTGTGTTCTGACACAAGCACTCTGTGCTAAATTTAAAAAGTCTTTCATGAGACCACAGGGAGGCTTGTGAGGGGACTTGGAGTTAAAGTTAGTGGTGCCAAAACCATTTCCAGCACATGGGCCCCATTGCTACAAATTCCATTTATAAATATAGCGATTCCATGTCCGGCTCAAGGAGAAATTATCAGAAAACGCTCTTCAGCTATTCAATTCTATGCTGCCATGTTCAGACAGCTTGGTCTTTCAAGTTGAAATCTTGATGCACATCTGTTTCCAATGTATTCTTGATTATTCTTTGTGAACAAAGCCAAAGACTTGGTTTCTATTTTGAAAAACGTTAAAGAAAACCTATGATAGTAATAATCTCCATTCTGAGGGAGGCACGTGGTGCGCACAGATCCTGTGCGATCGCAGCTGCTCCCTGATGCAGCCGCTTTAAATAGGAGACAGTAACAGGCCTGTCAACAGCTTCCAAGGCACGGCCAAGCTCTTCCCGTGCAACATGCTGGCTGCATCAGGGAATGCTATGGGAAAAGAATTCACATGTCCTGTGGTCAAGTGTAGCTTTCTGAACTACAGATAGAATGGAACAGCTGCACGTTTCCCCTAAATGAACTGGAAAATTGTTCAGGACATTATAAATGAGGAGGAAACACACCCCCCACAAAGTTACCTCTACATCATTTTCATGGGGAAACAATGGGTTCAAAAACTTATGCGATTAAAAACTCTCACATCAAAAGTTAATTATAAAATACTCAAAAGATGGCTTGTTATATTAAATGTACATTTCAAACCTAAGCCAGTAGCTGTCAAAATATTTATAAACTTTCCTTTTTCCCCCGCCTGGAACAAACTCAATAGCGCCAGCAGCACTCAGTTCTCCCTAGGCCACTGCCCAGGCTCTCTCCTCATGTCTGACAACTCCACAGGGAGACAATCAACAGTGACAAGCTTAAGATGGAGGCCACTGTCACATCAATTGATTTCCTTAACAGACATCTTAAATCTAGGTGAAGATCATGACAGCAGCTACACAGATTTGCAACATGGACGCATCTTCATACGCAGACACTCTTAAGTATCTGACAAAGTCATCTGAAATAGCAGTAGTGACCAGCACCCAAAGATGGGGCATATGAGTGGCTCAGTCAATCACTGTGAGTCCAGGGACGCAAAAAGCCTTCTCAAGCCTTGACAACTTTCTCCCATCCAGACTCCTTCTCCAAGTGCCTTGCAGTATTCTTGTAGGGGATGAAGACAAAATGAAGTGTGCAGAAAAGTGTTTCAGCAGAAGCAAGGGGGCACATTGGTCGAAGCAAGGGGACATGTTGGTCAGAGCAAGGAGGATTAAATCACAGAAAATAGAAAGACCGGCCAGGCGCGGTGGCTCACGCCTGTGATCCCAGCATTTTGTGAGGCCGAGGCAGGTGGATCACGAGGTCAGGAGATTGAGACCATCCTGGCTAACACGGTGAAACCCCGTCTCTACTAAAAATACAAAAAATTAGCCAGGCGTGGTGGCGGGCGCCTGTAAGTCCCAGCTACTTGGGAGGCTGAGGCAGGAGAATGGCGTGAACCCGGGAGGCGGAGCTTGCAGTGAGCTGAGATCGCGCCACTGCACTCCAGCCCCGGCGACAGAGCGAGACTCTGTCTCAAAAAAAATAAAATAAAATAAAATAAAGAGAAAATAGAAAGACCCTTCCTTGGTGGCCACTGATTCAACCTCACTGCACAGCTGTGGGAGGAGGGAGGGGCACTTGCTCTGGGGCAGTGGTCCTCACCCTTGGCACTGTTGACATTTAGGGCTAAATAATTCTTTGTCGGGGTGTTGCAGGGGCTGTCCTGTGCCTCATAGGATGTTGAGCAGCATCCTTGGCCTCTACTTAGGGGATGCCAGTAACAGCCCCCCCCCGAAGTTATGATGACCAAGAATGCCTCCAGCCATTGCCCAGTGTCCCCCAGGGTTGAGGACGGCACTCCAGGAGAGTGTCAGGATGCAGAGGGGACTGTGCCCAAGCCTGTGCCTCGGAGACCCTGCCTAGTCAATCTCCTCCTCCACTCAGTTGATTTCTTAGGCTCCGTGTGCCTGAGAAAAGACAGCTGCCAGGGGCTCCCTTGTACACAGCATAGGAAAAATGCGCAGGAGGCTGAGAGGCAGATTTCTGAGGTTCTCCCACATGCAACTTTGTGAGGAAGTAGAACAGGTGGCATTATCCCCTTGTTCACAGCTGAGGCAGTGAAGGCTCCTGCACACAGTCCCACCTCCTGCCCGCCTCGCCACAGGGCTTTGCTCCTGAAAGGCCCTCCAGACACTTCAGTTTCACGTGAATCACTGAAAATTCACAGACACTGATTTTAGTAATGACATCGTTATTCTCCCAATCATCTGGAATGTTTAACTCCTATCCTTCCATATCCAACCATCTATTAAAAAAAACAACAACAACAACACACACCCCACGAAAACACTGAAGCATTACGGATGCTAACTCTGCAATACCGCCGTGTCATCTGCTCCTGTCAGGTTCCAGGGCTGCTGTGCAAGCTCACTGCCTTTTGCTCACATTCTTCTGCCGGCACCCTGTCTCAGTCCCTCCATTGCTCCAGGCTGCTTCCAGAATAATCTTACTGAAAAGCCATCCAACCCTGCCGCTGCTCCACTGAAAAGCTTTCAGCCTCGGGGCCTGGAGGATAAAGGTCAAACTTCCCAGCACTGCATCCGAGGTCCTCCCAGTGCTGACCCAACCATCTGAGCCTTCTCCTGCAGCACTTCCTCCCTCTTGAGAAACATAGAAAGCTGATATTTTCCCTGCTTCCAGGCTCTGTATTGTCATCCTACCTATCTTCAAAATCTACCCCACAGACCATCTCCCACATGAGGTCAACCCAACACTTCCAGGTTAGAACTGCTTCTCCCATGTCTGTGCTCCCAGCACATCACTCCTGTTGAAGTCAGCACAGCTCGGCCAGCTCCTGATACGGTGTGTGTATCAATAGCTACTCTCCTGGACTGCCTATCCCTCACGGATTTTGTGTGTCTCTCTTCCTGGCTGGTCGGCTTTCTTCCTTCCTTCTTTCCCTTCTTCTTTCATTCTTCCCCTCTCTCCCTCCCCCCCTCCCTTCCTTCCTTCCCTTTTCTCCCTCTCTTCCCTCTTCCTCCTTCCTCTTTCCTTCCCTCCCTTTCTCCCTCCCTCTTTCCTTCCCTCCCTTTCTCCCTCCCTCCCTCTCTTCCTCTCTCCCTTCTTCCTTCCTTCCTCCCTCTCCTTCCTCCCTTTCACCTTCCTTCCTCCTTCCCTTTCACCTTCCCTCCTCCCTCCCTCTCCTTCCTCCCTTCCTCCCTCTCTCCTCCTTTTTTCCTTCCTTACCCCTTTCCTTTCCCCACAGCATCAAGCACAGTCTCTTGTATATTACAGGTACTCAATAAATGCTTATCACATTTAATTTCAATCACTTAAGTCAAAAATGTTTCCTGCTTTTTGGCTTCAGTGCTATATCCTATCTGTGAGTGACTTCTGAATAAACAATAGGAGGAATGGCATGAGATAATAAATCCTAGTGGAGGAGATTCATCTAATCCTATCTATCACACACTGGAAAGATTCCTTCCACTTCAGGATCAATCAATGGTCACCAGACAGTGACAAGGAGCCTGCTATCCATGAGGCAGAACCCTCCTTCATTGGGTAGCTCAAACGATTGGAGATTCTTGTATCAAACTGCAATCTTTTTTCTCCTCAAAATGCATCCCTCTGGAGTTACACAGTATGCATATGATCCCTTCAACAAGACGGCCTTCCGGCAGCTGGAGTCAACCATACGCTCCCCTAAGTTCTGCACTCAGCTCTTTCAGTCTTTCCACAGAAGCCATCATTTCTAGCTATTTTACCACTCTCCATTCATCTCATCCATCCATCCCATCCTCACAGCCATCCTCAGGACGTCTTCTTGTCCGTCAAGACTCTTTTCAGCAGGAGCCCCACTGACCATAATGCTTCCATCAAGACCAGTAGAGGATTTCACAAAGGAATTGATATCTTCCAGTTCAGTACACCAAAGCTGAATTAGAGCGAAATAAGACTGAATTCATTTTATTAGCCACAAACCACACTGTTGGAGCAGACAGAGTTATTGAACAAAACCCTCCAGTCTTTTAAAAAGTGAAGTAGTGTTACACCACATCCTCTCCAGCCTATATGCACAGACATTTGAACAGCTAGAGTCACAAAACAGAGAAGTACACAAAGTCCTAGATACAAGGCTTCTGGGATTGTCCGATTTTACTGCTGATTTTTGCATTCAACAGTTCAGCTGTTACATAGAGTTTTTTTTTTTTTTTTTAATCATCTCCAAATTCTGTAGGTAGGGGCTGTCTGTCTCCAACCACATCTCCAGCAGAGATCCAAAATAAAGACCTCCTGGGTGTCTTCATGCACTCCATATGCATAGAAGCGACTCCACTGGGGAGAACAGCATCTCATAGGGGAAATGGCTTTCTCTGGTTTGCTTAGATAAACTCTCTAATTAGGTCAGCTAGTCTGATGACATGAATTAAAGCCATCCAGGCTCCACAAATACAATAATTCAATTAAGGAATAACAGAACCCGACTTTCTAAGCAATAATACAATTTTAGATCACAAGTGAATGCAAAGCAGAGAACAACTGGATTATCAGAGTCTTGACAAAACAGAGGGTGCTCAGAACCTAGTTTTGGGGGAATGTGGAATTCAGCCTCTCTCCAGGATGTGCTAAATGTAATAAAATGCAGTGGTGCTCACTTAGGCTCTCCGATGGAAAGGTGCAACGTTTAGCAAACTATCAGGACTGTGTTCATATGAAAATATTAACAGGAAAATCATTAACTAGGAAATTTTAATGTAAAATGCTTTATGAGTCTGAATAAAAAAATTTAATTGAAGCTTTCCATTAAAATTGGCTAAAAGTCTTAGAATTAATGGAAACATTAACATAATTGTTAAGTGTTTAACATGAGAACATATTTTGAGAGTACTTTCCTCTCATAATCTTTTCTACTTTATTTCATCATCTTTGGTAGTTCAGAACAAGGGCCAAGTATACTACTAGCTTTAAAAGACAAATTAATTTCAGCATTTTCCCCAATAAATGCAAGCTTTTTAAAATGGGTTTACCGGCTAGGTGTGGTGGCTTATGCCTTTAATCCCAGCACTTTGGGAGGCTGAGGTGGGAGGATGGCTTGAGGCCAGGAGTTCGAGACCAGCCTGGGCAACATGGCAAGACCTAATCTCTAAAAAAATTTAAAAATTAGCCAGGTGTGGTGGTGCGTGTCTGTAGTCCCAGCTACTCAGGAGACTGAGGCTGAGGTGGAAGGATTGCTTGAGCCTATGAGGTCGAGGCTACAGTGAGCCATGTTTGTGTCACTGCACTGCAGCCGGGCAACAGAGAAAGACCTTGTCTAAAAACAAAACAAAACAAAAACAAATAAAATAAAATAGGTTTACTTTGGGTTTTCATCCTTTTTTTGTAACTCGAAATTCTGTAAACGCTCAAAATGATGAATAATTAATTTCTAGGGAAAAAATTATTCTACCTTTTTAAATTATCTACATTTCAAAACAATACTTATTCCTACAATGTGGCTTATCACAGAAAAAAATTCAAAGCAGTCTAATTTTAGGTTTAAAAGAATTCTGATTTCCTACATGGTATAGAATAAAAATACGAAGCCATAAGCTTTTATCTAGCAGCTTATCGGGAAGCAGCTTTCACTCTTCTAAGACACAGTCTTCCAGATTAGCACGTGGCTTAAAGATCACTGTGTGATTTAAAATAACATTAGCATCTAGTCATTTCTACATATCCTCAGCTTTCATCCAAGCTCCTGCTGCCATGAGGACAGCATTAGAAGGATGCGTTTCCACTCACCCTCTCAGAAGTTTGAAAAGCATGCAGCCCAGGGAGAACCAGTCGGCACTGCTGTCATAGGCCGTCCCCTTCTGCAGCACCTCGGGAGCCATGTACCCATGGGTGCCACTAGGGAGAAGGAAGGATACAGTTATCAGAGCATGCGCACTTCAGAAAACACTCACAGCACCCCAAGGTCCAGGTGTCATTCGTTAGACAGCAGTGACTGTAAACAAAGGAGAGGGGACAGTGGTGCCTCACTGCAAACGCAACGCACTGAACATCCAATGGGAAAACGCTCTTTTCTGCCTTCGCTCATATTTGAATTAACATAAATAAGCATATGAAATAAACATGTAAAATGCAAGTTCGGGCTCTCATCAGTCCTTCTCTACTCCAGCTATGAAGAGCAAAGGTTCTCCTGCTGTTTCAGGAGCTCTTGTGTGGAGGTGCGTGGGGTCAGGAGAGGCAGGGAAAGGGCAGAGAGAACGGACAATGAACAGGCGACCACACGGAGGTGCTGTGGACCTCGAAGGCATGGAGACATCCACCTCTGTGTGGTGTTGCCAATTGTGCTGAGGACCTGAGCTCGCAGGGGCATCGGCTTGGTCATGGTCAGCAACAGACCCTAGGGGGATGGGGAAGAAGGAGGAACATGAGCCCAGTTGTACATAAGATGGCGAAATCACGTGTCAGGTTTCAAAAGCTGCAGAAGGTCAAAGGACTCAGCACTAAGCAAATGTGAAGATGATTTTCAGGAAGTTGAGAAAAATCACTTGAGAGGACAACCATTTTATATATAATCTGCACCATCTGCAACTCGAAAGCCCTTCCCGCTCTAGCACTCTCCACCCCTCCTTGAAGGACTGAGCTCGCCCGGCTGCAGCAGGAAGCACGCGAGGCAGCCGGTGGGGAACTTTCCAAGATGCAGCCTGAAGGGGCTCTGGCAAAAGGTTGCATGCCCTACAACCTCTTCATCCACGATTAATTTTCTTCATCAGTAAAATGGGTAATCAGACGACGTCTCTACCACGCAGGGTTGTTGTGAGCACTGCACATACATCATGGGCTCACATACAGCAGCAACTGGATTCATGTTGGGGATCTGCATCTCTGTGCTTATCGTAGTGTAAGAATTTTTAGGCCCTGTGCGGTGGCTCATGCCTCTAATCCCAGCACTTTGGGAGGCCAAGGCAGGCGGATCACCTGAGGTCGGGAGTTTGAGACCAGCCTGACCAACATGGAGAAACCCTGTCTCTACTAAAAACACAAAATTAGCCAGGCATGGTGGCGCATGCCTGTAATCCCAGTTACTCGGGAGGTTGAGGCAGGAGAATCACTTGAACTTGGGAGGCAGAGGTTGTGGTGAGCCGAGATCGTGCCATTGCACTCTAGCCTGGGTGACGAGGGTGAAACTCCATCTCAAAAAAAAAAAAAAAAAGAATTTTTAACTTTTAACAGCAACAGTGAGAATCTACTCAGAATAAATGATCCTGGATCACTAATGAGGCTGGGTCATCACTGGGTCCAGTATTCTCTGTCTAAGAGGTGTATTTGAGAGTTTTATCAAATAGTGAAGACGGGCGTAGGTCCATCAGGGCAAATCCAGCATTCTGGAAAGCTCAATCAGCCCGAACCTAAAGTCGGACGGTGTAAGGCCATCAGGCCACGCCGTGAGAGCACTGGAGATTTCTATGAGGGGCATCCAAGCCACTTTCCGGGAAGGTTTAATTTCAGGGTTGCCTGGAAAGTCCTTTCTGGTGACCTTGTAATCTGTACCTTATCAGGATCAAGTCACAGTTCTGGAATGGAAAGATATATACAATAGATATCTACGGGATAAATAAGAAATGAATGCAGACCAGTCCCCAATGCTTATACCAGATGCAACGAAAACTCAACCGTGGACTGCCTGCCGCTGAGGTTTTCTGACTCTGCCTATGGGCCAGCTGCTAATGCTTCCTGACGCATTCCACTAAAGATCTGTACTACTATTAATACTGAACGAACACTTGGACGTTTTAAGACACTGTGACATGAGACACAGCTTTGTGTTCTTAGATAAAATAAGCTAGTACTCAAATTAGTCACTGACAATCTGCTCAGCTCCAGAAGTTCTCCTGTGATTTTTCATGGCTACTTCACAGTTAACTTCTAGTTTACAATAATTTGCGATTCTTTCGTTAAATGGACTAAGTCTAAGCTCAAATCAAAAACCTCAACTACAATACTACTTTGGAGATGGGCCGGCCGCGAGATGAAGTCTAAGAATCACATCTACAGCTTTGAAAAGATCTGATAAACCAAGTTCAGGGTGAAATTGTGGCTTAAAATCTTCAGTCTTGTACTAAGTAGATCATGCCAAAGCCTCAGGGAGTTCATCCACACAGTGTACAGGCTTTGGAATCAGACAGAACTGGATTATAATTCCAGCCCCATGGCATACCAGCCATGTGACCTGGTTCAAGTTACTTGATTTCTCTGAACCTCAAGTTCCATACCACAAAAATTGGATAGTGACATCTATAATTTATGGGGTTTCCACGAGGATGACACATGCACGACTGGGACAGCTGGATATTCAGACAAAGTGAATGCTGCTGGTACCGCCACCACTCCATATGCTGGTCACTTCGGGGACAGTTCTCAGGGCTGCTCCTTCCAGGAGGTCAGGGGTCAGCTCTGTCTTACAGTGGCATCGCCAGCAGCTGGCACGCAGCAAATGTTAAAGACTCGCTGAATTATTTCATTAACTTAACCCTCACAACTATCACAGGAGATAAGTATCATTGTCCTCTCTTCCTCACAGAAGGGAAAAATGAGGCTTACACAACCAGGAAGAGGAACCCAAACCCAGATCTGTTGGCTCCAGAGTCTTTTTTCCTAGCCACAAAATGCCTTCTTTACTTAAAAGTACAGGACTTTGACAGGGCATGGTGGCTCACACCTGTAATCCCAGCACTTTGGGAGGCCAAAGTGGGAGGGTTGCTTGAGTCCGGGAGTTGGAGACCAGATTGGGTAATACAGGGAGACCCTGTCTTTATAAAAATATATTTTTTTACATTAGCTGAATGTAGGGGCACATGACTGTGGTCCCAGCTACCTGGGAGGCTGAGGTGGGAGGATCACTTGAGCCCGGGAGAGGGAGGCTGCAGTGAGCCATGATCACGCCCCTGTACTCCGGTCTTGGAAACAGAGCAAGACCCTGTCTCAAAAAAATAAAAAAGATAAAATTGTATTGTATGTTTACCTTTTTAAAGTAGTGGCCTCCTGATCATTATTTAAACATGGAAACCCACCTTCTCAGTCCTACCTCTTTACAGATGCTTTTCAAATATTGTGCTTTCCAGAGCAGGCAAAAGACCAGCCCACCATTCACAGCTGATATGTGAATTATAGCAAAAAGTGCACTAGGTCCTGCTAGGAAATAACCCCATATCTGAAAGTTAATTCCTCTGGAAGAGTATTTCTTATGAACCCTTGGATTCATATTTAGTTATGACTATACTAACCAAAAAAATTAGCATACCAAATAGCTGTGGCATTAAAAATTCAAAGGACTCTCTTAAAAGAATCTGATGAACTCCCTGAGAGAAGCTTATACGACCACAGGTTCTGGTCTAATAATTGTAAAGTGCTAGCAAAATGCTAATGCTTTTATCACCACATCCCAGATTCCGTAGAAAAAGGGAAATATGTTTACAGAAACAGTGCTATTCACTATTAACATTTGATCAGAGCTTTAAAAGGCAATTCTGATTTAATGCAGTCCTTCATAAAGTATTGCAGTTCAGAACCACTTCTAGTTACACAAAGAGAAGGATCTGTGGTTTATTTTCTGCACAGATGCATGAAATGAGACCACTGGGAGTTTTTTTCAAGACCATTCAACACAGAGATGAATGTTAGCTTAAGATGTAATTTTAAAAGATTCAGTGCTAAGGAGGAGACATTTAAAAAGACAAAATAAAGCAAAAGTTGTCTGCTTTTCCACAAACTGTACATGTGTTCATACTTTCCACCCAGATCATCGCCTACCAAAGAAACAGAAATGAAAACCAGTGCATGTTCCATGGTGTTTCTGCAGAGCTGAAACTGTCCTAGTCCTGCTGTCTTTTTAACAACTCTGAGTACAGAGAGAAGTCCTCGGTTCAGGGCCAGTTTGCACTGATCAAGCAGGGCCACACCCAGAAGCAGTCCGGTGTCCCGGAGGTGTCAGGTGCTGGCTGAGGGCTGTGGCCTCAAGAGTGCCCTCCGGGTGATCACGTAGAGGACCTGGTGCAAGACCCAACTCTAACAATATGACCTGCAGTGAAAGCCTAAACTGCAAGCAGATGATTTGTTTCTTCAATTAAAAAAGAGAGAGGGAAATATTTCTAATTTCTCTTCAGGGAAAAAAAGGAAGTAAAGCCTTTTTGAAAAAGAAGGAAAAGTAGATGAAGACAGAAACTTGGCTCCGAGGACCTCCCTTGACCACATCCACGCAGCTGCCTCGGTGCCTTTCCAGGCACAGTCTCTTTCACTTATCCTTAGGACAGCTTTGAGGGGTTTATTACTTCGATTACTAACAGACTAAGTAACTGACTGACTTTTAGGGTCACACGGGCAGCATGGATTCTGGTTTCTTGCTGAGGTCCTGATTGTTTCTTAGAGGCCACCCTGGTCCCTGAGCAGGTTCAACTCCACTGTGGGTTAATTCCTGCTCTCCGCAGACAGGGAGGAAGGCTCCCCGTTCTTATCTCCTTTCCCACAACCTGTGATGTTGGATCTTCCCGACATACTGAGAATCACCACTGGCGGTGACAAATGGCCACGCCTTTGAAGGGGCATGAGAGAAACGATGGTGAACCAAAGTTGACGCATTACTTACACGCTCGCATGAGGCTTCTTTTTGGAAAAATCGCAGGCAAGACCAAGATCGGAGATCCTTGCGTGTCCGTGTTCATCCAAGAGGATATTTGCTGGCTAAACAGAAAGAGAATGATCTTTAAGAGTGCCCCAAATGCCATGGAGGCTTTGAGAACTTTGAGTGCGGATGCTTGATATCTTACTATTTTATCATAGCTTCTTCCTAAACACAAATTACAGCTTGATCCCATCACATCGAAGTAGGGCATGATACTGAGAATAATATTTTTCATTTTAACTTCGGCAGAAAAGTGGTAATGATAGAGGCGGAGGATTCTACTCATTAGAAAATGAAACATGGGGCAGGTAACACAGGAATGTCGGGACCACAGTTCATCGGCGTTAAAAGCATTTCCTTTTCCCCGTACCAAGGACCGCTGCGCAGAAAGGACAGCGTGCCTCTCAAGGGCAGGAGGTGAATACACCAGCTTCCGGGCTTCTGAGAACCACAAGGATTTCTAAGAGTAAAGCCATGAAGCACAGGACAGAGAGGAAGCTTCCAAGAATGTATCAACACTGACCTAAGCAATCAAAATATTCCATAGTGCCACACTAATCCCAATAAATGTCATTTCTGCTTATTAGTACATCATTAACGTAGGGCCCTACCAAATGACCAAATATAATTGTGACCACAACTCTGATAAAATGTATCCATGAAGATTAGATTTAGTCATCATAATCATGAACAACAAATCTAGTCTCTCTGATATACATTGAATTATAGGCATCTTAATATTTTTCTGCTGGCGATCAACTACTGTTTTGCTTGAAATAAAAATAAATGGCATGCTATTATAAAACTGAAGCATGAATAATCATGAGTGACTAGAATTAAGTTTGAATAGAAATTAAATAATACCACTGCCTTCCAAATAGCTTAGAAAATAAAAATAAAGCATAAAGATGATTAGAAACCAGTTATTGATTTAAATTAGAATGTATTGGAATAGCGCTTCATGGGCCTTCAGCATGTGTTTTGTTCTTCTGCAAAGCTCACATAAGGAAATAAAATGTCAAGGGCCAACTATTGTCTAGCTATTTCTAATTCAATAAAAATACATTTTTCTTCTTTATGCTTATAGGAAAACTAAGGGAGTAATAATAATTCTGTAACCTTACAGAAAGGTTTAAAATTCACAAAGTATTTTGTAAAAAAAAAAAACATTCTTGGAAATAAAATACAATTTTTATAATATCTTAGAAAGTAATCTTCAAAAGCTAATCACGGCATCTCAGCTCCCTAGAGGAAGGAACATAATCTGTACATTTCAGTTGGCCACTGTGGGTTCATTCAAGAAGGCATCTGAAAAGAGAGGCAAACACATTCTCCCGGAATCTTCTTGCCTATTGGGAAATTGTCAGTCCCATCATTTTTCTTATTACTATTTACGCATTTCTATGTTTGCGCAATCATTAATTTGTCAAGGTTCCTTTCTCTCCATGCCTGCCTGCAGGCTGTTGGCCATACAACTAGGTGAGTGTCACCATGGACGTCCTGAGCCAGCTTCTATCTCCCTCCCACGTGTAAAACCCAGGACCAAGCACCACGTTCTGGAATGGAAAAACTCAGAATACTCCTATATCATTGCTTTCAAGGCGAGTGAGCTCTTACAGAGGACAAGAACAGAAACCTGGGCACAGCAGTTGGAGGTTACACAGTTCAAGGATCTAAAACTCTATCAGTGATTTTTAAGACAATCTCAAAACAACGTAAAGCTCTGAGGGTGGCCTTTGGGAGAAATTCCGCAGGCTGGTCGGCAATCCACTATTCACTGATAGACCTTGCCTTGGAGGAGTTATGACTCAGCCATTCTATGTCTTAGCTCACCAGCTTCTAAGCCCCATAAAATATATGTTCTTTGCTTATTCATCATTGTACATGTCCACCTTTACAGAGCCACGACCAAATCAGTTGCTTAGTGAACATTAACTGAATTATAATTATGAAATGTGTGACACCAAAAGGGCTCCTAAACTGCTTTTCTTTTTTTTTTTTTTTTGAGATGGAGTCTCCCTCTGTCGCCCAGGCTGGAGTGCAGTGACACAATCTCGGCTCATTGCAAGCTCCACCTCCCAGGTTCATGCAATTCTCCTGCCTCAGCCTCCCAAGTAGCTGGGACTACAGGTGCCTGCCATCACACCCGGCTAATTTTTTGTATTCTGAGCAGAGACGGGGTTTCACCGTGTTAGCCAGGATGGTCTCGATCTCCTGACCTTATGATCCACCCTCCTTGGCCTCCCAAAGTGCTGGGATTATAGGCATGAGCTACCATGCCTGGCCTAAACTGCTTTTCATTAACTGATCAACGAAAATGTTTGGCTTAGTATATGTGCTGCAGCAGGCACTGTAGTAGGCACCAGCGTTATAATAATGACAGACACAGACATGTGCTCCGTCCCTGCAGAGTCTGGTCTAGAGGAGATAAAATGTCATATAGCTAATGACTTTATCAGGGCTGAGACGAGGGCTATGAGGAAAATGACAGGACTCTGTGAAATAGAAGGGGACTTCTAGAGGACCATTCACACAATGCCTACTATGCAGAATGAGTCCGTCAACCGTCCTCACCTTCAAATCTCTGTAGACAACAAACCGATTGTGCATGTGTTCCAGACCCAGAATGATTTCAGTGGCATAAAACCGCATCTCCTTCTCAGAGAACACACCGTGTTGTGAAAGGTGATAGTGCAAATCGCCCCCTGGAATCAGATTCAGAATTTAATTCAAAGCATATTAATTTAAAGGACACAAAAATCATTCTCATCCTAAATAATCAGGACTCCGTAGAAAAAGGGAAACTATGCTTCTGCTTTGTCTATATACCTATCTTTCATTCCTGTAGTTTAGCAACAACTTAAACGTTATAGAGAAAACTTAAACATTGAGAAGATTTAAATGCAATGACAGGAGGGACAAGACAGCAAAACCAAGCCACCATTTTCAGGCTGGCAGCTCAGCTCCTAGTTCCACTATCACAAGATGGGACCAGCTAACCTGCTTTGATTACTTAAATCCTAGTAAATGAATCAACCCATGGAGTGATCCAACAGACACAGCTTAGGAAATGGCTCTATGGATAGACAAACAACAACAACAACAACAACAACAACAAAAACTAGGCTGGGCACAGTGGCTCATGTCTGTAATCCCAGCACTTTGGGAGGCTGAGGTGGGTGGATCACTTGAGGTCAGGAGTTCGAGACCAGCCTGGTCAACACGGTGAAATCGTCTCTACTAAAAATACAAAAATTAGCCAGGTGTGGTGGCACACACCTGTAATCCCTGCTACTCGGGAGGCTGAGGCAGGAGAATCACTTGAACCTGAAAGGCAGAGATTGCAGTGAGCTGAGATCGCACCACTGCACTCCAGACTGGGTGAGAGAGACTCCGTCTCAAAACAACAACAACAACAACAACACAACAAAAATGGATCATATAGACAGATATTTGACAAAGCAAATACAGTAAAATTTTAACTGATAAAAAATCCAGGTGGTGGGTATCCCCAGGAAAATTCTTTCAACATTGCTATCTGCTTGAAATTTTTCATAACAAAATGTTTGAGAAAGGAAATAATCAGATGGCCTGAAATTACAGAGACAGAGAATGCCATCAACAGGGTAAGGGAATGATTTTATATAACACAAGGGAGAAGCCTCTATTGATTTATAAAAATGAGTGCGTGTATCCAACTTTATTACCCTTGCTTTCACAAGCATATTTCTCTCTCCATACACATATTCCCGTAAAACCACTACCACATCAAGATGGAAAAGATGCCCAGCATCCCAAAAGCTCCCCTACCACTATGCCCTTTCAGTCAAGACATTACCCCCCAGTCCCACTCACACAAAGGTCACTCTTCAGCCCTCTCTCCCCATCCATTAGTTTTGCCTGTTTTGGCAGTCACATAAGCAGGGTCACCTAGGGTAGATGCTGCTGGGTTTGGCTTCTTTTGCTCGTTATTATGCTGTGAAATTCCTTCATGCTTTGGGGTAGATCTGGTTTTAAATCAAACACTTGGAACATAATAAAACTTCAAGTGAACTTAAAATAAAAAAAACTAGGCATGTGAGTTGTGAATTGTATGCTTTATTTCAGTTCTTGTTACTAAAAATACTTTAGATATATACCATGACACTTTCTAGTATCAGAAAGCTCCTTTTCTAGCCAAACGTTTTCCAGCATTTTCAAAATCATCATCCACAGTTTAAAAGATCAATGTACAGTAGTGCAGATTTAGAAGGTGCAGAAGATTGGGCTAAAATCTGTACTTGGCCCAAAGTCAGTCCTTCAAAGTTGGTTTTTAAATACATTTCTATCTTTGGCCTATATTCTTATGAGGTATTTCATTCCTAAAAGTTGAGGGCCAGGAAATAAGCTAATTAAAGATCTAGGCCAGCTGCATTCCAGAAAATCAAGTTTCACTGTAAGTATTTTATGAGAATCTTTTCTAGAATATTCAACTTCTTGGGAAGAGACTGGGAGGCCGAGAAGGATGTTGCAGTCAACATTTAAAAATGAATTTTCAGTGAAGATTAAAGGGTAAAACGTTTCCTCAAACTTCAGGGGGAACCTAATTACCTGAAAGACCCACATTGCTAGTCTGCCTAGATTAATGCATGCTAAGATTTAACATCATGGCAAAGTCTTTCAAGGCAGTCAGACTTTCCAAGTTTTGCTTACCGTTCATCAGATCCAGGATGAAACAGAGTTTATCTGGGGTATGGAAGGCATAGGTCATACATACAATGAAAGGACAGTCCTAGAGTGAAAACATAAAAGTTTATAAGAAGAGAAAAGCTGCCTAGAAAGTGCCAACACCATGCTACATATTTTAAAAATTTCTTTATTTTTTAATTGACACGTTGCAATTGTACATATTTATGGTGTACAGTTTGATGCTTTGACATACATCTATATTGTATAACGATTGAATCAGGGTCATTAGTGTATCCATCACTTCACACATTTATCATTTATTTGTGGTGAGAACCTTCAAAAGCCTCTCTTCTCACCATTTTGTAATATACAACACATGCCATGGGTTATTATCCAAGCTGCTACCCCATGCACTGAGCACCGACACCTACATGGTAATTTTTAAAGTCGCAGTAAAATGGAGCTGGTTACATAATAAAATGCATAGACACACAACATTAATAATTGGAGCAGATGACCTTGAAGGTCCTTTCTCGCTTGGATTCAATCACGTCTCTATCCTAATTACATCCTCTTCAAAATGCTAGATACAGAAACTTATCACTATCTTGCCAGGCTTTTTGCTGGTCAACATTTTGGTTCTGGCTATTCAAATATCCATTTCAATCTCTGCTTCTGAAGTTGATGGAATCAGCACAGGTCAGGGAGGGAGGAATGTTATTTGTGGTGTTGTTTTGAAACACTGAAAATAAAAATGGAATTAAATTAGCTTTTGAAAGTGGAAAACTATTATCATGACCAAGGATTGAATAACTCAATTGTAAAGATTTCAGTGTTTCCATATTAATCTATAGATGCCATGTAATCTTAATTGAAATGAAAATTGACAAGGTGGATTCTAAAATATATGTAAATGGAAACAGACAAGAAAAATTCCAATATTCTCGAATATAAACAAAGCCAGAAAATGTACAGGACCAGATATCAAGACTTATTAGAAAGCAACAGTAATTTAGACAGTGTGGTATTAGCCCAAGGACAGACAAATCAAGTGACCATTTATGTGTGGGTCTATTATGGATTACTTTTTCCATTTCATTGCTATTAAGGTGACACAACAGGGCCTGGGGAAAGGATGGCCTATTCAATCAGTGATGCTGAAGCAACTGAATATCTGTACAATAAAATATGAACTTTGACCCCTGCCTCACACCATACACTAAAGTCATTTCCAGCTGATGTAGATCTAAGTGTAAAAGATAAAACAATAAAGCTTCCAGAAGAAAACAAATGAGAATATCTTCATGATCTTAGGGTAAGTAAAGATTTATTAGGCCACAAAAGGCAGTAACAATAAAAATGTTAATTAGACTAAAATAAAATTAAGAACTTCTGTTCATCAGAGGATACCATTAAGACAGTAAAAAGACAAGTCACAGGATGGGAGAAGATATATGAAACCCATAAATACACAAAGGACTCATATCTAGAATGTATAAAGAACTTTTAAAAATCAACTTAAAAAAGTCAGTCAACCCCCAGAAAAATGGCCAAAAAATAGGCATTTCACATAAGAGGATACCACATAGCCCCCAAACTAATGAACAAATGCTCAACCTCGATGTCTCCAAGGTAACGCAAATTAAAACTACAACATGCTGTCACTAAACCCACAAGAACAGCTAAAAAGAAAAACACTGATGATACTGAGTGTTGGGAAGCTATAGAGTGAATGGAACTTTCATATATGGCTGCTGGAAGTGTACAATGAATGGTGCAGCCACTTTAGCAACCCATTTGGTGGTATCTACCAAGGCTGAGTGTCACTCGCAAACTTTCTGACTCAGTGATTTCACTCCCAGGTAGACATCTAATAGCAGTCTGTACTTATGTGCACCAAGATACCTGCACAAGAATATTCAAAACAGCATCATTCAAAATAGCACAAGTCAGGAAATAACCCCAATGTCTACCAACAGTAGAATGGATAGTATGGTATATTTATACACTAGAATGCTATATAGAGCACGGATCAGCAAATGTTTTCTGCAAAGGGCTAAAAAGCAAGTATTTTAGGCCTTGCAGGCTGCATACAATCCCTGTCATCTATTATTCTTTGCTTATTTTCTTTACAATCTTTTAAAAATGTAAAAACCATTCTTAGGTCATGGGCTGTACAAAATAAGGCCAACAAGCTAGACTTGGCCTGAGCCACACCTGGCTTTCTGACCTCTCCACACAGCTACAGGAGGGAGTTACTGCCATGGGCAACACCACAGATGAATCTCATAAGCAACATGGAGTGAGAGAAGCCAGACACAAAAGAGCACATTTATAAAGTTCAAACACAATTTGCAAAGCTAAATTATGCTGTTAGAAATCTGGATAGTGTTAAGTTGGGCGCGGGGTTAGTGACTGAGAGAGGCACAAAGAGATTTCTAGAATACTGGTAACTCTCCGTCTCTTGATCTGGGTGCCAGAGATGCGTGTATTTCCTTATGAAAATTCATCAGTGCTATGTTAGATCTATTAGCTCTATTTATATCTATTTTATCTATGAAATCCACTTAGATTCTTTATATATAGTGTATACTTGTCACTAAACTGATTCAGTTTTTAAAATGGCTTAGATTATCTATATCCTCTTTCTTAACAAACACACACATACAAAATTATTAAATTCCAAAGAAAATGTTCAAATTTCAATAGAATCTGTAAACAGAAGTTGCATTGTTAAAGCTAACAGCTCAAGACCACATCCCTAGGAGGTTCAGCCCCCCTTAAAATGCCTGCCTCGGAGAAATCAAGGCTTCCCAAAGAATTTTTATTTGTTCCAGCCAACACTCAAAGAGAGAGCCCCTGTCTTCCAGCCTCCATGGGAGGGTAGGAGTCTAACCTGGATAAGTCCCAGTTAGCAAACCAACATGGGTCCCATATGGACCACACCCCTTCCTGCATTGTAAAATTCTTCACTTCCTTGACTCTGCTCCACTCCCCATTGCACTCCACCAGCCACTGTCCCTTTAAAACATCCAGTCACCTCTGCACAAGTCAGAATGGAGCTCAGCTATTTCTCTTACTGTCTAGTCATTACCAAATAAATGCTGTTTTAATTACCAAGTACATGCTTTAACTAATGTCCAACTATATTTATCTTTGACTCAATGTAAAATAAACATCCAGGTGAAGGAATCAGATTTGGTTATCTCTACAGAAATCAGTGACTGCAACCCTCACCTCTCGGGGTGCTGAACAGACACTATAATGGGTTTCATGTGGAGTCCAGGACACAATCGAATACTGACCAATATGAAAAAATAAGTGGCAATTTAATGAATGGTGGGATATAGTTCCAAGGATAATTATGGATAAGAGGGCCTGCCTTGATTACAAGTCAGAATAAAAGTGGATTTTTAGAAGTAGACCATTAAGTAAAACTCTTGAGCAAGGAACTGTCTTCTTTGATTTCCTACCAACAGTGAACAAAACAGCTTACATTTTGCAGGAACTCGCCATAAAAAAACTGTGATAAAACAGGACCATGAAGTCGTTAAGAAAATCCTTGGCCAGGCGCGGTGGCTCACGCCTGTAATCCCAGCACTTTGGGAGACTGAGGTGGGTGGATCACGAGGTCAGGAGATCGAGACCATCCTGGCTAACACGGTAACACCCTGTCTCTACTAAAAATACAAAAAAAATTAGCCGGGCATGGTGGTGGGCGCCTGTAGTCCCAGCTACTTGGGAGGCTGAGGCAGGAGAATGGTGTGACCCTGGGAGGCGGAGCTTGCAGTGAGCCAAGATTGCGCATGGCGCCACTGCACTCCAGCCTGGGCCACAGAGCGAGACTCCTTCTCAAAAAAAAAGAAAAGACAATCCTCCACACTGCAGTCGGAGCAATCTTTGTGAATTGCAAGGCTGATTATGGTCTCTCTCTAGTTAAAACACTTGGTTTCTAACTGCGGTCATATCATTTAGGCTCCTCAAGATCGGCCTGCGATGCCCTTCATGGTCTGGCCTGGCCTTCATGTCTCTCTCCAGCTTTCTCTTGCACGCCTCCTCCTACCACCGCAGACCTGGCCCCTTATCTGATTCCCCCAACCTCATGTGCCTGGGCTCAGACGTGCACTGGCTCCTCCAACTTCAGAAGGGCATTCACTGACCCCATCTCCACCTGGCAAAAGGCCTTCTGAGCACCGTGTGCCTGTCTTCCATGGCTCTTGCCACAGGTCCCAGTTGTCCATACATTCCCATCATCATTTGAATAATATCTTTTCGCTTTCTGTGCAGCTCTGTAAGAACTAAGAACTGGGACCACAGTCAGGTTTTGGGAGCCCCAGCTTGCCGCAGAGTGCCTGGTTGAACCTAGACATTCAACTGTGGTTCAAGGAATAAATGAGTCACACTTCTGAGGAACCTAAATGATTGACTGGATGAATTGCTGACTGCTCTTCACAGCTGTGGACACGCTTATGCTGGTTCTCGAACATGCATATTTCCTTTTTTGCCATCTGAGAATTACAGAAGAAAACCGGAACAGCACTTCCTACTGTCTTTTGGGGAGATGGGTGGGATACTTAAGTTGAGATTTAAAAACAAAACAAAACAAAAAACTTCCAGTAAAAAGAAAACTGTGGTGAATTAATGCATTTCAGTTACATACCCACAACACAGGAAAGCCTGCCGATATAGGCTGATCAAAAGCTTCGCCTAATGAGGGTATTTTCAACTATGTTTTACTAAAAACTATAGAAAGTATGCCTTGATTAGCAAAAACAATTCCAAATAACTTTACTGTAATTATTTTGGTTAAATTATGCACTTATAAATTTTAAAAGTATCATATAGTTTTGATATCTTTTTTTTTGTTTGTTTGTTTTTGAGACGGAGTCTCGCTCTGTAGCCCAGGCTGGAGTGCAGTGGCCGGATCTCAGCTCACTGCAAGCTCCGCTTCCCAGGTTTACGCCATTCTCCTGCCTCAGCCTCCCGAGTAGCTGGGACTATAGGCGCTTGCCACCTCACCCGTTTAGTTTTTTGTATTTTTTTAGTAGAGACGGGCTTTCACTGTGTTAGCCAGGATGGTCTCGATCTCCTGACCTCTTGATCTGCCCGTCTCGGCCTCCCAAAGTGCTGGGATTACAGGCTTGAGCCACCGCGACCGGCCCGTATAGTTTTGATATCTAAATAAAATACAAATAATTCTTTTAAATTAGTTCAAAGTGATAGCCTCAAATAACCCTAATTTCTTAGGGTTACACCAGTGAGAAACTACACAGCTACTTAACCACATCTCCTCTCACCTGAGAGTCAAATCAATATAAAAATACTACATGAAAATTATACTTATGTTTTTCCAATATTAAAACTTTTTTTTCTATAGGCCTTCTTGAGAATAAATATCCAAGGCTTTGAGATAACTCACTGAAAATTAATATTTTAATAACCACTTATAATCTTCATCCAGTACTCACATCCACGTCTGACATTTAGGATACAGACATTTCCAATAGAAATTAAAAGCCAATGCCATTCACACTGATTCCAACAGAGTATGCAGGATGTTGGTTTCCATTCTCATCAGTTAAAAACTTGGTCATACACACAAAGCAACTCTTATTTGAAATGCTTAATGCCCATACAGTGGGAAGTCAAGGCACATAATTAGAAATTATTTATGGCTATGGGGTTTCCATTTGTTACAACTTAGCGACATTACGCTATTCTTTTGCTTCAAGAGCAAATACCTCTTCTAGAAACACTTTAACAATAGAATAATATAAACTATAATACAATAAATACAGATGATAAATGAAAAACATACAGTCTATAAAGTGATGATAATAGGAGTACTGGCCAAAAAGTCTAGAGATTTGGGGAAGGAAATTAACCTCTCTGGGTCTCAGGTTACTTGCTCAGCAATTGAAAGGAATTCTTTTGGCTGGGCGCGGTGGCTCACACCTGTAATCCCAGCACTTTGGGAGGTTGAGGCAGGAGAATCACAAGGTCAGGAGATCGAGACCATTCTGGCTAACACGGAGAAACCCCATCTCTATTAAAAATACAAAAAAAATTAGCCAGGCGTGGTGGCGGGTGCCTGCAGTCCCAGCTACTCGGGAGGCTGAGGCAGGAGAATGGCCTGAACCTGGGAGGCGGAGCTTGCAGTGAGCCGAGATCACATCACTGCACTCCAGCCTGGGTGACAGAGCAAGACTCTATCTCAAATAAATAAATACATACATACATACATACATACATAAAATAAAATAAAGGGATTCTTTCATTAGCCACTAAACTTTGGTTTTTGCAGATCCTTTTGGTGAAGACCTTATTTAGAATCCAGCCATGGGATCTGGAAGTCCCTCACATTTCTCACTGAATATAAATCTTCCTGGCTGGAGTATCTACAGTTTCATTCACATGTGGGGTACACAGTTAGTGTCTGGCCCCTCCACGCTCGCTCACCCCATGCCTCTCCCTCTCTGTCCTGACTCCCTAACCCACTCTGAACACCAGGTCCCAGCCATGCCAGTGCACACGCGCAGGAACAGGGTACTGGGAGGATGGGTTTTTGGATGTGTCTTCACTTACACTGGCATCTGTACAGACACATAAATGCTGAGGTTTTCATCTTAGGTAATACCATTAACAGAAAAAGAAATTGGAATGGGCAGCTATTTAGTAAGAAGATGTAGGGTAAAAGTGGGGTCACACATGTTGAGCTAAAAATGATAGCTTAGTATACAAAGAAATTGTCCAGTAAGTAGAAATACGGTGCTAGAAATGGAAAGGCTGATAATCAGAGTAGCAGGTAGGTACTGGCAGGTACCAGTCACCTTCCAGGGAAACACTGACTAGGGACAATCTCAAAAGGACAATTCAGATGTGACTAATCCAAGTCGCTTCTCTCGATTTGCTTCTGAAGGACAGAAGCCACTTTTCTCTTACTTCTCCTCTCTAGGTTAGTCCTTCTTGCCAGTCGTTTAGTCAAGGCTTGACTATATTCCAGTGATTTTTCTGGTTATCATTATTTTCTGCCATCTCCACTACCATATTCTGCAAAGAAGGAAGTCAAGGACAAATAAATAGACACTAAAGGGAGAAGCCATGCGTGTGCATAATGGAGTTGGCTAGTGTTCTTCTAACTTGCAAAATCAAATAAAGAGATACTATCAGATTCTAACCCACCCAAGAACTCGCAGGCCTTATAATCAGCTAGAAGGAAAAATAATAAATCATCCTGCTATAAAACAAACAAAACATTTTTAAAAGAAATGCCGGAAATGGAATACTTACTCCTGTGCTGACAAGAGACAACATGATTCTTTCATTTAAGGCTAATGTTTCTCCTTGCTTCATTTTGATCCTCTTCTTATCTAAGCATTTCATTGCATACCTAGAAACATAAATTTATTGAAAAATCTATGCTGCAAATATATCTAGACTAATTTAAACAATATACATCATACTGGGGCAAGTTTCTGAATATTTAGGCCATGTTTGAAAGAAGCAGAGTAGCACCCAAGCGCCATGCAAGAAGTATTTTTATTTTGCATGTATTGTGAAAATGAAATCAAGCAATACTTAAGAGATTTGTATCATTAAATGGATACAAATCCCAGTGAAATAAATGATAAGGCAGATGAATATAAATAAATTTTATTATGACTGATAATGGGGGCATATGTATATATTTAGCAGCTAGGAATTGTGAATTCAGCAATGGTCAATTTTTGTTTTGTTTTGTTTTGTTTTGTTTTGTTTTTTTGAGACAGATCTCACTCTGTTGCCCAGGCTGGAGTGCAGTGGCGTGATCTTGGTTCACTGCAAGCTCCGCCTCCTGGGTCCATGCCATTCTCCCACCTCAGCCTCCCAAGTAGCTGGCCCGCCACCACACCGGCTAATATTTTGTATTTTTAGTAGAGATGGGGTTTCACTATGCTAGCCAGGATGGTCTCGATCTCCTGACCTCATGATCTACCCGCCTCGGCCTCCCAAAGTGCTGGGATTACAGGCGTGAGCCACTGTGCCCGGCCTACAGCTTAATTTCTTTTGGAGGTAAAGTACTTCAAAAGCAATGTCATAGGCTTCCATGTTTCTCTACAGGAATTTTCTTTTCATGCAAATATTAAAATCTTAATAGTGCCAGTAAAACATACGAACACTGAAAGCTTACATTTTTCCAGTGTCTGCTTTCCTGCACCCATAAACTTCCCCGAATCCTCCTCGTCCAATAATCCTATGCACACTGAACTCATTCATGGTCAACTGGGAAATCCAAACACAAAATGAAAACATAAGATTACATAAAGCTATGGTGTTTTAAATATTTTTTCATGCAAAACATAGACAGTAATTAAAATAGCAATCTGACTTAGGGATCTACCCTTTTCATGACTGAGTCTTTAAGCTGAAGGATGAGATGCCCCAGGAGCAAGATTTTCCACAGACTCCCTCAGCTCCACCTCCAGGATAAACGAGGCACCAAATGGAGGCACGAGGGAAGATGATGGAGTGGAACCAAGCCGAACTGTTTCTCCATTCTCACGAATCCCAGATTACAATATGTATATCTTGAAGACAAGTGAATGTAAAATGTCTAATCAAAATGAAAAGTAGCCTTAGCTACTCCAAAGCCTAATGTCTGGGAACAATCCAGTGCTTCCAAGAACTATCAGAGTTGAAAAATGAGAGTCCATGTCAGGGGCATCTATGTGTTTATGATACGAGGCCATATGATCAGGAAACCCAACAGATGCAGGCCATGTGAAGTTGTTATTGATAACATTAGTGAATAGAGAGAACTCATGCTGGCCATGTGAGCGTGAAACAAGGCTAAATGTGAGTAAAGTATATACAGAGGCTGTATTCATAAGCACTTTCCTTCAGTCAATAATATCTCAGTAATGCCCCACTTCATCATTAGATTTAATAATGTGAAATGGCACAAAGACAGATAGTGAATCTGACATTTCACATAAGAGGTCATAAGACAATAGCAAGTACCTATTACTTTACATATCCTGGAAAATTAAAGGTGGGATTCTTTAAGGGTTCCCCCAAACAACCTTAAACATCGTATAGAAACCTGCATTTGGGCCACAGAATTCACGTTTGATTCTCAGAGTCCACAAGGACACAGGGTCACAGGGTCTCCCGAGGCAGAAGCATATGAAAGAACCAGAGCAGAGATAAGGGGTTTTTAGGGTATGTGTTATTGCCTCTTGCTTCTAAATCCTTCCAGGAAATATCATGGGGAAAGGAGGTTAGAAATTTAAAAAAAAAAAAAAAAAGATCATTTCTTGGCCTTTTAGTGAAGATTAAAAAGAGCAAATATTTTTAAAAATATTTTTAAAAAAACAAAACTGCTCTTCCAACAATACCATTCAAGTAAAAATCTAAAAAAAAAAAAAAAAATTCCAGTTGATTGTTTTGCCCAATTGCAAGCCTATGAGAAGGGAGATTGTAAAACAGAAGGTAAGAAAGACTGTGCAAAGAAATGTGGGCATTTTCAAACTGCAATAAGGATGATGCAATAAGAATTATTGAAATTGAAAACTTAAAGTAGATGCAACACTAAGGAGATGACGTGTTAGAACGTGGCCTGGATTGGAAGATTGCTTTTATCACTCTCAAAATGATAAAAAAGAAGATGAAGCCTCGGTCTGATAAAAGACGTCATTATTTTTATTATGACACTCAATTTGTATTACTACATCTAATAATAAGAAAAAGAAAAGGAACTCTACCAGAACGGCAGAAGGCAAGGACATGAAGGACTTACATTAAGTAAAAGATTTGTGTTTTTACTATTTTTGTTAAAGAGTCAATTGCCGCTTAAAATATCCTTTCTTACATAAATAAGCACATTCTCATCTGAATATGAAAACGAATTAAAGCTCCAATTGTTTATAAGGAAGCATGGGAGGGTGAGTGCTTAGTACTTAAAGCTGAAGAGAGACATCTGTGTGGGCAGTGGACCCTCTGGGAGTACGTTCCAGAATCAAGTATTTTCTCATGAGGTTAAGCCAGAGGAAGTTTTTATTTCAGAAAAAGAAAAAAGAAAAGAGTGATACTCACATGGATATTTAATTCAACGTTTTTCCACTGACAAAATCTAGTGAACTTGTCACTAAAAGAGAATAAAATAATTAGTAAAAAGTTAAATATTAAATTAACTGGATTTACAAAACAACACTGTAAGACAGACTAGAACGGCATTCTTGGGTAGCTTGTCAAATAAAGTACGTTTTCTTAAACCCTTTTTCACAGAGCATTTACCAGTATTCATGGCTTTATTTCATGATTCAGATGAAAGAGCTCATGTTTCTTCTTAATTGTCATAGGCTATGGTAACACTTTTATCTGAATAAGCACAGACCAATAGGGAGATAATATGAACCACACATATAATGTAAATTTTAATAATATACTTTAGGTAACCCAATATATTTAAAAATTATTTCAACATGAAATCAATATTAATTAATGAGATATTCTACATTCTTGTTACTATATTAAGTCTTTGAAATCTGATCTGTATTCTGTACTTAAAAGCACATTTTAATTTAGACTTGTCACATTTGAAGTGTTCAATAGCTGTATTTGGCTACTGGCTACCATATTGGACAGCCATGGCTTTTAGAGCACAGCTCTAAGACAAAAAATTAATGTTTACAATAATTCTAAGAGTAGCCACGTGCCAGGCCTGCTCATGTATTCCTCCTACCGACTCTACAGCCAGGTACTATTATGATCCCCATTTTACAGCTGAGACCAAGGCATCAAAATGTTCAGAGGCTTGGCCAGGGTCACACAGTGACAGAGTGGGACAGTGGAATTTGAACCCAGACCAAAAGAATCTAATGTATCGTCTTAATCAAGATTTAGTACTGCCTCTCAAAGACACAGGTAGCATAGAAGAGAAACCCTCAGTCTAGAATCCCAAGAGGCAGTAAGTTCGCCACAATGACATGCTCCCACAATTCACTCAACTGCTTGATGAGTGTTTTCTTTATCCATGAGGAAAAAGATATATCCTGTATCTATTTAAAAAGACATTTTGATCACATTTTTTATTAATGAGCAACATATCTGTAAGGTGGGTTTTTTTTGTTTCTGTTTTTTGTTTTTTGTTTTTTTGAGACGGAGTCTTGCTATGTCCCCAGACTGGAGTGCAGTGGCACAAACTCCGCTCACTGCAAGCTCTGCCTTCCAGGTTCACACCATTCTCCTGCCTCAGCCTCCCGAGTAGCTGGGACTACAGGCGCCCGCCACCACACCCAGCTAATTTTTTTTTTTTGTATTGTTTGTATTTTTTGGTAGAGACAGGGTTTCACCATGTTAGCCAAGATGGTCTCGATCCACCCGCCTTGGCCTCCCAAAGTGCTGAGATCACAGGCATGAGCCACCCTCCCGGCCAGGTGTTTGTTTTTTAAACTATTTTCAAAATAAATGCATTCTAGATTGAACACTTTTTTTTTTTTTTTTTTTTTGGTTTTTGTTTTTGTTTTTTGAGACAGAGTCTCAAAAAAAAAAGTCACCCAGGCTGGAGTGCAGTAGTGCGAACTCAGCTCACTGCAACCTCCATCTCCCAGGTTCATGCCATTCTCCTGCCTCAGCCTCCCGAGTAGCTGGGACTACAGGTACCTGCCACCACACCCGGCTATTTTTTTTTTTTTTTTTTTGTATTTTTAGTAGATACAGGGTTTCACCATGTTAGCCAGGATGGTCTCAATCTCCTGACCTCGTGATCCACCCACCTCGGTCTCCCAAAGTGCTGGGATTACAGGCGTGAGCCACCGCGCCTGGCGATTGAATACTTCTTAAAAGTAGAGAACATTGTGGTGATGGTTCGATCTCATTTTGCCCCTGGCATGATTCATTACACAGACACAGGATTCAGGGAGAGAGGGAGGAAGGGAGGAAGGCAGTTACAGGTAATATCAGCATCATACTGGAATGCCTTAAAGACATCCAAATATCACAGTTCCCTAGGGGCTTCATTTAATGAGCTTTACAATTTTTTTTTTTTTTCTTTTGAAGACAGGGTTTCACTCTGTGTCCCAGGCTGGAGTGCAGTGGTGCAATCCTAGCTCACTACAACCCTCAATTCCTAGGTTCAAGTGATCCTCCCGCCTCAGCCTCCCAAGTAGCTAGGACTACAGGTACACACCACCACACTCAGCTATTAGTTTTTAATTTTTATTTTTGAAGACATTGGGTGTTGCTATGTTGTACAGGCTGGTCTCGAAGTCCTAGCCTGAAGCAATCCTTGCTGCCTCAGCCTCCCAAAGTGCTGGGAATACAGGGGTGAGCCACCACACCCAACCAGTAGACCTTTTAAAAAATAAGGATCTGTAACAAATATTTCTGAGGCTAATAATCAAATTAAAAATCAAAAGCAGAGGAACAGTTGCAATTACAATAGCATCTTTTTTTCAATTAATCTAAAATGACTCACAAAGAGTGTTTCACTGATCCTCCTAACATGTCTGATGAAGTTGGTGAATTAAAATTATGTTTTGAGAGTTTCTAAGAGTTATTTCAACCTATTTTTTAAAAGCATGGTGCATGCAAAAGGCAAAAGCACATTTGGGTGCACTCTGCATTTATAAATCTATGACAGGTCTTTGAAATTCACTTGGTTTGTTGGGCTAGCTCATACCTGTTTTCTCACAGATTCTGGAGTCCAGAGCTGGTGACAGGGATGGAAATCTGACACATTTTACAACTAGCTGAGGAGGGTTAACAAACAAGGAAGAGAGAAGTGCCCACATATTTTGCCCACTAAGAATGGATTTGCTGTAACAAGTTCCTCTTTAGGAAGTACAGATGGCCCTGAGTATCTAGGCTCAGTTCTGTCTCCACGGGGGTTATCTGAGTGCTATTCCCAACCAATGCCTGGTTACTGAGTGGGACACTTTGACAGGAGGGGAACTGTGGCAAACGAAAGAGCCCAGACAATTACAGGGCTTCAGGTAGCTAGAACCCTTGCAGATGACTTAAAAGGATCTTGGAGAGAAGATCAGAGGTTAAAGACATGGAAACGCCTGGGATGCAGTAAGGGTGGAGTAGAAGAAGTGTTTTTAACTCTGATTCCTGACTCAGTCGTTGTCCTGCTGAGCTACTGAAGTTCACTGCCTGAATGAGGCACAAAGCTCTCAGCTAGAAGACAGAAAGCCTCCACTGCCCTCTCCAGTTCTGCCTCACCTGTAACTCAGCCCCATAGCCCTGCTTGGACCTCAGGGAAGGTGGGAAGACATTGCACACGGCCCTGCATTGCTGATGGCTGCCTCTTTACCATCAGACTCAGGGTGGTCATGGAAAAAAATCGCCTTTTCCATGGCGCCCTGCATGTGCCCAGTCCCAATGAGGTCAAAGGCTACATGACCATATTGATGGAGTCCCTGTGCTTTTCAAAATCAAAGCTCCAAATGTATCACCTGACATGAATTTTTTTTCTAATTTGATAGAAATTAACACATCAACTTTAAAAATAATTTATTCATAGAAAATTGTAATGGCTGCAGAAAATCCCGTGTGCCTGCTTGCCTAAAATGCAAACAGCGTCATTTGCATTTATTGCAAGCATACGAAATGACTGGCTCAAGGAGTGAAAATCACTATTATCTGTGAGCCTGGTTTCAAGCGAAAGGATGCATGGCAAAGTTATAAAATATCCATGGGAGAACCTCATCCCCACTTTTAACTACCTTCCTCTCTCTCCTTTCTCCCCTAAGGATCACACAAAAGTTAGGTTTACCCAAGAGTTGGGAAAGGTCAGATTTTAGGACCAACAGCCACGGAGATGGCTCAGGAGTTGGCTGCAACTCGGCCCTGAGCCAGCAGCCCACCCTTTCCATTTGATGCGGGCGCTTTTTGGCAAAGCTCCTGCTACTACTCAGAAGACAGCGGTCATTTGTATGAATATTAGTTTCCCAACATACTGACTCTACTCCAGGATAAAATTATCTCTTGAACTCCAATAGAATTGCGACACAACTTTCTTTTTAATTGCTTTAGTTCTGTGAATTTGTGGAGAAGAAAACTACAGTAAAGTAGCGATTGTTCTTAAAGGGCAATTACTGAGCAGCTGCAGAAAGCTCTAGCATGAGATATCATCATCATGTATATTGTCTAGAAATTAGCCAAGCTCATAACGTAAAGTCAGTGGCAATGCAGATTCTGTTTTAGAAGGTCCAATTTCAGTGGTGCATTGTCACAGAGACATACTCAAAAACTGAAGAATTGACCAGTAGGTGCCTGAAAAGCGTATGAACTGGACATTTTTATAGGTGTCACTAAAAAGTTTCAGAATATTACATGATAAACATGTTCTATAGTTTGAGTAACCAAGGGACATATTTATTAGGTATTTAATGATGTACACGATTATAAACAGACATTGACCTATGTCCTTAAATTCTAATCCCACATAAATCTCCTACACAGAATCTACCACGCTGCCACTTTTCAACAAGTTCAGGCTTGTCCTACTTTGGGAGACATGTTTCCAAAATCCAAGCAAATGAATCCAATAAATTATAGTCAAGTTTGCATTATTAGCAAAGGTCTCCCAATAAGATACTTTTTAAAATTGAGGTTCCTCAGTGTATATTTTAGACTATATTGAAGCTAAGAAATTGAAGGTCAAAGAGATGTTAAGATAGACAAACCCTAAAGTTATAATGTAAAGTACTGAGGAAACAGCTGAACACAAAGCCTGGCACATTGTATGTGGTCAATGAATACTTGCTGAATGATTAACACACATTCTAAGGTCAGCATTTATAGCATAAGATGAGGTACACATACACAATAAAAAATTGTGTGTATACATGCATAAAGTTTCATACCTTTCCATAAATTTTTGAAAAATGTCGCCTCGAAGACTTTCACAAATTTCTTCTATGTATGGCTGGAAGAGATGGAAAAGAAATTCCACACTGAATGAATCGGAACGTATCAAAAAAACACAAACCAGTGAGACTCAGGTTAAGCGAAGTTCCCAATTATGCACTCCCCATAGCATCACGTCTGGTACCTGCCCTTCTCTGTGCTTGTCTAATATTCACTAATGGATTCGTCAATATTTATCTATACCACTTGATTCCATGAAGACAACACAGACAGGTCTGCCCTGTTTGCCACTATATTCCTACTACCTAATATGACTCCTGGCAAGTTACAGACACTTACTCCCTGAGCAGGGCTTGCTTCACAGAGGTGTGACTCGGAAAAGTCTGGTGCTGGGTTTAAAGCTCTGTTGTTGCCATTTCTGAAATTCTTCATCATTTTTGTATGAGGAGCCCTGCATTTTCATGTTGCACTGGGCCCCACAAGTTATGTGGCACAACTTGTAGGCTAATACAAGCATCTGTAATCTGCACTGAGTTTTAAAAACTCAAAGCTAATAGGTCCATGAAATGAAATTTTTTTTTAATTAGCTGTTTTATTTATTGATTTTCTATCTCTTAGAGTCATAGAGATACCCACAGGGGAGAGTTGATCCAATCCCACTCCTCATCTTGCAGGTAAGGCTACCGGACTGCAGGCAGTGCACTCCCAAGGTCTCTGAGAAGGTCCATGGCTAAACTGGGGTTAAGGCGAGGGTTCCTGGTTCACATACACAGCGCTCTTGCCCTCCTGGAGGACAACTACCATCTACTTCAACTTCAGGCCACTTTACCCATTACTGAAGAAACAGCATCAGCTTTCCTTTCCCATGTGATGAACTTTTAAAATCAAGAACTATAAAAATATAAAGTGCCAATATTTCACAGTTCAGCCCAGAGTCAATTAGATAGTTTCAGGAAACATTTTGGCACCCTTGGTTCATTGAATGATCCAAATTTAAACTTTTTTTATGTCTTCATAGATCATTCTGAAAGTTTACAAAAAAAAAAAAAAAAAGAAAAGAAAAGAAAAACTACATCATGGAACAGTACAAACCAAGCGACGAGAATAGGAAGTCTGCAGAAGCCACAGGAACCAAACATGGGCTGGGAGGCAGCTGCAGTCCTTCTGGGAGCCTTGCTTCCTGCAAGCAGAAAGGACGCTAGCCTGGAGGGCAACATGGGGTAGGGGGTAGTGGTGGGGGGTGAGCCAGTCTACGCCAACTTGCAGAACTATCCCTGTCCTGGGGAAGGCACCACAGCTAGTTGCAAAAACCATATGGACTTTGTCCCCTTCGTGGTGAAAGAGGAAGCTAAATTATCTCTCTCTGAAGTTCCTTCCAGCTCTGAAATCCTATGATTCCAGGAAACACACAACATCTATCTTAGCCAAGTCCTCAACAAGTCTCAAGAGGTTCAAAAGAGTCAAGAGACGAAATAGGTTCAAATGTTCAAAGATCTAACAAAAGGCTACATTTATAGATCACAGATTTTTCTATTTATAAAAGCTATTATGTCAATTAATATTTTTCTTTCACATTTTATCAAACATCCCTACATTCTGCTAATAAAGTGAAAGATGAGTGTCACTGGGAATTTCTAAGACTACACAGAATCTACCACGCTGCCCCTTTTCAATAGAAGGAACTGCAGCAGGCCTGCTAAGGCGTATGAAAGCCAGAGTTCAACAGTGACATCAGGATCAGACTACTTTCCCTCTCTGATCCTCAGTTCCCTTAATCTGTAAAAGAGAACAGTCGTATCTAAGTTGCAAGGCTGTTGTGAGAATTCGGTAAGATTAAGAATGCTGAGAGCCGAGCTCAGGGCCCAGTGCATTTTAGAAGCACCCAAGCACAAGCCAGGGCCCCTCCCAAGCCCGCCACCAATGGACCTACCCACTTACTTACTTCTAAAGGCAATCTTACAACAAAAAGAATGTAATAAAAAGCATTTGTATTTACTTTAAAAAGTTTTGTTTTACTATGAACTTCAACTGACTTTATTGGTTAATGTACCTCTGTAAACAGGACATTCAGACACATACTTTTTACTTATACTTAGTCATTATGCTCTGATGGTACAGAATACATAGAATTGTATTAAGACACTATTTTAATAAACATTATAATATTCTCTTCACCTCTGAAATAAGAATAATACCCATTCTATATCCATTTAGCCAGAAAATTATTTTGACTATGTTTTTTTTTTTTTTGAGACGGAGTCTCACTCTGTCCCCCTTGCTGGAGTGCAGTGGCCGGATCTCAGCTCACTGCAAGCTCCGCCTCCCGGGTTCAGGCCATTCTCCTGCCTCAGCCTCCCGAGTAGCTGGGACTACAGGCGCCCGCCACCTCGCCTGGCTAGTTTTTTTGTATTTTTTTTTTTTTTTAGTAGAGACGGGGTTTCACTGTGTTAGCCAGGATGGTCTCGATCTCCTGACCTCGTGATCCACCCGTCTCGGCCTCCCAAAGTGCTGGGATTACAGGCTTGAGCCACCGCGCCCGGCCTTGACTATGTTTTTAACAAACAAAACAACTCGGTAAAGTGTTTTTTAAAAGATATATGAAAGAAATTGCTTCTAAATTGAGTGTTTTTTGAAGGTATGAAAAGAATCCTAGTGGTCTTTGTATCTCCACTGGAACAATGTTTTTTCAATGTTATTTATGTTATAGTAGAAGCTAAAATCAGATTTGTAACACCCATGTATTATGAGGTATAGTTTAGCAATGTTAAATGTAATTGACCATGAGGCTGTCTACGTACCATGGCAAAGTCTGATGAAAACTGAAATTCTGACACTCAAGTATCATGGAAGCAACAGAAAGCAGATATTGACATTGTACTTTCTGACTGTAAGATGTGTGATAATAGCTAACATTTGTGGAGCACAGTGATGGGCGGGCCTCGTACAACGCAACCCGTGTGTGCCCTTCTCACTGAATCCTCAAGACCTCCCTTTGAGGGAGCGCGCAGTGTCGTCTCCACTTTGCAGATGAGAAAACTGAAGTTAGGAAGGTGGAGAAGCTTACCCAAGGTCCTCCAGCTGCGGTCCTGGGACTCAAAGCCAGGTCAGGTCAATGAACTCCATAACCCAAGCTTATAACCCACTACTATCCAGACAGGTATTACATTTTATGAAAGTCCATCTAATTATTGTCACAGAAAGGTAACACCCAGTTTGTTACTATCTAAAGGCTCTAAGAGCCAAATCGGCATTTGCTCTGCCGAATAATCAAATTCATTTTGCATAAACACTATCATAAAATGCCAAAGTCAACTTACCTCCCTTTAAATGACCAACTTGTCCAGGAAAAAGATGAGTTGATTATTTTCATTTATTAAAACCAATATATTACTCAATGACATTCTTTCCTATTTCTTGTAATTCACAGAAACATGAAAAGCACTTAGTCACTGAAGAATCTGACTGTCCTTGTAAACCACTGCCACCTCTATAAAAAACACAGGATGGAAAAGGCTTTTGGGAGGAGGTGAAACCACCTCATCTAAAGAATGCCAAATATATAGGCCTTTTAGTGGGGAATTTGATTTTCCAAGTCTTGTCATTTAAACCTATATGACTGTATTGTGTTCAAGATATGAACAACCAAGGTAAAATACAATTTTCCATGACTCAAAGATCACTCAAACATTTGCTCCTGAATCTTGAAAATAAATCGTATTTCCCGTAGAGGATAATCACAGCAAGTATCAACAGCCTGGCACTACAAAATAAATCTTGTCGAGTCTTTGCTCATCACAGGTGCTAGAATGTCAAACGGGAAAAAAAGCTTTCTTCTCTGATATCTTATCTTGACTGATTTCTAGAACATAATGTTACTGCAAAGCTCTGGTGGCCTTTTTCAGAAAAGGCTTTATGAAGCACATTGGTAAGAGGACACTTTGCAATGGGAAGACAAGCGATAATAAACTCAAATTGTCCCAGACAAAGCTCCAGATTAGAACACAGTCTGTACAAAGCAAGTCCTCTAGTGTAATTGCACATGCGGAAAGAATGTCACCAAGACCAACTGTTAAGCAAATATTATCTATTTATTTTGGAATCATTTTAACTTACCTGAAAAAGAGTTGATGTCACTTGTTTCTTGGATAAATGACTTTGTACGTGTTCTACAGCTTGCTTTGAGAAAGGCTATCAAAAGTCAAAAATAATATTTTTTAACAATAAGATGTAACGAATCTGTGTATGTTATATAATATCACAACAGATAAATTTAGCACAGCAATTACTAAACAGTAACCTATGGTAATTATATTAACAAACACTCTTTAAAAATCTGTTGAGTATTTACAGGCAATCCCAGCAAGTGCTTGTTCCTCTGGGCATCCAGTTCTTAGCTACATGTCCAGAAGAATGACCATGCAGGGGCTGACACTATGCAATTCCAGAAGGGTTCAAGATCACTCTGATAATAAAGTGTAAAGAATCCTATTATCAGGCCAGTGCACTGGCTCATGCCTGTAATCTCAGCACTCTGGGAGGTCGAGGCAGGAGGATCACTTGAGCCCAGAAGTTGCAATCAGCCTGGGCAACATAATGGAACCTCATCTCCATGAAAATAAAAATAAAAATGAGCCGGACATGGTGGTATGCGCCTGTAGTCCTAACTACTCTGGAAGCTGAGGTGGGAGGATTATTTGGACCCTAAATATATCCATCAACAAACTGATAATGGGGTTGTAAAAATGTAAAATTTCCACCAAATAAGAGAAAATACACAAAAATACCCCTAAGAATTAATGTCAGGATTACAAAGTCAAGCCATAGCGGTAAAAGGCTCTAAGTTAAGGAAAGTCTTACTGTAACCCCAGCGAGGGCAAAAACAATGGAGCTTCCACTGATAAAAATTAAAAGGGTATCCTCCCCACTCCAAACTTCACATTGTGTCTTCTTTAACAATGCACAATAAGAAGAAAGGCTTAAAAGTACCATCATACGAATAAACACCCTGTAAATTGTTGAACTACATAAAAACTAAGTTTTCGGAGGCTTTCCCATTGAACATCTGGCATTCTTCAAGCGTTCAGTCCTTCCCTACTGAGGCAGCAAGGCAGGGAGTGGCAACAATTAGCCCTAGGCCCAGAAATTTCTTCACCAAGCCAGGTGGGTCCAAGGAACAGAGCAGTGCATGCCACAAGAAAGAGACGCCCTCTTTAGCCACAGTTATGCAAATGTCAGCAGGAACTGTAAATAAACAATGAATACAGAAGCACCAAAATACACCATGACCACGACCTGTGCTGTCCAATAGGACTTGCTGCGACAATGGAAGGGTTGTGTATCTGTGCCATCCAGTACAAAAGCCACTAGCCCCATGTAACCACTGAGCGCTGGAAAGGTGGCTCATGAGGAACTGAGGTATTAAATTTTTACTCCCATTTGATTTTAGTTAATTATTTTTTTTTTTTTTTTGAGACAGAGTCTCGCTCTGTCGCCCAGGCTGGAGTGCAGTGGCCGGATCTCAGCTCACTGCAAGCTCCGCCTCCCAGGTTTACGCCATTCTCTTGCCTCAGCCTCCCGAGTAGCTGGGACTACAGGCGCCCGCCACCTCGCCCAGCTAGTTTTTTGTATTTTTTAGTAGAGATGGGGTTTCACCGTGTTAGCCAGGATGATCTCGATCTCCTGACCTTGTGATCCGCCCGTCTCAGCCTCCCAAAGTGCTGGGATTACAGGCTTGAGCCACCGCGCCCAGCCGACTTTAGTTAATTTAAAGTTAAATGTAAATTGCCACAGGCAGCTAGTGGCTACTGCGTTGACAGAGCGGGCCAGGACTGTCAGGTCACGCTTTGGAAAATATTCCTACTGTAGAGATAGTACATGATAAATCTTTTTCCAGTTACTCCTGGTAGAATCATTTCCTAATAACCTACTTTATCCTAATGACCAAGTTAGATTGTTTATCTGATTTAAAAGAAAAAAAAAATTACAACTGCTATTTAACTACTAATGAACAAAATTAACATAATGATTATAAGCCACCTTATTCATTCAAAGAGACCATTTAAAATTTATATTTATCAATAGTTGATTAGCTTAATTGTTAAAGTATAGCTCATTTTAAAATAACAAAGCTTAATTTCCTTCAGAATGTCTTGCATTGAGATGAACTTTTTCTTCAGTTGATCTAAATTAGCGATTTTATTTCATTGATTTTTGCAGTGAAAGTATCAGCTTTTGGAAATGAACTAAGCTTAGATGAAGCAACACACGTCGTGCCAATATTACCAGGAAACAAATGACAAAGCAGAAGAAATGGGTTCCATCCCGGGCATGCATTTTTCAATTGTAAACACCTTTCTACTGTTCTATTTTCATTCTGGAAACACTGAACATGGTCCCATATTCATCAGTACTAAAGTAACAGAGTTAGAAGAAATACTTACATGTGAACAGGAAAGAAGTTCCTTCATGATGTAGGCATCATAAATTTGTCGGCTTCTGCAAAGGCGGTCTTCCTCATTATCAAGTTTTTCATATTCTTTTATCTAGGTTTTTTAAAGTTATCAGAGTTAGGTTATGTCTTCCTGGAAACTTGCCTCATTAAAATATATTACTGGCCCAGGCAGAAACCACTTGCACATGAGATAAAGCAAATTACTGAACCAGCTATTCCACAGGAAACAGCTACTTCTAATGTTGTAATAATGAAGTTGGAATAATTTAAATTCAACTAGAAACATACAAGTGGATTTTTTCCCTATGATGACTCTCATCACTTAAATGTAGAAACATAATATTAGGAAACACGCACTGCCATGGTTACAATTATCTTACAACACACGAGCCATAGACCATGCATCCTTGCCAATTCTCCTCTCCAAAGCACAAATCATTTCAATTTGGCTGTAATTCAGTTCTAGGAGTTATGATAGGGAATGTTCTCACTCAACTACAGTGTTCCAAAACTACAAGGAGGAAAAAAATATATTGCCAGAATTCCTGCAAAGAGATTTTTCAAAAATCAACTAAAGCAAATAAGTATTATAGAAAGGAATTCACCCACAGATGAAAGCATTGACTTTGCAGGTTGGAACCTCAGTTGCACTATAATAGTATTAACAGGCAGGTGACTTCAAATCGCGTACTTTGCTGTATTCAGGAAAGGTAACCTGGCTGGTGTTAAAAATGACTAAATAATGAGACTGTGCTTTACAAATATTTGCCTTATGTGGAAATGGCTCCCAATGCTCTAACCTGGTAACAGAAGGTCCTGGACCTCAGAATTGTTCCCAATTTATTTACAGAAATACTTTTAATCCAAAAGACAAGAAGAAAATGAAAACATACATGATCTATGAAGCTCGGAGGGAGACTGTCACAAAGATCCTCACTATAATGACTGATAGTACATACGACTTATTTTTGGAAAAGAAGGTTTCTAACAGTTATCCACTTACTATATTGACCTAAGCACTCTTTATTTTGGTATGATAAAAGTTGGCACTAATTACGCCCATGGGAGAGAGCACCAACTAAACAGAAATAAAGGTTACCTTTTACTTTATAGTATGACCTTCACAGTTTTGAAATCAAAACCAGCATATCCTATTTATTAGATTCCTAATTAAGATAAGGGCACAGTCACGCAGGTGAGGGGAAAAGGGTATGTGAAGCACTGAGGTCCCATATGGTTCACACGCTGAGAAATTACCAGGAACATCTTAATTGTCCTGAAAGATCATCAGTGTTACACTGTGATGGCTGAAATTCACATGGAGTCTTCTTGAAAAAGACAATAAAACCTGACATAAAGGCAGGCAGGCCGGGGAAGGTTGATACTCTATCCCACAGGAAAAGACCATCTTAACGAAGAATCAGTCCAGTAATGTCAACACAGCCAAAAGACCAGGGCTTAACCATCCTAAGGCAATTCAGGAGAAGAAGTCTAACATGTTCAAGCGCCATACCAGATGTGAATATGGTAGCTGCAAAGTAACAGAAGCCAGATACCAAAATCTGAAGGAGAGCTGGAAAATAAATCAAAGATTTTTGGCTTGGTTGATTCCTTTTGTTGTATTTTGCTTTAGGCAAATCCAAAGGTTAATGCCAGAATGCTAGGATAAAATGGCAGACTATAACTAAACCAAAGGCAAAAGTTTCTGCCTCTACCTAAGAACAACCTCAAGGGATAATAAGACTTCATGGAATGATGATCCTTGAAAACAAATGTAATGAAATTTAAGTTTATGTTCCAAGAAACCTACAAAGCAAACTGACACCTGGTTAAACAGATGCTCATTCTGTGGAAGTTCCTTCCCATGAACAGTCAAATCCCATCATTTCTGGGTAAATGATGCTCTGAACCACAACACTGTCTTTACTAAGAGCCTTGTGCCTTCTAAGCTCCAACTTGAGCAACAGAAAAGGTAGTTCTTGGAAGGCAAAGTAAGAGCCTAAAGCATCTGTGGCTGTAATTTGGTATTCACTTTCTATAATCAGTAAGACCACTGATTAAAGACCATGCAGTCGACTCCCAATAGCTCTAAACAGATGTCCTATTGCAGCATATAAGTAGCAAATGCCATCTCTGATCCCAGAAGTTTGGTTGTCCAGGTAACCTGGGCAGGCAAAGGTCTAAGTTCAAGGTGAAAAGCCTTCCCTGCTGCAGGATAGAAACATTATCATCAATAATAAATATTCACAGACCTGTGGTCCCTTTCTGCTTTGGTGGTTACACAGCTCCCAGCTGAACTGGAAGACTAAATAACCTGAGCCCTAACAGCAAGCACTTTTGGTCCACAGGTGTCATAGTCTCTGCTTCTGCGCCCATCCTTTGTTCCACCACCACTGCAGTGACATGGTCTAGTGAAGTCATCTCTGCCTGGCCCAATCCAACGCTCTCTCTTTCGTCCTTCACCTTATTGACTTCTCAGCAGCATTCAACTCAGCTGTCCACTGACGCCTTCTTTGAAACATTCTTCTCTGACTTCTGTGACCCATCCTCTCCAGGCTTCTCTTTCTTGGTCTCCTTTGGTAGTTCCTCTCCTCCGCTTGACTTCCAAATACTGAACTGCCTCCCCTTCTTTACCAGCTAAGTTCTCCCTAGGTAAAGTCATTTAGTCCCATGGTTTCAAATATCAATTATATTCTGATGACTAAGTCTGGATCTCTAGGACTCCTGAGCTCCAGATACTAAATATCTAACTAGCTATTTGACATTTCCAGTTGAATATCTAGAAAGCATCTCAAATTTAACACGTCTAAACGAAACCCTTAACTTCCACATCCTCTGTACTCCAGCCAAACAGGCTCCTCTCCCTGTCTCCTTTATCACAAAAATGAGTAAAATCATCCTCCCAGTTGCTTAAGCCAAAAAACGAATAATCGTGATTCCACTCTTTCGCCACGCCCCTGCCACCACCACCCCTTACATCCAATTCATCAGCAAATCATGTTTGCTTTACATTCAAAATATAACACAAACTCAGGCTCTGCTTCTGGTAAGCACCAATTAACTCCTAACACAACAATCCTCCTGAGATAACAACTAGCATTCTGGACACACACACACACACACACAATAAGCACCGAAGAGTCACCAAAGGTACGCAGAGAATGGAAAAGGGCCTCCAACAGAAACTGGAAGAAAACAAAGAGCCACAGAAGGAAAGCTCCAAAATTCTACATATAAATCCAATCAAAATCCCTGGTGGACCCCATAATGACACATGAGCATGGCAGACCCTAAGCAGCCTAGCTAAGCCTTAAAGAACTGAACAAGATTCATCTTCCCCCATGCAGAGAGGACAGGGCTCAGAGTTTGAGTAAGCCAAGCTAACTGTATTCTTCAACAAACAAATGAAAAAATCCATATCCCTTGCAGGAGCATAACAGAGTTTATAGTATCCACAATATATCAATCACATGTTCCAGACACAGGCTAAAATTATTCTACAGATGAAGAAACAGAAAATGTGACCCATATGCAAGAGGACAAACCATCAATGAAAACCAATCTAAGATAGCCCAGACGTTAGAATTATCAGACAAGGATTTTAAAGCAGCTATTATAACTGGACATAACAGAAAGGACGTTAACAGAAAATATTCATGTAACGAATAAAAAGATAGGAAATAGCAGCAGAAAATAACTATGAAAAGAACCAGATAGAAATGTCAGAAGTAAAAAATAGAGTGTCTGAAATAAAACATTCAATGGATAGACGTAATAGCAGATTAGAGATGCCAAAAGAAAATGCCAATAAATTTGAAGGCAAATCCATAGGAAGTATCCAACCTAAAGAAAAGAAAGAAAAAATATTGGGGGAAAACTCAGACAGGGCATCCAGGATACATAGGATAGATAATATCCAAAGATCAAACATATATATAATCAGTCTTAAAAGGAGAGGAAAGAAAGATTGAGGTAGAAAAATAATCCTTTAAGAAGTAATGGCCCCTAATTTTCCCAGATTTGGTAAAGAAAAATATATATAAATTTACAGATTCAAGAAACTCAGCAAACTCCACAAAGGATAAATACAATATCTAAAATTACTTCACTAAAAAGCAGAAGCTGTCGGAATGAGGGAAAAAATAATCAAGATACTTTTATATCCGTCTAAAAGAAACACACTTTATATATAAAAACAAATTGATAGTGGAACGATAGAAAAAGACATATCATGAAAATAGTAAGCATACGAAGACTGAAGTGTCTACATCTATATTAATATCCAGTGAAGTCAATTTCAAGACAAAGAATATTACCAAAGATACAGACATTTCATATGGAAAGATACAACAATAAAAAATGTTTATGGACGCAATAGCAGAGCTTCAAAAAATGTGGAGAAAATGGTCAAATAAAAGAAGAAACAGACATTCTACAATCAGAGTTGAAGATTTTAACACCCTTTTTTCAGCAATTGACAGAACAACTAGATATAAAATCAAAAGAGATGTAGAAGCTATCATATCAATTACCGTGACCTAACTGATACTTATAAAACATGACACCTAATACTCTGTTTTAATTTTTCCATGGGCATTAGAATAAAATATAAATATGTTACTCTGGACCCCAAAACTCTGCCTCTCTCTTCAATCTGATCTTATCTCACACTACCTGCCCCTCTCTTCATGCAGTACAACCAGACCACACTAGTTTTCTTTCAGTTCCCCAGACATGCCCAGTTCTTTCCTACCATGTTAGGGGCTCTGTTTTGGCCATGACTTTAGCCTAAAATGCTCTCCCGCTCATCTAGCTTCCATCTTCAAAAGACCAACCTCTTTAACAATCAAACCTGGGTTGAGATGTCATCTCCTCAGACAGTCTTTGACCCATCAATCTAAAGTGGTCACCAAAGTCACAATACAACATGCAGAGTTTTGAGTAGGTTTTGAGTCATTACGTAGCAGTTTTTACTTCCGGGTACATTTCCTGTTTATTATTTGTTTATTGTCTGTTTCTCTCAACCAGAATACAAGCTCAAAGAGATAAGTTCTTTGTATCTGTTCATCTGAACAATGTCTGGCATGATGTTGCTGTTTAATAAATATTGGTTATGCTAGGCATAGTAGCTCATGCCTGTAATCCCAGCACTTTGGGAGGCTACGGTGGGAGGATCACTTAAGGCCAGAAATTCAAGACCAGCCTGGGCAACACAGTGAGACCTCATCTCTACAGAAATTTTTAAAATAAAAAAAAGTATCTGGGTGTGGTGGTACACACCTGTTATCTAAGCTACTCAGAAGGCAGCGGCAGGAGGATCACTTGAGCCCAGGAGTTCAAGACTAGAGGGAGCCATGATTGCACCACTGCACTCCAGCCTGGGTGATAGAGTGAGACCCTGTCTCGAAATTTTAAAAATAATAAATAAATATTGGTTGAACCAGTGAAAAAAAATCTATATAGTAACTTTACCTTGGAATATTTATTTTCTCTTTTCCATTATTTATTTTTAAATATAGGTATAATGTACATGTTTTTATAAGCCGCCTCAAAATCTAACTGGAACAAGAAGTATATAAATCAACACACGGAGCAGTAACTGTGGGGCATCACTGTCCTATGTGTGTTGCGTATACACACAACCACTCTACAAGACAGGTACTACAATCATTCCAATTCTTAGCTGAGGAATCCCAGGTAGAGAAAAGCTTTCCCATGTTTACACAATTAGTAAGTAGTAGAGTTCAAATCCAGGCAGTCAGAGTTCAGCACTTAGAACTCTGAACCACTATGCTGCACAGAACGGAACAGCATATTATAGATACTATGGTTTTGAAAGCAATTGTTCACCTGGTGTCCTATTTGAACCTTACAGCCCGTAAAGTGAGCAGGAGATGATCACTAGCCTCACTTTATAGATGAGGTAACTGAAGCTCAGATATGAAGCCCTCATACTATGACAGCCTCAAGTAAAGGGACAGAGTCTGCATTTCTAAGCTCAGGGTCTGACATAAGGTAGATACTTCAGGGTTTGCTGAATCACTTGCCCCATATGCCACGGCAGACGAGAGGCACCGTTGCACCTAGATCCTAGCTAGGTCTTCTGCTGATGAGTCAAATAATGGTCGAGATGAAAATGCTGACCACACACACAAGCAGCAGGCACATGGTAGGCATGACATGAGCATTAGACAACAGTGTAAGAATCAGAGGAGTCAGCCATCACAGAAGACGGAAACAGCTGCACAAACAGACTTGCTAGAAAATGTAGAAATTTTCCATATTGAGCTAGACCTTACAGAAAGCTAGGCTTCCAATAAGTGAAGAAGCAGCATTCTAGGCTGGGGAAAGGACACAGTAAAGTAACAAAAAGAACAGGCTTGGATTTGGGGAATGCCGGTTAGTCAGGTTTGGCCAATGTAGACATTCTATGTAAGAAGATAGTGAAAAATAAACAGGGAGAGGTATGTAATAAGTAATGTAAAGCTACTCTGAATGCCAGGATACGCAGTTAGAACTTTAACATGAGAAATGGGTAACTGTTTGGGGACACAGGGAAGTGGAAATACAATGTACAAATTGTACATTTCAAGATACCTGACGAGAGCTTTCTAGAGATTGGGGTCACAAACCAACAAGCAGAAACTAAAGAAAAATTACTAAACTGACAAAAATGAGGGGTCAGAGAAGAATTCCTGACAACTTCAATGTGTAAAGGCTGCACTGATTTAATTAGAGAAATGCACTTGAGCCCCAAGAGTGGAGGATATCTTCAGTGAAAGAACACAGAGCAGGTTGCTGAGCAGTTTTGCAGCATCCTCCAAGGGGATCATCTGATGAGCCAGACCCACCATGTACCAAGCCAGAAGAGAGATGAAAAGAGCTGGGGAGGACGCCAGTTAAGACAAACACCAATGCTTCAAGTTCAAATGGAAACGCATCAGCAGCAATCACCACCGTATCTGCAATAAGTACTTAGGAAATAACCACAAGTAGATTGCCCATCTGTTTCAACCCAGCAAAAATTATCTGCTAAAGGAGATTTCTATGTGTTTGACAAGGTGACTTAGTAAATGCTGAAATGGGAGAGTTCAAGTTTTTAGAAACACAAGAAAGAAACTTCTTATGACAGATCACGCTGTGATACGTATCCAGATAAAATGCCTGATTATGATTCAGACTGAAATAATAAGGTCACTTTATACTGAGTAAAATCCTTTTGGATTTAGCTTACTTTTTTTACATTATGGTAGATGTACATCATAATTTGACCCTTCTTTCTAAAAATATATTAACATAATTGTTTAAGTTTTCATGTGTATGTATATTTTTATGTGTATTTTCATATATAAATGAGAAAGAAAAGAATATTCCTCCAATTTTCAAATTTTTACAAGGATGACTTATATCAGTCAGGCCCAGTCATGCTATGCTTTCTTTTGACCATTTAAAATGTTTTAGGATAAAGATACACCACACTAATAATAATGGCATATATCATTTCTTAAATATATTTTCATTAAAAATAGTTTCTAATTTCTACTTTACTTTCCTCTTTGACTTACAAATTGTTTAGAAGTATATTCATTTTCAGGTAGTTAAGGATTCGTTAGTTTAACTCTGCTATTAAATTTGAGCTTAATTCTACTGTTGTCAGAGAACATACTGTAAGCAATTTCAATCATGAAATTTGTAGAAGCTTTCTTTAGGACTCAGCACATGATCTATTCTGATGCTCCATGTGTACTTTAAAGAATGTGGGCTGGATGCCGGTGGCTCACGCCTGTAATCCCAGCACTATGGGAGGCTGAGGCGGGCGGATTACAAGGTCAGGAGTTCGAGACCAGCCCAGTCAACATGGTGAAACCCCATCTCTAATAAAAATACAAAAATTAGCTGACCGTGGTAGTGGGCACCTGCAATCCCAGCTACTCGGGAGGCTGAGGCAGGAGAACTGCTTGAACCCGCGAGACAGGTTGCAGTGAGTCGAGATCATGTCACTGCACCCCAGCCCAGGCAACAGAGCAAGATTTCATCTCAAAAAAAAAAGAAAAGAAAAAAGAAAGTGAATTCTATTTTTGCTAGATGCAGCATTTTACATATGTCAATTAGGTCAAATTTACTCATGATGTATTAGGATCTTCTATATCCTTACTAATTTTTTTGTCTGTCTGTTCTATAAGCTGTAGAAGGGTATGTGTTAGTATCTCCCAATAGGATTATAGATTTGTCATTTTGTATCTGCCAATTTTTGCTTTATATTATTTGAAGTGATGTTATTTGTAACATACAGATTTCAGTTTGTGATATCTTTTTGTTGGATTGACCCTGTTATCATTAAGAAATACATCTTTATTTCAAAGCAGCATTATTGCATAGTTTGCCTGATATTAGTTAGTGTACTTATGCTGGCTTTGCTTTGGTTAGTGTTTGTATTATACCACCTTTTCTATCCCTCTGTTTAAACTATATCTCTTGTAAGCAGTATATTGGGGGAGGGTGGGTTCTTTATCCAGGCTGAAAAACCTAATCTTTTACTTAGAGTATTTAATCCTTTACATGAAATGTAATTACTTAAATAGATTTGTAGCTACTTACTCTTTGTTTGCAATTTGACCCACCTATTTTATGCCCTATTTATATTCCTTTTATTGCCCTTCTGTTGATTAGCAAATGTTACTTTATTTAATTTTTCCCTCTTTTAACTTGTTAGATATACAGTCATGTGGAGCTTAATGACAGGGATACAGTCAAAGAAATGTGTCAATAGGAAATTTCATAATTGTGTGAACATCATAGAGCATGCTTACAAGAACCTACATGGTATACCTACTATACCCCTAGGCCATATGATGTAGCCTATTGCTCCTAGGATTCAAACCTGCGCAGCATGTGACTGTACTGAATACTGTAGGCAACTGTAACACAAAGGTAAGTATATCCAAACAAAGAAAAGGTACAGTAAAAATACAGTATTATAATTTTCTGGGATCACTGGCATATACATGGTCTTTTGTTGGCCTAATATCATTATGCAGTGCGTGGCTATATATACTTTTTTTTAATAAATTACCTTAGAAATTAAAATAAACATCCCTGACTGATTACAATCCAATGGAAATTATTACTTATACTAAAATTATTACTTACACTAATCCCCAATAATCCTAGAACCTTAAAATATTAACTTCATAAACCTCCCCAGCCTTTTCTGCTACTGTCATGAAATTTAGTTCTAGATTATTTTAAGCTCGAGAAACACGACATTATTGTTTTATACAGTCAATATTCATTTACATTTTACATACATATTTACCCTTCATGCTCTCCATTTCTTCCTGCATCTCCATCTGGATCATTATTCTTCTGACTAGAGTACTTCCCTTTAAAAGGTATTTCCTGTCATGCAGGTCCACTATTGACAAATCCCTCAGCTTTTGTTTGTCTAACTATATCTTTACATCACTTCATTTTTTTAATGAGAATTTTTTATTTCAATTATCCACAAAACAATATTATAATACTTTATAAAAATATTAAGTTTAGGCTACTATTACTCATTTTAAAAAGTGTGCTAGAAGGCTGTTTTTGCCAAGTTCCTTTTTTGGTAAAGGTTAACTTCCACATTAAGACATTGAAGACGAAAAGCTGTTGGAAAAACTCTTCAAATGTACAAAGTTGTTTATTTTTCTTGGCAATTTAAAAATACAGAACAATTTAAAATGAATACATGTTAAGTTAGTGTTTTATCCCTACTATACAATTGTTATTATATAAGGAACTGCTCCATTCAGTTAAAACCTAATGAATACCATCAACTTTTCCTGGCTTACTTTCCTGATCAGATTTAGTACATAAACATAATTTTGTTACTTAGAAAAATTACAATACCATAGTTCACAGAAAGCCCTTTAAAAATCTCATGTCACAAGTTGTTGACAAGAGGAAATAATGATGTCACTCTTCTTAGGAAGACCCTCTTGGTAGAAAGAGTCAATACGAAGCAGGTTACGTAAACAGAAAAAACAACTACGATTTTTAGTACCAGAACCATTGCCAACTTACATGAAGTCCATCTGTCACATGTTTAAATGGTTTGAATTTGAACATATATGCCATGGCACAGAATTTCAAATCTAATGATTAAATCAGGTAAATAATGATAGTTAAGAGTTATATCCTGAAAACAGAGAAACCTAGTATAAGGCTTAATTTAAGGTGTGACTGTATGAGAGTATTTTATAACATACACACCAGACCTTCATTTTATTTATTAGATTCAATTTTTCCTTTGCTAGACACTGATACCACTAATGCTGCTATTCAAATTTGTATTTTGAAATTTTTGAGTGACTCTTAAAAATAGTCTTATTTTGTATGTTTAACTTTTGCACTTCAGGGCAAAAACTGTCCTCTTTTCACCACTGTTAATATTCAGAATAAGTTTTCCTCCCCAAATCAACTATTTAATATATTCTAAAGGGGAAAAAATGACCACCATTAAGCAGACTTTAAAAGTGAACGTAGATTCAAACATGATTTGAAAACTGGAGTTCTAAAAATGTTTTGCATAAAAGCCGTATCCCACTGGAATGAATGTGAAGCCGCAACTTCACTATTTTGAACAAATAATACCCATTTAGTGTGTAAGAAAAATTAGTTTATAGTTAGTTACACCTTATAGCTCTTAAAAGTCTCAGAAGATAGCTAAGTGAGGAGCTCTGAACACCAGCAATGTCATTTTGTCATTCCATGACATCAACACTAAACATTACATTCCATCTCTCTTCTTGTAAAATTTTCACATTTTCTTTTAAATACAGTTTCCTCTCTCTGTTCATCGATTTCTTTTCTTTTTCTTTTTTTTTTTTTTTTTTTTGTGACAGAGTCTCGCTCTGTCGCCCAGGCTGGAGTGCAGTGGTGCGATCTCGACTCACTGCAAACTCCACCTCCCGGGTTCACGCCATTCTCCTGCCTCAGCCTCCTGAGTAGCTGGGACTACAGGCGCCCACCACCGCGCCCGGCTAATTTTTTGCATTTTTAGTAGAGATGGGGTTTCGCCGTGGTCTCGATCTCCTGACCTTGTGATCTGCCCGCCTCGGCCTCCCAAAGTGCTGGATTACAGGCGTGAGCCACCGCGCCCGGCCTCTGTTCATCTATTTCAACCTGAGCAAAAGTGCGTTCAAGTCCCCGATCTGGTCATATTTTCTATTTGTGGCACCCATCACCATAAGGACATATTAGCAATATCTCACAGTACCAAGTCTATTTTTTCAAAAGGGCTTTTTAAATGCTGGGTCTTACTCTGCATGTTATCTAAAGATTAAAAGATTTCCCCTTGGATTGGATAGTACAGTTTCAATTATATATTGCCTTAAAAAGTCACTGGGCATGGTGGCTCACGTCTGTAATCCCAGCACTTTGGGAGGCCGAGGCGGGCAGATCATGAGGTCAGGAGTTCGACACCAGCCTGGAAAACATGGTGAAACCCTGTCTCTACTAAAGATACAAAAACATTAGCCAGGTGTGGTGGCAGGTGCTACTCAGGGAGCTGGGATTACAGGGTGCTACCTGTAATCCCAGCTACTCAGGAGGCTGAGGCAGGAGAATCGCTTGAACCAGGGAGGCAGAGGTTGCAGTGAGCCGGTATGGCACCAATGCACTCCAGCCTGGGCAACAGGGCAAGACTCCATCTCAAAAAACAAAACAAAACAAAAAAATCAATGCAACGTCACACAAGATTAAGTCACTTTCCAGTTACCTTCATTATTCTAAGCCAAACTCTTCAGAAAAGGAGTGAAGTGAAAAATTTGTTTTACTTTTCAGTTCTATTAATATGAATATTAATGTACTGCATTATACTTTCAAATTCCACTTCTGTGGTCTAGTATTTAATCAAGTTTGAGATCCTGTTTATATTCCTTTTGAAAAACCTGGCCCATGTCCATGCAAAAGGAGGCATATATTAAGATTGCCTACTGACTGTTTAACTTAGAAAAAACTTTTGAGAATAATAAATGCAAGAAACTTTAAAAAACTGGAATGGAATTATTCGGTCTAAAATCTAATTTTAGATTTTATTATGGTATAGCTTTTTATCTCTCAAGTTTTATCTATAACAACAATTTTCTTTGAGTAATTCTGACTTTGGGGAAGAAAAGAAAGGAAATGATTTATAAGCAGTAGTCTCAGTGCCCTTCATTACCATGCTATCACCCACATTGTCATCAGTATCTTAGCTCTATTTTCTTTGGACCCTGAAATTGGTTGGAAAATTCATCATCAGTACTCTAGAGTTTAATACTTGAAGAAAAAAAAGTGGTTTTGTGGAGCCATATCTGGGATTCCAGTTTACCATTAAAAACGTGCAGAGTAAAGAAGATACTCTTCTTTTGATCCCTGTAGAAACTCTACACAGGTTCTTCATATTTTGGTAGATATGTGCATATAAAATAGGCTACTTGAATTATAAGTTTTCTCCCGGCTGGTACTATGGCTCTGTAGCAGTGAAGTAGTCTTCCAAGAAGGACTGAATATATTCAAATGTTGATCTTTCATCAGGGTCCTTCTTCCAACACAGATTCATCAATTCATGGAGGGATTCCGGATAGCCCTGAGGGCAGGACATCCTGTATCCTTGCTCCACCTATTCCAGTACTTCATGGTTCACCATACCTGGATATGGCACTCTGCCCTTTGTTACCAGTTCCGTCTGTAGAATTCCCAATGACCAGACATCAGACTTTATTGTAAACCCATCATACAGTGCAGCTTCAGGAGCTGTCCATTTGATTGGAAATTCTGCACCTTGTCTTGCTGTGTATTCATTGTCTTCAATTAACCTTGCTAAACCAAAATCTGCTATTTTGCCCACAAGATTTTCTCCTACAAGAATATTAGCAGCCCGGAGAGCTCAGTGAATATAGTTCATTCTTTCAATATATGCCATACCATCAGCAATCTGAGCAGCCATATCAACCATTTGTACAAGCTTCAAATACTTTCCATCTCCTTCCTTCAGTCCTTAAGGAAATCTAATAAGCTTCCTTTTGACATATATACAGTGACAATGTAAATTGGCTCTTCAGAAACAACAGCATATAGTGGAACAAGTTTACCATGTCTTTTTTTTTTTTTTTTTTTTTTTTTTTTGTCACTATCTGAGCTTCTTGAAGGAAAGTTTCGGGCATCATTGTGCCTGGTTTTAGTGTTTGATTGCTACTTTTGTGGTTCCATTCCATGTTCCCATTAACATTTTGCCAAAACATCCTTGTCCTAGTTTAACCTCTAGTCGCAAAATTCTCAAGGGATTTCCCAAGCATCTTTTGCTAGACCTTGAGTCTGAGGTTTCACAGTTGGACACACAGTTGTTAACGTGTGGCATACACTATCAGCATGTTCTGTGTAGTGTTTTGCCAATTTCTGCAGAGCATCCAATTGTTCTCTGGTTGTGATATAGTATCCACCATGGACAAGTTTCCTAATTTTGTAGTGTTTCACATTGTCACCCCTTACCTCATCCCAATCACGAATAGAGAGGGAATAAGCACCTTTAGTAGTTTCACTCTCTCATTTTTGTTTTGTTTTGTTTTGTTTGTTTGTTTTTTAGATGGAGTTTTTGCTCTTGTTGCCCGGGCTGGAGTGCAGTGGCATGATCTTGGCTCACTGCCACCTCCGCCTCCCAGGTTTAAGTGATTCTGCTGCCTCAGCCTCCTGCGTAGCTGGGATTACCGGCGCTCACCACCACGTCCAACTAATTTTGCTTTTTTTTTTTTTTAGTAGAGACGGGGGTTTCACCATGTTGGCCAGGCTAGTCTAGAACTCCTGACCTCGGGTGATTCGACCCTCTTGGACTCCCAAAGTGCTGGGATTACAGGCGTGAGCTACCACGACCAGCCGTTTCACTCTCTCTTCCTAAGAAAATACCTCATTGATTTCCAGGATTCAGAAGTAATCTTTCAGCATCTTTTCTCCCCATTTTGCGAAAATACCATTCTTCTGCCTGAATGGAATCTGCAGGCGCTACAACTGCTCAGGATATAACCATTCTTTCCTGCAGCGATTGATCTTGCTTTCCACCAGTCTCCTTCCGTATTGTTAATTACTTGAAATCTTTCACCCTTCTTAAATGAAAGGTCTTCTGTAGCTCTAGCTTCATAATCATATAAGGCCACAAATATAGTAACACCACCTGTTAAACCAGCAGGATATGAACTTGGCACCACTGAGAATGAGGAAGATGCACCTCCAAAAGGTGTTACCCCTGAGGATCCTCCAAATGGTGTCATGGAAAGACTGCTGAAATTAACTGCTGTTCCCTTTGCTGAAGATGACGGACATGGTGACACTGCAGCGGGTTCTGCTCCTATGGCTCACCCTTGTACGGACAGGCTCTGGAGTATTTTCAGGTATTTAATGGCTGGAATTTCATTTTCTTTGCTTTTAATGCAGCCCATTATCAAATCTGTCCTCCAGCTGTGCTCTCATGAGTCGCTGCTGCTGCAGCTCCGGGTGGTGGGAGGGGGTGGTGGGTGGAGGGGAGGCCCCGGGGCGCTCTCCCTCCTCCACCTCCTCGTCCCCCATTTTTGAAGGAAATTTTTGCTGGGAATAGAATTCTAGGCTGGCAATTATCTCTCTCTCCTTTAACGATGGCCATTTCATTGTCTTTTTTTTTTTTTTTTTTTTTTGAGACAAAGTCTCCCTCTGTCACTCAGGCACCATGGTGCAATGGCACCATCTCAGCTCACTGCAACTCCTGCCTCCCGGGTTCAAGCGATTCTCCTGCCTCAGTCTCTTGAGTAGCTGCAATTACAGGCGTGCACCACGCCTGGCTAATTTTTGTATTTTTCGTAGATACGGGGTTTCACCATGTTGGTCAGGCTGGTCTTGAACTCCTGACCTTATTATCTGCCCGCCTTGGCCTCCCAAAGTGCTGGGATTACAGGCGTGAGCCACTGTGCCCAGCCTCACTGTCTTTTTTAAAAACCATTTTTCTTAAGATGTCAGTCAGTCAAATTGTTGCTCTTTAAAAGTATTGTGTCTTCCCCACCGTTCACCATGGCTTTTTTTTTTTTGAGACGGAGTCTTGCTGTGTTGCCCAGGCTGGAGTGCAGTGGCCGGATCTCAGCTCACTGCAATCTCCGCCTCCCAAGTTCATGCCATTCTCCTCCCTCAGCCTCCCGAGTAGCTGGGACCTCAGGCGCCCGCCACCACAGCCGGCTAATTTTTTTGTATTTTTAGTAGAGACGGGGTTTCACCGTGTTAGCCAGGATGGTCTCGATCTCCTGACCTCGTGATCCGCCCGCCTCGGCCTCCCAAAGTGCTGGGATTACAGGCGTGAGCCACCGCGCCTGGCCTGTAAAATTCTTAGTATTATCTTTTCAAATATTGCTTTTGCCCTATTCTCTCTCTCCTCTTTCTGAAACTCCAAACCTACATGTGTTTAAGAATGTCTCATGTGTCTCTAATGTTCCTGTTTCTTTTTTTGATTCCTTTTCTCTGTGCTTCAGTTTGAGATTATCCACTGACCTGCCTTCCTATTTATTTTGTCTTGAACTATCTAACCAATCTGCTATTGAACTGAACCATTAGTTCTAATTTCAAATATAGTACTTTCTGTTCTAAAGTGTTTAAGTCTTCATAATAAATTCAAATTATCCTGAAATTATGTATCCCTTCATCTATTTTGTCCATCTTTTTCTCTTTTTTCTTGAACATATGATTCATAGTTATTTTAAAGTTATTGTCTGCTAACTCCAATATCTGACTCACCTGCTGGTCTGCTTTTATCGCCTTGTTTATGATTCACATGATCTTGCTTCTTAGCATGTCTCATAATTCTTTACTGTATGCTAAACACTATACAGTCCTTATATAATGTTATTGCCTACCTGTAAAAAAGACAGAAAAGGGTTCCCTTTGTACTCTGGTAAGCAGGTAAGGAGGGAGCTCATCATCCAATAAGGGATGGCGCTAGGTTGGGTTGTCATTTTTGTAGGACCCCGTCTGCTTCTGCCTTGACCCTGTTTCTTTTTTTTTTTTTTTTGAGACGGAGTCTCGCTCTGTCGCCCAGGCTGGAGTGCAGTGGCGCGATCTCGGCTCACTGCAAGCTCCGCCTCCCGGGTTCACGCCATTCTCCTGCCTCAGCCTCCCGAGTAGCTGGGACTACAGGCGCCCACAACCGCGCCCGGCTAATTTTTTGTATTTTTAGTAGAGACGGGGTTTCACCATGGTCTCGATCTCCTGACCTTGTGATCCGCCCGCCTCGGCCTCCCAAAGTGCTGGGATTACAGGCGTGAGCCACCGCGCCCGGCCCCTTGACCCTGTTTCTAAGGCATGCCCTCCATGGAGTTCAAGGAGAGACTTTTATTTCCTTAGCACTGGATTCAGTTCTGCCCGTAACAAGTTTTCAGCTTAGCTCTTTGGCCTCCCACCCCACTCAGCTTGAAAACTTGGCATGTGTTTTGAGAGGGTGACTAATCTCATATGTGGGGCTCTCCTCTAGTCTTATTTTTAAACTCTAGCTCCAGAAACCTTTTCTGTATTTTTTGTCTCCCAGAAGCAGCCAAGCCTGGATGCTCATCTGCCTGCTACACCTGAAATCAACAGACACCCTGGGTGAAAAGTAGCTGTAGACACTCAATGTCACCAGACCACTTCCTCTAAGGTTTTCACCTCTCGCCCATTCTGTTTCCAGCCTCCAGCCTCCAGCAGGTCTGTTTCCTAGGCACTGTAAGGCTGTAGGAGATTTCAATGTGCCTTCCAGAAGTTTCTGGCCTCTCTCTTCAGCTCCCCTCCAACCTCAGATTTCACCAAATGTCGTATGGGGAAAATCGGTCATGCATTTGAGTGCTCCATCACACCCCCAACCAAATATCCAATTTGTCAATCCAGTATGACCAGAAAACCTGGGCTAGTATCTCTTTCAAAGCTAATAGCAGTCCTCTGCCTCTGCTCACATCTCCAGAACTAGCACGCTTCCACAGAAAATAAAATACCTGGCACTCCTTGGTGCAGCTCTGGATGAGCCTCCTGTCTCTGGAACTGTCCCTCACTGCTTCCATAGCACTCTGAAGCCTTTAAGAATGCGACTTTTATGGCATGCTCAGCTTTTTATACCTGTTAGCATCTCAAACTTGATACTATATTTTGCACTACTAATTACTTTCAATGAATTTCTAAATATTTATAAGATATTGAGTAGTCTTAATATGTTCCAAAGTACAGTTTAAATATGCTTTTGAAAGAAAAGCATCAGTAAAACAGTTACTTCTTACCTCTTCATAAAACTTCACCTGAGGTACAGCTTCATTAATTTCATTCAAACAAAAATCTTTAAATAGCAAGAAACCTAAAGGAAAAAAATAAAAAATTTCAGGGTGGGCAATTAATTGAAATTTTATCCCACAAGGGTGTTTTCAAAGCAATGTGTTTATACCTCAACCTCTTCCTCCTCTACTTTTTTTAAAAAAAAATTCAAGAAACTAGTGAATTAATTAATTCCTAGAAGGAAATACTCTGGGCAGAAAAATACCACATACTTGGCTCATTGCTTCAGGATTCCTTCTCTATTGATGTTCCCCCCTCCCCACCCCCCACTTTCTACATACTTTCTACAAAAGTATGATACAACAGGGCTGACTTTCGCGACCGTCACTTGGAGCCGCTGACCATTGTAGTGACCAAAATAACAACCAAAGGAATAAGAGATACAGACAGTATGAAAGTGTTGGTGAGAATCACCAAGACACTAATAAACACTATGCCCACTAAAATAGGACTAAACTCCCTTAAAAAACAAAAACAAAAACAAAAAACTTCCAAAAAGAACTTTCCAAACCTTTCTAGTCCCTTCTCTTGCCACTTACTCACTATTTCCAAGGCCCTACCAAATACCTAGTGCCAGAGAAGATTACCCACTCCCAGGTCATTCTTTACTCCTTCACAACTACATGCCTCACCTTTAAATACCTTTGCCTAGAACATCACACCCCTCTCTGTATCTTGAAAATTCCTAAAATAACCAGAATTGAACTCAAAGGCCGCCTGTGCTCTGAAGTCTTCTCTGATGAGACAGCCCCTATTGCACAATGCCTGGTACACAGTAGGTGGTCAAAAAATGTGCACTGAATGAATGGTTGTTTACTCAGCCTTTCCAACATTCTGTCAAAATATTTACCACACACTAATTAGTTACCTGATTTATAAGGCTCCCATTCCATTTGAAATCCTAGTGCCTAGCTTAATGCCTAATGGTCACGCCTAGATAAACAAAGTTGAATAGAACAAGCTGATACCAGACTGAAGGTAGAGATACTTGAAGATTATAAAATTCCAAAAAGTCAAAACAATTACATGGAGAGTTCGCAGAAACAGACGCCGCAGAAAGGAACTGAAGAAAGACTCACAAAGTCTACCACATAGAGATGAAGTGGACCAGAATTCCCCAGGTGGGACTGTAAAAGGAAGTGGCTGTGATGAGATTTTAATTAACATTAGCATAAGGATCTTGTAACTTGAACTGGTCTGTGACTGATCCATAAATTCCCCTCCATAGTTCCTGGAATATGGCCTTTGAAAATGGTAAGCGTTCGTTCACTCAAACTAGAGTAGAATGACAAAGAGTACTAGTTAAATAGGCACAGCCAGACTTTACCAGGGTCAGGCGCACACCTGCAGGGGGAGCACAGCCACGCTCCTCCCATGGAGAAACTGCGATGACCCCAACATAGGCAGGAAGTAGGAAATTCAAGAAGCAGGCAAATGGGAAGGATACATCTCTACCTGTTTGTATGTTAGTATTTTGATTTTAAGAGTAATGATTGTTTCTTGATTTTCATTCATTTCAAAGGATTTCCTAATTTCCCTTGTTATTTCTTCTTTGATCTGTGAGTCCTTCAGAAGGGTGTAGTTTAATTTCAAAATATTTGGGGATTTTTCAGACACTGATTTCTGTTTAGCTCTGTTTGCGGTCAGAGAACATGCTTGGTATGATTTCAATGCTTTTAAATGCATTGAAACTTTTAGTCTATCTAGGTGAATGCTGTATGGCACTTGAAAAAAATGTGCATTCTGTTCTTGTAGGGTGGAGTGTTTCATTTAAAAGAATACAAAGGCAATTAAACCAAGTGGGCTTGATAGAGTTGTTCAAGATGGTCCTCTGCAGCAACACAAATGGAACTGAACGCCATTATCCTAAGTGAAGTAAGTCAGAAACAGAGAGTCAAATACTGCAGGTTCTCATTTACAAGTGGGAGCTAAACAACGGGTACACGTGGACATAGGGAGTAAAATAATAGACACTGGAAACTCCGAAAGGCAGGAGGATAGGAGAGGAGTGAGCCATGAAAAATCACACACTGGGTACAATGTACACTAAAAGCTCAGAGTTCACCACTATGCAGTGTATCTATGTAACAAAATTGCACTTGTACCCCCTAAATACATCAAAATAAAAGATCATCCTCTGAATCTTTACTGAATGTCTATTTATTCTCTTTTGTTTGTTTGTTTGTTGTTTGTTTTGAGACAGAGTCTCGCTCTGTCGCCCAGGCTGGAGTGCAATGGCAAGATTTTGTCTCACTGCAACCTCCGCCTCCCAGGTTCAAGTAATTCTCCTGCCTCAGCCTCCCGAGCAGCTGGGATTATAGGCACCCACCACCATGCCTGGCTAATTTTTGAACTTTTAGTAGAGATGGGGTTTCACCATGTTGGCCAGACTGGTCTTGAACTCCTGACCTCAGGTGATCTGCTCGCCTCGGCCTCCCAAAGTGCTGGGATTACAGGCATGAGCCACCACGCCTGGCCACCTGTCTATTTTTTCTATTCATCATCAACAGTGAAGTGTTGAACTCTCCATTTGTAATTGTAGATTTGTTCATCTTTTTTCAATGTTGTCAGTTTTTGCCACATATATTTCTTTTTCTATTTCTGGAAGAGAAAACTAACATGAGAATTTGAACTTAAGTATTTTGATCAAATCAGAAATGTTTTCAAAATGTCTAAATGACAAAATGAAATAATACCACACATGGACCACTGTCTTTTGACTACACTTGGAATCAAACTGAAACTCTTTACCACAGCCTACCCACACCCTACCCACACCTTCTAGAGTCACCATTTCCTTCTCTGGCCTCATCTCACAGTGCTCTCCTCAAGCTCACTTCACTTAGGCCAAGCTTCTGTACTGTAGTTTCTCTAATACCAAGCTCATTCCCTTCTCAGGGTTTCTTACCGGCTATTCCCACTGTCTCACACACTTGTCCTGGATCTTCTAGACGAACAGCTCATTAGCTCACTTAAAATACCCCTTTCCTTGAGGAGGCCTTTCATGATTCTCATTCATTCTCACTGTCCTGCTGTCTATCTCGCATCCATTCACACACACACACCACAAAACACTTTGTAGCACTTACGATGAGCAAAAATTATCACATGTTTATATTTGCTTCTTTACTGTCTACCTCTCCCACTACAATGTAAGCTGCAATGCATAGGGTACAGGTGTTTTATTCTCTACTACATTTGCACAAGAGGATTGACTGTGACAAAGACAGAGCTCAGGAGAGAGAATAAAGGAAAAAAGGTAGAAGAGAGAGAATAGGTACAAGGAGAGGGAGGGAAGTGGGTGGAAAGAAGGAAGGAAGAGGACAGAAAGAGGAGAGATGAGGGAAAGAGGGAGTTGAATGAATGAACATCCAGCTTAGAATGTGTTTATGTACTTCTTTAAGGAAATTTCCATTGTCGGTCGGTAGAATAAGCCAAGGACTTAGTTTAACACACTATAGGAAACACAAAATATTATTTTCCTCCTGTGTGCACATAAACTGAAGCCTTGCCTTCTATCAGCTATTTAAATGGAGCTGTTAAAATGAAGCAGCAGGAAGAAAGATATTTGCCTTTTGGCTAAATCCTAAATCACTAGGACCTCCTAAATGTCCTAGGCTGAACACAACTTACCTTCATCAGCCTTAAATTATACAAAAAGCAAATGAAGCATGGCCTAGATTAGGGCAAAATATAAGAGGCAAAAATAAGGAAATACTTTGCCTAACAAGCTCACTTCATCATTGCAATTTCTCCAGATCTTAAAGAGTAAAAAATAGTGGCCTAACACCTGCTTAGTAGATATCTATGAAATGTGTTTACTTTGTTTCTATATTTGAACCACTGCAAAATGCTGAATATTAACTTTTTAGTGTATGTAACACCCAGGAAAGGCAAACTATCCCAATTTGCCATCACGATAATTTTTCAAAAATTAGTAGAAAGAATTGTATTGCTTTTTATAAAATGTAAGTTAAGAGCTTTTGAAAGTATTAAATATAAGTGGTTTCTATGAGAAAATTTGAAATCTCCTAAAAATTAGAAAGGTGAAAAGAGAAACATGAAAATTTTCTTGCGAGAAAAAATACTTGTCCTCAGTTTTACCAAGGAGATTAAGACACTAGGAAGGAGAGGAGACTGCATAACTGCTAAAACTTCCTCCCAATATTGACTAATTCTAGAAAACATATGCTGAGTATCTACTAAGAGCCACTGTGTTACTCACTGAGGATGTAATTGTGAAAACAGTGTTTTTCCAATATGGGGCTTATGGATTAGTGTAAGAGACAAACAACAAAGAAATAAACACATACAATTTATAACAAGGAATATATAGTAATTAAATATGATGCTGAGATAATGATAAAAAGAGGAAGATGTATTTCAGAAAGAACGGTCAGTAAGGCCTTTCTGAGCTGTGAGATAAACAAAATACAATGCATGTCAGATAAGAAAAAAGCTGGAATATGTAATCTCACTCCTCTTCAACACTGTATTGGAGGTCCTAGCCAATGCAATAAAGTAAGAAAAGGAAATAAAGGTTTTCCAAATTGAAAAGGAAGAATTAAAACTGATTCTATTCAATCTGGTTACCTACCTGGCAAATCCTATCTTTGTCAAATCCAAAGTAACTACTAGAATATGCAAGTAAATTTAGCAAGGCCACAGGATATTAGGTCATTAGATAAGAACCAATGAAATTCTTATAAACTCATAGCACACAATTTTAAAATGGAATTTTAAAAACAAGTCAGTTTGTAATAACAAAGAACTATCAATACATAGGAATAAATAAATAAATGACATACAAGACCAATATGCTAAAAACTATAAAATGTTACTGAGAGAAATTAAAGAAGATCTAAATAAATGGAAATATATACTCAGTTCATGGATTGGAAGATTTAGTATTGCTTAGATGTTAATTCTCCTCAAATTAATTTGTAGATTCAGTGCAATTACAATCATAAGTCCAACAGGCCTTTTTAAAGAAACCGACAAGCTGATTCTAAAATATATATGGAAATGCAAAAAACCTAGAATACCCAAAACATCTTAAGGAAGAGGAATAAAGTTCAAGGCCTTAACGCTATCCAATTTCATGACTCATTACATAGCCATACTAATCTTAATCAATGCATTAGATTGATTAATATGGTTATATAATTTAGTGGCATTAGATTAAATCACTGGAACAGAAATATAGGGTCCCAGAATATATCCACATTTATATAGTCAATTTAAGTCTTTTCAGCAAATGATACTGGGAAAGCTGATATCCATATGGGGAAAAGGATGAAAGGAATTGTTACCTCACACCTTATAAAGAATTAAATTAAGGATTATCATAGAACTAAATGTGAAGGCTAAAATTATAATGCTTCTAGAGTATATATAGAATATCTTCACAGAAAATCTTTATGCAAAAAATTTCTTAGGCAGGGTAAAGAAAGAAATGATAAATTATACTTTATCAAAATGTAGAACTTCTGTTCTTCAAAAGACACTGTTAGAAAAATAGACCAGCCATGGACTGGGGTAAAATATCATAAAACCTAAGTTAGAAAAAATGCCTTGTAAATTTGCATTCAAAGAAACAAACAAAATTCTTACAAATCGATGTTAAAAGAAGAACAACTCAATAAAAAAACTCAAGGAAGATTTGAACACATCACAACACATGAACACTTCACAAGAAAGGAATATAAACACCCAGTAAGCCCATGAAAGGGACGCAGCATCATTGGTCATCATGTAAATGTAAATTAAGCCACTCTAAGATACCCCTTCTCAACTACTAGAATGGCTAAGTTAAATATTGACAACCCCAAGTGTCAGCAGGGACACAAGGCAGCCGGAACTCCAATAAGTTGCTCAGGAGGACAGACAATGCCTTGGGTCCCCCATGCCTCTGAATCAACAGCCAGGGAAGGGAGATTTTGTGTGGGCTGGAGTGACTGAGCCTGACTGCCAAGGGGATCCACACTAGAGAGATAAGGAAGAGCGTGTCTGGAATACAGGAGATTTCCTAGGGTATCCCCCCACTATTACTATAGCCTGTCATTAAAGTCAAGGGAAAACTATAACCCAATTCAGGTGGGGCTATGAATGTCCCAGACCTTTCAGGAGTAATGATTTCGGTCATCCCACCAGATACAGAACCATGACCCACTGAGGTGCTTACTGATGGTAAAGGGATCACATAATGCATGGCAGTAATGAATACCAGCTACAACCACGTGACCAGTTAGAGGAATGAGGACTGCAACTGTCATGAGTGGTTCCCCCTTATTGTGTGTGTGTATGTTAAACAAATATCTTTGCTTTCTTTCCCCCTTCTTATCCCTTTATCATGTAACAGAAGATATACTGACTTCCTAGTGTAGCATTTAAATATTGTTAACTTTACATGAAAGTATTTAAGTTGCAGGACGTCGAAGAAAAGAGCAAACATTATCCAAGGACTTTGCATCCTCCTCTGGGAAAAGAATCCATGCATTTTCCATTGTACGCAGACTAGTTGTATCATGTTAGATGGAAGTATGACCTTGTTATCGTCTTTATTGGAGATTAATCGTGGTGTAAGGAGATGTGTATGAGCACCAAGATGACAAGAGGTGGATGTGTGATGATTAATTTCATCTTGGAGAATGTCCTGGAATGAGATTAACATTTAGATCAGTAAACTGCGAGTAAGCAGATTGCTCCCCATAACGTGGGTGGGCTGCATCCAATCAGTTGAAAGCCTGAATAGAACACAAAGATCAGATGCCCCAGGGAAGGGAGAATTTCCCAGAAGACTGCCTCCAGACTTCATCTGCACTACCAGCTATCCTGGGTCTCGAGCCTGCCAGCTCACACTGCAGATTTGGACTTGCCCGTCTCCATGATAAGCCAGTTCCTTACAATAAGTCTCTTTCTGTCTGTATACACACATCCTATTACTTCTGTATCACTGGAGAATGTTGCGTTAAATAGATTTTGAGCATGGTAAAGAACGTTCAGTCCCTTAGGAAAATAGTTTGAAAGTTTTTTATAAAGTTAAGCACACACTCGTATAATGCAGTGATTCCTCTGTTAGATACTTATCCAATGAAAACCTGTATCTCCAAAAACACTTGTATAGGGATCTTCATAGCACCTTTATTCATAACTTATCTGAAACAATTCAAAGACTACCAACAGGAAGATAGGCAGAATGTGATATTTTCACACAATGGAATACTATTCAGCAATAAAACAAAACAAACTACTGATACATCCAGCATTGTACCTGTATTAGTCACGGTTCTCCAGAGAAACAGAATCAGTAAGATATATATAAGCAAGTAAGAGGAGACTTATTATAGGAATTGGCTCACATGATTATAGAGACCGAGAAGTCCCATGCTATGCTGTCTGCAAGCTGGAGAAACAGATGGTGTAACTCAGTATAAGCTTAAAGACCTGAGAACCAGGAGAACCATTCTCTAAAGCCAAGGGCAAAGGTCTGAGAACCAAGAAAAGGCTGCTAGTATCAATCCTGGAATTCCAAGGCCTGAGAAACTGGAGCTCCAATGTCCAAGGGCAGGAGAAGATGGATGCCCAAGCTCAAAAAGAGACAAAGGATGGGCCCTTTCTCTACCTTTTTGTTCTATTCCTGCAGGCCCTCAATGGATTGGGCAATAGCCACCCATATCCCTGATGGTGGATCTTTTTACACTGATTCAAATGCTAGTCTCTTCCAGAAACATCCTCACAGACACATCCAACAATAATGTTTTACCAGCTATCTGGGCATCACATTTAACCTAGTCAAGTTGACTACTAAACTTTACCATCACCGTCAGTAAATGTCAGACATTACGTTGGTCAAAGGTTGCCAGATACAAAGAAGTATATGCTGTATAATTCTACATACATAAAGTCTAGAACAGGCAAAAACTGATCTGTGTTTTTAAAAAAAAAAAAAAAAAAAAAAAAAAAAAAAAAAAAAAACCAGCTCACACTTGTAATCCCATCCCAGCACTTTGGGAGGCCGAGACAGGCGGATCACGAGGTCAGGAGATCGAGACCATCCTGGCTAACCCGGTGAAACCCCATCTCTACTAAAAATACAAAAAAATTAGCCAGGCACGGTGGCAGGCGCCTGTAGTCCCAGCTACACAGGAGGCTGAGGCAGGAGAATGGCATGAACTCGGGAGGCGGAGCTTGCAGTGAGTGGAGATCGTGCCACTGCACTCCAGCCTGGGCGACATAGTGAGACTCCATCTCAAAAAAAAAAACAAAACAAAAACAAAACAAAAAACAGAAAAATACTTGCCTCTATGAACATGAAATTGGGAAGAGGCATGAAGGAACTTTCGAAGAATGGAAATATTCTGTCTTTTGATAGAGGTAGGGGTTATGTAGGTCAATACATTTATCAGAATTAAACTGTGTACAGTACTGTAAGTAAATTTACCTTAAAGAACTGAAAACAAATATTAACTCTAGCTAGTAGGTTTGCTTTCACAGTAGTACGAGTTAGCAGTTCGGAAACTATTTACAGTGTATTCTAGGCTTACACAAATGAGTAAATATATTGAGGATAATAAGAGCCTTTTTGGACAAGAGAGTTAAAACATGGAAAGAGAACAGAAGGTACACTGTAGCACTGAATTGGAATGGGAGTATCTATTTGAACTCATTGCTTTTGGTAGGTAGAGATGTGAACACATACACATATACACAAACATTTCTTTGCTCCGTGTATGAAGGTCTAGAAGCAATGACACACCAGCAGCAATGAGCACTTCTGTGTCCAAATTTAGGCTGCTAAACACCACTCTCCATTAAAAGCAACTAGCGCTCCTTAGAGAAAAGGCTGATTGATTCTAGGGCAAGGACAGTGAATAAATAACAACATGAGCTTTAAACATCTGCTAGAAAGTAAGCAAGGGCTTGTAGGATGATGGAGCTATTTGAACAGGAACCAGCTTAAAAGCGCTCCTAGTAGCCAAAACTGGGAAAGTGTGAACATATCAAAATAAATATGAAGAGTAATAGATCATAACCCATTAGATAAATTAAGGATCCATGAGTGCATACTGATATAAATAAGCAAATAGGGAGAAGGAAAAGTGCTTTCTTATAGTCAAATGCCAATCAAAAACTATGGAATGAATGATGGAGTCAGAAAACTGATGGGTGCCAAAACTAGTGAGTAAGTTTGAGTAGGAGCAGAATATTTACGTAGTGTCAAAAGCAACTCCCACAAGTTACTTATTTACAAAGGGAAAACTCATAACAGTGGAGGATGCTAGCAAACACCCACTTTAAGCAAACGGTCAAAATTAACAATCACCAGACTTGGGACAACTCCGCATCGTGATGCCTTGAGAACAACACGACATCTGACCTATGGTCTCCCCGACAAAAGTGCCTAACATGAATCTTAATTATTATGAACCACTAAACAAAACAAAAGAAAGGGATATTTTACAAAATAGTTGTCCTGTGCTCTACAAATGTTAACGGTCAAGAAAGTAAAAGAAAGCTGAGGGATTTGTCCAGATTAAAGGAGACTAAAGGTATGACAAGGAAATGCAGGCATGTTCCCAGACTCAATCCTGGACCAGGAAAAATTATCGCAAAAAAAGAACATTTTGGAGAACAACTGTCGAAATGTGAATATGGACTTTGGATTAGACAGTAATATTATATGTGTGCTCAATGTCCTGATTTTGAACACTGTACTGTGGACCTCTAAGACAAAAACCTTGTTCTTAAGAAATATAGGCTGGCCGGGCGCGGTGGCTCAAGCCTGTAATCCCAGCACTTTGGGAGGCCGAGACGGGTGGATCACGAGGTCAGGAGATCGAGACCATCCTGGCTAACACGGTGAAACCCCCGTCTCTACTAAAAATACAAAAAAAAAAAACTAGCCGGGTGAGGTGGCGGGCGCCTGTAGTCCTAGCTACTCGGGAGGCTGAGGCAGGAGAATGGCGTGAACCCGGGAGGCGGAGCTTGCAGTGAGCTGAGATCCGGCCACTGCACTTCAGCCTGGGCGACAGAGCGAGACTCCGTCTCAAAAAAAAAAAAAAGAAATATAGGCTGGCCAGGTGCGGTGGCTCACGCCTGTAATCCCAGCACTTTGGGAGGCTGAGGCAGGCAGATCACGAGGTCAGGAGATCGAGACCATCCTGGCTAACACAGTGAAACCCAGTTTCTACTAAAAATACAAAAAAATTAGCCGGGCGTGGCGGCAGGCACCTGTAGTTCCAGCTACTGGGGAGGCTGAGGCAAGAGAATGGCATGAACCCAGGAGGCGGAGCTTGCAGTGAGCCGAGATGGAGCCACTGCACTCCAGCCTGGGCGACAGAGCGAGACTCCATCTCAAAAAAAAGAAAAAAAAGAAATACAGGCTGAAACATATAATAGTCAAGAAGTGTGATGTCTCTAAATTACACCCCTTAAAAATCATACAAAGAAAGAATAATGAAACAAACGAGGCAAAATGTATACAAACAATGAAACTGTTTAAAGCAGGGGTGTCCAGTCTTTCAGCTTCTCTAAGCCACATTGGAAGAACTGTCTTGGGCCACACGTTAAAAAAAAAAAAATCACAAAAACATCTCATAATGTTTTAAGGAAGTTTATAAATTTGTGTGGGGCCACATTCAAAGCCGTCGTGGGCTGCATGAAGCCCACGGGCCGCAAGTTGGACAAGCTTGGTTTAAAGGGTATATAGAATTCTTCATACCATTCTTATGGCTTTTCTGAGTTTGAAGTTATTTCAAAATATAATTTTAAAATGCATATCAAAATACAAAGTTATTAGAAAAGTGGCAAAATCACAAAACTCATTTATGACTAAAATTATATATAATTATTGGCAAAAAGGCTAGAGAAAAATAACTGAAATGTGGCTTTTAACTATTAGAAATTTTATGTGACTAATAATAGAAATGATTGCTGTCCAATTGGCTTTTCAAATATTTATTCCTTTTATAATTAGTAATTTCCAACTCATTTAAAAACTATATACAGACTTTTGTACTGGAAGAAAACATACAGCACTTTAAATCCTTGAACAAACACAATATAATGGAAATGCTAATATAATTTAACCAGAGCAATGTTAATAAGCACCCTTATAATTAAACATAATTCTGAGAGGAAACATAAAGGTGCTTTAATGCAGCAAATCAGTTACATGTTCCAAGAGTTTTCTAAAATATTTTATCATAACAATTTGAAGATTATCATTTTCACGTATTATATTTCTCTGCAGTCTTTTGAATAAAACACCCTAAGCAAGCACACTAGCTCCCGTATAATTGGAAATTCCCTCCAACCCCTGCAAGCACCATGAAACAACTACCTTACATCTTATCATCCAGCATCACAACACGTATCATGAGACAGCCCCATTGACCCTACTAGAATTATCTCTAAACCAGGATCTCTAAACCAGCATTACATGTTAGACCTTGTGTCTTAATCTGCCCATGTGAACAAATTAACAAAATAGGTGTTAGGTTTCTCTAATATTAGTAGATTTTTTCAAGTTTAAAAGAAAAACCCCTTGGATTAATCTCCAGAATTTTTTCAACTCTTAGATTCTATATCTCTAAATAAAATAAAACTAATCAAATTAGAAAGTCATGAATTGAATGGTGAAAAATACAAACATAACTAATAATCATGAAATCAAAGAGAAGAAGAAAATGAAATGGACAAAACAAGCTGATTATTAAAAGACCTTAAAAGCTAGGGACAAACACCTAGACAGTAACATGAAGGTCTAGAAATAAAAATTAAATTATCCAAAGAGCAGATAGTGAACACTCACCATAACTATGCTGTATGGAATAATGAAAAGCCCTAATAATCAAATAATCAAATTATTATAATGCATTTTCTTAGAAAGTTTCAAAAGTTTGACCAACCAAAGCATTAAAATAAAACATGAAAAATCAACTATTTAAAATATTATCATGAAATACATAACCATTTTGCCAAGAGATAATGGAATCGAAAGTGCCCTAATTATCATTTGCTTGAGAAATAAATTAATTAAATAGATGTATTCATATATTTGGTGCACATTCCGAATTGATATTTTTATTTATTAGTACTGAACAATGGGAAATTTAAACTTAAGCAACAGAACAATAATAACACAAAAAAACCCAACACTTAGAAATAAATCTAACCAGATATGTGCATGATTTGTATGCTAAAAACTACAAAATACTAATGAACAAAAACAGAAGTTATCCAAATAATTAAGAATAATACCATGCTCATGGAATGGATTGGAAGACTTGATATTGGTAAGATGGCCATTCCTCCTAAATCAATCTATAGACTTAACATGATCCCAGTCAAAAATCCAGCAGAAATTTTTGTAAAAAATCAATAAACTGATGCTAAAATTTATATTAAAAATCAAAAGAACTAGAATAATAAACTTTTTGAAAATAACAAAAAGGATTTACACTATCTGGTTTCAAGATACATTATAGGCTGGGTGCGGTGGCTCACGTCTGTAATCCTAGCATTTTGGGAGGCCGAGGCGGGTGGATCACTTGAGGTCAGAAGTTCGAAGCCAGCCTAGCCAACATGGTGAAACCCTGTCTTTACTAAAAATACAAAAAAAAAATTAGCCAGGCATGGTGGTAGGTGCCTATAATCCCAGCTACTTGGGAGGCTAAGGCAGGAGAATCACTTGAACCTGGGAGGCAGAGGTTGCAGTGAGCCAAGATCGTGCCACTGCATGCCAGCCTGCGTGACAGAGCAAGACTCCATCTCAAAAAACTAAAACAAAAACAAACAAACAAAAAAGATATATTATAAAGATACAGTAATCCAGGCAGTATGCTGTTGGAGAAAAGGATAAACACATACATCAATGAAAAAGAATACAGTCCAGAAATAGATCTACATATACATAATCAATTGACTTTTCACCAAGGTGCAAGGATGGTTCAACGAGGAGAAGAAAGCCTTTTCAACAAATGGTGCGGGAACAATTGAACATCTCTGTGCAAATATATGTGATTCCTACAAAAATTAACTCAAAATGGATAACAGAATGAAATATAAATCTTCAAACTATAAAATTGTAGGAAAAAATTCAAGAAAATCTTTGCAACCTTGGGTTAAAGCAAAGGCCACCAAGATCCAACATGATCTATAAGGGTGAAAACTGGCAAATTCAGTTTCATTATACTTTAAAACTTCTGTTCTACATGCTTAAGAAAATGCAAAGACATGCCATATATTTGGAGAAAATATGTACAAAATATATATCTGCGAAAGGACTTGTATCCAAAATACATGAAAGACTCTCAAAATGCAATAACGAGAACACAAACCAATATTTTTGAGCAAAAGACTTGAATACACTTTCACCAAAGATACGTAAATGTCAACTGAAAGCATGAAAAACTAATATCATTAGTCATTAGGAAAATACCAATTAAAATCACAGTAAGATAATACTATATACTAGAATAACAAAAGCAAAAAAGAAAAGACAATAGCAATGCTGGGAAGGATGTGGAGCAGTTGGAACTCTTAGACCACTAGTAAGAATGCAATTTGTATAGCCTCTTTGAAAACAGCTTCTTTAAACAAACATTTGTCATTTGACCCAATAATCCCACTCCTAAGTATTTACCCAAGAGAAATAAAAATGTATGCTCTTATAGTCACACAGAAATCTGCAAACAGCTATTTATAGTAGCCAGCTTTATATACAGAATCCAAAAACTGGAAACTACCCAAATATTCAGTTGGCGGATGGATAAACCAACTGCGACGCATCCATACAATGGAAGCTTCCCAATACATGGGAGTGAACTATGGATACGTGCAACATGCCAGTTTCAAACACATCATGCTAAATCAAAGAAACAAAAGGCTACATGCTAAATGATTCCACTTATAAGACCTTCTGGAAAAGGAGAAATCATAGGAACAGAAAACAGATCCATAGTTGCCAGGAGCTGGAGCATAAGGCGTGGGCTGACTATGAAGGGTCACCAGGAATTTGGGGAGGTAACTAACTGCTTTGTATCTTGATTTTGGTAGTAGCTGCACACTTTATGCATTGGTCAAAACTCATAGAATTGTAGATCTAATTGCTGAATTTTACTTTATTTAAATTATACCTCAATAAACCTGCACCTCCACACCCCCACCTAAATAAAAATAGCACCATGAAAGAAGAAAGAAAAATAAAATTGGGTACATACAGTTGAGCCAGGAATAAAGCTCAGAGATGTTCCCTCACAGTGGCTGTAAGTAGGCCACAAACTGGAATCTAAAATTTCTAGAAGCCAGCCTGATCACTTGCATAGTTCTCAGTGTCTACAGGATGTTTTCATAAATGCAAGTTTGTATGGAGGATAAAATTATTCATACACATAAGTGTTGACTAAAATAAGTCATTAGAAAGGTTTTTGGTAATACAGAGGTCATAAACAAGTACTCTGACATGTCTAGGATACAAAACATTCTTTACAAATGAAAATAAGGGAAATTGTACATGACAAATAAAAAAGCAAATTCATAAATAAAGAAAAAAGCATACAGATATAAAACCTGAAAACTCCATAAGATGTTATGTCTCTACTGGCTAGGGATTACTAACCTACATTCCCAATTAACAGCTCTCTGCTTTTTTTCTTCCAAGCTCCAACAGGAGCCAATAAACATAAATCAAAGTGAGTATTCAGTTAACTGTAATCATCTATTTCATATAAGCCTTAAATGCGTTTATTTTTATTTAACTCTACTTTTCAAACTGGAACTGTTACTTCTTGACTTAAAACTTGACAGGAGGAGAAAATTATAAATGAAATATAATTTGGGAATATTGTAAATCGTTTTGGATCTTCTAAAACCCAAGTTCTCCATCCTGCCCCCAATTTAAATTCAACACATATGTGTTCTTCCAGCATATCAATAAAATATTCCTAGATTTATTAATAGGATCATTCATTTAGATAATGGAGAGATTTTGAGCCATGAATATTAAGAGTCCAATAGACAAAAGCACAAATGGAAATGAATGTGGCCAAAGAAAAATTCATGGAATGTTCCAAGCAATTGGCTCTTGACTCAAAAAGGAACAACGCGAACTGGGACTGGGAGAGAAATGTAAGAATGTAGGGGCGAGAAAATTCTATCAAACCCTTCCAATGGCTGGCTTGCTTTCAGCCTTTTAAAATCATTACATAATGACAGAAAAGTAAAAATTTCTGACTATGCCACCATGCTAATACTCCTCTCCAGATTGCAGTCAATTTTTTCATTTATCACAGTTCTCTGCACATCAGACAGTAAACAAACTGACAGTTAAAATAAAGAGAGATTTAAAATAATTTAAAATGAAATAGAAATATTATTCAAATAAGCCATATGACTTACATTTCCCAGGGACTTCTCTAAGAACAAATATTAAAGCTGGCATTATGGATACCGGGGTCTGAGTGTACAGCACAAATCATCTATCCACCTCTCTGGACAAAGTGGGGGTGGGGAGGTTGTGAACATGCTGAGTCTAACCATAATTTTAACAAGGAAGGAACAGAGTAAGAGCCAATCAATCGATACCCATGAGTTTGCTTTGTGATAATTCTTGTGGCTATGAACTCATGATTTCAGCACTTTTCTATATGTATATTTTATTAAATCAATAAAAGTTTATTGAAAACAGAATCAGTCAGGCAGTATTTATGGCATGATACTATAATGTAAAATGAAGGGTCCTCAATGCAATTGTACTCTGCGTGGAGATCCTGATAGCTACACACAAAATGATAACACTTAGTCGTCTTGTATTAAGTGCCAAATTCACTTGGTAGAGGAGAAATGCTAAAACGTCAGTGTTACTTCCTTAGATGACAGCAACAGCATCCTCACTAAGCTCCCAGCCACCTGTCATCCTCCTTTCCGATTCATCCTTCATGCTACTCACATCAGATCTGGATCTGATCATGACACTTCCTTGCTTTAAAACTTTCCATGGGTGTTGCAGAGGATATTGGATAAGACATTCATGTTACTGTAACGCACACCACGCTCTGTCCCATACCTCTGCCGTGCAAATGCACTGCCATAGACCTGACCTGACCAGACCTGACCTACCCACCCACCAGCCAGATGTCCCTTACGACTTACAGTCCCTTGCACAGAGTTGGGAGAAAAGACATCAAAGTCATCACACTGATTTCTTAATGGCCTTGGCCCAGAGGTGACACAACCCACTTTTCTGAAACGATGGGAGAAACTAATAACAGTGGTTGCCTTGGGGGTGATGGTAGTTCCAGCAGGTTCCAGCACCCACAGCTCCGCATGCTGTATTAACCTATCTACCGTAAATCCTGCCTCTGTATCTTCATACGGACTCCTCCCATCTCGGCACCCACCCTTTCTTCACCAATCTCCTGGCAATTCTCTGCCATCCACTTGTCTAGCCCCTTTCTCACAAGCCCCTTTTCCTGCAGGCTTGACCTGGTTAACATCTGCTACACCTTCAGGGCTTCAGGCGAGCACTACAGAGAGCAGTACACTTGGAAGGCCGCTCCTCAAGGCAAGGCAGAGCTGCCCCTTCTATGCTCCCACAGCACTGGGTTATTACCATTTTCTGAACATGATCCGACTTTATGACAATGATTTGTTTTTATTTTATAAATGAATAACATAGTTCAAAATTGTTAAAATATATTTTAAAACTTTTCCTCTCTTTCCTGCCCTTCATCTTGCCAGTCACGTACCACCACCATCACCCCCAAGGCACCTGCTGCTATTAGTTTCTTCCGTCTTTTCTGGGAAGTGGGGTATGTCACCTCTGGGCCACGGCTGTTAAGAAATCGGTGTGACAGCTCTCTGCCAGGGACTCCAAGTCCTAAGGGACACTGGTGCCACAAGATGGAAGACCTCAGTGCATGCAGAAAAGGCTCACGCTGATCTGTAACAACCTGTGACAAATGTTACAGGCTCGTGACAACTTGTGACAAGCACTGTTACCAAATGAGAAAAAACATTGCCTGTGTACAGTCCCTGACATTCTGCGGATTCCTTGTTACAAGTGTTTGCATTACCTTCGAATACAATATAAAAGCAAGTGCAAATATGAACTCTAATTTTCCACTGTACTCTATACACACTGTCAACATCAGCCTTTTTTTCAAAACACTATGCCTTGGAGATCTTTCTATACCAGTCAGGAGGAGCTACTTGATTCCCTTTCACAACCGCATGGCATTCCATCTCATAGCACAACATAATTTACATAACTTGCTCTCCAGTGAATATTTGGGTTGTGCCAAATAGTTTGCTTTAACAAAACTGCTGCAATAAATAACCCTCTACGTCCACTGTGTATCATGTATTCAGGTACGCTTGCAGGATGCCTTCCTCAGAATAAAACTTCTAAGTTAAAGGTCATGTAGACATTTTGTTATTTCAGTAGACAGGGCCACATTCGTCTCCGCTGGAGTGGTACCTATTTTAACTCCCACCAGCAATGGATAGGAGTGCCCAGTTTGAAACCTTCTGCCATACCAGAAGTGTGTTCTTTAACTTTCGGCTTTTTATCAATTTGAAAGATAATAAAATAACATTTGAGAGCAACTTTGTGTTTCTCTCACTTTTGAATAACATTGAAAATCTTTTCTTAGGTTTAAGTTCCATCTGTTTCCCTGTTTTAATGACCTGTCTGGCTCTCAATAGGCTTTGCCCATTTTTACCCTGGATGATGGGGCTTTTGCTTAGAAGTTTCTAGGGCTTTTCTGTATTGGGATTTGCAAGTCAACACTGTTGCTCAAGGAATCCTCTGGATGACCGCCTCTCAGGTACTTGGTCAGATCCATGTGAGTGATCTGTGTGTCTGTTCCTGGTTCCATGTCATTCCTGGTGTTGACAGAAATACCTCTAGCATTCTCCTCTTAAACATGACACTGGCCTTTGAAATCAACAGCCTGCATCATGTTAAGGACGGACACATCGTTTCCTAGTTCAATGAGTAGCACCTGGTTCCTCATTTGTCTCCCTGACTAGGCTGTGGGCTACAAGAGGGAAGTGGTCTGTTTTTGTTTATTTTTCTCTCTCATCCCTAGCACAATGGCTAGTACTTAATCAGCTCAATGAACGTTGGATAAATTTACTTAAGGGAAGACAGCACCGTTGCGGCAGGGAAGACCGGCACGGTTGCGGCAGGGAGGACCGGCACGGTTGCGGCAGGGAGGACCGGCACCGTTGAGGTAGGGAGGACCCGCACGGTTGCGGCAGGGAGGACCCGCACGGTTGCGGCAGGGAGGACCCGCACGGTTGCGGCAGGGAGGACCGGCACGGTTGCGGCAGGGAGGACCCGCACGGTTGCGGCAGGGACGACCGGCACGGTTGCGGCAGGGAGGACCGGCACGGTTGCGGCAGGGAGGACCGGCACGGTTGCGGCAGGGAGGACCCGCACGGTTGCGGCAGGGAGGACCCGCACGGTTGCGGCAGGGACGACCGGCACGGTTGCGGCAGGGACGACCGGCACGGTTGCGGCAGGGAAGACCGGCACGGTTGCGGTAGGGAAGACCGGCATGGTTGGGGCACAGTCACAGATGGTTTCAGGAAGACTTTGAGTGCAAGCTAGGCTTGGAGAGATTAATGGGCTATAGAGTCAGGAGAAAGAATGAACCAGTAGTGCTCAAAGGCAGGAAATTTGGCTTGAGATAAGGAAAGAGTGTGACTTCAATTTAGGCAGAGCAAGTTCCTACAGGGAAGAGGTGGAAGGTATGCTTTATGACGCCAAGGAGGCTCAGGGAAGGTTAGCCTTCAGCCACCGGGCTCAGTGATCCAGCCTCAGGAATTCCAATACTCAGTATTTATTAGTTATATAATACTCTGCTTGCTGAAAGCTTCAAATGCCAAAAAGCCTGCTGGGGAATAGTTTTCAGTATAAGTGGGCAATTGTTTCATAAAAAATAAAAACTCGGCTCTTGGGCCCAGTCCTGAGGATTTTAGAGGAGAAACTCTTTCTCCCCAACACGGGAGTCCCTGAGCAAGGCTGAAGGTCGGTACTACGAATTTGTACTCCTTCTCCTTCCCCCAAGGTACTCTGCAATATGACGCTTATCTGCCATGACACCTGTCCCCAGCTGACCCTTGCATCCTCTTCCCTGTCCCTAACCTTACCCAAAATAGGTACTTGGTGTCAACACCTATATACTAATAGTGCCTGCCTACCTCCACCCCACTGAATATTTCTATTAGAATGTGAAGATGTTATCAAAAGCCTTCAAGACTCAAAAGACTAAACTTGTAACAGTGGAACACGAGGTGGTATGGGTGCCACTGCCAACCCATTGGGGGCAGAGGTTAGCCCTGACTGGGCACCAATCCTCACACCCACAGCCTGGTGCTATGCCGCCCCAACCAGCTTGTGGTTAGAGCTGCTTTTCATATTTACTGTGGAATCTAATGCATATAAATTGACTACTTGCTAGAGCAATCAGATGGTTTCTGTGATTATTTTGCCCCAATTCATTTTAACTTATAGCCAACTGAATATAGTAATTTGTCAATTAAATAACAGAGGTTTTTTTTTAAAGTAATCTGGTAAGTTGTGAATACCTCTAGTGAGAGTTCACTCTGAATGTTTTAAAGAAAGTAACACCCAGTGGCTTCACAGCCTCCCAGAAGAGGGGATATCTCCTGTGGAAATGAAGTTGGCTTGATTGGTGAACACTCCCTCCCGCTCCCAGTACAAGGGAAGGGCAGTGGACACAGCTGCTATTCCCTGATCCCTACTCCAAACAGCTGCCCAAGGATCCCTCTACTTCCACAGATATTCATCTTATCACCCATCCCAACAGTGCACAGACATCTGCAAGTCCTACGGCAAGATGACTTGGAGACAGGTGCGTGGGCTAAGACTTCACACTAAGAGAATCATCATCGGCCAGGCGCGGTGGCTCATGCCTGTAATCCCAGCACTTTGGGAGGCCAAGGCAGGCGGATCACGAGGTCAGGAGATGGAGACCATCCTGGCTAACACGGTGAAACCTTGTCTCTACTAAAAATACAAAAAATTAGCCAGGCATGGTGGTGGGCGCCTGTAGTCCCAGTTACTCGGGAGGCTGAGACAGCAGAATGGCGTGAACCCTCGGGGGTAGAGCTTGCAGTGAGCCAAGATCGTGCCACTGCACTCCAGCCTGGGCGACAAAGCTAGACTCCGTCTCAAAAAAAAAAAAAAAAAAAAAAAAAAAAAAAAGAGAGAGAGAGAGAGAGAATCATCATCTAGTATACACTCTTTATATTAAATGCTGCAAATAACAGTTTGATACTAATGGCAGTTGAAATCATTGTGTGCGGAAACAGAAAGTCAACCAGAAAAGAAGAGTCAATTCCTCAGATGTGTAAAATACTCAACTAGAAGCTTTAGAATTACAAAGAGAACATAGCCTCAGAGATGAGCTTTGACCTCAAGGATGAGGTGGGAAACATTAAAGAGGCACCTCACAGTATTACACTTTCCACAGTAAGCGCCCAATGAATGCCACAGACAATAAGTAGAGCAGAAACATCAAAAGAGATCATTCATAGTCAGAAATCAGGGTTTTTGTTGTTGTTGTTGTTGTTGTTTTATGACGGAGTCTCGCTCTGTTGCCCAGGCTGGAGCTCAGTGGCCCGATCTCGGCTCACTGCAAGCTCCGCCTCCCGGGCTCATGCCATTCTCCTGCCTCGGCCTCCTGAATAGCTGGGACTACAGGCGCCCATCACCACGCCCGGTTAATTGTTTGCATTTTTAGTAGAGACGGGGTTTCACTGTGTTAGCCAGGATGGTCTCAATCTCCTGATCTCGTGATCCGCCTGCCTCGGCCTCCCGAAGTACTGGGATTACAGGCATGAGCTACCGCACCCAGCCAGAAATCAGGGTTTTAAGCTAATCCCTGAATGGTGAATCTTTGTGAAGAGGACAGGAAAGAAGGTGGCCTTCCACAGAGAGAGACAGACTGTGAAAGAGGATGCAGGGTGCCAGGAGCATGATGCCTGTTCACAGTGAACGCTGAAATTAAGAGATGTGGAAAAAAAGACGGAGGCAAGTTCTGGGTACCTGAGTGACAGGAACAAGCTGACCGCACCCTGCAGTGGGGGCTTAGGAAAGCTTCGGAATGCAATCACACCGTGATAAGACTGTTTTCAGACTGCCAGACAACAGAAAAAGAGCTGGAGATTGGAAGTGCCTGATCCTAACTCCTGGCCAGAGGCTATGCTTCCCAGCAACAATGAAAAGTTTAACAAAAGGGCTGGAGAAAGAAAAAAATCAAAATAGGATAGCCAGGTAGGAAGGTCCTGAACTATCTGGGTTAGGGCAATAATGGCATAACTAAGGTGGCTATGGTGGAAATGGAGGATAATGGGGCAGGAGAGACAAGGACAAGAAGGCATCAGCGAGGCTTCAGAGCTTTGGATCCTGGACAGCTTGGAGAACAGTGGTGTCATTAATGTCAATAGAAAGGGAGGAAAGGACACCAGGTGTGCATGTGCATATGTGTGTATGCGTGAATACAGATGTGCAGGTTTCTTAGTTTGCATTTTTCTGTTCAGGGAGGTGATAATTAGTGAGGTATTGGATCTGTTCTGGTAGAGGCAACGGCAACACATTACACTAGAAATGACCATTCATTATGAAATGAACAACAGAACTGAAACGAGCTGGCTCACTAAGGCTGCACCAAAGCTGTGCCATCAAGTAAGTGCAGAGGTTATTTGTGGGAAGGCACAGGTGCAAACAAGGATGCAGGAGACAGAGAGGAGCACAAGCCAAAGGTGGGGCCTTACAAGGCGGGAATCAGGAAGGCCTGATTCCGTCGTAGCTGCTGCATCCCTCTGTCTCGTCACTTCATCTTTCTGTGCATTAGCTAGCCCCTCTCCTTCTATATTTTTGAATAACTTAAGAAAGTATGGCCGGGCGCGGTAGCTTACACCCATAATCCAGCCCTTTGGGAGGCTAAGGCAGGCAGACTGCTTTGAGCTCGGGAGTATGAGACCAGCCTGGACAACATGGAGAAACCCTATCTCTACAAAAAATACAAAAATTAGCCATGTGTGGTGGCACACACCTGTGTTTCCAGCTACTCAGGAGGCTGAGGCTGGAGAATCACTTGAACCCGGGAGGCAAAGGTTGCAGTGAGCCGAGATCGCGCCACTGTACTCCAGCCTGGGTTACGAAATGAGACCCTGCCTCAAAAAACAAAAAGAAAAGAAAATATGCTTTATAGAATGTATTTATTCCCCTGAATTATAGAAACTATGTATACAGTGACCCCAAAACTATGGCATTGAACTTCTCCTTGAGTCTTCTCTTCCTTATTCAGTTCTGGCTCCAGAACATATCCCAGGCCACCCATTCTTGCATCTCTGCTGCTCTTACTCTGACAAAAGCCAACTTTGGCGACTTCCTAAACGCGATAGGAGTCGCCAGATTCTTCTTCCTGTTTCCATGTTCCCACTCTGATCCCAGCAATTCATTCTTCATAAAGAGGCTAGAATGATCTTAAAACATACATCTGGCCTGGTCAAAACCCACCAGAGCTTCCCATCACACTCAAAACCTTGGCTCCTGCGCAGTTCCCTGCCTCCCTCTTCTCTCTCATCGGATGCTGCCCGTGTGGGCCTTCTGGTAGTTTCTGAAATGCACTGCCCTCTCTCCTGCCCCTGCTGATGACGACGCTGCTCCCCATGATCCCCTGATCACATCCTCAAAGAAATGTCCCCAAACAACTAATCTAAGTAAGCGCTACTCGGTCTCCTTCAGGTCGTGGCTCTTCATGACCCCACTGCACAGCAGACGCTAGGATCTGGCTGATACCCTCACGCTGAGGGAGCTGATCCCCGCATCCCACCCAAGGTCAGTGTTCCCTGCATTCCAGCGCCTGCTGCACACCAACGAGCTGTATGGTTCTACCAACTCACTTCCTGCCAGTGCTCCTTAGTTTCCTCATCAATCAAATGAAGGGGGTAAACTCTCAAGTTTCACTTAGGCCTAACATTCTGTGGTTTCATGAATTCAAGTGGGGTCAGTTTTGATTTCATTCTCTTCTGCTGGTGATCTTACTGCTATTTTGACAAAGAGAGGAGGGATTTAAAAAAAAAAAAAGCAAAGGATGTCAACAGGACACAGTTGGAAAAACTGGTTATTTTACCAAGGCTTCAACTGAAACAGTGTGTTTCCCTTCAAGGAATCAAGCTTAACATGTACAGCCAATAAAAGCCCGTTGGCGAGAACTGGCCTCATACCTTGTCTATACAGTCTCTGCACAGGGTTCCTAACCCATGGTCAGTAAAGAATGTCACTTTCTAACAGGTCTGGGAGCTCCCGGTTTATCCTGGGACCTCAAGAGGAGAGGATCACCCAACTCACAGGTATTTGAGGATACAAACCCATGGCTGGGCTTTAAGGGTCTTATCTAAGATTCCTTGTAGAATAGAGTCTCATCAAAGCTAATCCAAAAGGCCCATGTAAAAATAACCATTCTTGCCGCCCTTTATGCAAATAATCAGGCCAAAAGTATAAAACTAGCGTTTATTCATAATTAGTTTTTACCAAACATGAGGACTGGAGAGAAAAATTTTGTTCCAAAGGTTATCATACATTTGTCATTAAATCCTAGTCTCATTAATTGTTTTTAAGCTTTCTGCCTACATTTAGACTAACCCTGCCTATTTCTGTGAATCAAGTGGTGATCTTCTGCAGCTTGAAAAAAAAAAAAAAAAAGAAAAACAGGGATGGGTAATGTAAAAATGTGAATCAATATACTAGTTCTGGGCAATTATCTTGCAAATTCTGTCAGGTAACGGAAGTGAGTAAGGTGTCCATAACCCAGAGGTTTCTTTGTTTGGGAAAATAAAACCAAGGAACTTCACAGACCCCCACAGGGGAACTCTATATGTTGGCGAGTAAAATTTTAGATGGAAATTACCTACCACACCACACTTGTGGGAACTGCTGTCCTCACTCTACTATTTGCAATAGGGTTATATACAGTAGCACCTTCTAGCTGAAATACTGGACAGAAAGTTTCCATCGCTGTCATATTTCGCTTAATTATTATCCCTATAGCAGGGATAACATTTACTAACAAAAAGGAAACATGGAAGTTTTACTATCACTAAGTCTGCTAGGACTTTTTATTGGGTCTAGCGATGCACTTTTAAATGAAACATGCTGCTTTTGGATTAACACCTCTAGTATAGTAAAGGAAAATCTACAGGTACTTAAAAATCAAATCAAAATTATTGACAGGCTTAGGGAAAATGCCGGCTTCAGCCCCGAGTGGCTACAATCCCTCTTTAATAAATTGCAGTCTTCTTTATGGAATTCTTTAACTCCTTTATTAATCCCTCTCTTACTTATATGTCTTGTATTGATATTTGGACCCTGTATACACAACACTACAACTCAAATTGTTTCTTCTTGCCTAGAAGAAATCAAACTCCAAATGGTGCTATCAACTGAACAACACATGGACACGCCATTCTTCCGAGGACCGTGATCAGCCCCAGGAGGAACCTTAGCTCTGTTCCCCACAACACCCTTTTTCCGCAGGAAGTAGCCAGAAAGAGTCGTCACCCAAAACCCTCCAACAGCAGTTAGTGTGGCGTCTCCACAAGGGGAACGTTGTAGGAGTTATTAAGAAATTATTTTAGGCAGATAGGGAGGAAAAGTTTTGGGACGTTTTCCTTTTTTAAAGCATCTTGGGAAAAGTTTCTTGTAAAGCCCCTGCTCTTAGAATCAGGCTGGCAACCTTTGATATCCAAATACAGGCCATTAGAAACTAGGTCCACCCAACAGGACAATCACCACCGCCTTCCTGCCCTTGCCCCACGTTCCTGGCAACCTGATGGCCCCCGCACATCCCCACGTGTGTAGAACATCATGGTGCCCTGCATTTGCATATTAAAAGGCTAGAGTGGGAGGGCCAGCTTTTGCCTCGGGCTATGTGAAAGACAGGCCTGGTCAAACCAATCCCCCGAGCCCTGTGCAAAACCGACAGCGCCTCCTCCAGCCTTTCTCTATATACACCTGGCTGGTCTCTGCCCCATTTGGGGTTCCCTCTCTTGGCTTTGGAGCACCCTTCCCTCTGTCTCTGTACAGGGGAGCTTCTTCCTTCCCCCTTCCTTCTTGCCTATTAAACTCTCCGCTCCTTAAAACCACACACACACAAAATAAAGATGAAGGAATGTGGGGAGCAGGAGAGAGTAAAGGAAGAGAGAAGGGGGAGAGGGAACCACTTTTTGTGGGAAATGAATCATAATGCTTTCTCCTGGCAACAAGTAGCTACCTCAGGAAGAAACCAACCACTTCATGGACGTTCCAGCACCACTTAACCTGCTGCTGCCCCTTAAGACATTTCAAAAACTTAGTTTGGTCTGGCTCAGTGGCTCATAATCCCAGCATTTTGGGAGGCTAGGATAGGAGGATCACTTGAAGCCAGGAGTTCGAAACCAACCTGGGCAACAGCCAGATCCTATCTCTACAAAAAAAAACAAAAAAAATACTAGCCAGGTATGATGGTGTGTGCCTGTAGTCCTAGCTACCCTGGAGACTGAGATGGGACGATCGCATGAGTCCAGAAGTTCGAGGCAGCAGTGAGCTATGATTTCACCTCTAAACTCCAGCTTGGGCAACAGAGCAAGACCCTTTCTCAAAAAACAAACAAACAAACTCCTTACTCAGCTTAGTACAGTGGTCAAAAGCTTTAGCTTGGAGTGTGGCAGACTCCAGCTCAGCCCATCACTATGTGCAAGACACCAGGCAAATCCCTTCACCTCTGAGGCTCGGCTCCTTACCTGTAAAAGGGAGCCAAGAACGACCCGCACAGGGTCACTCTGAAGACGAAATGAGACCACATATATAGAGCACTAAGCACCAAGGGCTCAATAACTGTCATTGTCACCCCAAACTGTACGGATACAGCCTTTTCTAAAGCTTCTTAGTCTAACCTGTGCTGTTATGGGTAACCTGGAAGCCAACCATCATGTTTGTGTTGCACCATAAAGTTGTAACAAAGGTGCTATCTGTCTAGGATTTTACAGGGTGTCTCAGTTTCAAATATTTATCAGATTTTCCCACCAAGAGCCAAATACTTTATTTCAAAAATGAAATTATGCTTCAAGGGCATAATACAACAATAAGGACCAGACTTAATCTCTCAACATGAACAACCGGGAAGCTGGACAGAAAAGTTCCATAAAATAACTGTTTTCAGACATGGAAAGGGCTGTGGTCTTTTAGAGAAGGAAAATAAACCAGGAGGATCCCAGGATTGGCTGGCTCTTGGCCTGGAGGTACCTTAGTATAGCGGTCAACTGCACTGAACTGCAGCGCTAGGAGGGGGACCCAAGCAGACCATGGTGGTCTTGCTGAGGTGAAGGCATCAAGAGTTCAGGGATGCTGGGGTTCCTGGAAACACCAAAAAAATGTAAAAAATGAAATGAACAGGTACAGCTAATAAGCCAGTGTGGCAACAACCTAACATACCAAAGTATATTCAATTCAAAAGACAACAGGAAAAGGAGGAAAAAGAACAAACAGAAAACAGGAGGATGGGAGACTTACGTCTAACTATTTTGATAACTAAATGCAAATGATCTAAAAATTACAATGAAATAACAGGGATTGTTAGTCTGGGTTTAAAAAACAGTCTCAAGCAGAGGCTGCCTGTAACAAACACATTTTAAATACAGACACTTTGAAATTAAAGAATGGAGAAGAGATGTACCATGCAAACACTAACATCAAGAAAGCTGAAGGGACTAAATCAATATTAGACAATGTAGATGCCAGAGCAATATATTGCCAGGATAAAAGACATTTCACTGTGATAAATGAGTCAATTCCTCAAAAAGACATCACAAGCGTAAAGTCTGTGCACCTATCAGAGGGGATCCAGCAATTCCTCTCCCAGGTATTCACCAAAGAGAAATGACGGTGTACGTTCACAAGGCTTGTACAGAAATGCCTGTGGCAGCTTTATTCATACTTGCCCCACACTGGAAACAATTCCAGTGTCCACAGACAAGTGAACCGTGTTAAGTGCACAGAAAATAATAATATTCAGCAATAAAAGGAAACGAAATCCTGGCTGGACATGTTGGCTCACGCCTGTAATCCCAGCACTTTGGGAGGCCGAGGCGGGCGGATCACCTGAGGTCAGGAGTTCAAGACCAGCCTGGCCAACATGGCGAAACCTTGTCTCCACTAAAAATACAAAAATAAGCCAGGCGTGGTGGCGGGTGCCTGTAGTTCCAGCTACTCGGGAGGCTGAGGTACAAGAATCGCATGAACCCGGGAGGCAGAGGTTGTAGTAAGCCGAGATTGCGCCATTGCACTCCAGCCTGGGCAACAAAGCGAGACTCCGTCTCAGAAAAAAAGAAAAAAATCCTGATACGGGAGACACAGTATGGAAGAATCTCAAGAATATTATGCTGAGCAACGTAAACCAGACACAAAAGAACATGTACTGTTTGAATCCACTTATATGAAGTTCTAGAAAAGCTGAATGTGATCTATTGTGACTGAAAGCAGATCAGTGGCTGCCCAGGGCTGGGGTGAGTTGAACTCAAAGGGTAAGACTATACTTTTTGAAGTGATGGAAATGCATATTATAGAAATGCATATTATATATCCATTAACTTGTTTTAAAAAGTAAGAGTACAAGTACAGAGCACATTTATTAGTAAACAAGAAAAAAATAACATTGGATTCTTATATTTAGTACCTCATGAATAGGAAATCAGGTATATTCTGAAAATAAACTAAAAGGCAACAATGAAAGAAAGGGCCAAAATCACTGTTCCCAGCAAGCTATTCCACTTCAAGTTCTTTTCTGTCACCAATTGTGAACTCAATTGCTGGCTGAAAAGTAGAAGCCAAAAACAACTAATTTCAATCTTCCTAAATAGACATAAATTTTAAGATAAGGAAATGAATTCCTAAAGAGCAAACTCCAAAGGCTGACAATGATTTAAACTAAAAAATATATATATTTCTTTGGAAAGTAAGTGCATCATACAAGGTAAGAATATTTGCTTCTTTAAAAAGTTGTCCTAGTTTCTCTTTTTGTGTTCCAATGTTATAAACAGACTCTCTGGGGGCCTAGAAGGACTCTCTCTGTCCCAGCTGGGATTTCACTCCTGACTCACACCCGTAAGAATCTTCTCTGTTCATCTAGCAAAAAGCTATCAGCCTCAGGACAAAGCTCTTAGCTTACTGCTGACCTCAAAGCCCCAGCTAGAATGCAGAGGAGGTGTGACAATACTCCAGCAAACGGCCCACTGTGCACATCAAGTTACTTTAATTCCAAGAGGCATAAACATCATCGCCCTACAGTCTCAACCTCTTATCTGAACCTCTCCTTTATCTTTAAACCTGAGGACACAGTGTCCCCAGCAAACCACTTCTCCCCGCAACCCTTTTTTGTACTGCAATATAATTTCTTACAAATCCAGGACTTCTCTCTACTTCCATGGCTACCCCAATGGTCCAAAGGCCAGCATCGTCTCTCATAGCCTCTAGCTTTCTAAGAGGCCTCTGAAACGGTTTGGATGTGTAGCCGTGCCCAAATCCCATGCTGAATTATAATCCCCAATGTTGAAGGAGGGGCCTGGTGGAAGGTGACTGGGTCATGGGGACGGATTTCCTCCTTGCTGTTCTCTGAGTTCTCACAAGATCTGATGGTTTAACAGTGTGTGGTACTTCGCCTTTCTCTCTCTCTCTCTCTCCGCCCCCCGCCCTCCCCTTCCTCCCTCCCTGTCTCTCCTGCCTTCATGTGAAGAAGGTGCTTGCATCCCCTTTGCCTTCCGCCATGACTGTAAGTTTCCTGAGGCCTCCCAGTCATGCTTCCTGTTAGGCCTGTGGAAATGTGAGTCAATTAAACCTCTTTTCTTCATAAGTTACTCAGTCTCAAGCAGTTGTTTACAGCAGTGTGCGACAGGACTAACACAGCCTCCCTCGCCCATGCCTCCCCAACAGCCAGACTGATCCAGGAGCACTTGAGTCAGATTATGCCATCCCAACTCTCAAACTTCCCCATGTCCCACCTCATTCTGAGTAAGAGCAGAAAACCTCACAAGGGCCTCACGGGCCTGGCCACTCTCCACTCCCACCCCTACTCCCACTGTACTTCCTGTCCTGCAGCCCCCTGGCCTCCTTGTTGTGCCTCAACCGGGAGGTTCCAGCCTTAGGGTCTTTGCCCTGCTGAACACTTCACCTGGGCACTCTTCCCCCAGATAAATCCACAGGGGCTCGGCACCTCCTCTCCCAGAGGACTTCGCTCAATTGTCCTTTATGAACGGCACCTTCTTAAAATGCCCTGTTTAAAGCCGCCACATGCACCAGCACTCCCTGCCTCTCTTCGCAGCTCTTCTACCCTCCTTGAGATTTACCCCCTTGTGGGCAGTATGTATTTTGGATCTTTCTCCCCCAAGAAGGAGGAGTTAGCTCCAAATGGGTGTGGATTTCTGCTTTTGTTCACTAAGGGATTCCCCAGTTCTTAGGAGAAACGTATGGCACATAATTAAATGTATTAAACGAACAACTGAATGTTTAGCAACAAGTTTCAAACAAAGCTTAACCATCACCTCCATAGCACATCTCTATATTTCCTGGTTTTAACTTTGACTAGAAGTAGAAATACTAAAATAAATCAAAGACAAGGTGTAAAACCGTCAGAAAAGCTATCTCCAAAAAAGGCTAAAACCAGAAGATATTATGACAATGCACCACCACCTTGAATTTCAAAACCAATGGAGGGCTCTTAAAATCCTAAAACAGCCCCATCGTCCCCCACTGTCAGTTCAAAAAGTTTACAGAGAACTTTTCCAGTAGAGGTGATGCTTCATAGGTCCTTGGCATTCTCTAGCCATATAGATTAAGATCCCACATTTGCTAATATTGCTGGAGCATATAATTTTTTTTTCCTAAAATACGTCGACCCTGGCAGAGACAGAGCTACAAAGTTGAGTTTAGCTGCAGAGGCTGGCTGATCAGCAAGGCTTACGTTTTGGCTAAGAGAGTAGCTTCTCCACATTTGCCTTAGGATTTAAATTCGTGCCTCAGGAAAATGACCAGTAGGCTCTTCTGGGAATCTCAGGGGCTCCCTGGCGATAGTAAACACACTTAACAACTGTTCAATACTGGAATGCCAGAGGTCTGTGCGCTTCCACACATACTTTGCTACCCATCTTTTGCAGGGTGAGCTGGTTAGGGATGGGAGCCTTCTGTCTTAGTCTTCTCTATGTGCCTTTTTGTTTAATGAGACATTCCCAGTGAAGGACTCAAACATATTTGATTGAATGTCCCCTTCAGCAAAGCACATAAAGTAGACCAGCTACAGAGAGATCTTTGTGCACGGCTGCCAAATCCTGGATTTTGGTATCGTTATATAGGAAATAAAAATTATACAGTTGATATGTCATTTTTTTAAAGAACTTCATATGCATGCTAATTTCCACACTAAATTTTGCAGGTGATGGGCAGAAAAAGCACATGACTTCCAACTCTGGCTCTGCCACTTGGGAGTTGTGCAAACTTGATCATATTATTTTACCACCACATAAAATACTCACTGAAGTGTCTAGTACACAGGTAGCATCACTGTCTTAAACCAATAGTAAATCCAATTATGGACTAATAGTATTCCAATCACACAATCAGAAGAGCTCAGGGAAAATCAAGCAGTAAAAATGTAACAGAAGAAAATCTTTGCGAATTTGTTAGGCAAAAAGCTCTTAAATATGACACTAAAGGCCGGGCGTGCTGGCTCAGGCCTGTAATCCTAGCACTTTGGGAGGCCAAGGCCGGTGGATTGCCGGTGGATGGCTGAGCCCAGTGGCTCACACCTATAATCCCAGCAGTTTGGGAGGCTGAGGTGGGTCGATCTCTTGAGCCCGAGTCCAAAATCAGCCTGGGCAACATGGCAAATCCTTGTCTCTACAAAAAATACAAAAATTAGCCAGGCATGTTAGCATGTGCCTATGCCTGTAGTCGTAGCTACTCGGGAGGCTGAGGTAGGAGGACTGCTTGAGCCCAGGAGGTTGAGGCTGCAGTGAGCTGAGACTGTACCACTGCATTCTAGCCTGGGCCACAGAACGAGATCCGTCTCAAAAAATAAATAAATAACATTAAAAAAAAAAAAAGATAATATATTTGCTAGCTGGCAAATCAGCGATCCTCCAGTTTCCAGTGATCAGTAGATGTTAAAGGATTGTGCTTTTCCAGTAAAATGCAGCTTTTCTGAATTATTTTTGGGTGGGGCGATGATAATTATGGCTGGTCTTTGAACTTGAATGACAATTTTAAGAAGGAAAACCAGCCCTACTAAGCTGGGTTAAAAAAAAAAAAAAAAAAAAAAAGACAACCAAATTTTCCCATAGAAGTGGTTTAGCCTTTTTCTGCTCTTTTTATCCTTTTTAACCCAAAACGCTCAGATGTCCCAAATCTTCAGAGTCACAGAGGCTACACTGTGGGGGCATGTGGCGGCTCCCAGCCTGGGCAGACTCCAGCACCAGGAGCTGATGCCCAGACTTGTTTAGTCCAACACAGATAATGAAGTCAGCTGAAAAGACCGCCTTGCCAGTAGGTTTGTAAATAATAGCTTTTCCTCTCCCCTAGTGTCTTTCCTCTCTGGGCAGCATTTTTATTAGGAAACCTAAGTTGAAACTGTGCAGAGGCTACGACCCTAAGTCACCCAGGCTCCCCTTACTGCTTGCACCCTGTCACTTCACTGCCTCTTCAACAGAAAATCCATTTAGCTGTGCTTAGTCCAGTGTTGGTCTCTGCTGTTTGAAAGTTTACATGCCTCTTTAACTCCTTCCCTCACGAAAAGTCTCCACAAAGGCATGGATAATGGATGCAGAATTGAATGGGGCCCCAGGTTTTTCTCCTCTGAGGCTGTGATTGCTCTGGTTAGAGAAATCTTATAGATAAGGCAGGGTGGGAACTGACTGTGTCACTGTCAATCAGGGGATCGGTCAGGGGAGGCCCTTCACTGTGACAGAAACAAACACTTCCAAACAAAGGTAGGAACACAGAGGAAAACAAAGTTGAAGTTGGTTCCCAGGATAACATTTCCCTCTCTACAACCTTATGCAAGAGGGCTCTACTTGCTATAATTTAACCTTAACCATTGAATCCAAAGCCGCTGACTTATACATGTTTTCAGCTTTTAACCATCTATGTGTTGTATTTTAGATAATTAAACATGTCAAGCAATAATTTTACAAATTATGAAATCGATTGGCAACTTTATTCATTGAAACTGACAAAAAAAAAAAAAAGTGATCCTAAAATGTTTTATGTTTTTTAGTATTTGGGGTTTTTTTTTTTTGTAATTACCAAATTTTAAAAATAAGCATCTATGGTATATCCACATCCATCTTCATTATGATAGAGACTGCTCAGAATTTTTGTGTGTGTGTGTGAAAAAAGGACTTTTAAAGGTAGTAGCTTCTGTTTTTATCAATGCATTATTTTTTATAATGAAACACACACCTTTGCTTTCAAAGCCCACAGCAAGTACATTTCTTATGCCTTGGCCCTAAATGTCAAATATAATTTATGTATTCTTTCTAGATAAATGTTCTTTGAAACCATGCTAAATATGTTTGAGATCAACTTAAAAAACATTTAAGAAATTAAAGTGAAAAGTAAAAATTGAAAGGAAATAAAAGACACCAAACTGGAAACAAAGTAGTAAAACTCTTTTTATTCAGATAGGATTCCATACATAAAAAATCCTCAGGAATACACATACACACACACACACACGCACACACACACACACAGGCAGACATACCTTACTAGAACTGATAAACCAGTTCAGAAAGATCACTGGATACAAGATCACTACAAAAAAACTCATTCTATCTCCATGTACTAGCAATGAACAACCAAAATTAAAATAAAGAAAACAATTCTATTCACAATAGCATCAAAAAGATTAAAATACTTGGGAATAAATTTAATGAGAAATAAAAAATCGGATATCCACATGCAAAAAAGATATATTTAGACCTTGCCTTACACCATAGACAAAAATTTACTCAAAATCGACCACAGACCAAAATATAAGAGCTACAACAATAAAACTACTAGAAGAAAACCTCTGCGAATTTGTCAGGCAAAAAGCTCTTAAATATGACACTAAAGGCCGGGCTCGGTGGCTCACACCTGTAATCCCAGCACTTTGGGAGACCAAGGCGGGTGGATTGCCTGAGCTCAGGAGTTCATGACCAGCCTGGGTCACACTGTGAAACCCCATCTCTACTAAAATACAAAAAAATTAGCTGGGCGTGGTGGCATGCACCTATAATCCCAGCTACTCTGGAAGCTGAGACAGGAGAATCGCTTGAACCTGGGAGGCGGAGGTTTCAGTGAGCCCAGATTGTGCCACTGCCCTCCAGCCTGGGTGACACAGCGAGACTCCATCTCAAAAAAAAAAAAAAAAAAAGACACTAAAGTATGAGTCATAAAAGAAAAAATGTATAAATTGGACTTCAACATTAAAACCTGTGCTTCAAAAGTGACCATTAGGAAAATGAAAGAGACTGGATTCCAGCCACCAACCAGAAGAAAACATTTGTAAATCATACATAAACAACAAATAACATAGATAAAAAGAATCCAACTTTCAGGATGGGTAAAAGATTTAAATAGACATTTTACTAAAGAAAATATACAAATAACTAATTAGCACAAACATGTTTAATATCATTAGCTATTGAAGAAATACAAATCAAGACCACAATAAGATACCACTTCCTATCCATTCAAATGGATATAAAAAAGACTGATGACAACAAGTATTGACGAGGATATAGTAAACCTGGAATGCTCATAAATTGACAGTGGGAATGTAAAACAGTACAGGCACTTTGAAAAGCAATTTGGTAATTTCTTAAAAAGTTAAACACAAATTTGCCATACAACACAGCAATTCCACTCCTTGGTAAAGACTCAAGAGAAATGAAAATATATGTCCATAAAATACTTGTACACAAATGTTTATAGTAGCATTGCTCTATAAGCAAAAAGTGGCAATAACTGCTCCATAAACAGGCAAAAAGTGGAAATAATCCAAATGCCTATCAACTGCTGAATGAAGAAAGTGTGCTCTGTAGGCCGGGCACCATGGCTCACGCCTGTAATCCCAGCACTTTGAGAGGCCGAGGTGAGATCGCTTGAGGTCCAGGAGTTCGAGACCAGCCTGGGCAACATAGTGAGATCTCGTCTCTACTAAAAATACAAAAATTAGCTGGGTGTGGTGGCATGCACCTGTAATCCCAGCTACTCAGGAGGCTGAGGCACAAGAATCATTTGAACCCAGGAGGCAGAGGTTGCGGTGAGCAGAGATCGAGCTACTGCACTCCAGCTTGGGTAGCAAAGCAAGGCTCTGTCTCAAAAAAAACTAAAACAAAACAAAAAACGTGTGCTCTGTCTATAATATGGAATGCTATTTTGCAACAAAAAAGGAATGAAGTACAGATACACACGACATGGATTAACTTCAAAAACCTTATGCTAAGTTAAAGAAGCCGGATGCAAGAGACTACAGACTTCATACCCTATAATTCCATTTTTATGAAATGTCTAAGAAAAGGCAGATAGAGAGAGACAGACAGATGAGTGTTTGGGGCTGAGGCTGGGAGCAGAGTAACGACAAATGGGCAGGAGGGATCTTTTGGAGGCATGGAAATGTTTTTAAATTGTATTGTGGTGATGGGTGCACAACTGTAGAAATTTACCAAAATCATCACATAATACATTTATAATGAGTAAATGGCATATAGTAGTTTTGCATTCTGAGGGTTGTTTTTTGAGACAGAGTCTCGCTCTATTGCCAAAGCTGGAGATCATTGGTGCAACCACGACTCACTAAGGCCTTGAAATCCAAGTCTTAAGAAATCCTCCCACCTCAGCCTCCTGAGTAGCTTGGACTACAGGCATGCACCACCACACCCAGCTAATTTTATTTTTAAATTTCTGTAGAGATGGGGTCTCACTATGTTGTCCCCAAGCTGGTCTCAAACTTCCGGCCTCAAGTGATCGTCCTGCCTCAGCCTTCCAAAGTGTTGGGATTACAACCACCAAGTCATTTTTTAAAAAGTAAAAATTGCAGGGCCAGGCAAGGTGGCTCACACCTGTAATCCCAGCACTTTGGGAGGCCAAGGTGGGTGAATCACAAAGTCAGGAGTTTGAGACTAGCCAGGCCAACATGGTGAAACCCATCTCTACTTAAAAGAAAAAAAATAGAAAAATTAGCCAGGCATGGTGGCATGTGCCTGTAATCACAGCTACTTGGGAGGCTGAGGCAGGAGAGTTGCTTGAACCGGGGAGGCGGAGGTTGCAGTGAGCTGAAATCGCGCCACTGCACTCCAGCCTGGGTGACAGAGCAAGACTCTGTCTCCCAAAGAAAAAAAAAGTAAAAATTGCAAGTTTTTGTGTCTATATATCAGACACCAAATTATTTCACACAAATTGAAAAAGATTACTATTTAAACTGGGGACTGAGCTCTGAAGTCAGTATTATAAAAAGAAATGCCTTTAATGGCAGTATGTGATATAATATTACATTAATCACCATGTTCTTTATACATGAGAATGACATTTACATACACCATGTATTAAGTATTGATTTGGGGGCTGGGCGCATTGGCTCAAGCCTGTAATCACAGCACTTTGGGAGGCCCAGGCGGGCAGATCATGAGGTCAGGAGCTCAAGACCAGCCTGGCCAGCGTGGCAAAACCCCATCTCTACTAAAAATACAAAAATTAGTTGGGCATGGTGGCACATGACTGTAATCCCAGCTACTTGGGAGGCTGAGGCAAGAGCATCACTTGAACCTGGGAGGCGGAGGTTGCAGTGAGCCAAGATTGCGCCACTGCACTCCAGCCTGGGCAACAGAGCAAGCCTGTCTTAAAAGTAAAAAAATAAAATAAAAAGTATCTATTTTGGAGTCTCCTTATAATTTCAAACATGCTCCTCTAACAGGAGTGAACATGCAGACAGAGAAGCTAAGTAGACTGTCCACAGACAGATGGACTTTATCAAATGCCATGTGCCTCACTTGCATGTGATGACGTTACAATTTCAATGTATCTTAAAGAAGAAAAATAGTCACAAAAGAATCTTAACTATAACTGATAGAATGATTTTCCTGTCTATTCAATAACCAGTATCCCCTTAAAACCAAAGATACTGCGTCAATATCTAAATGTGTAAGTTTTACTGACAGCAAGTTAGGGATCAACTTAACTAATATTTATTAAGATATAATTTCTTTATAAGGATAAGGATAAAAGTAACTGTCACGTAATCCCTTTATTCTGAATAATGGCAATTAAAAACAATGAATGGAGATTTCGCCTGCTGTATTAGTTTTCTCATGTTATGCCACAAATCACTACAAACTTAGTGACTTAAAAACAACACCCACGTATCATCTCACAGTTCTGTAGGTCAGAAGCGTGGGTGGGTTCCACTGGGCTCTCTGCTTAGGGTCTCACCAGGACAAATTCAAGGTGTTGGTCAGCCTGGGTTCTTGTTTACAGGCTCTGAGTAGGAATCTGCCTCCAAACCCATTCCAGTTACGGATGGAATTCTGTGCTTTGCAGTTGTGGGATGGAGGTGACTGTTTCCTCGCTGCTGCCAGCCAGGGCCACTCTCAGCTTCTAGGGAGCACCCACACGCCCTCCACCTGCAAAGCCAGCAACAGTGTGTGGAATCTTTCCTGAGCTTCGTATCTTTCTGACTTCCTCCTTTCTGTTGGCCTGAGGAAACGCTGCTTCTAAAGGGCACACGTGAGTAGATTAAGGTCACTCGGACAATCATCTTAATTCCACCTGCAGAATCTCTTTCAGCCATGTTATGCATGGGGGAAATACCACGAGGCAAGGGTCATGGGGTTGCACCGACACACCTGCCTTTCTAATTAAACTATATTTAAAGGCAACTAAATATCCTCTCACTGAGGAATCAAAGTAATCAATGCAGAAGGAATCGTGTATTTAGAAAACTCACCATTTTGTAAGTCCCTAATAAACTCCACTGTTTGTTTTTAATTGCCAGTATTCAGAAGAAAGGGGTTAAGTGCCAGCTACTTTTATCCTCATCCTTATATAGAAATTATATGTCTTAATGAACATTAGTTAAGTTGGTCCCTAACAAAATAACTGATTGAGACAATGATTGTCAATAAGAAACTGACACCGACCGCATCTGAGCCCACTTTAGAGACCTGACTACAGAGATCCTAAGTGGCATGTGCCTCCTGCTACGACGCACACAGCACCACCTATAAAGCGCTCCTGCCAAAAAGCAGCTGAGGCTAAACCTCATTAAGCTGTTAGAGCGAACTCTCGATTTATAGGACATGTAGGAAACACAAGTATAATTTAAATGATACCATTAAAGGCCAGGCATGGTGGCTCACGCTTATAATCCCAGCACTTTGGGAGGCCAAGGCAGGCAGATCCCTTGAGGCCAGGAGTTCGAGACCAGCCTGGCCAAAATAGCGAAACCCTGTCTCTACTGGGGAAAAAAAAAAAATTAGCTGGGTGTGGTGGTGCACGCCTGTAATCCCAGCCACTCAGGAGGCTGAGGCACAAGAACTGCTTGAACCTGGGAGGTGGCAGTTGGAGTGAGCAGAGATTGTGCCACTGCACTCCAGCCTGAGTGACAGAGCAAGACTCTGTCCCCAAAAAATAAATACATAAATAATTTTTAAATGACACCATTAAGAAGCAGACAGAAAAGCCCAGAACATGGAACATTCTACAACACATAGGACCCAGTTTCTTCGGTAAGTTAATTACCTATGCATGTGCTGGCAGGGGCAATGTTTGGGGAACTGTCTAGATTACAAGAAATATTATCACCAATTACAATATAAGAACAGTATTTGAATCCTGATTCAAACCAAGAGTTAAAAACAAACATTTTTAAGTCAATCAGAGAAATCTGACAATAAACTCAGTATTAGAGTACACTAAGAATCATGATAAATTTCATGTTTGGGATAAAGGTATTGCGGCTGTATAAGAAAGCATGCATATTTTTTAGGGCTGCATATAGGACAAAATGCTGTGACTGCTTTGTTAATTCAGTAACCACAAAAAAAGACGGGATGGGAAAACAAAGTATAGCAAGATGGTGAAATATATCAAATCTAGGTGATGTAAATATATATATACACACACATACACATACATACATACGGGGTTAATTATTCTAGTCTACTTTCTGTATGTTGAAAATTTTTAACATAAACAATTAGCTTCTATTCACTGAGCATCTGCTGATGTCGTGTTAAGGGCTTCATGGACACCACCAGCTAAACCCTCTCAACAGCCTCATGGACCAGAACTATTATTATCCCTACTTTTATAGATAAAAAGTAATGAAATAACAGGCACTTCAGGGTGTAGCCAAACAATCTGCCAGTTCGGCAATGCCTCAGAGGCCAAGTAAATTAAAGACTTCTATGGTTTTCATTTTGAAAACCATTTTACCAACTGCCCACAGCACACATTGGAGGGCAGTCCCCAAGCCCTATGGAGATGCTATGTGTCGGGGAGCTTGGGAGGTAAGCAAAGAGGGAAAAGGAGCAGATGGGTAGGCAGGTAAGAGGGTGAAACAGAACAAGAGGACCAGCAAAACAATGAGAGGAGAGGGACGGAAAGATGGCGAGGGGAAAGAGTAAGGCAGGAACGCATGGAGTCAGTGCTGGAAGGCGCGAATGGAACCTGGAAAAGGAAGACCTGGAGTGTCAGACACATTTACTCCCACCATGGCCCACCTTCCACTCTCCCCCATCTCTGAGACCAGGCAGAGAAATTGAGACCAGTCTCAATCCCTGAGACTACTACAGAGAAAAATGGGGAGCAGGCCAACACCACCACACAGCTCTGTCAAAACGTAATTACAGATGGCGGTGTGCGCTCTCCCTAAGCCTCCATCAAACTTGGCTTCTCCTGACCACATCCAAGCTCACGAATTGAAGGCAAGAGAAGAAAGTATTTATTTAAACAATGTTTAACAACTTCAGATAAGATTCAGAGCCCATCAGCGCCCAGTGAGGCTGCTCTCAGGGAACGCACTGTGCAGCTGAGATACTGGGCCACACTAACGCCAATGGGCGCTCAGGTCAGAGCCTCCCGGTGCCAGGGTCTGGTAAGGTTTTAATCCAAGCAACGGGAAATACATGTTTGGGGGGCTGTATGTATGTTTAAGGGGATTGTAGACAGGAAAGGAGCCACAGGAGGGAGAGAGAAGAACAGAAAACAAAAAGAAGAATCCTCGATGCATTTCAGAAACTGGAATGAGAGCTGAAGGGAAAGCAGACTGAAGTTCTGCTCCGTGCTACCACCACAACGAACCTTGAAGGCATTATGCTGAAGAAGCCCAATGCGAAAGGCCACACAGTGTGTGATTCCCTTCATGTGGCGCGGCCAACACAAGCAAATCCATGGAGGCAGAAACTCAATTCGTGGTTGCCAGGAGCTGAGGGAGGGTAGAAGGCAGAAGGACTGCTAATGGGTACAAGTTCTTTTGGGGGTGATAAAAACATTCTAAAATTAGGCAGTGCAGATGGTTGTATGACGGTGAATACACAAAAAGTCACTCAACTGTTTACTTTCAATGTAGGGACTGTATGCTATGTGAAATATACCTCAATAAATCCACAAAAAGAAATTAAAAAATTTTTAACTAGCAAATAAAGAGATAATTCCTTTTTCCCTCCGCTCCCGGAAATACAGAGTTTCTCTCTTGTTATCACCAGCTTTATTTTGTTTTTTAGTCCAAAATCAAAAGCAAAGGAGAACATCTGTGTAGCTTATAGTAACCACACACCATGAAAATAATGAGAAGCCGTGAGAACTAACAAAATGAAAGCCAAACTCTTTTAACTTATCTGTTCCCCAACCAGCTCCTGAGGAGCAGGATGAAATATCTCTATATGGCAAAGACCAATCGCTTTCCACACACAGTGCTCAGGCACAGACAGACCACACGTCATCTACTTCTCCAAACCACTCCGTCCACCTTCCCCATTGTACTTCATGGGTGATCAAAGAAGCTGTATCTACCAAAGACCACCTTCACAGACAGGTTAATTTTTGTAAACCAGATAAAGTGGTTTACCAAAATCCAAAGATTTCTGCACCAGCTTCTACTCGTAATTATTTTATTATTTACTGGTTACTATTTTATTATCGGAATAAAGAAGAAGGAGAACTGGGAATTAGAACAAGTCACGCCACCTCCCTGTGTCTACATCTCCTCATCAGCAAACAAAAGGACAAGCCCAGAATTATCTCGAAGGATACAGTCTTAAAGGGATCTATCAGTCTATGTCTGTTAATCATGGAAACAGAGCACAAATTGAGTTCTAGGGAACTTTAATTTCTTGGAATTTTCATAAAGTAATTTCCTCCAGTCATAAAATAATTTTACAGCTATTACACACAGCTCCCCAGCAAACCACCTCAGTAACCATATGAGGCAGGCAAGACGCAAAGAAAAGAAAGGAATATCCTATTTTCTTACATTCAGCAATGCTGATTTCATGTAAAAATCCTAGAAATACCCATCTCCTAAGAGCTTATTAATAGACTATGCTACTAGGAATATAAGTCATTATTAAATACCTTATTAATTACATGAAATTTCCTTTATTCCCAGCTGCAGCTATAGAGGATATAAAGCACTGGAGGGTGCATTCATTTATTACTATAGTATCGCCCAATTTCATCACTGAAATTACCGTATGCCAAATGAACAAGCAGGACTTACCAATTTTCTGATTGAAAATCTTGTCAAAGGTTATTTCATTTCTCTCTGCAAGGTACTTCTGCATCACACTCCGGATACTGGAAGGGAAGAGTGACACATTTTTAACAATACAGCCTACATTGTGAGTAACCATCCCCAGGATGAGAGAGATAGGGTGTCTTGACTCAAAGATATCAGCTTTACAAGAGAACTTCTTACCACGACTGCATGAAATGCAGACTAGCCTAAAAGCTGGAAACTTTACAGACTTAGCCACCATCCCCTCCTGCGACACAGGGCCAACATTAACACGTAGAAACTCAGCTGCAGAAAATAACTTCAGGGCTTTGAAAACCCACCCTCAATATATCTGCTCTCCAAAATATTCACAAATGTGTCTGCACGCAGCACACACATGCACACACCCTACACGCACACACCACACACCCTACACGCACACACCACACACCCTACACGCACACAGCACACACCCTACACGCACACACCACACATGCATGTGCCCCCCCACCACAAATTCTGCTCATCAATAAATGGGCTTCTTTCTAAAACAAGAGCAAAAGTTCCCTAGATATACATTAACATTGTTTAAAATCATATTTCTATACACCAACAATAAAGCACAAAACATAATTAAAAGATTTAGCTTGCAATAAAATAAAAAACATCAAATACTTTGAAATTATTCTTTCAAAATATGTGCAAGAACTTTATGGGAAAAATTACAAATTGTACTGGGAGACATTAAAGAGGATCTAAATAAATAGCAAGATATACCACAGTGATCAACAGAGAAATTTAATACTGTAAAAGTTTAAAGTCTACCCACATTTATCTATGAAATCGATATAACCCCCATCAATCTTCCAATAGGATTTTTCATAGAACATAGAAATAAATAAGCTCCTTCTAAAATGTATACAAGAAATACAGGATCAATAATAGCTAAAACACTTCTGAAGAAAGAGAATAAAGATACTGGGGCTTACTATGAAGTTAAAATAATAAAGACAGGATCAACAAACTGATCAAGGAAATGGAAGAGTGCAGAAACTGAGCCACGCATACATTCAACTTTGACATATAATAGAAGTAGCAAGTCAGAAAAATGGGGAAAGGATGGATTATTCAGTAAGTGAACCCCAAAAGTGATTATCCAAATGGAAAAAGTAGAAAATTGAATCTCTATTATCCACTGATGATGGGAGTGAACAACAAATTAGCATTACTTTTTTTTTTTTACCTTTTAAAACAAATTGAGGCATAATTTATATATAATTAAATCCACACTTAAAGTATATTGTTAGCCAGATGAGGTGCCTCACGCCTGTAATCCCAGCACTTTGGGAGGCCGAGGCGAGCGAATCACCTGAGGTCAGGAGTTCGAGACCAGTCTGGACAACATGGTAAAACCCCGTCTCTACTAAAAATACAAAAATTAGCTGGGTGTCGTGGTGCATGTCTGTAGTCCCAGCTACTAGAGAGGCTGAGGCAGGAGAATCACTTGAACCTGGGAGGCAGATGTTGCAGTGAGCTGAGATTGTGCCACTGCACTCCAGCTTGGGGGACAGAACGAGACTCTGTCTCCAACAACCAAAAAAAAAGAGTATATTGTTAAATGTGCTTTTGACAAACATATACACCTATGTAATTACTATCTTAAGATACAGGATATTTCCATTGCCCCCAAAAGCACTTTTTACAATCAATCTCCCCATATTCTGGAATCCAGGCAACTATTGACCTGCTTTCTATTTACATAGATTACATGCTCCAATTCTAGAATTTTATATAAAATAAAATTACACACTATGTTGTCTGTTGTGTCTGGCTTCTTTTGTTTGACATAAGACAGCTTCATCCAAATTGCTATGTGCATAAGTATTTCATTCCTTTCTAATGCCACACAGCATGCCATTGTATGAATATTCCGCAATTTGTTTACCCAGCCATCTGTTGACAGACATTTGCGTTGTTTCTATAAATAAAGGTGCTTTAAATATCTATGTATAAGTCTTTTTATGGGCATGCGTTTTCATTTTTAACAGGTAAACACCAGGAAGTGAAATTGTTGGTCATATGGAAAATCATATTTAACATTATGAAAAACTGATTAACTATATTACAAACTGGTTGTACCATTTTACAATCCCACCAACAATGTATGATAGTTCCAGTTGTTCCACATCCTTGTCAACACTTGGGTTGTAAGTCTTTTTAAATTTTAGCCACTCTGTTGGGTGTGTAGTAGTATCTTATTGTACTTTGTATTTTAATTTGCATTTCCCTAATGAATAATGATGTTGAGCATGTTTGTACATGATTATTGGAATTCTCCTCTCTTCCTTTTAGAGGTGTGTAGACAAATCTTTTGTCTATCTTTTAATTGAGATGTCTTATTATTCAGTTGTACAACTTCTTTACTTAGTCCAGAAATAAGTCCTATGTCAGATTTATGTGATGCTAAGATTTTCTCCCAGTTAGCAGCACCTCAGCTCTTCATTTTCTTCAAGGAGTCCTTCTCAGAGTAGAGGTGCTTAGTTGATGAGTTCCAATTTATTGACATTTCTATGATGGACAGTCTGTGCTAAGAAGTCTTTCATGCCTCAAAGTCATGAAGACTGTAAACTATATTTTCCTTTGTAAGTTTTAAAGTTTTAGATTTTGTGTAAACACAAGTATGGTCTAATATCCGTTTCAGATTAATTTTTGTACAGAGTACAAGGTAGAAATCAAAGTTCTCTTTTTTCCGTATAATATTTCATTATTCAGGTATTACTTGTTGAAAAGACTTCCTTCTTTCTTTTTCTCCATTAAATTATCTTGGCACCTTTGTTGGTTCAACAGTAAGTATGTGCAGGTCTATCTCTGGGCCATCCTGTTGCATTGATCTGTATGTCTATCCTTACACACACATTGTATTGTCTTCATTGCTTCTTTTCTAACTTAAGAAATTGGATCAACGGATTTAAATTATTTCTAATGTAACCACTTAAAATTATAAAATTCCCTCTAGGCATCGATTTAACTGCATCTCACAGATATTGATACATTCTATTTTCATTTTCATTCTATTCTGATTATCTTCTAATTTCCCTTGAGATTTCTTCCTTGATCTATTCGTAATTTAGAAATGTGTTGCTTCATTTCCAAATACTTGGAGATTTCTAGTTATCTTTCTGTTATTAAATTTTATTTTAATTCTCTGATGGTCAGAAAACATACTTTGAATAACTCAGTTCTTTTACGATTTGTTGATAGGTGTTTTATTGCCTAGAATATGATCTACTGTTTTGAGAAGTTCATGTATACTTAAAGGGCATGTGCATGCTGCTGTTGGATAGACTGATTCATAAACATCAACTGGGTCAAGCTGGTTGATAGTGTTGCTTAGATTTTTCTATATCCTTACTGATTTTCTGTCTATTTTTTCTATAAATTACTGAGAGAGGAGTGTTGAAACAGTCAACTATAATTGTAAATCTATTTCTCTTTTCAATTCTGTTTTTGTTATATATTTTACTGCTCTGTTGTTAAGTACATGAAAATTTAAGAACAATGTTGTGCTACCGTGATGAAACGACCACATGGTCATTATGAAATGTACCTTTTTAATGCCTGTTTATAATCTTTGTTAAGTCTATTTCATCAGATATTAATCAAGTCATTCCAGCTTTCTTTTCGTTAGTGCTTATCTCTGTTAGTTATTATCTCTGTCTATCTTTTTACCTTTAAGGATTTACATCTTCATGTTTAAAATAAGTTTCTAGTTCACAACAGATAGTCATCCCTTGGTATGTAAGCCATGAGTTCCAGGACCCACCCCGGATCCCAAAATCCTAGGATGCTCAAGTCCCTTATATAAAATGGTGTGGTATCTACAGAGCACTTACGCACATCCTCCTGAATAGTTTAAATCATCTCTAGGTTACTTATAAGACCTAATGTAATGTAAATGCTATGTAAATAGTTGCTATACTGTATTGGTTTTTATTTGTATTTTTGTTGTTGTATTGTTATTTCTCATTGTTTCTTTCTTTCCAAATATTTTGATCTGCAGTTGGTTGAATACCCAGATGCAACTCACAGATATGGCCAGGTACCGGGGCTCACACCTGTAATCCCAGCACTTTGGGAGGCCGAGGCAGCTGGGTCACCTGAGGTCAGACGTTCAAGATCAGCCTGGACAACATGGGGAAACCCTGTCTCTACAACAAATACAAAAATTAGCCGTGGTGGCGGGCGCCTGTAATCCCAGATACTCAGGAGGCTGAGGCAGGAGAATCATTTGATCCTGCGAGGCAGAGGTTTCAGTGAGCCGAGATCGTGCCACTGCACTGCAGCCTGGGTGACAGAGCAAGACTCTATCTCAAAACAAAAAACAAAAAAAAACAAAAAAAAAAAACCCTGCAGATATGGACAGCTGACTGTAACCCACAGATATGGACAGCTGACTGTATAGCTGGATCTTGCTTTTTCACCCTACCTGATGATCTCTTTTAATTGAAGTGTTTAAACAATATGCATACTTCGGTTAGGTAGATACATGTAAGTGAATTAGCTAGATCATATGGTAAATATGTTTTAGTATGACTTTTTAAAACACTGCCAAACCACCTTCTATTGTGGCTATACCTTTCAGATTCCCATCAGCCAAACAGAATTCCTGTTTCTCCTTGAACATACTTAGAAATTTTCTGAGTTTTTTCTTTTAGCCATTTTAGTGGGTGTGAAGTAGCGTCGCACTGTGGTTTTAATTTGCATTTCCCTAATGAGCAATGACGAGCATTTCTGCATGTGCTTATTAGCTATTCATGTATCTTCTTAGTGAGCTACTCAAATATTTTGCCCATTTTGAGGAGGACTGGTATCTTAATATTCAATTGTAGAGTTCTTTATATGTTATAGATACCAGTTATTTATCATAGATGTGATTTTCAAATATTTTCTCAGAGTCTATAATTCATCTTTGCACTTGCTTAGTGGTGTCTTTAAAGGATAAGCTTTAAATTTTTTATTAAACCCAATTTAACAATATTTTTCTTTTAAGGATTGTGCTTAACAATATCATAGCTAAGAATTCTTTGCCTAACCCAAGGTCACAAAGACTTTTTCTTATGCTTTCTTCTAGAAGTGCTAAAGTTTTAGCTCATAAATGCAGATTTATGATCAATTTGGAGTTATTCTGGGAGTATGGTGGGAGGTAAATATCTAAGGGTTTTTGGTTTGTTTTTTTCTTTGGTTTTGCATATGAATATCCAATTTTTCTAGCATCATATTTTTTTAATTCCTATCATTTCCCCCACTGAATTGTCTTGGCATTTTTTTCAAAAATCAATTACTGTAAATGTGAGGATTTCTCCCCTCCATATTCTGCTCCATTATCTATGTTCTTTTTTTTTTTTTTTTTTTTTTTGAGACGGAGTCTCACTCTGTCACCCAGGCTGGAGTGCAGTGGCACGATCTCAGCTCACTGCAAGCTCCGCCTCCCAGGTTCACGCCATTCTCCTACCTCAGCCTCCTGGGACTACAAGCGCCCGCCACCACACCTGGCTAATTTTTTGTATTTTTAGTAGAGATGGGGTTTCACTGAGTTAGCCAGGATGGTCTCGATCTCCTGACCTCGTGATCCGCCCATCTCAGCCTCCCAAAGTGCTGGGATTACAGGCGTGAGCCACCATGCCTGGCCCATTATCTATGTTCTTTATGCCAGTGTAGCACCATGTTGATGACGACAGCCCTACAGGAAGTGGTCAAACCAGTCAAAGTTCTCTTTGTTCTTTTTCCAAAATTGTGTTGCCTATTCTGCTTGGATTTCAAACAGGACTGCAGTGAATCTATAAATCAATATGGGAAGAATTGCCATCTTTTTGTTTTTGGGTCTCTGTTGCGCAGGTTGGAGTATAGTGATGAGATCATGGTTCACTGCAGCCTTGGCCTACTGGGCTCAAGCAATTCTCCCACCCCAGACTCCCAAGTAGCAGGGAACACAGGTGCATGCCACTGTGCCCAGCTAATTTATAATTTTTTTTGTAGAGACAGGGTCTCACCATGTTGCCCAGACTGGTCTTGAACTCCTGGGCTCAAGTGATCCGCCCCGCTCAGACTCCCAAAGTGCTGGGATTACAGGCATGAGCCACCATGCCAGGACCAGAACTGCCATCTTAATAACATTGAACCTGCCTTTGTCTGTACTTTGTTCCTTTTTCCTCTTTTCTTGCCTTCTTCTTATGATTCAATTTTTATCTCCCCTACTAGATTGTTTTAACTCTTTTCTTTCTTTTTTTCCTTAGGGGTTGCTCTAGGGTTTACAATACACATCTTTACTTACCATAATCTACCTCTAAATAAAATTTTACATTTCCATGTCCTCTCTGTGATTTGTGCTGTTATTGTCATACGCTTTATTCCTACGTGTTCTAAACCTCACAATATATTTTTACTGTGTTGGCTTTAGATATGCAATGTCTTTACATTCAATGGCTTTTATATTAGTGCAGGTGCTCTATATTTCTTTGTGTATATCCAAATGTCACCTGGTACCATACACTTTCTGCCCAACACACTTCCTCCAACATCTTTTGTAGTGCAGGCTAACTAGCAATGAATTTTCCCAGCTCTTGTTTTTCTAAAAAGTCTTTATTTTTGCCTTTAGTTTTGAAAGGTATTTTTATTGGGTATAGGATCCTAGGTCAGCAGGTTTGTTTTCTCTCAGCACTTGATGTCACTCCACTGTCTTCTGCGTGCATAGGTTATATAAGAAACTGTGCTACAATTTTTATGTTTGTTCCTCTATACATACATTTTGTTTTAATCTGGCTGCCTTTCTTTATCTAGCTTCTTTAAGAATTTTTCAGCTGGGCGCGGTGGCTCACACCTGTAATCCCAGCACTTCGGGAGGCCAAGGCAGGCGGATCACGAGGTCAGGAGATCGAGACCATCCTGGCTAACACGGTGAAACTCCGTCTCTACTAAAAATACAAAAATTAGCCAGGCGTGGTGGCGGGCGCCTGTAGTCCCAGATACTGGGGAGGCTGAGCCAGGAGAATGGCGTGAACCCGGGAGGCGGCGCTTGCAGTGAACTGAGATCGTGCCACTGCACTCCATCCTGGACGACAGAGCAAGACTCCGTCTCAAAAAAAAAAAAAAAAGAATTTCTCTTTATTGTTGGTCAGTAGTTTAACTATACTGCATCTAGAGGTATGCTTTCCCTCCCTACCTTTACCCTGCCTGGGGTCCTCTGAACATTATTTTAGCTTTGTGAACTGACACATAATAATTGTACATATTCATGGGGTGCACTGTGATGTTTTGATACATACAATGCATAGTGATCAGATCAGGGTAATTAGCATACCCATTATCTCAAACATTTATCATTTCTTCGTGATGGGAACATTCAATGTCCTCCTTCCAGCTATTTGAAATTATGTATTACCGTTAACTACAGGGCTACAGAACACTAGAATGTATTTCTCTTATGTAGCTGTAATTTTATATCCTTTAACAAATTTCTTCCTTCCCCACCCTTTCTCCTACCCCTCCCAGTTTTCTATCTTTCACTGATTTTGGAAAATTCTCAGCCATTTTCTCTTTGCATATGTTTTTAGTCAGCTCTTTCTCTTCTCTTTCTGATATTTCACTTACTCGTATGTTAGAACATTTGATATTGTCCCACAACTTTCAGACACGGAGCATGAGACCCTAATTATAAATCCAAAACTAAAAATATAATCTATAGAAATACATGTAAATAATAAAACCATACATTTCTGAAAGGCAGGGAAGTGCGTCATGTGCAATTCATGAGTGGCTGACTACAGGGAGGAGGAGGAAAGGAAACACAGGGCCAGGAGACGGAATGGGGAAGGAACTCACAGTAGAAAGAAATGATTCTCAGTATCCTCGTTCTCATGCTGGTACTATAAGTGCTTATAATACTTATTCAAAATGAATTAATGAATGATTCAATGACTACAAAATAAAGAAGGCCATGCATAAATTAATAATGAGAGAGTACCATGAATCAAGTGCCATGATTAGTTAAACTCTGTGAACACAAGTTCAGCACTTGAGTCATGGTAAGTATCAAGTAAATTATGAGTCTCAATAAAGATATGAATGAAGAGAAAGGGCTTATTTTTCAAACAAGTTATAAGACATGCTAAGACTCTGCCAGGGATGGTCTATCACTAATTGTAACAGTACATAGATTAGCCAGTTGCTGGCCCCTGCATTTAATCACACCTAGTTATGAGAAGTCACTCATAGTACTCTCCTGTCTCAAAGTTCTGAGGGAATAAATCAAATGATAGTTTTAAATTTTTTTGAAATTGCTAATTTATTGATAACATTTTCAAACAGATGTTTAAAATGCACGTAAAAGTAAAAACGAGAGATTAAGATGTTCTTCATCTCTCACTTTTCATATTGTCAAATATTTCCTTGATTGAAGCAGAATAGTTCAATTGAGTCTAAACTCTATTCATAGATCACATTACTTCTTTTTGAAGAATGGCAGTCTTTTTCTTTAGTAAATTAAAAGACCTCATTTATTTGATTCATCTAACATTTCATGTATGACAATTGGCTTTTCACCTACCATGACTCTCATTTTTCCCCATGAATACTCTTGAAGAAGTGTTCCAGAAGCATTCTAAAACAGTCACCAAATTTAGCAATTTACTACCTATTCCATTCTGAGTTTCCAATTTTTCCATACAATTCCTACCATGATATGATTTTTACTCTTCCCTTCCTGTAGAGGGTTGGTGCTGGTGGTTCTTATACACCTTCATGTAATCATCTGCCTTGAGGTAGAACATTTTATACTTATAAATACATACATACATGTATATGTATACATATACATATGCAAAAATATACATATACTATGTATATTACATGTACATACATACATACAAAGGTGGTCTTGCTCTGTTATCCAGGCTGGAGTGCAGTGGTGTGATCATAGCTCACTGCAGCCTCAAACTCCTGAGCTCAAGCCATCCTCCCACCTCAGCCTCCTGAGTAGCAGAAACTACAAGTGCACTCCACCACACCCAGTAATTACTTGTTTTTGGAGACAGAGTCTCACTGTGTTGCCCAGACTGGTCTTAAATTCTTGGCCTCAAAAGATCCTCCCACCTCAGCCTGCCAAGTGGCTGAATTATTGGTGCAAGCCACCATGCCCGGCAATTTTTTATTTATTTAAAAAGTCTAATTTCCTAACCATGAGAAATCTAGTCTGTGCTTATATTTTTATTTTTTCCTACAATTCTTGACTATTCCCTTATGCTCTACTTGTAATTTTCTTCACTGTGATATTCAGTTCCTATTTGTATTTTTAATATCTTGCGTGTTTTTATTTTTAGCTCAAAGAATGTGGCTGGTTGTCTAATGTTACGTACAAAAAGTAATCTGATGTATTCCTAAGTATTTTGTGTGTGTGCAGCTACTGTAAACGGGACTGCATTTTAATTTGGCTCTCAGCTTGAACGTTACTGGTGTATAGAAATGCCACTGATTCCTGCATATTGATTTTGTATCCTGACACTTTACTGAAGTCGTTTATCAATTCCAGGAGTCTTTGGCAGAGGCTTCAGGGTTTTCTCGGTATAGAATCATATCATCAGCAAAGAGAGACAGTTTGACTCCTTCTTTTCCTCTTTGGATATCTTCTATTTTTTCTCTTGCCTGATTGCTCCAGTACTATGCTGAATAAGAGTGGAGAGAGTGAGAATCCTTGTCTGTTCCAGTTCTCAAGGGGAAAGCTTCCAGCTTTTGCTCATTCAATATGATATTGTATTTAGGTTTGTCATAGACAGCTGTTATTATTTTGAGGTATGTCCCTTCGATGCCTAGTTTGTTCAGGGTTTTTAATGTGAAGTGTACTGAATTTTATTGAGAGCTTTTTTCACATCTATTGAGATGATCATATGGTTTTGTTTTTATTTTTTATTTTTATTTATTTATTTATTTTTTGATATGGAGTTTTGCTCTGTTGCCCAGAATAGAGTGCAGTGGCGCAATCTCAGCTCACTTGCAAGCTCCGCCTCCCAGGTTCACGCCATTCTCCTGCCTCAGCCTCCTGGGACAACAGGCACCCACCACACACCCAGCTAATTTTTTGTATTTTTAGTAGAGATGGGGTTTCACTGTGTTAGCCAGGATGGTCTCGATCTCCTGACCTCATGATCCACCTGCCTCGGCCTCCCAAAGTGCTGGGATTATAGGCGTGAGCCACCACGCCTAGCCAGTTTTTAATTTTTTATGTGGTAAATCACATTTATTGGTTTGCATATGTTGAACCAACCTTGCATCCCAGGAATGAAGCCTACCTGATCATGGAGAATTAACCTTTTTGATGTGCTGCTGGATTTCGTTTGCTAGTATTTTGTTGAGGATTTTTGCCTCCGTGTTCATCAGGGATGTCGGCCTGTAGTTTTCTTTTTTTACTGTGTCTTTGCCAGGTTTTGGTATCAGGGTAATGCTGGCTTTGCAGAATGAGTTACGGAGGACTCCCTCCTCCTTGACTTTTTTCTACCAGTAGAACCTCAAAACACTGATGAAAGAAATCATACATGACACAAACAAATGGAAGAACATTCCATGCTCACAGATTGGAAGAATCAATATTGTAAAAATAGCCATGCTGCCCAAAACAATCTACAGATTCAGTGCTATTGCTATCAAACTACCAATGTCATTTTTCACAGGATGAGTAAAAAATATTCTAAAATTAATATGGAACAAAAAAAGAGCCCAAATAGCCAAAGGCATCCCAAGCAAAAAGAACCAAGCTAGAGGATCATATTACCCAACTTCAAACTATATTATAAGGTTACAGTAACCAAAACAGCATAGTGCTGATACAGAAACAGACTCATAGACCAGTGGAAGAGAAGAGAGAACCCAAAAATAAAACCACACGCAGCTTCAGCTGTCTGATCTTTGACAAAGTCAACAAAAATAAGCAACAGGGAAAGATTCCCTATTCAATAAATGGTGCTGGGATAGCTGGCTAGCTGGCTAGCTAATATGCAGAAGATTGAAAATGGATCCCCACCTTTTAGCATATACAAAAGAGTCCTCAAAAAATGCAGAAAAAGTCCTCAAAAGCAACTGCAAAGAAAACCAAAATTGACAAGTGAGACCCAATTAAACTAAAGTGCTTTTGCACAGCAAGAGAAACTACCAATAGAGTAAACAGACACCCTACAAAATGGGAGAAAATATTCACAAACTATGCATCTGGCAAAGGTCTAATATCCAGATTCTATAGGGAACTTAACAAAAACAAAACCAAATAATTCCATTAAAAAATGGGCAAAAGACATGAACAGACACTTCTCAAAAGAAGACATACAAGCGACCAACAAACGTATGAAAAAATGCTCAATATCACTAATCAACAGAGAAGTGTAAATCAAAACCACAATGAGATACCATCTCACTACAGTCAAATGGCTATTATGTAAAAAAAAAAAAAAAAGAAAGAAGGCAACAGATGCTGGCAAGGCTTTGGAGAAAAGCGAACGCCTATACACTGCTGGTGGGAATGTAAATTAGTTCAGCCACTGTGAAAAGCTGTTGGGAGATTTCCCAAAGAACTTAACAAAAAATTACCATTCAACCCAGCAATCCTATTACTGAATATACTTATTTTCTTTCCAAAAGAAAATAAATCATTCTGCCAAAAGAAAAAAAACCACATGCACTCATATGTTCATCACAGCACTCTTCATTAATAACAAAGACAAGGAATCAACCTAGGTGCCCAACAATGGTGGACTGGATAAAGAAAATGTGGTACATATACACCATGGAATACTGTATTGTCATAAAAAAGAATGAAATCATGTCCTTTGCAGCAACATGAATGCAGCGGGAGGTGATTATTCTAAGCAAATTAACACAGGAACACAAAACCAAATACCACATGTTCTTACTTACAAGTGGGAGCTAAACACTGGGTACTCATGGACATAACCTTTTTGATGTGCTGCTGGATTTGGACACCAGGGATGAATGGCGGGGAGGGAGGGAAGGGAGCAAGGGTTGAAACACTATTGGGTACTATGCTCACTACCTAGGCAATGGCATCAATCATACCCCAAACCTCATCATCACACAATATGCCCACATAACAAACCTGCACATGTACCCCTTAAATCTAAAATTAAAGCTGCAATTATTGTTGCTAAAAAGTAATTCGAGATGGACCATAGATCTAAACATAAAACCTAAAACTATAAAAGTTCTCAAAGAAAATATAAAAAAAACTTTGTGACTAGTTCAAGCAAAGACTTTAGACATGTGAGCAAAAACATAAACAATAAGAGAAAAACTGATAAATTAATTTCGTCAAAATTAAAAACCGCTGCTTCTGAAAAGACACTTAAGAGGATGAAAAGACAAGCCACATGCTGAGAGAAAACACTGGCAAGTCATCTACCTGAAGATCTGCACCCAACATAAATAAAGACCCTTTACAGCTCAAGAATAAGAAAATAACCTAATAAAAAATGGGCAAATGATTTGAACAGACACTTCAAAGAAGATATGTGGGTGGCAAATAAGCATATGAAAAGTTGTTTAACATCATTAATCATTAGGAAAAGGCAAATTAAAATCACAGGAAGATTCCACTACATACCTATTAGAGTGGCTATAATTACAAAGGACCATACCAAATGTTGGGGGGGATGTGGAGTAACTGAATTCTCACACACTGCTAGTGGAAATGTCCAATGAAGCACATACTTTGGAAAACATTTTGGCAGCTTCTTAGAAAGTAAAGTTAAACTACACCTACCATATGATAAATCCATTCCATTTTTAGGTATTTTACCTGAGAGAAATGAAAGCATATATCCATACAAAGATTTGTACATGGATATTCTCAGCAGCTTTATCTGTGATGGTCAAAAAAACACAGTGGCCACAATGGGTAAGTAAATACGGGTATCACTATAATGAAACAGTACTCAGCAATAAGAGGAATGAACTATGAATACATTTAAAAACACAGATGTATCTCAGAAAAACTGTGCTGATTTAAAGCAGCCAGACCCCCCAAAAAAATACACAACGTTTGATTACAAAGAGGCAGGAGCAAACTTTTAAGGATAGTGCATGTGGTATAATAAAAAACATATTCAGTCTTTGTCTCTGGTTCCTGACACAGAGCTCCAAAAACACTTGAAATTTCCTGATAAGAGTGTCTTTTATTCCTAAGCAGCCCTTTTCAACCATACCTGAGTTTATGCTAATGAGTTGACTCTTGGTGGGCTTCTAGATTCCTCAATATGGGGGCCTGTTGCCAGAGGAAGCAAAAAGTGTGACTAGAGGGTTAAGACTTTCACCCTCATCCCCTGATCTCAGGGAGGCTGGGGATTGAGTTCTGTCACCAACACCCAAAACTTTCTGCAATCAAGGCTACTTTGCTTAAAAACTCTTGAAGAGTTTGGAGAGCTTTCGGGTGAACACATCATGAGATGGGAAGGTGGTGCACTCAGAGAGGGCACAGAAGCTCTGCTCTCTCCCCCTCCCTGCAAGACCCTGCACCATGTACCTCTTCCATTTTGCTGTTCCTGAGTTGCATTTTTCATAATAAAATAATCACAAGGATAGCGTTTTCCTGAGTTCAGTGAGTCGTTCTAGTGACATAGCACACCAGCAAGGATGGTCATGGGAGCCCATGAATTTGTGGTCAGCCAGGCAGAAGTATGGGAGACTGGGAACCCCATTCCTAGCTGGCATCTGAATTGGGACAGTCTTGTGGGAATGAGCCCTTAACCTAGCAGCGGGGAGGGGTTTCTGCTAACGTAAGGTGGTGTCAAAATCAAACTGAATTGTAGAATGCCCAGTTGGTAAGACAATTGAGACATTCATTATCTAAATTTTGGTAATGGTTTTGCCAATGTAGACATACTTACGAAACTGTGCACTTGTAATATGTTGTTTATCTTAGGTTAATTATACCTCAATAATGCTATTTGTTTGTTTGTTTTTTGTTTGTTTGTTTTGAGACGGAGTCTCGCTCTGTCACCAGGCTGGAGTGCAGTGGTGCAATCTCAGCTCACTGCAACCTCTGCCTCCTGGGTTCAAGTAATTCTCCTGCCTCAGCCTCCCAAGTAGCTGGGACTATAGGCGCCCGCCACCATGCCCAGCTAATTTTTTGTATTTTCAGTAGAGATGAGGTTTCAACATGTTGGCCGGGATAGTTTCCATCTCTTGACCTCATGATCCACTCATCTCGGCCTTCCAAAATGCTGGGATTACAGGCGTGAGCCACCGCGCCCGATCTGTTTGTTTTAATTACACCATTGGGAGGTAGTAAGTAAAACCCTGTGTGGGGAAACTACACAACAAAATGACCTGATATCTTTAACAAAAAGTCTCAAGAGAAAATAATGATAGCAGAGGAATGTATAGGTCAAAACAGACTCAAAAGAAATAATAATCTGGCATAATGTATGGACCTTATTTAAAAACTCAATTCAAGTAAAAAAGTATTCTTTTAAAAAAATAGAGAAATGAGAATATGCATTGACTATTTGATAATATTAAGGGAGCATTTTTTTTTTTTGCATTGGCATTGTATTCCACTTTCACTTTTGTATTCTGAAAGAGTTCTTATCTTTCAGGAATGCATATAGAAATATTTAAAGATGAAATTATATATGTATGATCTCTAGACATATTTCAAAATAATCTCAGGGAAATAGGAGGTATAGATGAAACAAAATTAGCTATGTATTTGACCTGCTTTGGCTGTGTCCCCATTCAAATCTCATCTTGAATTATAGTTCCCATAATTCCCACGTGTTGTGGGAGGGACCCAGTGGGAGGTCATTGAATCACTGAGGCAGATCATTCCCATGCGGTTTTCCTGAAAGTTAGTAAGTCTCACGAGATCTGATGGTTTTATAAAGGGGAGTTCCCCTGCACGCACACTCTTGCCTGCTGCCATGTAAGACAGGCCTTTGCTCCTCCTTCACCTTCCACCATGATTGTGAGGCCTCCCCAGCCATGTGGAACTGTGAGTCCATCAAAGCTTTTTCCGTTATAAATTATCCAGTCTCAGGTATGTCTTTATTAGCAGTTTGAGAACAGACTAATACAGTATTAGTAACTGAGAAAGCCGAGTGATGGCTGTATCAATTTCATACTCCTATTCTCTCCTTCTGTGTATGTTTAAAATTTTCATTCTACAAAGTTTTAAAGCATCAAATTCTGGCCTCCAGAGTCCAGGGTTATTACTTTTACACTTCTCACCAAAATAAGAGTTATGTACATTATACACTGTATACTGCTTGGAGGCATAATGACTTGTGTTAATTTAATACCAACTGGCTGGAAATATACCAGCCCTACCTGTCATGGCCTACTGGGGTACTGCTACATAAATGCATGGTAAGTATAATAAATATTGTATTATAATTTTGGTTTTTTTCTACTACGAAAGTGGTTGAAAGACCAGCCACCAGGTATCTGCTCCCTATGGGCCAAGAATAGATGGGCTAGGTTGTACGTCAACACCTTACTAGTAGAGAAACTACAATCTTTAGGACATAGCTAGATAACCTCACATTATTAAGAGCCTACATATTCTATCTGAGGTTTAATTGTTTTATTCTAATGTCCAAAATAAAATGCATTTAAGCAAATATTTTAATTAATAGGTAACATATTGCCTAGAAAAACTAGTAGTACATAATAAGGTAGTTGTAAAGGTTGAACAAGTTTGTAACAGAGTGCTTTCTAAACTATCAGCAGTGGGTGGGCTTGGTGGTTCTATAATCTCAGCTCTTCGGGAAGCTGAGGCAGAAGCATCACCTCAGGCCAGGAGTTCGAGAACTGCCTGGGCAACATAGCAAGAACCCCTCTCTACAAAAAAAATTAAAAAGCTAGCCAAGATGGTGGCATGAACCTGTAGTCTCAGTTACTCAGGAGGCTGAGGTAGGAGAATTACTTGAGCCCAGGGGTTTGAGGCTGCAGTGAGCTATGATCTCACCACTGCACTCCAGCCTGGGTGACAGAGATAGACCTTGTATCAAAAAAAAAAAAAAATTAATAAACTATAAGCAGCACACAGATGAGAATTGTTGCCATTACTGACCATCAAGAAAACCAAAAGACAGATGTTTTTTAATGACCACACAGTCATATCAAGATTCTGTTCCCCCAAAATGAAACTACTTTTCTTATATGTAGTTACTATTTTCCACAAACCACTCATCAAGCACACAGAATAGAGCTCTGTTATTCAAAGTCACAATAAAAACTTGACCACTAGATTTAAGACCACCAAACTCCATCAGGATTCTGAAGTAGTCTATAAAAGAATCTTAAATAGTTTAATGTCAACTCTTTGAGTTTCCTCAGTTTCTTCTGTCTCTTACAGGAAAGTCTCATATAATTTGCATAGTATTAAACAATTCAGCACAGGATAATCTACATTCAGATAACCACCCAATTAAGCTAACTACAAATTTATTTTGTGCTTTTCCTACAATATTTTGATAATCCACATTCTGTTTTAATGCCTTTTTCTTTGCAATATAACTAGATACTAAGGTTACATTAAATATACTTGATTTTCACTGGCCCACAGTCATCAGATACAAAAATCATCCCCAAACAGACACCAGCTGAAGGATAAATAAAGTTATGGGGTCCTCAGCTTATCTAATCAAAGAAACTGAACCTTTATACTTGAAACTATCCCTTTAAATTAGTTACAACAAGCAGGGCGCAGTGGCTCACACCCGTAATCCCAGCACTTTGAGAGGCTGAGGCAGGTGGATCGCTTGAGCTCGGGAGTTTGAGAACAGCCTGGGCAACATGGTGAAACCCCATTGTATTGGTCCGTTTTCACACTGCTGATAAAGACATACCCAAAACTGGGTGATTTATCCAGGAAAAAGGGTTTAATTGGACTTATAGTTCCACGTGGCTGGGGAGGCCTCATGATCATGGTGGAAGGTAAAAGGCACGTCTTACATAGCAGCAGGCAAGAGAGAGAACGAGAACCAAGCAAAACGGCTTTCCCCTTTTCAAACCATCAGATCTTGTGAGACTTATTCGCTGCCACAAGAACAGTGTGGGAGAAACCGCCCCCGTGATTCAATTATTTCCCACTAGGTCCCTCCAACAACAGGTGGGCATTATGGGAGTGCAGTTCAAGATGAGATGTGGGTGGGGACACAGCAAACCATATCACCCATCTCTACCACAACTATAAAAAAATTACCCAGGCATGGTGGTGCGTGTCTGTGGTCCCAGCTACTTGGGAGGCTGAGGTAGGAGGATTGCTTAAGCCTGGGAGGCAGAGGCTGCAGTGAGCCAAGATCGTGCCACTGCACTCCAGCCTGGGTGACAGAGCAAGACTCTGCCTCAAAAAATAAAAAATAAAAATAAATTAGTTATGAGAATCATTTCAGAATTCATTTGCCTTTTCATCAAAATCCTTTAAATCAGGAATAATACAGAAGAGACTGTTTTATAGCTATGGTGTTATTAGAGGACAGAGACTAGCATCAGGGAGCCTTATGCAGGGAGGATGCAGCCTCCTTGTTTCCAAGAGTAATTTTTCTAAAATATAAATCGGACCATGTAATCATCTCATTTAAAAGACTGCAAGGGCTGCTGGGCACGGTGGCTGATGCCTGTAATCCTAGCACTTTGGGAGGCCGAGGCAGGGGGATCACCTGAGGTCAGGAGTTCGAGATCAGCCTGGCCAACATGGTGAAACCCCGTCTCTACTAAAAATACAAAAATTAGCCAGGCATGGTGTCAGGCACCTGTAATCCCCCCTACTCGGGAGGCTGAAGCAGAAGAATTGCTTGAACACAGGAGGTGGAGGCTGCAGTGAGCCGAGATCACACCATTGCACTCCAGCCTGAGTGAGACTCTGTCTCAAAAAAAAAATTAAAAAACATTGCAAGGGCCTCTCACTTTGCCCAACGTCCAAACCCCTTAGTGTACTGCAGGGAGCATTTTCATGGAGTTGTCTTTCTCACACTGCAGCCACACTTGATTTTTTCACCTTTCATGAAAGACACAGGCTCTTCCACAGCTCCATCACGCTGTACATACCATTCCCTCTAATGCCCTTTCCTTTTCACATGAAAATCTCCTGCTATACTCCATGACCCAGTTCAGGGGTCACCAACACTATGCAGCCCTCCCCAACTCTGCAGAGGTGAGCCCTCCCACTTCTGTTCCTACTGCTTGCTGTACATCACTGCTGTATCATTTCCCACAATGGACAGTCATGATTTTTATTTTATTTATTTATCTTTTAACTTTTGTGGGTACACAGGAGGTAGATATATTTATGGGGACATGAGATGTCTTGAGATAGACATGTGGTGTGAAATAAGCACGTCATGAAGAATGGGGTATCCAACCCCTCGAGCACTTCTCTGTTGCGGGAAGTCAGGGACCCTGAACGGAGGGACCGGCTGAAGCCGTGGCAGAAGAACATAAATTGTGAAGATTTCATGGACATTTATTAGTTTCCCAAATTAATACTTTTATAATTTCTTACACCTGTCTTTACTGTAATCTCTGAACATAAATTGTGAAGATTTCAAGGACACTTATCACTTCCCCATTGAATATCCTTGGGATTTCCTATGCCTGTCTTTACTTTAATCTCTTAATCCTGTCATCTTCTTTGTAAGCTGAGGAGGATGAATATCGCCTCAGGGCCCTGTGATTGTATCAACTGCACAAATTGTTTATAGAGCATGTGTGTTTGAACAACATGAAATCTGGGCATCTTAAAAAAAGAACAGGGTAACAGCGATGTTCAGGGAACAAGAGACATAACTTTGAACTGGCCACCGGTGAGCCGGGCGGAACAGAGCTATATTTCTCCTCTTTCATAAGCAAATAGGAGAAATATCGCTGAACTCTTTTTCTCAGCAAGGAACATCCCTGAGAAAGAGAATGCGCCCTGAAGGTAGGCCTATGAACAGCCCTCTCAGCTGTTCCACCTCTTTTATGGTGGAAGCCGAAGGGATGAAATAAGCCCCAGTCTCCTGTAGCGCTCCCAGGCTTATCAGGTGGAGGAAAATTCCCACCTAATAAATTGTGGTCAGACAGGTTGTCTGCTCTCAAACCCTTTGTTTCCTGATAAGATGTTATCAATGCCAATGCGGCCGAAACTTCATTAGCAATTTTAATTTCACCTCATCCGGTGGTCCTGTGATCTCGCCCTGCCTCCATTTGCTTTGTGATATTGTATTACCTTGTGAAGTACGTGATCTCTGTGACCCACACCTTATTCATGCACTCCCTCCCCTTTTGAAAATCGCTAATAAAAACTTGCTGGTTTTATGGCTCGGGGAACATCATGGATCCTGCCGACATGTGATGTCTCCCCCGGACACCCAGCTTTAAATTTCTCTCTCTTGTGCTCTTTCCCGTTATTTCTCAACCCAGCTGAGACACTTAGGAAATAGAAAAGAACCCACGTTAAACATCGGGAGCGGGTTCTCCCGATATCCTCTGAGTTACAAACTATCCAATTATACTCTTTAAGTTATTTAAAATGTACAATTAAGTTATTATTGACTATAGCCACCCTCTGGTGTTATTGCACAGCAGGTCTTATTCATTCTTTCTGTTAATGATAGAAGTCTCTGTCTCCCACCGCCCTTGAAGAGACGTCAGCAATCATTCTAGTACTCAATCCCCCACCTTCAACACTGTTGCATACCAAAGGACTCAACATGTCACTGCAAAATGTCCACAAGGAGTGAAAGAGTATCATTTTTCTAAATAAACTACACAATGATATAAGCATATTCATGTTGGTTAATATTTGCTAAGGATCTGTTATGGGTCTGGAAGTATTCTGGCCACAAGAATATAGAAAGATGAGTAAGACTAACTCATTTATACTAAATCTGTACCCATCATCACCACTGAGCCTTCCCCAACTCTTCAAGAATGGTTTCTACAGTTAAGAGTGTATATAGCAAAATAATTAAAAGGGGGCTCTAGAAAATGTGTTGCCCTACCAAAAATGACATTCCTATTTAACCTTAACTTTTTTCAGATTCTACACCCTTAAAGTTGCTATAACCTTTATGTGATGACCCAGGATTTCAATTGACATCACTGGAATACGTTTTGGCTAAAATTGCTTTTCTGCCTCTTTAAACAGCTTGCACCAAGGGAGGCCAAACAAATGAAAAAGTAACCCGCAGCAGGGTTTCCACTCCTAAACAGCTCATAAATGACAGTGAAACAAAGAGCAACAACTTCATGATTAATAGAAACTAAAAGCTTAGTAAATGTAAAACTTTAAAACTTTGTAATTAAACCAAAGCCTCTCCCAAGTCTATGCATCTAGCTCATAGCCTGCCTGTGTGTGTATGTGTATAATTATCTCATATGACATAATTATATATGTGAGGTCAGTTGAGCTCTGTTCAGCTTTAGAGTTGGTAATTGGTAATCAATAATAGTTTTAATTAATGGATAGTATGGTACCCATTACACTCTTCTACCTATAACAGAAACCTTCCCACCTCAAAAATTAGCAGGGCAGATAGCCAACCAGATTCACATCACATTTCTCAACCTTCGCTGCAGTTACATAGTCACGTGTCCTAGCAGCTGCCAATGGAATGTGCAGTTACAGAGTCACGTGTCCTAGCACCCACCAATGGAATGTGCAGTTACACAGTCACGTGTCCTAGCACCCGCCAATGGAATGTGCAGTTACACAGTCACGTGTCCTAGCACCCGCCAATGGAATGTGCAGTTACATCGTCACCTGTACTAGCACCTGCCAGTGGAATGTGAGTGAAACATGCTACTTCCACTTCACCTCCTTAAAAGGAACTTGTGCACTCCACTTCCTCCTGGGTGGGAAACACCCATAACACAAGGCTTGGCCGAGCGGTGAAAGCCCTATAGCGAGGCAGGCGGAGCTGTTCTACAAGTCCAGGATGAGGGATGGCTGCGGGCTGCAAAACTCAGTCACTTCTGAATACCCTCCCTAGTCACTTCTGAATAACTCCAGGCCAGTGGTTCTCAACTGTACCTAGACTTTAGGATGACCTAGGAAGAATTCTAAAAATCTTGGTGTCTGGCCCTCTCCAGGGAGAGTCTAATGTAATTGGTCTGTGGAGTGGCCTGGGCTTGGGGGCCATCTCATTTTGGGATCTCTTGGTTACAACAGCTTAACCCATGTTTTCATTAACAAGACGGCCTTTCCATTCTAGTGACCAGGCACAGAGTTTCTCTGTATCTAAGTTTCTCAAATCATCTTGACTAAAAAAGGAAATACAAGGCCAGTGGATGCCTGAACCCACAGATAGCACTGAATCCTATATCCACCATTTTCCTATACATACACATCCATGATAAAGTTAAATTTGTCAGTCAGGCACAGTAAGGGATCAACAATAACTGCTAATAAAACAGAACAATTCTAACAATATACTGTTCACAGTTTCTTGGATAGAAGATTCATTCTTCTTAGAAACCTCCGCATATGATTTATTCGGTTCTCTTACGTTGAAAACGGTCACCTTCTCACTGAGGCAGCACTTCGCAGCTTCCCTTTGGCATATCTGAACTGCCAATATCGCTATTCACATGCTTCGGGGCCATCATTCAATAAAATAAGGGTTACAAAGGATCTGATGCCTAAGCTAGGTACTAAAGGACTCACAGGGCAGTAGCATCTACACTGAGGATTCCTTGAACGAAGGAACCACGTTCCAGACAGAATGGTGCAAGATTTCATCTTTCTACTCAAAATGGCATGCAAGTTAAAATTTATCAATTATCTATTTCTGGAATTTTCCATGTAATATTTTCAGGCCTCAACTGACTCCGGACAACTGAAACTGCCAAATGCAAAACCGCAGATAATGGCGGAACTACCACATAGCTATAAGCAGAGCTTTCAAAGCCACTTTTCAAAACAAATCAAAATCTTCCAGAAAAAGTACTCCCAAAGATTTTAGGCATTTACTCCCACCTCCCTACTTCTGCCCCCAGTTGATTCTAGTTTCATTTTTGTATATTTCCTTACTCATTAATAAACCATTCACTTTTCTCTAGTATTTATCTCACATAAGCTGCCGTAGCATTGTTTAAACTATTTTTCATAGTTTATAAAATCTATAATGCCAAATCTGTCCAAATTTGGAGTTGAAATATGATGTTATAACCTATACAATATTTTTGGACATTCAAACGAATTCAAGAATTTCTGATCTCGCATAATTTGAAGAATCAAATCTTTGCCACAGCTGTCTCTAAAGAGTCAAATACGGCCGGGCGCGGTGGCTCAAGCCTGTAATCCTAGCACTTTGGGTGGCCGAGACGGGCGGATCACGAGGTCAGGAGATCGAGACTATCCTGGCTAACATGGTGAAATGCCGTCTCTACTAAAAAATTCAAAAAACTAGCCGGGCGAGGTGGCGAGTGCCTGTAGTCCCAGCTACTCAGGAGGCTGAGGCAGGAGAATGGCGTGAACCCGGGAGGCGGAGCTTGCAGTGAGCCGAGATGGCACCACTGCACTCCAGCCTGGGCGACATAGCAAGACTCCGTCTCAAAAAAAAAAAAGACTCAAATACTTGGTATATTAGCTATGTGTAATATAGGCTATAAATACATAGACTCATTGGGAGGAAAAGGAAAAGACAACTCATCTGTTCATTCACCCATTCGCTCATTCAGAAGATGGGTGCTGCATCCTTATCCTGAGCCAGGCACTGAGTCTGACCCTCAGAATACACAGTGAACCCCACTCATCCCCGGCCTTCAAGAAGCGCATGTCCAGAGGGGGTGCCAGCAGAGGACACAGGCAGTCCCAACACAGTATGATGGGTCGGCCTCCACAGGGGCAACTGCAGGGTGCCCCAGAACCCAGTTCACTACAGCTCAACAATAGAATCTAAGGGATCACGGGCAAGGCTGAAGTGACAGAAACCAAGGGGACCTCTTGGGAAGGATCGTGTAAGTCCTGTTAGCCTGCCCTAAATAATCTAATGGAACAGACAATGGATGACAGTAACTAAGAAAAAAAAAAAAAAAAAGAAGTACACAGAAAAATGCCAGGCCACAAATAGCCTCCACTTTTGGACTGACTTATTTTTACAGTCATGTGAGAAGAATTCCTAAATTACCACCCATGAAATTAACGTCCATCTTTCTGTAGCATTTTTAAAGCAAACTCTTCCTTCCCAATGACTGACAGATGAAATTACCACTAGCAAACAGGCGACTCACTTGATACAAATTGCCTTACTTCCTGGACACCCAAACACAATCCAGGCCTCCTACCCACTCTCTTCCCTAGGACAAGAGCCAGTCAGGAATTTTAGTAAGCACACGCTATCTAAGCAGACAGACTGACAAACTAAAACATGCTCCCCAGAAGGTCATGCAATGTAAGTTTTCCGGTTGTCTTTTAATTTGGATTCTGAGATCTCTGTCACATGCCAACTTTTCATTCATGTCCTCGTATCCATTCATCTCCTTCTTTGTGGTTTCCAGGTTTGGGATTTGCTTAAGAAAGCCCAGAGTATCTGTACTCCATAGTAATAAGAATATATCCTCTTTCTGTATTTTTAGCTTCTTTCTTATCTCATTAAATACCCTGGAATTTATTTTTGTGTATAACATGGAGGAATTATGGCTTTATTTGATAGACAGCTACTACACATCACTCTTCCTCCTAGACTCAAAATGCCACCTGTATTTTACATAAACCAAACTGAGATGTGTACACATCTATGCATGAATATTTACACTGTTTTAGTTGCTAGAGGAATGTTTTATATTAGAGCAGATCTCCATTGTTTTACTTTTCCAAAATTGTATTGGTTATTTTTGCCCATTTTTTTCTTCAGATGAGTGGGCACTGGCTTGTGAGTTTCTTTAAAATTCTCATTTGGAATGACTCTCATTTGAATTTTGGTCTTGGATTTACAGATTAATTTGTGGAGACCTGACAACTTCACGATGCCGAGTTTTCCTGTCTAGAAATACGTTACAGCTCTCAATTTACTCTGATTTTTTTGTTAATTTTTCTCTTAATAAACTTTTGTTTTTCTTCACACTGGTCCTGTTGGTAATTATTTAGTGAGACCTCGTTTAGAGCAACACAGTCTTTTTTTTTTTTTTTTTTTTGAGACAGGATATTGCTCTGTCGCCTGGACTGGAATGCAGTGGCACAATCTCAGCTCACTGCAACCTCTGCCACCTGGGTTCAAGTGATTCTCCTGCCTCAGCTTCCTGAGTAGCTGGGATTACAGGTGCCCACCACCACGCCTGGCTAATTTTTGTATTTTTAGTAGAGACAGGGATTCACCATGTCGGCCAGGCTAGTCTTGAACTCCTGACCTCAGGGGATCCACCCGCCTCGGCCTCCCAAAGTGCTGGGATTACAGGCATGATGAGCCACTGCACCGGCCATGAAACACTTATTTTAAAATGATTATTTTAAAATGTTTTCACAAATTAATATTCAAGTAATTTAAAAATAGAAAGCTGTAACATAATTTTAATAAGAGACTTAGATTGCAAGGTTTCCTTAGGCATGGATAGTATGCTTAGAGGGTAGATTATCTTAAAGAGCACGGGTTATTTTTTTTTTTTTCTGCTAAATTTAAACATCAGAGCCGTGATTTAACAGACATCCATGATCTGAATGAAGTCAGTGAAGTCTTTTGTACTCAGGAAGTAAATAGATCATCGTTTTCTGAAGGATGCTCTCTTACTGTGCTTTCTCCTTTCAATAGCCTTCTTGCATGTTTTTCATCATCCTTCTATGGCAAGCCTTCAGGTCAAGAAGTTGTACATCTGTCCACTCCGGTTGGATCAGTCAGGACCCTTAGGTTGCAAATGAGCCTCTTAAAACTCTACCCGCATCTTTGTAATCAGCGTCACAGAGCCTCTTTTTGAGTCATCCAATGCAGTTTCCAAAAAACACATCATCCTCCCGTCAATCTAAGTTGTCTGACCTGCGGTACATTTTGCATCTGTGTATAATGCTGTCATAGAAACTATACAGTACATCTTAAGTCACCAGTGCTATTACACATGACATTGGGAAAACTGAGGCTTCCATCGGCCCTGCAGGGACACAGTTGTGATCTTCACACCTAGCCATCTTCTCTACTGTTTTGAAAAATTATTGCAAAAGTTTTCAAACATGCAAAAGGATATAATATAGTGAACACCTAGACCAATCACTCAGCACCTCACTGGAAGTTACCAAGACTGTAATCTGCTACTTTTCCCTACCCCACCCTCCATTTTTTTTCTTTTTCTTTTCTCTTTTTTTGAGACAGAGTTGCACTCTGTTGCTCAAATTAGAGTTTAGTAGTGCAATCTCAGCTTACTTCAGCCTCACTTTCCTGGGCTCAAGTGATCCTCCCACCTCAGCCTCCCAAGTAGCTAGGACGACAGGTGTGTGCCACCATGCCCAACTAATTTTTGTAGAGATGAGGTTTTGGTGTGTTGCCCAAGCTGGTCTTGAACTCCTGGTTCAACTGATCCACCTGCCTCGGCCACCCAAAGTGCTGGAATTACAGGCATGAGCCATTCCGCCCAACTTATCCCACCTCCATTTTTTAAAGCATTTTAAAACAAATCTCAGCCAGTCACAGTGGCTCATCTAAGGATCACCTGAGGTCAGGAGTTCAAGGCTATCCTGGCCAACATGGTGAAACCTCGCCTTTACTAAATACAAAAAATTAGCTGGGCATGGTGGCAGTTGCCTATAATCCCAGCTAGTTGGGAGGCTGAGGCAGGAGAATTGCTTGAACCCGGGAGGTGGAGGCTGCAGTGAGCCAAGATTGCACCACTGCACTCCAGCCTGGGCGACAAGAGCAAAACTCCATCTCAATCAATCAATCAATCAATCAATCACAAATCTAAGACCACATGTCGTTTTAGCCTATTTCAGCTTGCATTTCTAAAAATTATGGAAATTTTTCTCATATAAACACAGTCTATTATTACTTCCCAACTCCCCCTTGGAAATAATAATTCCTGAAGATCCAATGCTCAGTTTCTAACCACATTTCCATGACTCAGGTGTCTTTTGTATAGCTGGTGGGTTTCAATCCGGATCTAACCAAGATCCACACATTCATCTGATAGCGCCATCTCTTAAATCTCTTCTCATCAAGGGCACCTGACTGTCCCCACCCCTCACCTTTATCTGCAGTGACACCCCTGAGGAAGCCGAGGAAGCCATCACGGGGGATGCCCTTTCTGTCTGTTGCTTCCTTATAAGGTCTTTCATTGTTCCTCTCTCTCCATATTTCCTATAAACTGAAAGTTACCTCAAAAGACTTGATCATATTCAAGTCCACCATTTGGGGGCAGGAATACTTTTGAGATGGTTTTGGTACTTTATATTGCCTCACAATATGGGGTACACAGTTATTTCATCCTAGTGATGCAAAAATTACATAGAAAATTCAGTTAGTGATAGTCTGATCTCTCCATCTGAAATTCCCTACCAGTCTTTCATTTAGTGACATCATACACTGATGATCTTTGCCTAAATCAATATTTTCATTAAGAATTGCAATATGGGCCAGGCACAGTGGCTCACGCCTGTAATTCCAGCACTTTGGGAGGCTGAGGCAGGCGGATCACGAGGTCAGGAGCTCGAGACCACCCTGGCGAACATGGTGAAACCCTGTCTCTACTAAAAATACAAAAAAATTAGCTGGGCGTGGTGGCGGGTGCCTGTAGTCCCAGCTACTCGGGAGGCTGAAGCAGGAGAATGGCGTGAACCCGGGAGGCGGAGCTTGCGGTGAGCCAAGACTGTGCCACTGCACTTCAGCCTGGGGGCAGAGTGAGACTCCATCTCAAAAAAAAATAAAAAATAAAAAAAGAAGTCGCCTCATTGATTGGTTGGGCACAGTGGCTCAAGCCTGCAATCCCAACTCTTTGAGAGGCTGAAGTGAGCTGATCATTGAGCCCAGGAATTCTCGACCAGCCTTGGCAACATGGCAAAACCCCATCTCTATCAAAAAAGTAAAAAAAAAAAAAAATTAGCAAGGCATGCTAGCCTGTGCCCATAGTCCCAGTTACTTGGCAGGCTGAGGTAGGAGGATCAGTTGAGCCCATGAGATTGAGCCTGAAGTGAACTGTGATCACACCACTACTGTACTCCAGCCTGGGTGACAGAGCGAGAGCCTGTCACAAAAAAAAAAAAAAATTCCTGTCCCGCCACCCCAACCATCAACTAGGTTCTGAATACTCTAAGAAGCAGTTTTCAGGATAAACGCTTAATTCTTTACCTTTTCAATTGCCACTATTGAGAGACAGGTAGGTGCCACGGTTCTACCGCTGGTGGTGATCAATGAGGTGTTCTCTTCTGTCTTGTTTGGGGATCGCTTGTGGCTAGCATCAGTATCTTGGTTTGTTAGTGCAGTCATAATAAATTACCACAAACTTGGGGCTTAAATCAAGCAGAAATTGACTCTTACAGATCTGCACGTCAGAGGTCTGAAATGGGCCTCCCTGGGTTGAGATCAGAATGTCAGTAGGGCTGCGGTCTTACATGGAGGCCGTAAGAGACAGGCCACTTCCTTGCCTTTTCCAGATTCTACAGGCTGCCAACATTCCTCGGTCCATGGCCCCTTCCTCCTTCCTCAAAAGGCCAGCAGTGGCTGGTTGATTCACTCTCACGTTGCATTGCTCTGACACCAACTCCCCGCCCCACTCAGGGTAACACTAGGGCCCACCTAGATAATCCAGGATCATCTCTCTATCTTAAACTCAGCAGCTTAGCTGCTGTGATGCCACCTACACCCCTAACGCCCCCTTGTCGTAGAATAGAACATGTTCATAGGTTCTGGGGATTAAGATGTGGATATTTCAGGGGGGCATCATTCTGCCCACCACAGTGGGTTTGTATCAGCCATATTCTTTTGATGGTCAGGGTATCTCACTTTTAGCCAGTGGGAACCCCTTCTTCTGGCCTCAGAGTTTGTTAGGGATGGTGCCCACCACATTTCTTAGATGGCGCCTTCGCTTTCTGATACAACAGATAACAGAGGTTCCAGGCTCATCTCGCCCACACCTGGAGTCAGGCGCAGGTGCATGGGGTGCCTACGTGATGGAAATGCAATTGTGTCTTGAATTTTTTTAAAGACTGGGGATGATAAGTACACTTATTTTTTTAAAAAATCATGAATTTCAAATAACCTTCCAATTCAAATTTGATCTTACAGAATTTTTATTTAACTCTTATCTTGTCCTCATGTATCTCTTCATTTACACTTAAATTCTTGGTTCTAACCAACAATAACTTTTTTTTTGTTTCACCCGACTTTATATGAAATAATTTCAAAATAAAAATATTAGTCTTAACAGTAAAGCTTCTGAATAAAATTAAAATTTATTTGCAGCTCTATCCTTAAATGTAGAGGAGAATGTGCCCCTATCTTACTTCTTTCCAGCTATCTACCTCAGAGAAAGGCTCACACATAGACCCAAAGGCACCTGTGTAAGAACATTCACTGCAATTGCACTTGGGCTTCTGAGCACAGGGTTAAGTAGATCTGAGTTCTGACATCTCATGCAGCAATTCCAAACACTGACAAGGTCCATATACTGCTGACGAGGAAAAGCTCCACACGCACCACCAGGTGAAGAAGGCAAAAGCCATAAATGGATTTACTAATGTGTTCCTGACAAATACAACTCTGCCCCAAGCTGAGCTCAACAACCTTTCTGGGTAGGGGTTAGATATGCAACCTGTTCCATTAATTTTCCATCACAATTTAGAATGAACTGCTAACGAGTGCCAAGTTTAACATTAAAAATCCTTTACGGGCCAGGCACAGTGGTTCATGCCTGTAATCCCAACACTTTGGGATACTGAGGCAGTTGAATCACTTGAGGCCAGGAGTTCGAGACCAGCCTGGGCAACATAGCAAAACCCTCTCTCTACAAAAAAAACAAAAATATTAGCCAGGCATGGTGGAGCACTTCTGCAGTCCCAGCTACTCAGGAGGCTGAGGCAGGATAATTGGTTGAACGTGGGAGGCGGAGGTTGCAGTGAGCTGAGATGACACCACTGCACTCCAGCCTGGGCAACAGAATGAGACTGTCTCCAAAAAAAAAAAAAAAAAAAACTCCTTTACGTATCTAGAGTAACTGACAAATGTGTTCAAGTCAGGGATACTCATTCACCCACTGGCAGGGATGGAGATGAATTTTAATTAAGAATGCACCTAAAATCACAAAAAGATGTTTGCGGTAAGAAAATATTAAGAACCCATAACATGTAGTTTTTCTCAAGTTATAACACTGCCATCATTATTAATAACAATCTTATTACTTAACATGGAATTTATGACACCTTTTCTAGAGAATTATTAATGTATTTATTATTAAGTTAATGTGGCCAGTGAAATTATGCTACTGGAGCACTTCCTCAGACCCCTGCAGTTGATAATCTTTACTGAATGAATACAATGCATTTTCAAACTGTGTTACTAATGTCTGAAATTGACAGTGCTCCTCTACTCAAATTCATGAGTCCCCCCGCCTCATAAAATAAGATTCACCAGGAAAAAGACAGTCTGAAGGTTTCTCTGAAAATATGCTGAATTTGGAATCAGAAAACCTGGGTTTGAAGCTCAACTGTGCCATTTGTTATTAACGTGACCTTGAGCAATTAACTTTTCCCTGAACCTGAATTTCCTTCTTCTAAAATAAGATGATGAGTATTATGGAGCCATTTCCAAGAATCTCTAAATAAAGAAAAAAGCTTGCTCTCTGAGAATTAAAACTTTAAATCAATACATAACACAAAGGGCCGAGAAATGCCAAAGGTTTCTGGTCTGGGCAGCTTTGGCAGTGGTTTCATGAACTATATTGTCAAATCCAGCGGAGGTGTGCCCACCAGCTACAACAGGAAACATGAAAACACGGAAAGATGACTTGTCCCGAGGCCACCCATGGTCAGGGATTTCAAGTACTGGACATCCAGCGTAAGCCGCCCCTGTGGAGCGTGACTGAGTCCCAAGTAACCATCTGACTCATCCACGTGGGTCCGTGCTCGCTACATCACCTTCTGATGGTCATTTTGCTTCCCACAAGGGCGACCCACGAGAGAGCTCCAGCCACACAGACGCTGGGCACGGAGGCTCCTACAGGAGCCAGTGTTCAATGCAATGTAGCGAACTGGACATTCTAGCTATGGTGTAGCTTTTCAGGTAAATCTACTGTGTAAGTGAGTTAGCGCACTTTTGGGAGGGGGAGGCTCTCACTTAGTAGGATTCTCAAAAGGGTCTTTAATCTTAAAATAAGAACCAGAGGCCTATAGGAAGAGAATAATTTAGTCAGGCGGACTTGGCTGATTATGTGAGTTTCACAATAAGAGACAGATGCTTAGTACAGTGATATAATAAAATCTAGTTTCTGAGTCTGGAAGGCTAAAAGCCACTCCCTGCACCACAGTCAAGATACTAGTATCTAAGGAGAAAACCAGTTGTCCTCAAATACATAAAATATACCTCTCAATATCTCCACATGGATGAAGCTGGAGTAATTTTTTGTCCTTTTTAAAATTTCTACCTACTACCTGGGAGGCCGAGGCGGGCGGATCACAAGGTCAGGAGATCGAGACCATCCTGGCTAACACAGTGAAACCCCGTCTCTACTAAAAATACAAAAAAAAATTAGCCAGGTGTGGTGACAGGCACCTGTAGTCCCAGCTACTTGGGAGGCTGAGGCAAGAGAATGGCGTAAACCCGGGAGGCAGAGCTTGCAGTGAGCCGAGATCGCACCACTGCATTCCAGCCTGGGCGACAGAGCGAGACTCTATCTCCCAAAAACAACAACAAAAAAAAAAATTCTACCTACTACCAAGCATAATTGTAAAAAAGTTAAAAGTTAATATATATATAAAACTATAAAACACTATCTACAAATATCAGTGGGGTTTTCTTAAACTCTAAATAAATGACCATCTACTGTGGGATTTTCTTAAACTCTAAATAAATGACCATCTAATGTAATAAACACGAAATAAATGACCATCTACTGTCACTGGGTTTAATTAGCTAACCTGTATAACTACAGATCTACATGAGAAGTCCGGCAAGTTGGCCTCTCACTAAGATCATTTCAATACTGACCCAAGTCAAACCCTAGTTCTAGAGCATAAGTTTCCTGAAAGTAAGGGAAAGAGGGTTGTAAAAGGCTAGCACCACTGAGCACTTCAAACGTGCCCTGCTTTTTCTATCTGCTCTACCATCACCTATGCCACCCCAGCTAGTCATAAACCATAGGCCATAATGCTTCACTTAGAACGATCATCTCACACGAAGGAGTTTCCACCCAAATAAACTTTTCTTATAGAGGAGCCTGAATTTTTACAATAATTTGAAACATCAATCCAGCATCAAGCAGGTCACCTTACTTAAATGAGGACAGAAATGTGGAGAGTCAAGCTAGTCTTCCATGTGGAATTTAATAAGCCAGTCAAATAAATGATGAAACCCTAATAAATCCCTTTCCAAAAACACTCTCGGTTTTATTTTATTTGAGGGATGATGAGGAACAACAAAGTCACCAACATACGTGTCCTCTCATTCATTGCTTAGAAACTGCTATTGTGCAATGTTTTTCTTCTATACTATTGGGATGTTTTGCATAAAAAACAAAGCTTTTCTCCATTGCCACTGGAAACAAAACAGAAAGAAGCAGGTCCAAAATGGAACGAAAAAGATAGGACAGAAATTTTGCACGCTATTCTAGACTTCCTGGTGATGATGATATTTATTGCATGATACTTTTCCCAGTTACGGTGTCATAATATAAAAAAAGACAAAGAAAATTCACTTGAAAAAGGTAGGACCAGGTTAAAGATGTATATTAAAGTCCCCTGATCTTACTTAGCCATGAGGATTCATTCCATTTTAAATAGAAGATAGACCCCACCACCACCACCAAATACCTCATATTTTTTAAAAAGATGTTTCCAAAATACCATCATGGTCTTAGACATTCACAAAGGAAAATGAAAGTCTGCAATATTTAACAGCTGTGTAAATGCCATTCCATGCGACTTTTAGCTTTTGGTTTTCTTTGTTTTTTGTGTGTGTTTTGAGATGAGACCTCACTCTGTCAGGCTGGAGTGCAGTGACATGATTTCAGCTCACTGCAATCTGTGCCTGCTGGGCTCAAGCGATCCTCCCATCTCAGCTTCCTGAGTAGCTGGAGCTGGTACCATAGGTGCGCACAACTACATCCGACTAATTTTCTGTATTTTTGGTAGAGACTGGGTTTTGCCATGTTGCCCAGGCTGGCCTTGAACTCCTGAGCTCAAACGATCCTCCTGCCTTGTCCTCCCAAAGTGCTGGGATTACAGGCGTGAGCCACCACACCTGGCTTCATTTTTAATTTAAACTTTTATCAAAGGCAATAAAGATACGAAAAATTTCAAAGAAATACACCTGAAAATATAACCAGACATATTAGTATCTAAACAAGATGATAAAGATCAGTTGACTGACTTAATAATAAAATGCACGAATACTAACAGCACATTATTCAAGAAAGTTTTATTGCCGACATTGAAGAAGTTTGCTGTCTTCCCTAGCCAATGGGATTTTATGGGGTTTTTTGTTGCTGTTGTTTTGGTTGGTTTTTTTGTTTGTTTGTTTGTGACAGAGTTTTGCTCTTGCCACCTGGGCTAGAGGCAATAGCACGATCTTGGCTCACTGCAACCTCTGCCTCCTGGGTTCAAGCAATTCTTTTGCCTCAGCCTCCCGAGTAGCTAGGATTATAGGCACCTGCCATTATGCCCAGCTAATTTTTGTATTTTTAGTAGAGACGGGGTTTCACCAAGTTGGCCAGGCTGATCTCGAACTCCTGACCTCAGGTGATCCACCTGCCTTGGCCTCCCAAAGTGCTGGGATTACAGTGATTTTATGTTTTTGACTATATGAAACATACCCCCTAATAAATATCCTATGACTTTTTTCTGCATATTTAAAGCTCCCTTTCTTCCTGAAATATTTTAGTCCATAATTATCTAAGAACACCAGTGCCTAGTACCTACTTAGCGGTCAGCAATGGCAGCTGTTGTCATAATACACATGTAACCCATACCTGGCTTCCAAACTCTGACTAACGAAAATATTCATCCCCTAAGCAAACTGGTATAATGAATTTTAAATCATTCAAGGAACTAAATCCTAAAATGGAACTTCAGAGGGACTCAACCACACACTTCAAATAGAATTTATTACTAGCTTTGTCATTACTAAATTAATTATGATAATTTTACAGATCTCTTTTTGGTCTTCATAAATTTTGATATTCTTACTCAGCTCAGTAATGTTCAGACTAATGAGCATAGATTACACACAGCAGCGTGCATTATGAGGAACAACTAAAGGAACTGGGGACAGCTTCCTATAAAAGGCATCTTGAGCTAGAGGAGCTGCCTTCAAATGCTTGATGATCGGTCACATTTGAGAGGAACTAAACTTGTTTCTCACAACCACAAAGGGATAATAAGAGATCAGTGCACAGAAGGTATTACAAGAGAGCTTTCTGATACAACAGTTTCCAAAGATGCTCATCAAAGATGCCTGTGGCTAGATATTAGAGAGGGAAGTCACCCATCAAAAAGCATAACTAGATTGGACATCCCCCAAGATCTTTTCAAACATGAGATACTACAATCCTATGTTATTAACATGCAATCTGTTAATGTCTAAGAAAGACTGGAATGAATCACCTTATACACAATACAATGAAGCCAGCTGCTTTTAGATCATGATTTTTGGTTCATTTTTCTGAAACAAAGACTTCTAAAGAATGAGTCAACTCTGCTAATTGCCTGGTTATACCTATTTAATTAGCACGCTTGCAACTCTTACGCACTGATACCACCATCCCGGAGCCTACGGGATGGATAGATGGATAGATGAAAGAAAGAAAGGAAAAAAGAAAGGGAGGAAAGCAAGCAAGCAAACAAGCATGAGTGCAATGAGATACCATCTCACACCAGTTAGAACAGCGATCATTAAAAAGTCAGGAAACAACAGGTGCTGGAGAGGATGTGGAGAAGTAGGAACACTTTTACGCTGTTGGTGGGACTGTAAACTAGTTCAACCATTGTGGAAGACAGTGTGGCGATTCCTCAAGGATCTAGAACTAGAAATACCATTTGACCCAGCCATCCCATTACTGGGTATATACCCAAAAGATCATAAATCATGCTGCTATAAAGACACATGCACACGTATGTTTATTGCGGCACTATTTACAATAGTAAAGACTTGGAACCAACCCAAATGTCCATCAATGATAGACTGGATTAAGAAAATGTGGCACATATATACCATGGAATACTATGCAGCCATAAAAAAGGATGAGTTCATGTCCTTTGTAGGGACATGGATGAAGCTGGAAACCATCGTTCTGGGCAAACTATCACAAGGACAGAAAACCAAACACCACATGTTCTCACTCATAGGTGAGAACTGAACAATGAGAACACTTGGACACAGGGTGGGGAACATCACACACTGGAGCCTGTTGTGGGGTTGGGGGAGAGGGGATGGATAACATTAGGAGATATACCTAATGTAAATGACGAGTTAATGGGTGCAGCACACCAACATGGCACATGTATACATATGTAACAAACCTGCACGTTGTGCACATGTACCCTAGAACTTAAAGTATAATTAAAAAAAAAAAGTGTGAGTGAGGTATCATGCATAGAAGGTTCTAGACACACAGTACCACAATAAGCAACTAGAGGAGGAAAACTAAGAAATCTGGGCAATTAACCTACTTATGAGTCTAAGGCTCCACAATTGCTCTTCTCTGTTCCAACCAATCATCCAGCTTTTTAGAAGTCCTGCCTCCCAAACCCACTCCTTCCTCTCTCAGAGCACATGGCACCAGGGTCTCCTTGCAAGACTGCCTTAATATTCGCTATTACATTGTACTTTTTTAAAGGTGTACTTGTATCTTACACTATACATAATCTCAACAATAACCCTATAGTATAAATGTTTTTAATCATTTCTTTTAATATTCCTTCCCATCTTTTTTCTTGAGTTATCCATGTCTGAAATTCAATATGGGTAATTTTTAATGTTTCCTATTATTTACAAATGTATTGCACGACAGAAAATGCTCACAAGGCAGATTTTTATTGGGACATTTTACAATCGGAAAGAAATAGATATTGTATTTTACAGATGGAGAAACTAAATACAGCAAATTTAAGTGACTTGCAGAGGTCCCACAGCAAGTTGCCAGTGGAATCAGATCCTTACCTCTGGCTCCTGATCTAGAACCTTCTCTTACACGACAGTTTGGCAGGTAGTAGGGAAGGCACAGGAAAACGAGGGGCCCAGCAATGACAGTGGCCTTCTGGTGCACTAAGGATGGAGGTCTGGGCTGGCTATTTTCCTATCAGCATCTTTTCCTGCTCCTGAGACTGTAGGAGAAGGAAATGGTGGCAAACGACAGTACGGGTCCAAGGCTGGATCAAGCTGACTTTTACCAACTACCAATCACAAAATAGTTTACAAAATATTTTGCAAAAACATTTTCACTGCATTTGCAATGGGCTCTTTATATAGTGTCCTACATAGAAAGTATTCAAATATGCGTATGCTCCAGTGGAAGCAGAGAGGACCCAAAAGATGGCTTCCAAAATTAGAAGAAACATTTACAGGCTATGAAGAGCCACATTATTACTTATTCTGCATTTTAGACCCACAGAGCAATCACAAAGGGCCCAGGGGTTGTAACTTCTAATCAATGATAAAAATAGGAAGGGAAGAATAAAAAAGTAAGAAATCAGAGAAGGAGAGGGGGGCCGGGATATCCAGTCCCATTCGCATGCAAATTACTTACCATACAAATGATTCTGCAATAATAGAGTAAAAGTTGCCAAATTAATCATTTCCATGTCCCCACTGCCAATGTCCAGAGAATAAGAAGAGACAATGATAGCCATGCACACAGCCTACATTGTCACCTACAGTGGTCCGCAGATATGTGACTGTATTAACAAAGGAAGATTATTTGAATGAGAAAGTGATTGTTATTGCAAATAAAGCCAAATATACTGTTTTTCCCTTTTACTCTTTTCCCAGAAATGAAAAATTCAGGGCAGGGGACAGCTCAGGCTACTCCTTTTTTAAATAAAAAGGAGAGGGGGCAGCTCAGGCGGCCCCTTTTCTAAATAAAAAGACAGCACAAATCCTGTTTTGAGGCTGGGGGGTGAGATGGTGTATTACACAATTTCTCACGAACACCAGCAAGACTGCATGGCTTGTGTTAAACAGAATAGGCATTTAACCCTCAAGCTCATGGGAAATAAGGAACAAGCTGCTTATTCACTTAATCATAATTACCGTTTCTGCAGGTCCCAGAGGAATAGGTGTTCTCTATCAGTCTCTGAGGACTAGCAGCCGATCGGGAGAGTACGAAAAAGGATTTTTCCCCCAAATAAAAAGTCTCGCAGTTTCATCCATTCCTTGCAAAATAAGACGCGAGGGAGTTTGGTATTCATTTTTGGTGAGGCAGCCCAGCAAGACCCTGCCTGGGCTGGGAAAGACCCCGAGCTGGGCAAAACCTGGGCGTCATTCCTGCCTCCGCCACTGTCAGGTGTCACCTGGGCTGAGCTCCTTACCTTCCCTGAGTGTCTGCTCCTTCTGTTAAATGGAGCTAATGCAACTCACCTGGTGGAACTATTGTGGGGACAAATGAACTAATTATGCCAACCGCCTGACAGAGGATGAGCTCTCAATTAAAGGTAGTTAATACATTATGACATCATGGAGGTTAAACTTCTCTTTCGCTTGCCAGGGCTCCAGGGACCCTAGGGAGGCCAGGCGTCCTGCTAGCTATTTAATACTATTTTGCATTTCACTACTCTGCTGGCCAGCCACTGACTGAAAAAGACCTGCGCTTCCCTTCCTCTAGCCTTGACACCTTCGTCTGATAGTTTCCATCCTTGCCCAAACAGATGTTTGGCAAAGTCCAACTCAGTGTACTGGGGAAACACTTTAAGAGGCTGCCTCTAAGAACACATTGCGTGTAAAAGCTAGAACTGCTTGTACCTCGGAGAGATCTATGAGGCTCTCCATTCGAAGCATTTCACGATGCTCGGCTTTGGCAGATTCTAGGTCCAAAACAGATTTCGCCGGAACATTCATTTCTAAGAATTGACAACTACACGCACTTCTTGCATCTTCAAGTCACTGGCACAAATTAACTTGGACCAAGAATGAAGTAATAACTGAAAGGTCAGAACCAATTATGTTTTGAATTTGTACCTTAATGAAAAAGCAGCAAGAACACTACTGCTTACTCAGAGAACTACTCCTATCAATAATAAGAAATACTTTCTTTCTAAAGGCTATTTGTGCTTCGAACATGGACTTTTCAGTTAAAAATTAGGCTATGAGTACCGGAGAATGAAGACACAGAAAACTCTACAGCCTAAACAGAGAGGAATATTTCAAGTTATCCACCAACCACTTACTGATTGGAGTTAGAAAATTACTGAATAAATTCCGTGTCCACTAAAGAAGAAAACTGGGCCACTAGCAGTAGCTGCACAACAGAAAGATGCAAACTACCATATCACTATGGAGACTATGTTTAGCTAGTTCTTCAAAGGTAATCACTAACAAATTATTGTAAAACACTTACCAAACATCATGTGTTCTATGCATTATCCTATATTCTATATTCATTCTTTTTTATTATTCTATATTCCATGCATATAGAATAATAAAAGTCATCTATACGCTATTTGTTTGTGCTTAAATAAAATCTTCAAGCAATTACACTTTAAAGCAAACATCCTTCTTGGCTCGACTCTGTGCATTTTACACTAGTCTATAAGCTCCATGAAGGAAGGGGCTGTGGCTGGGTTTGTCATAGTATCCCGGGCCTGGCTCATAGAAATGGCTCTACAACTATGTACTGAATTAATGTCATAAACGGTATCATAAATGTCCTTTAAGGACTCTCAGTCCTCCTAGAAAATTACAAAGAATCTTTAAAATGTCATTTCAGCCCTTCCTATCATATTGTATGAATACTTTGAAAGGACAAGCTTTGCAATAGGTGATCCAACATTCGCAATGTCCAGTAAACAGAAATGAGACTCCAGGGGAAAGATGAAGTTCACGTTACTCAACCTCTTTCAACTATGTGTGATTTCAAGTCATCTGAATTTCGTTCTGTTTTTAAAAAAAGAGTAACAGAGTAATACAGCCTACAGTAAAAGTCATCTGAATCACTCCAGGGTTTAAGATGTTGACTTTTCGTGGGCCTTTGCTTATGAATTAGACCTTACTTAAGTAAAAGTATTTCTTTTCCAACGTGACGTAAAACAACTGGCCTGCACATCTAAATGCTCCTGTTTTAACTGGGCCTGCACAGGGAGTCTGTGGGTCACAGTCTACTACTCCCAATAGGGCCCATTATCAGCTACATTAGCCCAACAACATTTCGGTAAACTAAAGCAGCTATACCATTTGGACAAATAGTCAGCTTTTCCAGGATTTGCACTCATTGGTTAATTGAATAATGTGTCAACATAACAAAATGTTTGCCTCTTGCCATCTCAGAGAAGCAAAATCTCCCCTGGGCAGAATGTTCCATTTTCTGAGACTCTCCTGTAATAGCAGGAAGCTGCAAACCCAGTGTTTCATTTAAATTAGCTAGATATTTCGTTCTGATGCTCTTCTGTTTAAAACTGTGGAAAAGGCAAAGTAACTAAAATAAGGAAGCACAAAGAATAGTGACTGCAAATAATTTGCTGGAAATAAAAAAATCACTAGTGATAGACCAAAGGCAAATTAAAATGTATGCTTCTCATTCAGATACTAAAAATACAAATCTGAACATCTCTTTCAAGAATACCAAAAACTGGGGGTCACATGGCTTGCTCTATAATGAAGCTGAAATAGAAACTCTTATCAGAAAACATTTGACCCGTATCCCTTTCAACAAAAGTGTGAAGTCATACCAGCCATTTAAGTCATTAGGCTGGGGCATTTTAACACGCAGTTAACTTTCTTACAGGATCTAGAAATTCCCCAACCCCCAACCTCCGAATCAAATAGGTAGGCTACTAACTGCCATCCCGTGGTAGACAGAATTTTGCAAGATGTTGTACCTGATAATCTCAATGTGACAGAATCCTAACACAGCCCAAGGAGTGACTGTTACTATGTAAATAGCTACATTACAAAACTAAAGCCAAAGCCACTAAGATAAGTAGAAAACAAATTAGAATCTCAGGGGGAGGTTCCAATGGCCCAATTCGAGAGTCTATTTTAAAAAGAGCAACAGAATAACAATTACTGAAGGGCTGTTTCCTAAAATTACTCTCTGGTTGGTATTTCTCAATTTTAAAATGTCATGAGAAATATGCTGGCTGTCACTCTGCCTTAAAAGAAAGCATTACCAAAGAATACCACTGAAAAACAAAGGCATTCATACAAGGAAGTGAACACCCTAAGCGCATAAGTAAGTTCTTAAGAGGGACACTAAAAAAGCAGAAGTCACATTAAGTTCCAAATACCAAGAAAAAAAGAAAACTGAACAGAAGTTCCTAACTTTAGTAATATTATATTCTACCCCCCAAAAAAATAACTGCCCATGAGTTGAGATTTATCAATTGTATATCTAGAAACCCCACATATTTAGGACTCCCTGCCTTTGGGTGGTGGAGGGACACTAGGAAAGGCAAGAGAAAAAGGAATTAAGCCTTTTTCTACCACATTTATAAAAATGGACAATTTTTTCGGTGAAATTTAGGTTTGATATAGGAGTTCTTGTTCTCTAAGTAAGTTTCCCACTTGCCGGAAATTTTAAGCAGCACTGATTATTTCAATTAGCTTCAGATCTGCTACACTCTGGAATAGGGGTGTTAAACTCACGACATCGCAGACAGGTTTGCACTTTTCCCTGATTTTCACTACTTGGCATTGCCTATCAAAGAGTAGCACACCCTGCAAAGCCAACAAGAGGCCTGGGCTAAGGAGGAAAAAGAGGCCAAAAATATCCAGCAAGCAAGTCTTCATTTGCACAATTTAGCTTTTCACAACAAATAACAAGCGGACTGGTATTCTCTGTATCATAGGGCTCATAGATGGACTTGTAAAAAAATCATATGATGATCACTTAGCATTAGGTAACATTTAAGCAATCTCGGGCGCCTAACGCTTGACGGACTGATGATTTCAAAAGGACAGTAACTTTGGTGTAGATTCCAATATTTTACAGAATTGCATGGTTTCAAATTCACCATAAAGAAAATGCCTCTTTTGAGCATCAATTCCAAGAGCTATTTAGCATCAAGGAACCGCATTAGCTGCACAACTCATGATGGTGTTAATTAGGAAAAAGGAGCTAGAGAAAAAAAAAATCCATCGCTGAAGCCTTGATACACTATTTAAAACTCACCATTAACCTGACGAACTAGTTTTTCTGGGGAAGTGCTGATGATACGAACTAGCAAAAAAATTTACTAGTTCCTTAATAATAAATCATTTGAGAGAAAATTGCAACTTGGTATGGACCTCACCGAGCCCCTCGCCAATTCAATCGGGCCCTCCTTTGATAATTTAACAACAAATTCCTGTCTGGAATCATCCGTTCAAGTGTCTTTTTAAGTGACTCCCGTTTCAATTTTTTAATGAAGTGCCACCAGTAGATCTACAAGTTGAGGAAAGCAGCTCAGGTGACACACTTCGCACCAAAAAGAATATTGAGTGGGTCAAAATCCTGCCTAGGCACAAAATAGAAGAGAAGCCTAAGAAGGCGACTAGACTTAGTGACTACAAGAAGAGCAAGCACTGAAAACAGCAGTTTACCTCGGACCATAAGCAACAAGCCTGCAGTCCCCAGGTAAGCAGCCCAGAGGGAGCTGAGAGATGAAGTTGGAAAGGGGGACCGCAGAGCCCGGGAAGAAGCAGCGACCAGGATGGAGCGCAAAGGAGTGACAGGAAAGGAGCCAAGGGGGACCACACCAATGCAACAGGAAGAACCACGGGGATGGGACAGGGCAGGACAGGGCTGGGCGGGAGGGGGCGAGAGGGATGGAGCTAGTCCAGCAAAGTCATAACCAGCCCCTCGCTGGGGCGCTCGCTGCGCGCAGGGCGCCGCGCCGGGCATTTCGGAGCGCTCTCTCCCGGAGTGCCCCCCACCAGCCCTCCGATGCCCCATTTCAGAGACTGGAACAACGAGGCTGGCCCCGCATCGCCCGCTCCGCTGTGTCACCCGCCCCGGGGCAGCGGAGGCTCAGTGCCTGACCCTCCAGGAAGCAGGGAGTCGCTGGCGGCCGCAGGGGGCGGCGGCTTGGGGCCGGCGCCGGCCGGGGCAGCTGGTACCTGGGCTCCGGCAGGACGATCCTCTTGCTTGCGCGGGCGGCCGGGGTAGCCTTGCTCTTCTCCATGGCCATCAGGTAACTGACATCGGCCAGCACGGCCTCCAGGTCCGCCATGTTGGCGAGCTTTGGCGGCGGCGGCGGCGGTTACTCGGGACCTGGACGGGACGCGCGCCCGCCGCCGCCGCCCGCCGCGCCCCGACCTGGGGGGGCCGCCCCGGGGCAGCCCCCCCCTCCGCGCGCCCCCGCCCCGCGCGCGCGCCGCGCGCCCCACCAGCGCCCTGCGCGCGCCGCAGGCTGTAGCCCGCCGGGGTCGCCGCGCGCCTCCCCGCTCCGCCCCCTCGCGCGCCGCCCGCCGGCCCGCGCACGCGCGCCGCCCCCTGCTCCTTCCGCGAGGGTCTGCGGGGAGCGCGCGCCCGACGGTCGGCGCCCCTGGGTGCACAGTCCCGGCGGCCCGGCTCTGCCAGCGCCTCCTGACCAAGTCTCTACGGTCGCCCTCCCCTCGGGGTGGCCACGAGGGACTCCTCCTCCTCTTCCTCCTCCCTTCCCTCCCCCTCGGCCTCCGCCTTCTCCTTCTCCCCCTTGTTCGCTGCCCCGACCTCCCGCCCCCAGCTCCATGCGCTCTCTTGCCAGCCCCGCTCATCCAGAGAAGCCCTGGGCCCGATGCCCACTACCCAAGGGGCACCGGGGAGGCCTCTGCTCCCTGGACACAGTAGTTCTCAAACTGGACAGTGTCAATCAGCATCCTCCGGGAGGTCAGGGGTGGCCCTGGAAATACACGTGTCCCACCTGTCCCCGCAGGTGATGAAACTCCTGCTCTGGTCCGAGCTACCCCTGAACAGCGCTCAGCGGGCCGGGCCCCCAACCTGGCTCCTGACCCTGAAAATCCCCCCAACCCCGCCGTGAGAATTCAGCGAAGAGTAAAAGCTGGAAAAAGTTGCGTGTCTCAGGCTAAGCAGAACAAAGTGGGTGACGGCTCCCCCTCTTGAACAGGGATGCCGTTAGGGAGCCCCCTGATGGAAGAGCTCTTGGCTTAAGAAGGTCACCACTCCCTTGCACTCAGGTGAGAGGTTTGAGTTTGGGTGTTGAAATGGTGTTGAGAAATAGAATGAGAGAGATTATTCCTGTCGTTAGGGTATTACGGTCAATACTAGGGACAATTAGGAAGCATCTACTGCGAGCACACTCGCACCACGAGGGTGATTTAGGGAAGTGGAGAGGCGAGATAGCGCCCAAACACCCAAGCTGGGGGGGAATTTCCAGCTTCCCGATCTTCGGTCTCGGTGTCTTTCGTCATCACTCCACCCCCTGCCTGGGGTTTTCAGTTGCTTCTTATTTTTCTACAGTGTGCACACAAGTCCACACTCAGGATCCATATGACACTCAGGCTGGCGTGGTGTTAAGGGACACGCAGGCAGTCTTAGGAAGACCTAACCTGGAAATGAATGTTTTAAAATCCCTTTCATTCACCTGAATTGGTCACGTATTTCCACGAGCCTAGACGTTGCTAGAATTTGAGTAAATGTTCTGTCCATAACTTACAGGGTTAACGGGACCCACCAGACACAGTTAAGGTCAAATTTCGGGTATTTCATGTAATGTCATTGCAGAAGCAGCCTGATTCCGTCATCAAGTAGCCTGATACCCTCTTTTGTTTTCTCTCCCAGCCCGCCACCCCCCACAATCTAATTCCCTGCTAAGCCTGCCATCACCATTGACCAGTTTTACCATATGCTTCTCAAGATCCAAGGCACAATAGGCATAAAGTTGTCCTGAAAAGCACAAGAGGAGTGTCAGAAGTAGGAATGGCTGTTGAAGGAGCTTGGTCTGGCAGCAGAAAGTTGAAATGACAGGCAAGCATGAAATATATTAATGAGACAAAGCTATGCATGAGCCAAATATCAAACTTTAATCTTCTACCCACTGTTTTTTTTTTTTTTTTTTTTTTTTTTTTTTTTGCTTAAAAACAGGAAGACAGAATGTCTTGTCGAGGGTCACCCCAGGAGGAGGAGTAAATTCCCCAAAAAGCAGAACATATTTTTATGATTTAATTAATACAGTTTCTCTCAATGTGTCTGTTGATCATTTGAGCATCCACATGATCAGACCTGACATCTGCCTGCATTTTCTTGGTCGTCTTTGACTTCAGTTAAGAACCTTTTGGGTTTTGCTTTTTGCTCTTTTTTTCCCCCAGCAGTGCTGTGTAGTAAGTTTGGAACAAGACACACCTGAAATCAAATCCCTGCTCTGTGCTGGGTGATCTTCGAGGCAGTCTTTTACCTCTTTCTACTTTATTGTTCTCATAGGAAAAGTAGTAATAAGGCCTTTTACCCCAGGGTTGTTGAGAAGACAGAGGAGAAAAAGCACATAAAAATGCACCTTGTTGGGTGCGGTGGCTCAATGCCAGCACTTTGGGAGGCTGAGGCAGGTGGATTGCTTGATGCCAGGAGTTCAAGACCAGCCTGGCCAACATGAAAAATACATTAAAAATAATGTCTCTATTAAAAATACAAAAATTAGCCAGGCATGGTGGTGCACGCCTGTAATCCCAGCTACTCGGGAGACTGAGGCAGAAGAATCGCTTGAACCCAGGAAGCAAAAGCTGCAGTGAGTCAAGATTGCAGCATTGGCCAGGGGTGGTGGCTCATGCCTGTAATCCCAGTACTTTGGGAGGCCGAGGAGGGTGGATCACGAGGTCAGGAGATCGAGACTATCCTGGCTAACACGGTGAAACCCCGTCTGCACTAAAAATACAAGAACAAAATAAACTGGGCATGGTGGCGGGCGCCTGTAGTGCCAGCTTCTTGGGAGACTGAGGCAGGAGAATGGTGTGAACCCGGGAGGTGGAGCTTGCAGTGAGCCGAGATCGCGCCACTGCACTCCAGCCTGGGCAACAGAGCAGGACCCTGTCTTAAAAAAAAAAAAAAGTATCTTGCCTGGCACCCAGTAGATCCTCTATAAAGGTCATAGCACTTCCTGTATTTATTTTGCTTCATTTTACCCTGGCATGCTATAGAAGATACTGAAACTAGTTGTTCACAGTCATTACACTTGAAGCAGGAAGACCCCTTACCAAAAATAACGTCTCCCTAGGGCATTTCTAGGAAGCAAAATGGCAAAAACATTTGCATTTATAAACATGAGCAATTACTCTTTTGGCAGAAAGAACAAGGAGTCCAAAATTTGTTCCTCTAACTGAGGCCCCTACACCATTTGAGTCAGCTGACTCAATTACCCAGGGGTATTTTTTTCTGGTATACATAATGTATCAATTTCTGTTCCCTGGCTGTCTCTTTGGTTGTCTCACTTTCTCCACCCCCTCTTATTTCTCTTTTTCTTGACTCTCTTAATACTGCATAGCTTTTTGTGTTCACTGCAAACAAAAGGTGTTAATGACAGTGATGAAGTTGTCATCACTGACCTGCTGGATCCTGTTACTAAACACCATCCCCAGCCTGTAATCATTACAAAGAACAGAGAAAACAAATAGCAAACCATTTGTACTTAGTTAATAATGCTCCCTTGCAAATAATTATGTTTCCCACCCCCAGAGGATTTAAATGACTTCGGGCTCGCTGCTTGTGATAATAGACAAAACTCCAGCGTTCCCACAAGATTCATAATGTTTCCTTTTCTTCTTTTCTACGCCTTCCCATCGTTAGAGGAGATGTTACTGAGATGGGTGCGTTAAAGTTTAGGCTTTTCAGAGTTTATTTTACTAACAACTGAAAGGAAAAAAGCTAACTAGAACTGACTGGTCTGATTTGTTTTAGATTCTGGGCTTTACTAGGACTTCCTACTCTCAGAATCTCTGGATTATAAAATCTGGGTGGGGTGGGAGCTGGAAAATTAATCACGGATGAAAAGAAAATCAACTCTAAGGCTCCAGTTAGAAGATTTTTGAAAATGGCAGAACATGACTGGCCTTCATTCAAGTCAAAATATTTAAAGCAATCCTTGCTAAGAAGAACTTGATTTTGTATAAGCAGTCCCTTAAATAGAGTTGCTTCTCAAGAAACCCACACACAATTGAGGTTTGAATGGTGTTATTTATAAGCACCTCACTCTGTAAGCCTCTGCAGGTATTTCTAGCCTCCAAGGGGCCACTGTCCCATTTCACCTGTAATTTGGATCACAATTCTGTTTATTGTCACACACATCATACAAACTGCTTTTCATGCTACTTTTATCCACAAAGCTTTACAAACTTTAATGGCAGCTCTATATATGGCAACTTTAAAAAGATCTGCCAAAAGGTATGACACCAGCCTTTGGTTTTATTAAACTATCCCCGATTAGCACTGAAATGATGTTCAATACTGAAGTACTTTCCTTTCAATATGTGAGTGGAAACAATTTCTCTATGGGTGCTGCTGGTCGGAGAGTCACAGTGTTGTGGTTCAGAGCATGGACTCAGAAGTCAAATGGCCTGGATAAGAAGCCCAAGACCAGTCCTCCTGAGCTGTGTGACCTTAGACAAGTTGTCTGCTCTCTCTGTGTCTCAGCTCTGTCTCAGTGTTGTTAACGGGATTGCCGTGACAGCAATGCTGTAACAGGTAAAAAGCACTTAGAACTGTGTCTGGCACACAGAAAGCACTCAATAAATATTGACCGGGTTAGCAGCAGCCGCAGCATCATTGAAGCATCTCCACATCATACAGGGCCTGATGGAAAGAGAGACCAGCACTGAGAATGAACAAAACAGCGCTGGCTCTGACCCGCTGGCTCTGGCATTGCTGAATAACTCTAAGCCAGTCTCTTAAGCTTTTTAAATCTCACTTTTCACCAATAACTAATGAAAGGATTGAAGGAGCGGGTCCCCTGAGGTCTTTTCAAATTCTAAAATTCTCCAGCTTTAATCCTGCAGTGAATCATTTTGCAAGGTAGAGAATACTCACCTCCCTCCATCACATCTTACGAGTTTAGGTTTCAGTGCATAGGGCAATACTCAGGGCATTAATCATTTCCACTGTCACCGTAGCCTGCAGGTGAGGTGAGCAACCCATTAGTTTGCTTCTGGAAACAAGGCTGTCTGTATTTGTTCCCCCAGCATCTGCACTCAGCACACTGACTTTGCTCAATACATGTGTCGGATGGGTAAGTGAGTAAATGAATGAATGACGTAAAGATTGTAGATTCTCTCAACCTTCTATTGGAAAATAACCTAAAGGGAGGGGGGAAAATTGCTACTTAAAACCACAAGTGCCACTCAAGGGATGCCTCCTATGAAAGGAGGAGTGCTAACTGCCAGGTCCCCACTGGTCCTTGGTGCTGCTTATGGCCTGGAAGGCCTCTCCTACAGCCAAGAGCCCTGATGTGCTTGGGCTGTGCAAAGGTGAGTCTGGGAACTCTAGGCATAGGAATGGAGAGCGCTCACTCCCTTTGCCTCAGAAAGGGGATTTACAGAGGAACTTGAAAGAGGGAGTAAGAGAGAGGGCAACAAGATGGGCCGAGGCTAGGCACTGCATGCAGTGGCCGTCAAGCCTGGGGGTGGGGTGGTCTGGAAAACATTCCGGAACAGGAAATCTGTGTTTCCGTCTTCTGTGCCATTTGAAGTTCTGTACGGCAATGCCGTGCTTTTCCAGTGACCCTTACAACTTCCCAGCTTGTATTTGTGGGTACTTTGATGGAAAGTCGCAGGGGAGGCAGGGAACCAGGGCTGGGATCAATAGCAGGACCGAGATAAAGGAACAGTTGTAAGAGCAAGAGAACAAGAACTCAGCAAAAGCAGGGAATTTGGGGCCTGCCATGATGATGGGAACGTGGGCTCCGATGATCTGCAGACAGCCAAGGCAGACCTTGGCCTCTCCGTGGGACTGGAAAGCCCAGCTTGTCTCCCTCTCAAGGAGTAAGAAGATGACCTCTGGATACGTGACCTCTGGATACAAAAGGCCAGAACTTTTCTGCATCACAAAGTCACCTCTGGCCCTTAGCCTGGTGGCCTTCCCTCCAGCATTCTGTCCCAAAGGACACGTGCCATTTAGCTGGGAAATTATATCAAAACCAATCCAAGAAAGGCTACCACCGACCCCAGCCTGCTGAGAAAATGTGTACAGATCTCCCAGGGCACCCCTTTACAAACATAGGTCATTTTGGCACATGCCACCTGGGCCAGTGGCAGCAGGCACTGAGCAAATCTACCCCCGACCTCTCAGAGCTTGTCTCTTCCTGTCCTGGCCAGGTCTGTTTCTTCTCTCTTGATCAACAGAAATAACTCCCAAACTGCTTGGGATAGAGTAGCTCATGAATAGAGATTCAAACAGGTCACACTCAATTATGAAATCAGGGTGCGTGGGCCAGGCCTGGCGTAACCCTGATCCCAGAGGACCACCCCTACCCTCCCCAGGGAGCCACCAGAAAAGCTGTCACATGCTCCTAAGACATGCTCACCGCCGGCACCCCCAGACACTTATGTGCTGAAATTGCCAACATGCAGATTCAGAGGTCCAGTGGGGGCCTGGGAATCTGCGCTCTTTGCAAGCCCCCAGGTGGGGGCAACACAGCAGAAACATTGACATCTTCGGCCCCACCACGGAATTAACTAAAGACAAATCTGCACTGGAACAAGATGCCTCGGCAGTCTCCCACCCTGAAGTTGTTCAGGCTGGCCTCACTTAGGGGAGGGAGTTCCGATTAGAGAAAGTTCGGATCCGCTGAGCCCAAATGGACAGCCACCAGACAAAGGAGGAGAGGAGGGACAGGCAGGACAGAGGGGTCAGCAGGACTAGATTCTGCAGCACCTGGAGCCACAGTGGGGAATTGAAGCTATCCTCGGGGCACCAAAAAGCCAGTGGAAGGTTTCCAAGAGGAGAGTGACAAAATCAGATGGACCGTTTTATAGGATTCTTCTAGCTGGGGATACAGGACCAGTGGGAGAGGGGCGGATAGGTGAATTAAGGGAGGCCCTAAAAAGATCTAGGGTAGCAATCCAAGAGACCCAGAAGAGGGTAGCTGCAGTCAGCAGACCAGCACATCACTCGTAGTCCAGGGTAATTTGCAGGCCTCTGAAGCAGCCAAGTACAAAAGGAAGGCCCTCCCACTTCCCTTCTCCCTGGACCAGATCTCTCTGACTTCTCACCTGGAAGGGGCCCACAGGTTGCTAACTCCTTGTCCTGTTTCCAAACCCTCCCTCCTTCAACCCATCTGATACTCTCCCGCCCCCTGCTCAAAAACCTTCAATAGCTCCCCATTGCCGGCCAAATGATCTGCAAACTCCTCTGCCCACACTTTTATGTTCTACTTCTATTTCTGCCTAACCCTTGACACAGTAGTTCACACTTTCATTCATGCAACAAATATTTATTGACTACCATCAATGTGAAAGGCACTAAAAAGAAATCACTCATCTGCCAAGGCACATAATCAATTTTGGGAGGCTGATAGCCACACTAAAATGCTCTTCCAAATAAGCGTGTTGGCTGTAGCAAATGAAAATAATAATAGAAAACACTTATTAAATACTAACTTTGTGCCAACTATCATGTTAAATGTTTTGTGGGACTATCTTAATAATCTTCCTCAGACACCTATAATGGAGAGGGTTGGCCTCATTTTTTTGTTTTGTGGGTTTTTGTTTTGTTTGTTTGAGACAGGGTCTCACTCTGTCACCAAGGCTGGAGTGCAGTGGTGTGATCTCAGCTCACTGTAGCCTCAACCTCCTGGGTTTAAGCAGTCTTCCTGTAGCAGGATGAGCCGCAGACAAAACTCCTCAGACACCAGGTTAAAGAAGGAAGGGGTTTATATGGCCAGGGGCATCGGCAAGACTCCTGTCTCAAGAGCCAAGCTCCCCGAGTGAGCAATTCCTGTCCCTTTTAAGGGCTCACAACTCTAAGGGTGTGTGTGTGAGAGGGTCATGATCAATTGAGCAAGCAGGGGGTACGTGACTGGGGGCTGCATGCACCGGTAATTAGATCGGAACCAAATAGAATAGGGATTTTCACAGTGCTTTTCTATACAATGTCTGTAATCTATAGATAACATAACCGGTTAGGTCAGGGGTCGATCTTTAACTACCACACCCAGGGTGTGGCACCGGGCTGTCTGCTTGTGGATTTCATTTCTGCCTTTTAGTTTTTACTTTTTCTTTCTTTGGAGGCAGAAATTGGGCATAAGACAATATGAGGGATGGTCTCCTTCCTTATTGCCCCGCTTTGAGACTCTCACTCAATAGTGGGAGTTCTCACTTTCATTTTTACTACCCATGTCTTCTTGCAAGACAGATTGATAGTGATTCATATAGTACACTTGTGCTGAAGCATTTTGGTGAACTAAGGTAGCGATGAGCTTTTTATCATTTGAAGAAGTACAGGTAGCAAACAAGGGAGCAGTAAGCAGGTTCCTATTATTATTATAACTCTTATTATAATAGTTTTAAATCTTGCTAGCACTGGGAACCATTTTCCAAACATGGCCCAGGATCAAATCCATGCCACACTTGCACGGGCACATGTGCCAGTTTTGTCATATCTCTAACTATGGCTCCAACTACTTGCCCTTGATTATCTATGTGTAGGCAGCAATTAGTAAGGTTAAATTTCCTACAGACCTCTCCTTCAGCTGCTAGCAAGTAGTCGAGAGTTAATCTATTTTGATAGATAGCATTTCCCATCTAAGTTTCTTGCTGGACCAGAATAGTCAAGGCTCTGCCGGTTTTATTAGTGATTATTTTTAAGACAGCTTGTAACCGTATGATTCGGTTGATCATGTAAGTGGGGGTCCGGTATCCCCACGAGCTGTCTTGTGCCCAAGTAGCAGGTCCATAATATTGTCTGATTCTCTCGGGGCCGTTTATCATTTTTTCAATTTCCTATAGCTGCGGGAAGCATAGACAGGGAAGCCCAGGAGTTCGCCTGTTTTTATGGGCAGTAGGAAGAAAGATGGTTTAATAGTGCTAGTAACACAACTACCTGCCCACTGGTCAGGTAATTTGGCTTAAGCTCTATGCCCACATATCCAGTATGATCCAGTAGGGGCGGTCCAGTCCCGGTGGGACTCCGGGTGGGTCCACACAGTTTGCAACTTTAGGAATTTACTAAATGGGTTTCTCTGTGTGATTTCAATTCTACCAAGTGACTGTTTTTGTGGTACCAATATACAGTTTCTGTCCCAGACAACTAAGTCGTCCTATGGGGTGAGTGAATTCTTTTCCTTCTCTAGCTATGCAATGTTGTCTAATAATTGAGGCTTTTAGGACCCAGAAATTAGCAGGGTTATTCTTTTGAGCCTGGAATTCATCAGGAACTGGGTCTGTAGGTACTAATTCTCAGGCTTCCTATGGCCATTGATCTCCCACTACAGTTCCTCCACATACATAACATGAAGTGACATTGAGAGACTGGGCTACATGCTCGGCTAATTGCAAAAACATATTTCTTGGTTTTCCTGGAATTTCTGGTACTGGTACATTTAGTTCATCATAGAAAGTTTGAAACACTGGCTCAGGAGAGCGTTTGTAAACTTCTCCTTGAGCCAAGATATTTACTGGAGGATCCAGTCCGGCCCCATTGATTCCTAAGGTCATACACACCCCTTTTTTCCAGTGAGGATCAAGGGGATTGGTTATTACTAGCTCTAAGGGGTTACATTGTCCCGTAGTACAAGAAGGGCCATTTTTTTCTTTCTGAAGGTGGACTGGATCCTTTTCATTTTTTTTTTTTTTAATCCAAGTGGCCTAAATGACACAAGACCAGTATTTACATTTATTTCTACACAGTCCTAATTTGTGACAGATGTACTTATTTTCTGCCATATAGCCTATTTTCTAATTAAGAGAACTACACCTTATTCCTAATTTATTACTATTAATGACAGCACAGGCATCAAATTTTAAGGTGACTTGTTTGGGCACCCCTTTTTCTTCTGTTTTGGCTAACACTTTGCTCGTATCATTTATGAGCCCTCACCAGTCCTCAGTCCTTAATCTTATTTTTAAAACTGTGGTCATGGGAGGCTCAGATGGGGAATAACACACATCAGATTGGTCATTTCCTGGGCTACATACCTTGTATAGAATAACATTATACAAACAAGTTCTTTTTAGAGTTCCAGTACACTTATAACCAGAAAATATTAGGACCGTAGCAACCTTTTGTCCTACCTCAGTGACTTGATGTATACACTGGGAACAGTCCTCAGTCTGAGGAAGGTCAGTTGAAGTCCTTACTGTAAAAGTCCAAATTTTAAGGAAAATGAGTCCCACCATGAGTTTCCTCATGCTTTGGCCATGCATGGAGCAGTCAGCTTCCGGGTGTGACTGGAGCAGGCTTGTCTTCTTCAGAGTCACTTTGCAGGGGTTGGCAAAGCTGCTCCCATCCACATACCGCTCGCAGTCTACTGATGTTTAAGGATGGTCTCAGAGGTTGGGCCTGCTAGAATAAACTGAGTCCAAAACGTCTACAGAGTTATGTTCAACTGAGCTCTCTGATATCAGGAGCAAGGTGGTGGGGTTTACGGTGTTGCAAACTTCAGTGGTTATGTGGGGATTTTCACATAGTGAGCTTTGGTACTTGGTTAATCTAGCATTTGTTAACCAGTGATGTCCTTTGGTATTTATTAAAGTTACCACAGCATGGGGGGCCTTTATATTCAGGTTTGCCTAAGGGTTAGTTTTTCTGCTTGTTGTGCTACTAGGCCCTTAGACCTGGGGACCAGCCTTTGGAAACCCTGTCTAGTTGTTTTGAGAGATAGGCCACTGGCCTTGGCCAGGGCCCCACAGTCTGGGTTAAAACTCCAACTGCCATTTTTTCTCTTTCTGACACATAGAGTGTAAAGAGTTTTGTCAGGTCCGGTAACCTCAGGGCTGGGGCCAACGTGAGTTTTTCTTTTAACTCATGAAAAGTTCGTTGCTGTTGGTTGTAATAGATGTAGTTTATCTAATCCACATTTTTATTAACGGTCACCCACCAAAATATTGACTTAAATCCTGCAGCTATTTGATTTCAAGCTTTAAATTGATCTGGTATTCCTCATTATTCCTCATGGGACTCCAATCGCGTCTAGTCATGAGAGTCAAAAGACCCATAAGGGGCTTGTCTCACTTTATGATGTCTTATTTTTTTCCTTCTGGTTGATGAAATGCCAGAGTGAAAGAGATAGCCAATTGGACTAAAGTACAAGTGCCACTCCAGTTATTTGGCAGAGTGCCCAGTAAAGGTCCACCACAATACCACCACACATCCGCTCAGGGATGAACAAGGGCTGACTGATTGATAAGCTCTTGAAAATTCTTAAGCTCATTGCATCCTTTCAGGTCTCCAAGGAATGCTAAGTTTCCTCCCTGTTGTGAGAGACACGAAGTGAACTTAGTATTGGGAGATGGAGGCTGGATGGCCCTCAGGGGCTGACCCACAGGGTGCCGGACTTTGGGATATAACAGAGAGAGCTTGGCATGACTTATTACTCCAGGTTATAGAATCCTGGAAAAAAGCTACCATGCAGCCCACACCTGGTCGACTGGAGGACCACCTTAGTGGAAGGGGGACAGTCTGGGCCTCTGGCCTGCCATGTGCACAAGTGTAACAATTGCTTTTGTTCAATGTGCAGATGGAATATTTGATCCATTTTAACGAGGCATTTGCATCTTGGTATCCTGTCTTAATTGCTAAAGTTTGTTTTAAGTCTTTCTATGATCCTCTAGTAAAATGAGTGTATGGTTTTAGGAAATTACAAAAACTGGTTGGGGCAGTCCATCCTTGCTCTTTAGTAGTCCAGAGAACATTGGACCAACTATGGCATGAAAGCTCTACATCAGGGGGCAAGACACCTGGTTGGCACTGGGGTCTTTATCGAAATCTCCCTGGATTCAATGATCCTACTTTACTAATGCCTAGTCTGAGGAGAGTCAGGAAGAAGTACTTTTCTGAAGTGGAAAGCTGTCTTTGACTTGGCAAGTCCCCACAGTGTATAACAAGGCAAACATTAAATGCAATAGTTTGAGGCAAAATTGACTTGGTTATGTTAATAACTAGATGGTCAGGAATAGAACAAGGAAAGAAGAAAGAGTAATAGAATAGATGAAAAGAGTTAGATTTTTCTTAGCTTTAGTTTGGTAGGGTTTTCCTCTGGGACTATGGCCTATGACTCTGGAGGGGGTGGTGCTTTCTTGACTCGGGTGTGATAAGTCCATCCTTTTTTTGCTGTGGGAACAGCAGTCTTGGTGGTTAGCAGCACAAGGTAGGGTTCTTCCCAGGCTGGTTCAAGTTTTTCTTCTTTCCACCTTTTGATGAGAATGTGATCTTCAGGCTGGTACTGGTTTACCAGAAATTCTAGGGGTGGTACATGTGCTAAAAGACTTCTATTTTTTTTTTTTTTTTGAGACAGCATCTCACTCTGTCGCCCAGGCTGGAGTGCAGTGGCGCGATGTTGGCTCACTGCAAGTTCCGCCTCCCGAGTTCACACCATTGTCCTGCCTCAGCCTCCTGAGTAGCTGGGACCACAGGCGCCCGCCATTGCGCCCGGCTAATTTTTTTGAATTTGTAGCAGAGACGGGGTTTCACCGTGTTAGCCTGGATGGTCTCGATCTCCTGACCTCGTGATCCCAAAGTGCTGGGATTACAGGTGTGAGCCACCGCGCCCAGCCCAGGCTTCTTTCTAATGGCCAACCTACCTCTAATGCTGGCCAGTCTATCTTACACAAAGTTTTAAGTTTTCCTAGTGTCATACTACACCATAGTCTCCTTTAGATTCTTTTTTGAAATTTTCCAACATACTTCCTAGTAGGGTGGGCTTATTTGTGCCTGACCTATGCTTCTTCGAGACAAAATACCATGCTAACACCACATGCACACCACAAAACAAAGAACGAGTTAAAAAGGGCACACACACACTTTTGCGGTTTGCACCAAACCAAAATCAAAACCAAAATCAGAGCATCTGGAAGTCCAAGCCAGGTCAAAACCAAAATCAAAGTATCAAGCAAGCCAAGTCAAGTCAAAAACCAAAACCAAAGTGCTGGTACAGGCACACCATGGGTGATCAGGCCACGCTTCCACTCAAATGGAGTAGGCAGGTTCCCAAGACCATCCTGTCAAGCAATTCAAACCAAGTCAAAACCAAAACCAAAACCAACGTGCCGATAAAGGCACGCCATGGGTGATCAGGCCACGCTTCCACTCAAACAGAGTGGGCAAGTTTCAAAGACTAGTCTTACCAAGTTTTAGACGTCCAGACTCCAAGTGCCCGTTCCTTTCCCGTGTTCAGCCATTGCTTTGATCCTCCACGGGGGCCTGCCACACACTGCTCTGGCCAGGCGTCCCACCAGGGCAAAGGCCTACCCGGGAGTACTCTTAGGATCCGCGTCGCTCAGGCTGGTCGGAGTCCCCCGCAGGGATATTCCACAGGACAGGCTTAAGCTGCCTAAGGATCTGCCTTGACCATCCGCCATTCACCTCGCTTCCCAGTCAGGGAACCAAGAAATGTAGCAGGACGAGCCGCAGACAAAACTCCTCAGACACCAAGTTAAAGAAGGAAGGGGTTTATTCAGCCAGGGGCATCAGCAACACTCCTGTCTCAAGAGCCGAGCTTCCCGAGTGAGCAATTCCTGTCCCTTTTAAGGGCTCACAGCTCTAAGGGGGTGCGCGTGAGAGGGTCGTGATCAGTTGAGCGAGCAGGAGGTACGTGACTGGGGGCTGCATGCACCGGTAATTAGATCAGTACAAAATAGGATCGGGATTTTCACAGTGCTTTTCTATACAATGTCTGTAATCTATAGATAACATAACCGGTTAGGTCAGGGGTCGATCTTTAACTACCAGGCCCAGGGTGTGGCTCTGGGCTGTCTGCTTGTGGATTTCATTTCTGCCTTTTAGTTTTTACTTCTTCTTTCTTTGGAGGCAGAAATTGGGCATAAGACAATATGAGGGGTGGTCTCCTCCCTTATTCCCACTTCGGCCTCCCAAGTAGCTGAGACCACAGGGATGTGTCCCCATGCCTGGCTAATTTTTTTGTTTTGGAGGAGTGCTACCATGTTGCCCAGGCTAATCTTGAACTCCCGAGCTCAAGCGATCCATCCGCCTCGGCCTCCCAAAGTGCCGGGATTACAGGCGTGAGCCACTGCGCCTGGCTGGTTGGGCTCATTTGAGCCAAAAGAAAAATATCAAGTCACTTGCAAAGTAAGTGCAACAACTAAATTCACAGGATATGAATTCAGGCCGTCTCAACCTCTCCCTCAACCCCTGTCCTCTGAATGTCCTTGTACTCTAAGTCATGGGGCTGTGAGTGAAACAACATCAAATACGGCATGTTAAAGTGCACAATAAAACCCCATTCAGATTCTCTTTCCATCTCACCTCCTGCTAATCCATGATGCCGGGTCACAATGGCCAAGCAATTCCAGCCTTGAGGGTTTTGTCCTTCTTTTCCCTTTGCCTGGAACACTCTCCTTCAAGGCCTTTTTTGGCCTCTCACCATTCAGATCTCTGCTCAGATATCACCCCTGGCATCTCTGGGAGAGAAGCCACTGAGACACTTGTAGGCAATAATGCAAATCTGTCAAAAATTATCTTGGGGGACTCCTATTGCGTTGTAAGCCCTTTTCTCCTGTTTCCTTTCTTCTCTCTTCCTCTCCACTTCCCCCCACTTCCCCTTGCCCCTTTAGCCCTTCAAGAACAAGTGCCTCTCTCTTCTCCTCCTTAATCAAAAGCTGCTGGCATCAAAAGATGTCCTATCCATCATATATGCCTTAGTGTGAATTTGTTGGTAGGTCAATTTTCCCAGAAATGTCTGGTGTGTGTGTGTGTGTGTGTGTGTGTGTGTGTGTGTGTGTGTTTCAGACCAAGTAAGTCTTGCTCTGTCACCTACGCTGGAGTGCAGTGGTGCGATCTCGGCACCCTGCAACCTCAACCTCCACCTCCTGGGTTCAAGTGCTTCTCCTGCCTCGGCCTCCCGAGTAGCTGGGATTATAGGCATGTGCCACCATGCCCAGCTAATTTTTGTATTTTTTAATAGAGATAGAGTTTCACCATGTTGGCCAGGCTGGCCTCGAACTCCTGGCCTCAAGTGATCTGCCTGCCTTGGCCTCTCAAACTGCTGGGATTACAGGTGTGAATCACCACACCCAGCCAGCAGTGTCTGAATTTTAAACCATATGCTTGATTATAAAATAGTGGGGTTTGCTTTTCTTAAAGGAATTTCATACAACAGGATTGCTAGTTTTGTGTGTGTGTGTGTGTGTGTGTGTGTGTGTGTGTGTGTGTGATGTGTTAGGAGCAGCAGGTTAACTCTAGGAATCATTCAGGCTGACTTTGTTCAGTTGGAATAATTTCAGGCATTGTGATACAGTTGAAAGGAAAGAGGATGGACATTAAAATACGGAAGGCCTCAATTTGAATCTCGCCTCTAATAGTACTCGAATGATCTTAGACTAAGTGATTTCACTCTGACTCCCAGTTGTCTCCTTTATAATATGAGGGTAATCAACTATTGTAAAGATTATTGTAAGTGCTAGATGAGATCACAGGACACACGATAAGGGCTCAGTGGGGCTGGAATGCATGAAGTCCTCCTTGCCCTTGGTGCAGTCAGGCCTGATGGACCCTATGCCTGGGCTCGAAGACACCGACACACATTCCTGGGGCCCCCACTGCTCACAATTGTTTCTGGAAAGAACTGGGCATGAAACTTGGCAGGAGACCACAAAACGTCCTGGAATCCTGGCCATGTCGCGTCTAGAATGCTCTCCTCCAGAGAATCACATTCTTGGGGCCAGTGTTAGAGCATGGAAGACTTAATTGGGGATTGGAACTGCTCCAGCCCTGAAGCCCTGCTTCCTGTCCCTATAACCAGCAAATGTCACTGTCTGTCTTGCCAGGCTAACAACCTTTCTCATAAGCATCACCAAACCTGACCAGACATCAGTCCCCTAAAAAGAATTATAATCCAGCCACCATAAACCCAAAAGCCAAAGTGGTAATTATCTAAAGACAAGGAAAGGTTTCCTCCCAGGCCCTCCAGGGGCCGAGGAAGGTCTCACATTAAACAATTACTCACATTAAACAAAAACTGATCTCCATTGATTTCTTCAGTCCATCAACCAATTATTCAGCAAATTTTTCTTGGAAACCTACTGTATGTGAGGTACCGGGATGACAGTGGTGGACAGGTAAACACCCTCCACCTTCACGGAATAACATATTTGCAGGGGGGAGGGTGCATTGGCGGTTAATTGGTTAATTTATTAAAATTGTGCTCTGAGCCAAAACGATCTAATAGATGTCTTAGAAGAGCCCACAGTTGGTTGTGGGCCCAGGAGGGCTTCTCTGAGGAGGTGACATTTAAGCCGAGAACTGAAGGAGGAACGGAAGGGAGTCACAGACAGCCTCCAGGTGGATCATACAGCCAGGCAAAGGCCCTGGGCGGCAAAGAAGGAGCACAGCTGGGCAGCAAAAGAGTAGGGTGTGTGATGACACCTGAGACTGGGCAGAGGCCAGACCCTGCAGGGCCTTGGAGGCCACACCAAGGACCTGGGTCTCTGTCCTGACAGCAATGAGAAGCCAGAGATGGGCTTTCAGCAGGGGCATGACATGACCCATGACCTTGTGAAAGAGAACTCTGACTGCCCTCTGGATAATAACCTTTCTCTCCCTTTAACACAGTCCAAAAAAGGCATGTGTGGGGGTGGGGAGCCGGCTGGATTTTTCTGGAGGACTTTCCTTATAAACTGCTTTAAATAGAAATGAGAGGAAGCAAACAAATGATAGCTCTGTCCATCCAGGCCTGAATTTTTCTAAACAAACAAGAACCATGGGCAACTGCAGGCAAAAGCGTCTCCACCCTTGAGGTCTTGAAAAGAAATGTCTGTTTCACCTCTTCCTCAGAAGTGCAGGGAACAGTGTGTGCTATGCAAATAGATGCCACATACAGATGGGCTAATTGGCTGGGGACAAAGGCTCTCCGGGGCTCAGCCAGGGCCGGTGTATTTGACAACATCTGACCTCTCCCCTGTGCTCACTGATCTTTCTTACTCCATCAGTCCAGCTCCCATCCATGTGGACGCTGAGCACGTGATCAGGAAGCTTCTCAGGCTGAACCCTTGCTCAAGAAATGTTGCTGCAGCTAACAGCCCACTGGGGAGTCTTTGTGACTCTTTTGATCCCCCTTAGAACCTAGCAAATTGCAAGAGAAAAAGCGATTTCCCAAGACTGGAATTACAATCCAGATGTCATGGGATGTTTGGCTCAGAAAGCCTTCATCTGCTGGTCATGAGTTACGGGACTTCAGCGGCTCTCCAGGGAGTTTTCTCCCGTCTACAAATGGTGTGGTTGTCTGTCACCAGCACTTAAACTGGGTGAGATCTGTTGGCTGATGTGATATTGTGATTTATAAATATTCATATATGTTCTTATTACATATTCATATATATTAATATTCATGTATATATTAAATATTCATGTGTACATATATATATTTGGTCTTCCTCCTTTTCCCGGCACAGAGCTCCTAAAATCCTTGGAACCTCCAAAATGTTAAGAGTGTCTTTTGTATGTTAATGAGATGACTGGTGGCTAGGGTCCCTAGACAACTTCAAGATGGGACTGGTTACCCACAAAACGAAGGCATGATTAGAGGGTTGACACTAAAAAAAAAAAAAATAGGGTCTGGCTTTGTTGCCCAGGCTGGAGTGCAGTGGTGTGATTACCACTCACTGCAGCCTCAACGTCCCAGGCTCAAGCAATCCCCCACCTTAGCCTCTGAGTAGCTAGGACTACAGGACCACCCCATCACGCCCAGCTGTTTTTTTTTTTTAATTTTTTGTGTTGATGGGGTCTCACTATGTTCCCCAGGCTGGTCTCAAATTCCTGGGCTCAAGCCATCCTCCCTCCTCAGCCTCCCAAAGTATTGGGATTGCAGGTGTGAGCCACCACATCTAGCCTAGAGTTGAGACTTCTCATTCCACCCCTTAGCCTCTGAGGAGCAGAGAGGGGCTGACGGGTGAGTTGACTACTAATGGCTGGTGATTTAATCAATCATGCCTACAGAATGAAGCCTCCAGATAAATGCAGAAAAACCAAGTGGGTTCAGAGAGCTTCCATATAGCTGAACACATGGAGGTCCTGTAGTGTGGTATGTCCAGAGAGGGCAGAGATGCTCCTAGCCCCAGGACTTGCCCGATGCATCTCTTCCATTTGGCTGCTCATTTATATCTTTTGTAATACCCTTGTAATAAGTCAGTAAACACAGATACGGTGTTTTCCTGAGTTCTGTGAGTCATTCTAGCAAATTAATTGAACTTGAGGAGGGGGATCATGGGAACCCCAATTTATAGCTGATTGGTCAGAAGTGTTAAGTGACAACCTACTACTTGCAATTGCTCAGAGTGAATTGAATTAGAGGATACCCAGTTGGTGTCCCCTGAATAATTGACTGGTTGCTGATGGGAAGAAATCTCCACACTTCTGGTGTCAGAAGTGCTGTGTCGAGTGGTATATGAAAGTACAAAAAACACTAGGATTTTTTCTATCTCTATTAGCTGAGGATTTTTCCTATCTCTATTAGCTGATCAAATCAGATTTCCTTCCTTCCTTCCCTTCCCTTCCTTTTCCTTCCTTCCTTCCTTCCTTTCCTTCCTTCCCTCCCTCCTTCCCTCCTTCCCTCCCTCCCTCCCTCCTTCTTTCCTTCTTTCCTTTCTTTCTTTTCTTTCTTTCTCTCTCTCTCTCTCTCTTTTCTTTATTTTCTTTCTTTCCTTCTTTCCTTCTTTCTTTCTTTCTTTCCAGGGTCTTGCTCTGTTGCCCAGGCTAGTATGTGGTGGCATGATCGTGGCTCACTGCAGCCTGGACCTCCTGGGCTGAAGCAATCCTCCCACCTCATCCTCCCAAGTACTAGGACTGCAGGTACACACCACATGCCCAGCTAATTTTTCTTTCTTTTTTTTTTTTTTTTTGGAGAGATGGGGATCTTGCTATGTTACCCAAGATGGTCTCAAACTCCTGGTCTCCAGCAATCCTCCTGCTTTGGCCTCCCAAAGTGCTGGGATTGCAGGCATGAGCCACCATGCCCAGCTAGATCAGATTTCTTGATTACATTCTTTATCTCCATGCAGAGACAAAGCTTTTATATTAGTCATTGCTCTGTAACAATATGACCACACACTTAACAGCTTAAAACAACAAGAAGACATTTTTGCAGTCAACAAACATGAAAAAAAGCTCAACATCGCTGATCATTACAGAAATGCAAATCAAAACCATGATGAGATACCATCTCATGCCAGTCAGAATGTGATTATTAAAAAGTCAAGGAACAACACAGGCTGGCGAGGCTGTGGAGAAGTAGGAACGCTTTTACTCTGTTGGTGGGAATGTAAATTAGTTCAATCGTTGTGGAAGACAGTGTGGCAATTCCTCAAGGATGTAGAACCAGAAATCCCATTTGACCCAGGAATCTCATTACTGGGTATATACCCAAAGGAATATGAATCATTTTATTATAAAGCTACATACACACATATGTTTATTGCAGCACTATTCACAATAGCAAAAACATGGAACCAATCCAGATGCCATCAATGATAGACTGGATAAAGAAAATGTGGTACATAATACACCGTAGAATACTATGCAGCCATAAAAATGAACGAGATCACGTCTTTGCAGGGACATGGATGGAGCTGAAAGCCATCATCCTCAGCAAACTAACACAGGAACAGAAAACCAAACGCCACATGTTCTCACTCATAAGTGGGAGCTGAACAATGAGAACACATGGATACAGGGAGAGGAACACACACCAGGGCCTGTCAGGGGTGAGTGGGGGAGGGAGAGCACCAGGAAAAATAGCTAATGCATGTGGGGCTTAATACCTAGGTGATGGATTGATAGCTGCAGCAAACCATCATGGCACACGTTTACCTATGTAACAAACCTACACATCTTGCACATATATTAATCCTGCACAGGATTTGTTACCTATGTAACAAATCCTACACATCCTGCACAGAAATTAAAATAAAATTTAAAAATACATGTTTTTTTTTAAAACTACACATTTATTATCTCAAAGTTTCTGTAGGTCAGGAGTCTGGGTATAGATTAGCAAGGTCCTCTGTTCAGGATCTTACAAGGCTGCAATTACGTGTCAGCCAGGGCTGTGGTTTCATGTGAGGCTTACTGGGGAAGGATCTGCTTCCAAGTTGATGTGAGTGCTGCTAAAATTTAGTTTCTTGTGGTCTATTGGATTTAGGCTGTTAGATTTTTGTTGACTGTTGGCCAGAGGCTTCCCTTAGCTCCTAGAAGTACACTAATTTCCTTGCCACATGAACCTCCCAAATATGGCCCAAAGCATCTCAAGATGGCTATTACAATCTTTTACATCCCATCACCTTTGCATATTGTATTGGTTAAAATCCAGTCATAGATCCCACACACACTCAAAGGGAAGGGCCCACAAAAGGCCAGGGACACCAGAACATGGGATCATGGGGCCACCCATGAGCCTACAGTCTGTCTGCCACAACTTTAGAAAGCTTTCCTCCATTGAAGAGAACAAAACTGTTAGTCACTGGTTCAAGTAGCTTGCTATTTCATATAGATATTCTTAGTCCACTGGAGTCTTAGTCTGAGCTGCTATAACACGATACCCGAGACTGGGTAATTTATAAACAATAGACATTGATTTTCTCATGGTTCTGGAGGCTGGGAAGTCGAAGAGCAAGGTGCCAGCAGGTTCGATTGTCTGGCAAGGGCTGGTCTTTGCTTCCAACACAGTGCCTTGAACACTGCATCCTCCAGAGGAAAGGAATTCTGTGTCCTCACATAGGGGAAGGTAGAAGTGCAAGCCAGACTGTGTGAAGCCTCTTTTATTAGGGCCTTAATCCCATTCATGAGGGAAGGAACCCTCATGACCTAATCACCCCTTAAAGGCGCCACCTCGCAGCCGGGCGCGGTGGCTCATGCCTGTAATCCCAGCACTTTGGGAGGCCGAGGCAGGCAGATCACGAGGTCAGGAGATCAAGACCATCCTGGCTAACACAGTGAAACCCTGTCTCTACTAAAAATACAAAAAACTAGCCGGGCGAGGTGGCGGGCGCCTGTAGTCCCAGCTACTTGGAAGGCTGAGGCGGGAGAATGGCATGACCCAGGAGGCAGAGCTTGCAGTGAGCCGAGATCGCACCACTGCATTCCAGCCTGGGTGACAGAGTGAGACTCTGTCTCAAAAAAAAAAAAAAAGGCGCTACCTCTTAATAGGATCACATGGCCATTAAGTTTCAGCACCTGAAGTTTGGAGGGAACACATTCAAATCTTAGCATGTTTGTGTGTGTGTATATCTATATATATACACACACATATATATAATTGGTATATAGTTAATAAATAGGCACAGATATCACTTGGATAAAATGTATGCTTTTAACAGAGAATTAGCTCTATCAACACAATGTACAGGGCGTTGAATGGACCAGCCAGGGTGAAGGGTGGTTCCCCAGATTCCAAGGTGATACTTAATAAAACATATAATTACATGTGAGGATACAATACATGGGGATTGTATCCCAAAGCACCTCAGCCTAAACGTTGACTTGGTTGGTGACAGAGTGAAAATGGATCACGGCACAGCACATCCAGCAGGGACCAGCAACCCAGGGTGTTATATGCACAGTTTGAATCGCGACGTTACTATACAGTGGCTGAGAGAGCTTAAGCAACTGGCTCGACCCCCCAAATCTGTGGTTCTTTAATGAGGAAGCAGGAACAATAATAGGTTTGTCATGAGGATTTACTGACATCATGTATATAACTGTGCTTTATGTTAGAATGGCTAAAATGAAAAATACAAGCAAAACCAATATTGGTGAGAATGCAAATGGAGCTCTTCTGTGCCCCTGGTGTGAGTGTCAATTGGTTTGACCATTTCAGAAAGTTGTTTCGCAATATCCACAAAAGCTAAATGCGCGACCAAGGAATTTTAACTCCATGATATATACCCTACAGAGATGAGTGCTTATGTAGACCAAGAAAACCTGTACATGAATGTTCACAGCAGCTTTATTCTCAGCCCAAACTGAAACAACCCAAATATTCATCAACAATCTAATGCAGTTGTCCCCAACCTTTTTGGCACCAGGGACTGGTTTCATGGAAGACAATGCTTTCATGGACACAGTCTGGGGAGATGGTTTCGGGATGATTCAAGCACATTACATTTATCGTGCACTTTATTTCTATCATTATTACATTGTAACATATACTGAAATAATTATACAGCTCACAGTAGTGTAGAAGCAGGGGGAGTCTGAGCTTGCTTTCCTGCAACTAGATGGTCCCATCTGGGAGTGATGGGAGACGGTGACAGATCATCAGGCATTAGATTCTCGTGAGGAGCACACAACCTAGATCACTCACATGCACAGTTCACGATGAGAATGTGATTCCTCCACTGACAGGAGATGGAGCTCAGGTGGTAATATGAGCAATGGCGAGCAGCTGTAAATACAGATGAAGCTTGTCTTGCTCACCTGCAGCTCACCTCCTGCTGTGCAGCCCAGTTCCTAACAAGTACGGGTCTGTGGTCTGGGAATTGGTGATCGAATGGATACATTGTAACATATTCACACAGCGTAATACTACACAGTGATGCTAAAGCACCATGGCATGCAGCAATTTGGTTCACACAGACGTACTGTTAAGGAAGTCAGACACAAAAGAATGCGTGTTATTTGAGACCACAACAATGTGAAAGTGAAAAACAAGCAAAACTGATCAATGCTGATAACGATCAGAACAGGGGTTACCTTGGGTGGGTATTGACCAGGAGCGGGAGAAGGGAGCTTCCTGGGGGCTGGAAACGTTTTATATCTTGAGCTAGTCGTGGTTACATGGGTATATACATGTAATTGACCCATGCGCTTATTGAGTTACAAATAAGAAAAGCAAAGCAAAGTATTTGGTGCTGACCTTCTGTTCCAATCCCTAACCTTCTTGGCCACAGTGCAGCAGACTGCCTTGATTGTCCTTACCTGAGGCATCAAGAGAGAGGCCATCTACCATTTCCCAGCCCAAGATTTCTTCCACAGTGATGCTGACCAGCGAGGCAACATGGGTATGCAACCATGCGAGTTATTATCTACACCTATGCGAGTTATTATCTGATCTACACAAACTTGATCAGAGGCAGACAGAGATGCACAGCTTGCATCCTGCCTGGAGTTTTCCAATGCAACACAAAAAGTCTCTCATTCCTCTGCTCTCTCTCTTCCCTCCATACAAGATTCTCCCCACAGCATCCCACCTGGGAGCCTTTGAGATCTGCACATCTAGTTCTCCCTCTCCCTCTTTTAGAAACAGGGTCTTACTCTGTTGCCCAGGCTGGCATGTAGTGGCATGATCATATCTTACTGCAGCCTCAATTTTCTGGATTCAAGCAGTCCTCCTGTCTCAGCCTCCCAAGTAACTAGTGCTTCTTCCCATATTCTTGTAATGATAACACTGGAGGTTTGGTGTCCTGAACCCCCATGTTTAGGACCTGAATGGCCCTTACTAGTGGGGGAAAAAAAAAGCAAAAAACAAAAAACCTCTTGCTGTCTTCTTCCTGACATATAAATTATATCATGCTCTGTGACCACGATGACATGGATGACAGGTGTTTCCTTCCACATACCTCCATATCACAGACACCAGCTGGTTTTAAAACGACTTGGTTTTCATTATGCTTGTCCCTGGGCAGGACTCTGCAGAGGAGTGCTTTCCTTCACTCACACCGATCTACTCATTCCCACCCTGTTGTCAGACCTCTTTCATGTTTCCTGTTGCTCTCCATCGCTGAGCACGCTATAAGGACTCAGTAAATGGGAACAGAGAACACTCCTTAGCAAACTGAGCGTGACAGTCTCTAGAAAAGTGAGCCCTGCAAGAGAGCAGGTATAACTCACGCAGACCCATCACACTGTTACTCAATTCATCCTCAAACTGCTCTCACACTCTCCACTCTGACTCCAGGTATAACAACAACTTTATAATGATTCAATTCAATTTCTCTTCCTTCTGAGATCCTTCGATTGCAAGAAGAGAGGCCCTAGCTTAGTGTTTTTTATGCTGAGACTCCAGGCCAATCGGTAGGTCATGGAATACATTTACATGGATGCTAGCAGCATTTTTACACAATGAAGTGAAACAGAATGGAATAAAAATCATCGGAGTGAGTCATACACAGTCAGTTGTAAGCATCGTTAAGTGAAATATTTGTTTCAGGTATGTGTGGTGTGTGTGGTGTGTGTGTGTGTGTGTGTGTGTGTGTGTGTTCCGCTGCTTTGTATTAAATATAATGTACTTCTTACCATGGGCCATGATCAAAGACTTCTAGAGTCCCTGAGCCCAAAAATGTATCCACAAGCATTCCAGTCACTGCAGAGGTAAATTAATAAATTGACTTCACCCAAGTGAACGGCAGAGTTGAGTTTCTAAAACAGAGGTCAGTCCCTGATCCGTGGTGGCCTCAACCAAGACACAACCACCCCGTAAGAAGCTCTGCCAACAACAGCTTAAGAATTAGCCTCGCTTCCCCGGTTTAATGTTGAAATGGAAATTGCGACCACAATGATCAATGCAAATTGTTTTAGGTGAAGACGCTCTCCGACCTCTCGGGGAGATGTAAGCACTTTAGAGAACAGGCTTTGAGAGTGTGGCCTTTTCAGAGATGGGTCACTCCTAATTGGCCCGTTTCTACGCCAAGATGAGTGCTGTGTGATTTGGAGCAAACTGCTTTACCTCTTTGGACTTCTGCTTTTTTGACTGTGAAACAAAGAGTAAGTAGGGCTGGGAGGGATCCTTGCAGGGAAGTCTGGAAGCTTGTTGTGTGCAGTTGGTGCAGAGGCACTAGCTTCTCCCTTTTCATCACCTTCTTCCTGGGGGGGAGACAGAATCTTTCCTTTTTTCCCTGTTTTTTTGTACGTCTGCATTGCCTCATTCATAGATAGGAGACAAAGTTAACAGAAACGAGAGGGTTGGGCTAGATTGTGATTTCTCAACATTGGAAACCCACATCTCCTTTCAGTAAAATGGAAACTGTGTGTGCTTGGGCCACCTTTGCAGGCCTTGTCCTCCCCCATGCCAAGTTCAGACCAGACCTCGGACATCTATAAGGGAGAAGGGAGGGAAGGAAGAGAAGGAGAGAAGAGGGGAGAAGGAAGGGATGGAGGGAGGAAGAAGGGAGGAAAAGAGGGAAGAAGAAAGTGGGAAAATGGAAAAAATAAATCCAACTTAAACAGTATGGCCAAGGGCTGTGGATTTTACTGAAGATGAGGTGGAGATATGAAGGGAGCGATGACATCACCCATCACATAGCAAAACTGCCCCAGTACCCTCTTTAGACCTCTCTGCTCTTTTTTCCTGTTCTTTGAGTACAGAAACTACATCTACCTGATTATTCTGTTGTCAACTTGGTTACGCTGGGAACTACATTTCCCAGACCTCCTTTTCCTGTGTGATTCTAGGTTAGAGTTGCCCAAAAATGAAGTCATGCAAGACCAGGGAGGCTCACAGGAAGCAGCAGCCGTTACACTCTGAAGGTCATCATTGGTTAGAAGCAGTGAGGGGTGGCCAGACACAGAGGGGCCAGCAGCTCCCAGTTTGTCCTCCATCTTTCCTGCTCCGTATCCAGCTCTCCCCTGACCCTGCCGACCAGCAGTGATGGCGAGCCCACCCCCAGGCCCTTAGCTGCAGACTCACAGGGGCACTCACTATGGAGAACTAATACATTCCATAGCCTTCTAGACCAGCCCCTTTCCTGGTGTCTCTGCACCAGCTCAATACACCAGGCTTCGGACTTCCCTGCAAGCTCCTGACTCATTCACTTGTACCAGCCCTTGTTAGTGATCTCCAGTTGCCCTCAATAGACCTTCTTCCCCAGCTTCTCCTACAGGTGTGTATCATCTGATTCCTGTAATGCAGTTCTTATTCCAAACATACCACCGTGTGGCTCTGCTTCCCGGACTAACCTCTCACCAACACACCCAGTTTCTGCCCCCGCACCCAAACCGCCATCCCTCTCTTCAAAGATAGCAGAAATGAGATTCAACTGGAGATATCACTGAAGAGCTAGACTCTGCAAGTTCTCAAAGTTTGAATAGGAAGTGTGGGCTGAATTCTGAGGGCAAAAGGGGGCCATTGAATGTGTTGAGCAGGGAATGGGGCATGATTTTCTTTTTCAAAAAAACTGTTGTGAACATAATGGGTTACTGGGGGGCCACGGGGACTGTGGGGAAACCAGTGAAAGAGCTGTCACATATGTTCCCAACTATTTATTTTCATCTATATAAATGGAGCAATTGTTCAATGAAAGTTAAACTTTAATCATGGCATGAAAGGGGATAAATCACTTGTGGAGTAAATATTTACTGGTGCTGGACCACAGCTCCTCCATAAAATGTGGCTGCCTCCTCTTTTCCCATCCAGTATCCAGCATAAAAAACAGAAATTAAGAACTCCTCTGCTGGATGTGGTGGCTAACGCGTGTAATCCCAACACTTTGGGGAGGCCGAGGCAGGCAGATCACTTGAGCCCAGGAATTTGAGACCAGCCTGGCCAACATGATGAAACCCTATCTCTACAAAAACACACACACACACACACACACACACACAAATAGCCAGATGTGGTGGTGCGCACCTGTAGTCCCAGCTACTTAGGAGGCTGAGGTGTGAGGATGGCCTGAGCCCAGGAGGCAGAGGTTGCAATGAGCTGAGCTTGTACCACTGTACCCCAGCCTGTGCGACAGAGCAAGACCCTGTCTCACACACACACACACAAAACCTCCTCAAATCGTGACAACACAGATTAAATCTTAAATCAACCAAATGAACCAGAAAATATGAACAAGTAACACCAAGAACAAGTAACACCAGACACATGACACATGAGACAACTTAAACAGTAATAACGGCAGCATGGTGGTACCAGGTACCAGGTTTGTAGAGGTTTGGTCATCTACAATAAGAAAATGTTACAATGTTCAAAAGGAGAAATGGAAGAAAAACATATCACAGTCTCCCTTGCCATCCTACCACTGCCTTTTCAGGTCCGTTTCAACATTCATGCTTCTTTCAGCTCATCAAGAACAGGCTGTGTGCACATCAATTTCCAGAGCAGTTTTCTGAGGCTCCAACTCCGTGTGATATTATCCTTCTGAAAATTAAGTCATAAAAGAAGCACCGCTATTTTTTTTTTTTTTTCTTATCTGCTGGAAAAAGGAAAACGAAGAATAAGGAAGGGAAAGATAGGTTTTGATCGCGTATTCTAACTCTCGGTTAAAGCAAAACAGAAACAAGATATAGCTGCCTTGAGCTTCATTCTTTTGAATTTCTGCTTTGAGGTTTGCATTCAATCACAACATTTGATTGAGAAAGTTCCCCCCAAACCTGAAGGGGCATATGGATCTGAGTTAACAGCATTTACCCAACAGCCCAAAGAAAAATTATTTTCATATCTTCTGAAATTAAGGGAACTATCTTTATTCCCATCTCATAAAAAGGAAGTGAAATGTAATGATGAAGCTGAACTGCAGTGGCCTGCGATGTCCTTTTGTTCCCCCAAGTGGATGCTCTCAGATTGCAACTTTGAGGAGAAGTTCCCATGGGTAATAAAGGCTCTGGGAGGGCACAGACCCTGAAATACCAGGGGTTAAGCAGAAATTAAGTGAAGCATCTGAGGAAGCTTCTAATGTTCATTCTATTGTTTTCTTTGGATGAGGAATTTTCTCTTCCTCTGTCTTTCTATTGGTTGGTCTCTCTCTCTCTCTCTCTCTCTCTCTCTCTCTCTCTCTCTCTCACACACACACACACACACTCTCTCTCTCTCTTTCTCTATTTATTCCTTTTTAAAATACTCTATGAGGCCAGGTGCCATGGTTCACACCTGTAATCCCAGCACTTTGGGAGGTCAGGTCGGGAGAATCATTTGAGTCCAGGAGTTCAAGAACAGCCTGGACAACACAGTGAGACCTCATCTCTACAGAAATTTAAAAAATGAAAAAAATTAGCTAGGTATGGCATCAACTACTTAGGAAGCTGAGGTGGGAACATCACTTGAGTCTGGGAGGTTGAGGCTGCAGTGAGCTGTGAAAGCACCATTGCACTGCAGCCTGGGCAACACAGTGGGACTGTGTCTCCAGAAAAAAGAAAGAGAGAAAAGGAAGGGAAGGGGAGGGGAGGGGAGGGGAGGGGAGGGGAGGGGTCTCTGTGAATAAATCTGGATAAGAGTTTCCAAGTAGCACCCTGCTCCCTGTTCCCTGTCACATTGCTCACACTCCCAGAAATTCCCTACCTTATCATGACACTACAAGTATTTTCTACTCCCTACTCGTCTAAAAAATAAACAACAACAACAACAACAACCACCACCACCACCACTACTGCCTCTGTTTCACTCCTCAGACTGATTACTTTTTGCTCTGTACCAGCCATGTGTCAGGTGCCTCCAGCACCAGGGACACCAGCACGGGCAGAGGCCCTGCCCTTGAAGAACTCTCAATCTAAGAGAGGATAAATGAACCAGATGACAAGGGAATAAATGAACCAGAGACTGTGCCTGTAAAAATGCTGTGAAGGAACTAAACAGTAATTTGTAAAGAGTGTCAATGAAGAAAGACTTTCTTTAGCAGGGTGATCAGGGAAGGTCTCTCTGAGGAGAACCTAAAGTAGATTCCAGGAGAAGTCAGCACAAGTGCATTCTAGGCAAAGAGAATAGCAGGTGCAAAGGTCCTGGGGCAGAAATGAGCTCGGAGGATTTAACGTTCAGTGAGTTGGGGAGTGGGTGGGAGTGTAGCTGATAAGGTCAGATAGGTGGATAGCAGTCAGGTATAAAACCTGTTAAGAGCAATGGGAGGCCGGGCGCGGTGGCTCAAGCCTGTAATCCCAGCACTTTGGAAGGCCGAGACAGGGCGGATCACGAGGTCAGGAGATCGAGACCATCCTGGCTAACATGGTGAAACCCCGTCTCTACTAAAAAACACGCACAAAAAAACTAGCCGGGTGAGGTGGCGGGTGCCTGTAGTCCCAGCTACTTTGGAGGCTGAGGCAGGAGAATGGTGTAAACCCGGGAGGCAGAGCTTGCAGTGAGCTGAGATCCGGCCACTGCACCCCAGCCTGGGCGACAGAGAGAGACTCCATCAAAAAAAAAAAAAAAAGAGCAATGGGAACCATGAAGGGGATTTGCCCATGTGTGGAAGGCCTGTATTTCTTTTATGGAATATTCATCATCTTTTTGCCCAAAGTCTCCAAATAATTAGACTTTCCTTGGCTATTAAGATAAACAGATATTCCTAGGTGTAGATCACTGTAAACACTTTAAGTGCTGGGAATTCATACTAGGCCTTGTAAACTTTAAATTTTAGAACTAGAAGTGATCCCTGAAGATCAATTATTTTGATACTGTTTTGCATTCTCTGAATAACATTGTCTTACTTGATTAGAAAAGTGATAAAGGCTGAATCCACTGAAAATAGTTTGCATATGAGTAATGAAGATTCAACTAATTCACTTAAACTATATAAGCTACTTATTGACCTTTGTTTGAATGAGAATTCAACAGTGTCAGCTTCAGGCAAGGCCTGATCCGGGTGTCTGATATGATGCCAAGGAACTGCTCTTTCCATTGCTCTGTTCTGCCGTTTCTAGTGCAAGCTTATGCCATCCTTAGTATAAACTTTCTCCTTAGGCTGGCTGTTTTTATAATTACAGGATAGCTGCCTGCCCCTACCATGACTATCTATCATCTTCTCTAATAATGTCTAGTAAAAGCACTCGGGGTTTCAACCTGCCCAGCCAACATCTTAAGATTAAATCTGGACCAACTTAGGTCACATGCCCACTTCTGCACCCCTGAACCAATCACTGTGGCTGGAGGAACACAAGGCCCTCATGGCTCAGCTTGGGTTACATATACTACTCCTAGATTCCAGAAAGTGTGGTCACCTTCCGTAGAATCACATCAGCTAAGATTAGAGAGAGGATGATTTCTCTGAAGCAAAATCAGTTATATTGTCAGAGCTGGGAATGATAGGTGGATGTCTTAAGTAAACCTTCAGGTCACTTATCAAAAATGAACACTCAGATACATAATTCTTATAAAAGTTACAGTTTACAGAGTTAACTCAAAGAAGTCAACAGGTGTCACTAGTGACCACCAGGAAGGTGGGTTATATTAGTCAAAATATGCAAACTGCTATAACAAACTATCCTGAATCTCAGTGACTTGACATGACAACAGTTTGTCAAAGAAGTCCAAGATAGCATGGGTTGGAGACCACTGTGCTCCACATAGTCATTCAGGGACCCAGGCTCTTTCCATCAAATAGCTCTCCTGTACCTGAGGGCCTTGGGGATCTTCACGAGATTTGTTACATCCAATGAGCAGATGAGGAAAGAGAGCACACAGAAAAGGCACAGCCACCCTTAATTTTCTTGACCCAGAGGTAACACCCAACACTTTTAGTCTCTTTTCATTGGCTGGAACTAGTCACATGGTGCCACCTACATACAACAGAGCTGGGAAGTATAGAATAGTGGGTGCTCAGGTGGAGGTGGGAACATGGATATTGGTGAACACCAGCACCTTCCTAACAGTGTGTCATCAATCACAGCTTTTGGAATCTCTGCAGTTCTTTCACATGGTTATTGTAGAAAATTCAGAGATTCCAGAAACACCATTTTTAGCCTTGATAAGTAACCAGAAAGCGAAGTACAGAGTGGGATGTGGTAGACTATTGTTCAGAAATATTGACTGCCTGTTCCCTCTCCACTAAAAGGACAGAGGCTATTTCCCCCACTTCTTGATGCTGAGTTAGGCAGCGTGGCTCACTTTGGCCAACAGAATGAGACAGAACTTACTATTGCTAGTTCTGGAACTACGTGTCAAGTGGCCTTGCAGTTCTCACTTGCCTTTTGGTGCGTCTGCTGTTGCCACTGGAAGAACATGCTGGACTAGCGTGCTGGAACTAGGAGAAGGATGATAGATGCATAGGCCAGAGCTACTCCAGCCAATTCTCTCTAGATTGCCCAGCTCTCATTGCTGACCCTCAGATGTGTGAGCAAACCCAGCTGAGATCAACAGAGCCAACCAGCCAAGTTCACCTAGATCAGCCACAACCCACCCACAAACCACGGACTAAATGAGTTCTTGCTGCATGACATTGAAATGTGTTGTTTATTGTGCAGCAGTGAGCCAATATGGTGGAGTTGCTCAAGCTTGCAAAGGATACTGTGTTTTCCCAGGTTACTTTTTTACGGGAGACAATAAAAAAAAGGGGGTAGGAAGGTATTACAGAAGTGTCAGGCACATGTTGAAGGAAATGTTCCAGACTCTGTTAAAGATAATATGCTCTGAGATGACACACGATCCAGAGATGGAATTCCAGAGCCATGGTTAACTTCATCCCTCATGACGTGAATCCAGGGCTTCCAAGGACAAGGGAGTCAACAAAGCACGGTGCATCGGCAAAGAAGGTGCTGGAATCAAGACAGAAAACACCACCCACCACTCACCACCACCACCACCACCTTCAACCCCACCGCTCATGACTATGAAGCATTTACGCCTACAAGTCACGCGGTTGTTTTGCTTACAGAGGAGTCAATATGGGCATAAATGGAGCTGGAAGAGGTTCAGACACCAAGAGCAGAGAGGAACTACAGACCAAAGTTCCCCATTCTGAAAAATCAAAAATAATTATAGAAAAGCTCTGACTTCCGAGTGTAAAAGGGGGAACCTTCCACAACCCAAAGTAATAGAACAAGCACCTAACACCCAGATCTTTGTTTTTAATGCCATTCTCCAATTAAAAAGAAATTTTTTTGGAGAAATGGTTGATTCTAGGACTGGGGTAGGAAATCTACAAGATGAGCCTGGAGGATCTTGTAGTGCTAGAAATTGTTCAAACAAAACCACACACACACACAATGATGGGGGTGTGTCAAAGAAACACAAGGGCCACTGAAAGAGCTCCGAGTGGCCAAAGCTGGAACAATTCGAGCAAGAAAATAAATAAATAAAGTTGCAATGGATTACAAACCAAAGTATTAAAAAATTCATGAGTTTATACTGATATACGTGAAATAAATACAGAATAAAATAGGCAAATCTGTGCAGAAAAATTGCAAAAAATAACCATATATATTCTGCCCTCAAGGAGGGGGAGTCTAACATCCCACTCCCTAAGTGTGGGCTGTGCATAGTGACTTCCCTCTCTTCAGGGGTTACAAGGCAGGGGTGGGTGAAGGAAGAGAATCGTCACTTTACCATGGAGAAAACTGACAGACTCTACCTCAGCCAGGTGATCAAGGTTAAATTATGGTGTCATAGGTAACTTTAATATGATATGATGAGTTATTGCACTTTATGTTTGTGGTCTCCCTCCTAAAAACCCACCTCACGGGTTTAACCATGAGCAAAACACCAGATCAATCCTGGTTGAGGAGTGTTCTATAAAGAAAACCTAACCAGTACTCCTCCAAACTGTCAAGGTCATCAAAAACAAAGTCTGATTAATTGTCACAGACAAGAGGAGCCTGGGGAGGCACGATGAGTAAGTGGAATATGTTATCCTGGATGGGATCCTGGAACAGAAGAAGGAGACTGGCTGGGAGGGGTGCCTCACACCTGTAATCCCAACACTTTGGGAGGTCGAGGTGGGAAGATCACTTGAGGCCAGCCTGGTCAACATAGCAAGACCCAGTCTCTATCAAAAAAATTTTTAAATAAACAAATAAAGGACACTAAGTAAAAATTAAGGGAATCCAAATAAAGTAACAATTTTAGTTAATGTATCAGTACAGGTTCACTTCTGGCAAATTTACCATGTTCATGTAAGATATAATTCGTGTTAAAAATAGAGGAAACAGGGTGGTATGTTAGAATGCTCTCTGCGATCTTCACAACTTGTCTGAAATCAAAATGAATTCTCAAATAGAAAGTTTACTGTTAAAAAATGTGAGAACCAGGGCCATCCTTGAGGATGAAAGAGGAAATTTAAGCATAGACTTTGAGGTCAGGGACAGCCAGATTTAATTTCAAGTTTGCCTTACTTGGTTGTGTGGTCCTGGAGAAGTCACTTAACTTTCCAGCATTTTATCTTCCTTGTCTATAAAATATGATCATCAAGGTGCCTTCCTCCTAGCATGGTGGAGAAATATAAAGGAGGTTACATACGGAAGCAGTGTGTCATATCGCAAACGTTACATAGATTATGGCCATCATCATTATTTATTTCTTAGTAGGAAAATCAGGGAAATCTTACCTTCCCAACCAATAATAAATAAGGCAATAATTACCCTCAATAGGTTGTGCATGCTGAAAAGACAAAATAGTTGCTTTTTTAAAATTTTAGATTCAAAGGGTAAATGGGCAGGTTTGTTACATGAACAGATTGTTGATGATGAAGTTTGGGTCTAAGTTGCCCAAGTAGCGAACATAGTAACCAACAGGTAGTTTTTCAGCCCTTATCCACCTACCTCCCTCCCCGCTTTTTGAATCCCCGGTGTTTATTTTTCCCATCTCTATGTTTGCATGTACTCAATGTTTAGCTCCCATATATAAGTGAGAACGTGTGGTATATGGTTTTTTGTTCCTGCGTTCGTTTGCTAAGGATGATGGCCTCCAGATGCATCCATATTGCTGCAAAGGACATGATTTCATTTTTTTTTTTTTTTAGACAGAGTCTTGCTCTGTTGCCCAGGCTGGAGTGCAGTGGCGCGATCTCAGCTCACTCCAACCTCTGCCTCCGAGGCTCAAGCGATTCTCATGCCTCAGCCTCCCAAGTAGCTGGGACTACAGGTGAGGGTCACCATGCCCAGCTAACTTTTTGTATTTTAGTGGAGACGGGGTTTCACCATGTTGCCCAGGGTAGTCTCAAACTCTTGAGCTCAGGTAGTCTGCCCACCTTGGCCTCCCGAAGGACTGGGATTACAGTCATGAGCCACCACACCTGGCTGATTTCATTCTCTTTTAAGGCTGCATAGTATTCCATGGTGTATCTGTACCACATTTTCTTTATTCAATCCACCATTGATAGGCACCTGGGTTGACTCCATTAGTCTTTTCTTTGAATGCTCCCATTTTTTGTTTATTTTACTTACTATTTTTTCTTGTAGTTATTCATCACCCAAACTGTAGGTACTTCTAGAGTGTCCGTGATGTGTTAAACAGAGCGGACACTTCACAGATATGATCCCTAGATCACACAATATCTTTGTAAAATTTTGCTTTATTGCCTTCAATTTACAGATGAGGAAACAAAGGTCCAGAGATCTTAATTGCATCACACAGCTGGGAGGTAAATCACAGCCTTCAGGCTCAGATGTATGTCTTTGGTTTCTACAATCTTTGTTTCAATATTGCAACTCTTTTATTTATTTTAGAGACAAGGTCTCGCTCTGTTTTTCCAGATGGGGTGCAGTGATGTGATCATAGTTCACTACAGTCTCAACCTCCCAGGCTCAAGAAATCTTCTTGCCTCACTCTCCCAAGTAGCTGGGAAACTACAGGTGCATGTCACCACACCTAGCTACTTATTTATTTATTTATTTATTTAGTAGAGATGGGTCTCCCTATGTTGCCCAGGCTGGTCTCAAATTCCTGGTTTCAGCTTCCCAAAGTGCTAGGTGTGCCATTGTGCATGGCCTTATTTTTTATTTTTAGATATTTAGAAAGAACAAATGCAGGTTTCTTACATACATATATCCCATAGTGGTGAAATCTGGGTTTTTAGTCTACCCATCACCAAAATAGTGAACACCATACCCAATAGGTAATTTTTCAACCCTCATGCCCCCTCTTACCCTCTCACCTTTTGCAGCCTCCAGTGTCTATTAGTGTACTCTGTATGTCCATGATTACAATTATTTTTAAAGTGGACCACTAGAATTATGGGATGGGTTCAGAAATGCATATCTAATGTGGGGTTTAGAGACACTGGAAGCTTGGTGAGAGAGGTACCTTTAGATAAGAAGATGTCTCAGAGATCCCCAAGCTACCACCTAATTTAACAGTGACTGTTTATTGAGCATTTATTACATGCCAGGTGCACTATGCCTTGGAGAGGCAGAGATGGGCAAAGAGTCACATGGTAAGGAGATTGAGTTTTGTTCTGAGGGTAAGAGGGATCCACAGAAAAGTTTTCAGTGAGGGCTATGAGGGAGCAGTAAGAAGGCAATTACAGGAGTCCAGGAAAATGTTGGCCTGGACTGGGTTAAGGTGGTGGTGGGTAGAGAGAAGAGAGAGATTCAAAAGGCACTTGGCACAGGCAACAAAAGGAAGAAAGAGACAAACCGAACTTCATGAAAATTTAAAACTTTGGCGCATTGAAGGACATTCTCAACAGAGTTAAAAGGAAACCTATAGAATGGGAGAAAATATTTGCAAGTCATATACCTGATAAGGAATCATATCCAGAATATATAGAGAACTCCTACAATTCAACAACAACAGCAAAGGCCAAACAACCCAACTCAACCCAAACAACTTGAATAGACATGTCTCTGAAAGGGATATACAAATGCCAATAAGCACAAGAAAAGATGCTTAGAATCACTAATCATTAGGGGAATGACAATCAAAACCACAGTGAGATACCACCTCACACCTGTTAGGATGGCTACGATCAAAAAAACAGAAAACGACAAGTGTTGGCGAGGATGTGGAGAATTGGGAACACCTACGCCCTACTGGTGGGAATGTAAAATGGACAGCCTCTGTAGAACACAGTATGGAGGTTCCTGAAAACGAAATAGAATTATCATATGATCTAGCAATTCCTCTTTAGAGTATATACCCAAAAGAATAGGAAGCAGGGGCCGGGCGCGGTGGCTCAAGCCTGTAATCCCAGCACTTTGGGAGGCCGAGACGGGCGGATTACGAGGCCAGGAGGTCGAGACCATCCTGGCTAACACAGTGAAACCCCGTCTCTACTAAAAAAATACAAAAAACTAGCCGGGCGAGGTGGCGGGCGCCTGTAGTCCCAGCTACTCGGGAGGCTGAGGCAGGAGAATGACGTAAACCCGGGAGGCGGAGCTTGCAGTGAGCTGAGATCCGGCCACTGCACTCCAGCCCGGACGACAGAGTGAGACTCCGTCTCAAAAAAAAAAAAAAAAAAGAATAGGAAGCAGGGTCTTGAAGAGTTATTTGTACACTAAGGTCCTCAGCAACATCATTCACAAGAACTAAAAAATGTGGAAGCTACCCAAATGTCCATCCACCAACGAAAGGATAAGGAAATGTGGTATATCCATACAAAAGAATAGTAGTCAGCCTTAAAGGGGAAGGAAATTCTAGCACATGCTACAACATGGATAAACCTTGAGGATACTATGCTAAGTGAAATAAGCCAGTCACAAATAGGCAAATACTATATGATTCTGCTTACGTGAAATACTTAGAGTTGTCAAAATCATAGAGACATAAAGTGGAATGGTGGTTGCCAGGGCTGGGGGTTGGGGGGAATGAGGAGTTACTGTTTTATAGTCTCAGTTTTACAAAATGAAAAAGGTTCTGAAGATAGATGGTCGTGACAGTTGCACTACAATATGAATGTACATTTAATATCACTGAATTATACACTTAAAAATTAAGGTGGTAAATTGGCCGGGCACAGTGGCTCATGCCTGTATTCCCAGCACTTTGGGAGGCCAAGGCGGGTGGATTACCTGAAATCAGGAATTCGAGACCAGCCTGGCCGACATGGGGAAACCCCATCTCTACTAAAAATACAAAAATTAGCTGGGTGTGGTGGCAGGTGCCTGTAATCCCAGCTACTCAGGAAGCTGAAGCAGGGGAATTTCTTGAACCTGGGAGGTGGAAGTTGCAGTGATCTGAGATCATGCACTGCACTCCACCCTGGGCAACAGGGCAAGACTCTGTCTCAAAAATAATAATAATAATAAAGTGGTAAATTTTATGTCAAGTGTATTTTGCTACAATTAAAAATCAAAACAAATGATATTTTTAAAGGCACTTAGGAAGTAAAACGAGTAGGGCTGGGTCTCATTTATTGCATGCAGGTGGAGGGGGCTAAGGAAAAGAAAGGAATAAAAGCAAATCCCAGATTCCTGACTCTGGCACCTGCGTTACTAGTGGCGGCATTCTTTAAGACAGAGAGTACTAGGGAAGGATTCATCCCTCCACACATTTGCCTTTGGCTGGTATGTCTCTTCAGTCTCCTTTATCTATGGCTTCTGCCTCCACCTATTTTTTAAAATTTCCCTTGCAGCCGGGCGCGGTGGCTCACGCCTGTAATCCCAGCACTTTGGGAGGCCGAGGCGGGCGGATCACAAGGTCAGGAGATCAAGACCACGGTGAAACCCCGTCTCTACTAAAAATACAAAAAATTAACCGGGCGCGGTTGTGGGCGCCTGTAGTCCCAGCTACTCGGGAGGCTGAGGCAGGAGAATGGCGTGAACCCGGGAGGCGGAGCTTGCAGTGAGCCGAGATCGTGCCACTGCACTCCAGCCTGGGAGACAGAGCCAGACTCCGTCTCAAAAAAAAAAAAAAAAAAAAAAAAAAAAAAAAAAAAAAAAAAAATTTCCCTTGCAATTGACATATTTTTAAAAACTGGATCATTTGCTCTGTAGAGTACCTCACAATCTGTGTTCCATTGGTTGTATTCTTGTGGCATCTTTTGACGTTGTTCCATCCCTTGTATGTTCCGTGAATTGGTCTTTAGATTTAAAGATTTTATCTGATTCAGGTTTGAGTTTTCAGCAAGAATATTTCGTAGTTAGTTGTATTATTCAATCAGCAGGCTCCTAACGTCTGACAGTCTCTCTTCAGGGGATTTTAGCAGTCGATGATCACCATTGCCTAGAGCTCTTATTTCTGTAGGCACTTGCAAAATGGCTCTATTTTAAGTCCTTCTTATTAGTTGGACTACTATGGAGAAAGCTTTTTTTCATCGACTAAGATACAGTACCTACAGGAAAGATAAATGCTCAATTCTTTTATTTGTCCATTTTCAGAATAATAAGTTGGTTCTTTAAAATACCTTCCAAAGGAGGCCAATGCATTTTGGTTTGATTTGTTTTGTTTTTAGGATCATTGGTAACTCATGGACTTTAGAATCGTTAATGTGTTTCACTGCAATGTAGTTATTCTTCTTTCAGATGCTCATAGAATTTCATCTTTAGCCAGCAAGAGTCAGTGGGTTGGTTCCTGAGCCCTTTTGACACAACCATAGTAATCTTTGATAGCCTCCTTTCTTCTGATTACCAAGATGTCCTAAGATCATCTTGTACATTTCCTGCCCCACTCTTGGAATCAGCCATTTCTCCCGGGAGCTGTAATTCCTTTCACTTTGAAATTGTTCTTAGAGACCATAATCTGTGTTATTGCTGGGTTGGTCATTGTTTCTAGGTAGTAGGTTGGTGCAAAAGAATTTGAGGGTTTTGCCATTACTTTTTTTTTTTTTTTTTTTTTTTTGAGACAGAGTCTCACTCTGTCGCCCAGGCTGGAGTGCAGTGGCGCGATCTCGGCTCACTGCAAGTTCTGCCTCCCGGGTTCATGCCATTCTCCTGCCTCAGCCTCCCGAGTAGCTGGGACTACAGGCGTCCACTACCACGTCTGCCTAATTTTTTTGTATTTTTAGTAGAGATGGGGTTTCAACCGTGTTACCCAGGATGGTCTCGATCTCCTGACCTCATGATCCACCTGCCTCGGCCTCCCAAAGTGCTGGGATTACAGGCATGAGCCACCACGCCTGGCCTGCCATTACTTTTAATGGCAAAAACCGCAATTACCTAAAATTTCAATAATCAAAGCTAGGAAGTAAAAATTTTACAAAAGAAATGCATCATAAGTTCATATTATTTCCAGTTCAAATTTAGGATTACAAGGCTTCATTCACTTAGGTGATCTTGTATTTTTATATGTTTTCTCTTATGCTGAAAATCTTAGTTGCTAACAACACTAATTTACCAATCCATTTATTTTACCCACTATGTATTGAAATAACAATACCAATATTTTTGCTAATAGTATGATTAATGAGAATAGTTTCTTCCTTTTTTTGTTTTTCTTGTTATTTGGTACAGTCAAATTGCTGTGTTTAGAGTCACATGTATGTGGCTAAGTCACTAAGCCAGCACGGCGAGGTTCATTTGTTTCATTTTCTTTTCAGTTTTAAAGAATTAGTTTTCATTTTCTTTTGGACTTTTTATCATTGTAAAAGAAACTTATATGGTTCCCAAGTCAAATCTATAAAATGATATATTTTCGGATGTTAGTATTTTTAAATGTGTCACCCATATCTCTCAGACTGCTTTTTATTATCTAGAAAATGTTAGGTTTTACCCACTAATGAAGAGAAATAAGACTAAGTGTCATTCAGACTGTTAGAAATGATGGGGTATTTTTATGAAAAGAAACATATTCAACCTTGAAACTAGAAGCCATTTTTGTTTCCCCTAACAAGGACCTGTCTATCAATTTCCCACAGTTTCAAAGCCCCACTGCACAACCTGAATGAAAACACAATGTCATTACGGTTATTGAAATCAATTAAATGTCAAGGTTTTCCATTTGCATGCAGCTTCCTTCAGACAAGAATGCTTTTCAGAAAATCTTTATTCCCTTTGGATTTTTTCCCCTGAAAGCTTTTATGATTAATGTGACAACACAAACGCAGCCATGTCTATAACTTTCTTCCACAGATCCACAAATAGAATGTACCGAAGCACCACAGGTTGAACTTACTCATTGCCTTGCAGGACTGGCACAGCCCTGGCTAGAAGCCTCAGCCTCATTCGTTGCATGCTCTCCCTCTCTCTTCCATCGCTGCTAGTTGCCTCTGTGTCCTACTGATTCCAGCACTCAGGGTCTCAGACATCCAGCCTGCCTCTCCTTTCTACTTGGCTTCTTCCCTCCACCAGCATCTCTCATGATGGATAGTAGCAACAGCCTAGTTTCCCTGCCACCAGTCCCTCCCCTCCAAGCACTCACAATACAGCAACCAAAACTGTCTTCCTAGAAAAATCACAAGCCTGATAGTCTTAAAGTCCTGTTTAAAAATTGTCAGTGGGGGCCCAGGCATGGTGGCTCACGCCTGTAATCCCAGCACTTTGGGAGGCTGAGGCAGGGGGATCATGAGGTCAAGAGATTGAGACCATCCTGGCCAACATGATGAAACTCTGTCTCTAATAAAAATACAAAAATTAGCTGGGTGTGGTGGCTCAATGTCTGTACTACTCCCAGCTACTCGGGAGGCTGAGGCAGGAGAATCACTTGAACCCAGGAGGCAGAGGTTGCAGTGAGCCAAGATCATGCCACCACACTCCAGCCTGGCGACAGAGCAAGACTCCATCTCAAAAATAAATAAATAAATAAATAAAAATTAGAAATAAAAAAAATTGTCAATGGCCTCCCATCAATCAAGGAACAAAATACAAAATCCTTAGCATGGTATAAACACCTTTCATAGTCTCATAATCTTACCCTCTCTTTTTTTTCTCTCTCTCTGTCTCTCTTTTTTTTTTTTTTTTTTGTCTAGAAACTCTTTTATGCTATTCCCACATCATGGTCCTGATTAGGGCATGCTAGAAATTTTTATTCCTCTCTGCCTTGACTCATATCGTTTCCTTACATGCAATGCCCTACCCCTACATCTTCACCTAACCAACTTCTACTCATTCTATGGCACCCAATGTGTTTCCATCACCTCTCCTGTGAATCTATTTCATCTCCCCAACTCCAAAGGCAACTAAGCCTTCCCTTCTCCAGGTTTCTGTTACATTGTTGTCAGGCTTTGTTTTAGTATTTATCTTCTACAGCAGAGATGGGTTTGTATATCCACTTCTTAGAAGTGTTATACACCAATAAATTCATCTATATGAAATGGACAAATTCCTAGAAACACACAAACTACCAAACTGTCTCAAAAAGAAATAGACAATCTGAATAGGCTTATAACAATGTAAGAGATTAAAGAGATTAAAGCATAATCAAAAAGCTCTCTAAAAGGAAATCCCAGGACTAGATGACTGGTAAATTCTACTAAATATTTAAAGAAGAATGAACACCAACTCTTCCCAAACTCTAGTTGAGGAAAAAAAAAAAATGGAAGAGGAGGAAACACTTCCTAACTCATTGTATGAGGTCAGCATGACTCTGATACCAAAGCCAGATAAAAACATCGCAAGAAAAGAAAACTACATACCCACTTCTTACTATAGGATGTGAATGCCTGTGTCTTACTCAGCTTTGGGCTCTTAGCACCCAGCACAATTCCTGGCACGCAGTGAGAAACCATAGAGCCTTCTTTATTCCTGAATAATTTAATGGCTAAGCATGGGCAATGTTTGAACTGGAAGAGGTTGTCTGACTTGAAAGGATTTGAATCCCAAGATAGTTTTAGATGGTTATAGAAAGATGTGTTATTCTTAACATCACTCAGAAAGTAAGTCTATCACATTCAATCAGCTCTGTGATTTCTCTCTTCCAAATTCCCCAAGGGAGGGAGTTGAAGCTGGGTAAAGTTCAAGTTTCACTTAATGAGGTAATGATTTGTCCTCTTTCTTGTGGGAGTGGCTGCAAAGATGAGAGGATCGCACAAGAGCCCAAGAGCATTCCTTGTGTATTTCTAGAACACAGTAGATAACCATATGGAAATATTACTCAGCAGCTGAATTACTCTCTGGGAAGTGCCTTGGGTTGGGATTGGGAACAGGCTAGAGGGACAGAGGATGACTTCCCCCCCACCCATCGTTGCTGTTGTTTTATTTGTTTGTGTGTTGCAGCACGCAGAACATTAATGGAGCACGAGAATGCAGTTACTAAGGAGATGTTAGAAGCTTCAGGGAGAAAAGGAAAAGGAAAAGTGGAACAGGTGTCATCACAGAAGTCCTATGGGGATGGGTGATGAGGAATCTTATTAAGTTTTGCTTTTTCATATGTGATGTAAATTCTCTCCCCAGTGTTTCCATAACGATGTAAAACACCCATTTCTCATTAACATAGAGGGTAGCTAGACTTTGTTTTTAAATATTGGTCCCAAGTGCTGTGTCCATTTTAAGGTGCTCTTACAATGACAGCAGATCTCCCCACTGGAACCCACTTGTATTTAAATGGCAAGCATAATGCTTGATGTACCAACTGGAATGCCTTTAGTTGAACGAAACAGAACCCCAGCTTAAAATAATGTGAACAGTGAAAGAAACTTATTGATTCATGTAAATAAAAATGGGTCAATACTAGTTTCAGGAATGGCTTGATCAGGGTGCTGACTCCATTGCTCTGCAGTTCTCTTGATTTTGCCTTCCTGAACGTGATGGTTTACTTTTCACACTCACTTTTGTCATGGTGACACAATGTCTGGAACAGTTCCATACCTCACATCTTCCTGAAGAAAAGTGTCTTTATCTCAACTACCAAACAAAATCCTAGGTTTCACTCTAACTGAGCAAACGGGTCACACGTCCATCTCTGAATCAATCACCATGGCCGAGGGAAGTGCCATGCTCCTGAGAGGTGACAATGCACTAGCAGCCCTCACTCTCGGTGTCTCCTCTGCCTCGGCATCCACTCTGGCAGCACTTGAGGAGCCCTTCAGCCTGCCACTGCACTGTAGGAGCCCCTCTCTGGGCTGGCCTGGGTGGAGCTGGCTCCCTCCCCTTGCCTGGAGGTGTGGAGGAAGAGGTGCGGGCAGGAACCCGGGCTTCGCACCACGCTCACAGGCCAGCCCAAGTTCTAAAGGGGTCGCAGGCTCAGCGGGCCCCACACTCAGAGCGGCCAGCCGGCGCTGCTGACCCAGGGCAGTGAGGGGCTTAGCACCCGGGCCAGCAGCTGCGGAGGTTGCACCAGGTCCCCCAGCACTACCAGTGCTGTGCTCAAATTCTCACCGGGCCTCAGCTGTCTCACCGCAGGGCAGGGCTCAGGACCTGCAGCCCGCCATGCCCAAGCCCCTGCCTCTGCCATGGGGCTCCCTTGCAGCCCAAGCCTCCCCGACGGATGCCACCCTCTGCTCCGTGGCACCCCATCCTATCCACTGCCCAAGGGCTGAGGAATACAGGCGTGGCTTGGGACCGGCAGACAGGTCTGCCTGCAGCCCCTGTGCTGGATCCACTGGGTGAGGCCAACTGGGCTCCTGAGTCTGGTGGGGACTTGGGGAACTTTTATGTCTAGCTAAGGGATTGTAAATGCACCAATCAGTACTCTGTGTCTAGCTCAGGGTTTGTAAATACACCAATCAGTACTCTGTGTCTAGCTCAAGGTTTGTAAATACACCAATTGGTACTCTGTAACTAGCTAACCTAGCGGGAACTTGGAGAACTTTTCTGTCTAGCACTCTGTGTCTAGCTCAGGGATTGTAAACACCAGCACTCTGTCAAAACGGACCAATCAGCTCTCTGTAAAATGGACCAATCAGCAGAATGTGGGTGGGGTCAGATAAGGGAATAAAGGCAAGCCACCCGAGCCAGCAGGGGCAACCTGCTCCTTTCCTCTTCCATATTGTGGAAGGTTTGTTCTTTTGCTCTTTGCAATAAATCTTGCTGCTGCTTACTGTTTGTGTCCATGCTGCCTTTATGAACTGTAACACTCACCATGACAGTCTGCAGTTTCACTCTTGAAGCCAGCGAGACCAGGAACCCACCGGGAAGAACAAACAACTTCAGACACTCTGCTTTTAAGAGCTGTAACGCTCACCGTGACGGTGTGGAGCTTCACTCCTGTCAGTAAGACTACAAACTCACCAGAAGGAAGAAGCTCCAGACAATCTGAATGTCTGAAGGAACAAACTCTGGACATACCATCTTTAAGAACTGTAACACTCACCACGAGAGTCTAGGGCTTCATTCTTGAAGTAACTGAGACCAAGAACCCACCAATTCTGGACACACTCTGATGAGCTTAGGATGAGATGTGTGCCCATCTCTGAATCAATCACCATGACTGAGGGAAGTGCCATGCTCTGATTGGCTCAGGATGAGATGTGTGCCCATCTCTGAAACAATCCTGTGCTAGAGTAGGATTTTCTGATTGATTTTAGTCAATTGGAGGGGCGTTTACCTTTGGAACTGTGAATGGAGCCACTGTCCCCTAAATAATTACATATGACTGCCATGTATTGGGAGTAGTGTCAATACTCTCAAAATCACATGACCCCATGCCTTTGGGGAGCAGATGAATGGGTGCTGCTAAAAAAGCTGTTAATGTCTTTTGGAATGGGAATTTTCCTTTGGGATGTAAAAAGTGCATTTCATTCCGGCCTTTGATTCTCCAACACAAAATTAGGCCACTCTGCTACTTCCCCAGGGTGCATAGACGTGTCCACACTTACACTTTGATGTATTTTATCAGTTGCTCCAAATATTAGCAAAAAACTGTTCATGGATTTCAACATTATTTAAAAACAAACAACCTTGCTGTTGAACATTCCCTTGACAATATACAGTTGTCTACCTTGAATCTTTTGCTGCTTTCATTAGGCTGAATAGCACAATGGTTAGGAATTGGACTGCCTGATTTCGGAAACTGGTTCTGCCACACACTGGCTGTGGACCTTGAATAATTTACTTAACCTTTGTGGGGCTTGGCTTTTTTATCACCAAAATGGGGATAATGTGGGCACAAACCTCATAGAGCTGCTATGAGAACCATATCCTATGATGAATATACAATGTTGGTTCAGTGCCTGGTAAATAGTAAATATTCCAGAAATGTGGTGGTGATGATGATGACGAGTAATTGGCCTTAGCTCCTGTTTTGTCCTTACTCGCTAAATAGAGTCTGACACCACAAATGTAACATTTTCTATAGTTCCAATAACAAACTCTAAGCATTATGGATTCTACACATTTGCTCCTTGATAAGAATTTATAGATTCACAGTCACCTAAGTTGAAAGGAGGCTAAAATCTAAAGTTGGCATTCAAATAACAGTGCTATTGGAAAAACAAATTTAGAAAAGGAAAACGGGGGCTAAATAGCTGAATAGTTAATTGTACTACTTGAGCTATTAAAAATATTAATGAATTACTAATAACAATGATTAACAGTTTTGATATTTAGATATGAAAGAGTTCCTTCCAGAAGAGTTGTTTTGGTCCTGTTTCACAAACAGGCAGCATCATCTGTAGCAGGGTACAGAAAGCAGCCACCAAGCACGAAGACATGAGTCATTTATATGATTAAGAAAGCGCTTTGGCCAGGTGCGATGGCTCACGCCTATAAACCCAGCACTTTGGGAGGCCAAGGTGGGCAGATCACGAGGTCAGGAGTTCAAGACCAGCCTGACCAATACGGTGAAACCCCGACTCTACTAAAAATTAAAAAATTAGCCGGGCGTGGTGGCACATTCCTGTAATCTCAGCTACTCAGGAGGCTGAGGCAGGAGAATTTCTTGAACCCAGGAGGTGGAGGTTGCAGTGAGCTGAGATCACACCACTACACTCTAGTCTGGGAAACAGAGTGAAACTCCATCAAAAAAAAAAAGAAAAGAAAGGACTTTAGTTTTTAGGGAAGCAATGCCCTTCTCTCCCTATCCTTTCAAACATAAATTCAATTTTAAAAATCCTGATCCACTGAGATTTTATTCCCCGTTTCTCTACTCACCAAAGTAGTAGCTCATTAAATCCATGTTCCAAAGCCTGCTATAGTCACAAAGCCCTTTCTGCATCCTGCTCAGCCTTTGTTATATCACATGGCTTTATGTGTCATAGTCATTATAAAGACAACTGATCTAAGAAGGTACACCAGTTTTGGAAAATCTCCAGAGGATGCAGAGGCACAGAGCAGTGGTCCTCAAGCTTTGGGAGCTGCTAGAATCTTCTGGGCAGGCAAGTGGAGGAAAGAAGGATTGGTCCAAAATGCAGATTCCTGGCCCCAGCCCCAGAGACCCTAACTTGAAATGTCCAGGGTGGGGCCTGAGAGTCTGTACTTTTGTACCAGCTCCTTGGACAACACTGAAGCAGATGTGGTGTGGATCATTCAAGAACCCTATCTGGAAGCTCAGAGGACCAGACCCTTCCACCCGAAGACAAACCCAACAGCCACTCAATGTATTTATTTTATGGGGGTATATCACAGGGTGTGTGTTATGGACTGAATGTTTCCGTCTCCCTAAAGTTCATGTTAAAGCTGTAACCCCCAATGTGATGTTTTTGGAAATGGGAACCTTTGGGAAGTAATTAGGTTTTGATGAAGTCATGAGGACCAGGTTCCCGTGATGGGATCGGTGTTCTAAGGAGATGAAGAGACCGGGGCAATGTGCACACTCCCTCTCTCTCTCAATCCCTCTCCATCTCTCACTCTGTCTCTGCCATAGGACATGGTAACAAGGTGGACACCTGGAATACAGGAAGAGAGCCCTCACTGGGGACCTGAGCCTGCTGGCACCTTGACCTTGGACTTCCCAGCCTCTGGATCTGTGAGAAATAAATTTCTGTTATTTGAGCCGCCCAGTCTATCGCATTTTGTGATGGCAGTCTGAAGTGAGACAGTGTGTGAGCATGTGAGTGTGGGGGTGTGATACAAAATGAACCAAAGCCAGCTAAAATCTGCCACAGGCTGAGACAATCCATCAGCCAAAACTCCAGGTTCAGGCTACATAATATTGTCAGAGATCATCATGTGCCAGTTTTAAGTAAAATATTTTCTCTTCTCTAAAACTCATGAATTTAAAAACTCATGAATATGTTACTGTGTTGGAATTGTTTACATACTTTGCATTTTATAAGGAAAGCTTCATTCAATCAATATAGTCAGGCTCTGACTCTGATAATAAAGGCTGTAATTTCTCATGTGTTTGAAACCACCCCTATGAACTTTATAAAATTAATCAGGAAAAACGGGAGGAGGATAAATGAAAATAAACCAAGCTTGCAGCATATTCAGCATTAATCATTAAGTCAGCCTGCTCTCTGACCTGCTTCCTCATATTTTTTGGTACTTATTGTCCCACAATCACATAGACTCTGTTACAAGATTATAGCTCCCCTTAACTGCTCTATAGATAACAACCTGAATATTAAAAAACATTAAGTTTTCCTTTTGAGATAGTCCTTCAGGTCCTGCATACTAATAAGACTATAATGCCAGCCGGTCTGAAGGACCCCATGAGAATCTGACTGCCAAAGAATGCAGTTTTCACATTCTGATGATTTCATCCCCCTTTCCCTGTTCAATCAACAGCTCCAATTCTCTAGCCCCTCACCCTCCATGATCCCCTTAAAAAACCCAGCCCAGAATTCCTTGGGGAGATGGATTTGAGGGTCTCCTCCCATCTCCTCACTCAGTGCCCTATGATCATGGATCTCTTTCTCTGTTGCAAACCTTGCTGTCTCAGTGTAATTGGTATGTTACTGCACAGTGGACATACAAACCTGCTGGTCCTATAATATGGTTGTCCTTCTAGGGATGATCAGCAGAGCTGTATTTGCCTGAAAGTGTTCTTAGCTGCAGATGCTGGTGTCATCTGAGTTTTAATTATAATATGTACCTAGATGTGGGTAGGTACAGGCACATGCATTACATACATTGTATCTGACACCTCTTGGGCACCACTGTGGACTTCTGACCTCTGCTATTTTTGGGACCCTTGGCTACTGGTTCTATTCCAGTTGCCATGGGGGTGATCGACTGTGCATGGGCTCCGACCACCTCTACACAGGGAAAGCTCTGCAACCCTTGCTCACCTTCATGTTGATGCTGAGACTTAAGAGCAGCAGAGCTGACAGCAACCATTCATAAGCAACTTAAGTTTTTAATGATTGCCCTTTGCAGCAAACCTTTGACAAATCTAGACTGGAAGTTGATGCATCTGTTCCTTCCCCTTCCTGCTCCCAGTTTAATGATCTTTAAACACAGTAATTCATGTAGCCCCACCAAAGATGGTCCCATGAGAGGGGCAACCAGTAGCCCTTGATACCAAGAGATGTCCAGACAGGATTGCATACTTGTGTTGTCTCTCCTTTCTTCCCTGTCTCATTCCTCTCTTCCTTCGCTCATATTTCCCTGGGACTGCACCCCTCCTTGTAAAAAAGCAACACATAAGCTTTTGCCTCATGTTCTGCTTTCTGGGAAATGCAGGCTAATGCACATGGACATATAAACTCCATACGGGCAGAAACTTTTGTCTGTTTTGTTCACTGTTGCATCTTTGGCACTTACTGGCACATAGTAGAAGCTTAATAAATATTTGCTAACTGAAAAGTAAATATCCAGGTTCTGTGCTAAGCACTCTTCGTGAATGATGTCATTTCATTTTCACAACGACCCTGTGACATAGGTACTATTATTATCTGTATTTTATGAGTGAGGAAAGAGTCTCAGAGGGGTCAAGCAACTTGCTCAAGGTCACTCAGCAAGAAAGTGATAGAGCTGGGATAGGAACACAGGAGATCTGAGCCACGTTCAAAACAGAAGTTGTACATTCATGCCACTAATCAGTTAATCAAACTGGTAACAGTTAATCAAACTGGTAAGAGTTAATCAAACTGTTACCTTCTCGTTTTAGAGCTCTCCCACCTTCCTTTTTCCTTTTTAACTGTTAAAAAAAAAAAAACCACATAACGTAAAATGTAGCACCTCAACCATTTTTCAGTGTACAATTCAGTGGCATTCGTTTACTCATGTTATTGTGTAACCATAACCACCATCCCTCTCCAGAAGTCTTCATCTTACAAAACTGAAACTCTGTACGAAGTAAACAATAACTCCCTTCTCCCCTTTCCCCGTAGCTCTTGGCAACCACCATTCTATTTCCTGTCTATGAATTTGCCTGTTCTGGGTACTTCATTGAAATAGAATCGCACAGTATTTGTCTTTTTGTGACTGGCTGATTTCATTTAGCATAATATTGTCAAGGTTCATCCATGTTGAAGCATGTGTCATAATTTCCTTCTGTTTTAAGGCTGAAGAGTATTCCGCTGTGTGGATAGATGGCATTTTGTTTATCCATGCATCACTGGATGGACCCTTGGGCTGTTTCCCCATTTAGCTATTGTGAATAAGGCTGCTATCAATATGGGTGTACAAATACCTCTTTGAGACCCTGCTTTCAATTCTTTTGGGTTTATATACAGAAGTCGATTCCACTTTCTCTTTTACACCACTCACTGCATAATGGTCAAAGAGTCTTGTGCCTCTGACTCTCCACCCTCCTCCTCCCCATAAGCTTCATCCCTCCTAGCTAAGGGCCTTTAATTATTCTCTGTGGTGTGGTGGGAAAGAAACAAGGGAAATGTCGGGGGGGCACCAGAGATGCAGATCTAGTAGGGATGGATGCAATATTAAGGGGCCAGAATTGAAGACTAACAGAAATGGGATGGGAAGGTGAGGATTGGAGAGCAGGATCCTTCCACCCCAGTGAAACCACCACAAAGACCTTCTTAGGGCCCGTCATGATCTGTGAATATTCAAGGACTCCAGTGGCAGCAGGTCACTACCTCCCAGGATGTCTTGCCACCTCTCTGGGCCTCAGTTTTCATGAGTGTGAAACATGTGGATTGGATAAGCTTAGGGATCTGAACCAGTAATTTTAAACTCTTACAATATGTCACAACCTGTGCTAAGCACGTTTCATGTATTATCTCATTTAATTCTCTCAGTGCTCCCATGAGGTAAGGGTGGTCCCTGTTTTACAGATGAGGAAACAGAAGTACAGGGTGAATAACTTGCCTGATGTTTTGTTGCTGGGAAATGCTGGAATTTGTGCCACAGAGTTTGCATCTAAGCTCTCTGGACATAATCACTAACCTGTGCTGCCAAGTGGCCACAGGCCAGCCTTGGGGATCCCTGAGCCAGGCAATGCCGGTCCTTTGGCTACCTGTTGTCATCTCTCTTCCCCCAGCCCTACTATTGAAGACTATTAGGATTTCCAGAAATGGGAGCATGGTGAGACAGGGAGGGAGAGATGCTACTGACAGTATTGCTCTCTCCCTACAAGAAGAAATTACTAACTTGGCCAGATCATACAGAGTAGGGTGAAACTAGGCTCAAAACATGAAGTTAAATATAAATGAATGAATAAATGAAAAGATATGCAGGGCCAGGTGCAATGGCTCATGCCTGTAATCCCAGCACTTTGGGAGGCTGAGGCGGGTGGATCACGCGGTCAGGATATACAGACAATCCTGGCCAACATGGTGAAACCCTGTCACTACTAAAAATACAAAAATTAGCTGGGCATGGTGGCCCATGCCTGTAGTCCCAGCTACTCAGGAGGCTGAGGCAGGAGAATCGCTTGAAGCCGGGAGGCAGAGGTTGCAGTGAGCTGAGATCATGCCACTGCACTCCTGCCTGGCAACTCTGCGAGACTCCATCTCAAAAAAAAAAAAAAAGTATGCAGAAAGAGAGGTAGGCAGACTGAGAACCCATATTCTGAGAACCCATTGCCTTTTAGATTCAAATTTCAGTTGATGGCCAAAACCTACCTGAATTTGCCGAAGATACAAACCCAAAGTATCTGAATTAGCAATTTTGGAACTCTTAAAAACAGAAATTTGTCTTTGCATTTACCTGCATAAGCTTTTAAACTTTCCAGGACCCTTCCAGCCTTCTATAGTGGAAAGCACGAGAAGGTCTGATTTCTGATTTTATCTGTGTGACCTTGTGCCAGTCACTTGCCCTCTCTGGGCCTCAGTTTCCCTGTGCCTCAAACAGTGGTTGGCCTGGATAGACATTAAAGTCCATTCAAGCCATGGCCTGATTTTATGTTCTGGTGCCCCTTTCAGCCTCATGATTTATGACTGATGTAGGCGAAGCAGGCACAAGTCTTTGTAAATGACATAGGAGGAAATAGAGGCCAAGAGAGGTGAAGTCATAGTTAACAGTCACTGGCAAGGCTGGGACAGGGACTCCAGCCAGAGTTCTGGGCCATTGACTTGTGGACCTCATAGTCATGTGAACAAGATAGAAGATAAAATCATTAATGTCTTCCTGAGCCTAAGCAAGATATTAGCTCATTCCCGGGACTCAGCCCAGAGCCTGGCATAGAGGAGGTACTCAATACATACTTGCAGATCAATAAAGGAATAGACGTGAAAGCATAAACACATTGAAACCAAAACATTTTTACCTGCTTTTTAAAGGTAATTTAAAATAACCTTTTTTGTTTTAGAATAGTCTTAGATTTACTGAAAAATTGCAAAGGTAGTGCAGAGTGCTCCAACAAACCACACACCCAGTTTCCCCTATTGTTAACATCTTACATTCATATGATATGACACATTATTCACAATGAATGAACTAATATTGATACATCATTACTGCTATGGTTTGGAGGTCACCTCCAAAAAACTCATGTCAAAATTTAATTGCCATTGTGATGGTATTAAGAGGTGGGACAATTAAGAGGTGATTTGATCATGAGGACTTTGTCTTCATGAATGGATTAATGCTGTCATGGGGGAAGTAGGTTATCTATTGCAGAAGTGGACTCCTGATAAAAAGATGAGTTCGGCCTGATTTCCTTTTCCTCACATGCTTGCTTACTCTTCCACCTTTTGCCATGGGATGACACAGCACAAAGGTCCTTGCCAGATACCGGTGCCATGCTCTTGGACTTTCCAGCCTGCAGAACCATGAGCCAAATACATTTCTTTTCTTTATAAATTACCCAATCTGTGGTATTGTGTTATAGCAACACAAAATGAACTAAGACGGTTATTAACTACAGTCTGTACTTTATTCAGATTTCTTTAGTTGTTACCTAATGTTCTTTTTCTGTCCCATGGTTTCATCCAGGATAGCATATTACACTCATTACTTGGGCAACTGTTAAACTTCCCGAGTCAAATATTGCCCCTCTTGTTCACTATTGCCCTACTTCAATCCACGTTCCACGTTGGAGCCAGTAAGACATTTAAAATATAAGAACCTAATAATTTACCTCACCCTTTGCTTCAAGAAGTCCCCCATGACTTTGAGGAAAGAGTTGTAATCTGTTAAATGAGTACCCAAGGCATTTTATAGCCTTTAAGGACCTGAATCTTGCACTCTGTCTTTACTGTGTCGTAAGATGCCGTCAATTGCAAGTTGTGGCAAACCCATTTCTAACAGCCTTAAACAATAAAGAATATTAGCTTATGTGATAGTTAATTGTATGTGTCAGTTTCACTGGGCTAAGGGATACACAGATAGCTGGTAAAACATTATTTCTGGTGTGTCTGTGAGGGTGTTGCTGGAAGAGATTAGCATTTGAATCAGTCAACTGAGTAAAGAAGATCCACCCTCAGCAATCCACCCTCAATCCATTGAGGGCCTGAACAGACCAAAAAGGCAGAGAAAGGGAGAATATTCTCTCTGCTTGAGCTGGGACATCTGTCTTCTTCTGCCCTTGAACATCAGTTTTTCTGGCTCTCAAGCCTTTGGACTCAAAGTGGGACTTACACCATTGGCACCCCTGGTTTTGGGGCCTTCAATTTTGGATTGGAACTACACCACCAGCTTTCCTGGGCCTCCAGCTTGCAGACAGCAAAGCATGGGACATCTCAGTCTCCATAGTCACATAAACCAATCGCTCATAATAAATCTCTATATATCTCTCTATATAGAAATATATGTATTTCTGCTTATTTCTGTTTCTTTGGAGAACCCTGAGTAATACAGCTTATATAAATGAAAAGTCAAACAGGAATGTGGGCTTCAGGCATAGTTTAATCCAGAGGTTTACTCTATCAGGAAGGCTCAGCTCGCTTTCCATTCTCCTCCAGCCTGCCTTTCTATGTCCATTGATTTTGTCCTTCCTAGAACAGCTTCTTACCTGGCAGCAACATAGCCCCAGAGTTCCATGACTCATATCCACACTCCAACACCTAGAAGAAAAAAAAACAAGCTTTTTTTCCCAGCAGAGCTCTGAGATTTACTCTGACTGGGCTAGCTGAGATCTCATGCCTATGATTGGCCATATCAGTTGGTTCAGGGATTATCACAAGTATTACTAGCATAGCCTTTATTGCGTTGAACTACAATTCTGGTTTTCTCATTGGTGTCTCCAATAGATGGTGATTATGTTATTCTCCTTCATATCCCCACTGCCTAGGACATAGTCATACTCACGAAATGTGAATTGGGTTTTCAAAGTACAGGGTTAGTTGTCCTCTTATCAAACTCTTGTGCCAGCTTAATGCGGGCCTCAGCAGTCTGTGGGCATAAAAGGTGCCCCATTAATAGTCATTAATACATAAATAAATACCAACTTGACTGCCTCTTGGCTCCATAGGACCTCAGCTCTTATAATTCCTCCACAGCCGGGTATTCAAGCCCATCTCAGGGGCTGTCTCAGACAGGTTTACAAATACGATTAGTATGTTCCCTCTGGAACAGGTGGGTACCGCTGTCCTTACCAAGTACCATGTCTTTGCTGGGTGCTGCAGTCTCTATCTTTGGGTCTCCATGGAGATCATGGGAGAGTTGGGGGGGCGGTGCATACACCTTCTCCCTCTTCCTTGTAGTTGATGAGTCCTGCAGCAGTGGGCTTAGGCTCCAGTGTGTTGCAGAGGTCTGCATGGAGCCCATTGCCCATTCTTCTTTGCTGCCCTCGCTCCTCCAGGGCCCCAGACACATGTCCATGGACTGGGCCAAAGTAAGAGACCAGAGATGGTCATCTCACTCCACTCAGAATCTCTTCTGCTCTCTGGCCCTGAGATGTGGGATTGGAGCCAAGCCTGTCCTGCTAGATTTCTATTCCTCTGTCATTTGGACTCGGAGATTCCTGGCTGCACACACAGACTGCCTCACTGATAATCAGACCTTCCTGGAAGTATCTGGACTCTGCAGTGGGCATGGCTTAGGCCTCACCCATGAGGAGTACACTAGCAAGGATGCCTCAGGGGGTCTGGTACCTTCCAGGTGCAGCAGAGAACGCTGGCCACTGTGCCTTGATTTTTCTGGGCCTTCTGTTGCCACATCTGTTGACATGGGGAAATATTTCCAACCTCTCAGGGTTCTCTAGGGAGTTAAATGGGATAAAGGACTTGAAAATCCACAGATAATACCTCTTAATTTTCAGGCTGATTTAGGCCCAGCACACTAGACACCCACAGTGCTTATAAATACCTCCCTGGGTATTATCAAACACTTCTAATTATCAAACACATCTGTTGTTCCCAAAAGACAGTATACTCCTAAAAACAAGGGCTATATATGTATGATTTGTATTTGTATATTTCGTCCCCAAACTAAGTTTAGTGCAGCATAGACAAAATCAATCAATCAAGCAAGCAAGCAAGCAAAGCTGAGATTTATCGTGAACATACTATGCACCAGATTCTACATCAGTACCTTCCTTTTTTTTTTTTTTTTGTAGATGGAGCTTCGCTTTTATTGCCCAGGCTGGAGTGCAGTGGCATAATCTCAGCTCACTGCAACCTCAGCCTCTCAGGTTCAAGTAATTCTCCTGCCTCAGCCTCCTGAGAAGCTGGGATTATAGGCGCCTGCCACCACGCGCAGCTATTTTTTTGTATTTTTAGTAGAGACAGGGTTTCACCATGTTGGCCAGGCTGGTCTTGAACTCTTGATCTCAGGTGATCCACCCGCCTCATCCTCCCAAAGTGCTGGGATTACAGGGGTGAGCCACCACGCCAGGCCTACATCAGGTACTTTCTATTCACCATGTCATTGAACCTTTACAGCAGTCTCACAAAGTAGGGACTAACTTTCTTTCTATATAAGCAAACAGAGGCCTGGGGGTGGGGTGTAGTGTAGCAATTTATCCAAGATTACTCAGTAAGTAGGTAGCAGAGCTGGGATTTGAATCTGGGTCTCTCCGACTATTAAGCATACTTTTATATTCTATGTAAACATGTTTCCTAAAGACTATCCTTCTTCAAATCCACAACCTGTGAACACAGTTCCTCTAGGACATAGAACATGCCAAGTGAATGCCTGATTGATTAAATGAAGAAATGTGAAAGAATAATAGCTAGCTAGCAAGTGAGATAAAGATAGACACCGATAGATACATAGAGATAGATGGATGGATGGATAGATAGATAGCTGATAGATTAGATACATACATACATAAGATGGATGGATGGATGGGTGGATGGATGGATGGATGGATGGATGACTGATAGATTAGACAGATGATTGATAGATAATAGATTAGATGGATGGATAGATAAGATAGATGGATGGATGGATAAGTAGATAGATAGATCTACTGATATGTTAGTTGATAAAGCAAAGGATTCTTTATGGATGGTATTTTCCCCAAGACTTTGCAACTGATTTTCAAAACATCTCCCATAACATCATCTGAATGCCCCTGGAACAGAAAGGTCATGTAGGATCAACGTCAAGGTGAGGTCCCCACGGTTTGTTTGCCAACAACACTGGACATAGCTTATCCATCTTTCCCAGGACACTTTGTGTTACAGAACAAGAGAAGCTTATCCAACCTCGGGGGGTCTAGAGCCTGAAGGACATTAGAATGAAGAAGCTTCATTCCATGATGACAAGTAATCCAGGTGGGGAAGGGTATGCACAAGGCTAGAAAATGAGACAATCTCATTGTCAACACTGCACACGCATGTAGGAGTTCTTCCACGTGACCCCTTTCTATGTGCTGTTGACCTCGGAACAACACAGGTTTGAAATGTGCAGGTCCATGTATGGGTGGATTTTCTTCTGTCTCTGACACCCTGAGACAGCAAGAAAAACCCCTCCTCATCTTCCTCTCCCTCAGCCTACTTAACGTGAAGACAACGAGGATGAAGACTTTTATGATGATCTACTTCCACTTAATAAATAGTAAATATATTTTATTTTCCTTATGATTTCTTTAATAACATTTTCTTGTCTCTAGCTTCCATTATCGTAAGAATACAAATATATAATATGAATAGTATCCAAAATATATGCTAATTGACTGTTTATGTTATTAGTAAGGCTTCTAGTCAACAGTAGGCTATCAGTCATTAAGATTTTGGGGAGTCAGGCCAGGCGTAGTGGCTCATGCCTGTAATCCTAGCACTTTGGGAGGCTGAGGCAGGAGGATCCCTTGAGCCCAGGAGTTTGAGACCAGCCTGGGTAACAAATCAAGACCCCATCTCTACAAAAGATACAAAAATTAGCCAGGCACAGAGGCATGTGCCTGTAGTCCCAGCTAATCAGGAGGCTGAGGCAGGAGAATTGCTTGAGCGCAGGAGATTGAGGCTGCAGTGAGCTATAATCACACTATTGCACTCCAGCCTGGGCAACAGAGCAAGACTGTCTCAAAAAATTAGATAAAATAAATAATTTTCTTTTTTTTTTTTTCGAGACAGAGTCTCATTCTGTCGCCCAGGCTGGAGTGCAGTGGCACCATCTTGGTTCACTGCAAGCTCTGCCTCCCGGGTTCACGCCATTCTCCCGCCTCAGCCTCCCAAGTATCTGGGACTACAGGCGCCTGCCACCACGCCCGGCTAATTTTTTGTATTTTTAGTAGAGATGGGGTTTCACCATGTTAGCCAGGATGGTCTCGATCTCCTGACCTTGTGATCCACCCGCCTTGGCCTCCCAAAGTGCTGGGATTACAGGCATGAGCCACCGCGCCCGATCAAAATAAATAATTTTTAAAAAGATTTTGGGGATTAAAAATGTATACCTAGATTTTCAACTGCATAGATTCAACTTAGATTTTCAACCCTTGCATTGGTCAAGGATCAATTGTATAATCAAAAGCAAAGCTGACCTATTAGAGCCTGGCTAGAAGGACTTAATTTCTGCAATCACCCAAAAATCACTCTATGTGACCATTTTGCTAGGAAGGACAGCCCCATGGCGAGTTCCAAGAGCATCAAAATGTGATAAGTGATCTGGACTGGGAGTGAGGAGGCATACAGCACAGTCCCAGCTCTGCCACTAATAGGCTATGTGACTCTGAACCCAGAGACTCTGTTTCACCCATCTACTTATCATCTCAACTCCAAATGCTGTGACATCATGTCAATAGCTTGAAATTGGCCATGATGGTAGTATTTACACCACAGAAATCAGCCAATGCTAAGTCAGAGTCTTTTTTTGAAAGCCAGTTATTCAACATTTGCTAGCACACTGCTGGAAGGGGCCAAAATTTATTGAGCTCCTAGTAAATACCAGGTACCTAATGTACACCATCTCTCTTTTCTTTTTTTTCTTTTTTTTTTTTTTTTTGAGACGGAGTCTCGCACTGTCACCCGGGCAAGAGTGCAATGGTGTGATCTTGGCTCACTGCAACCTCTGCCCGCCACCACGCCTGGCTAATTTTTTGTATTTTTAGTAGAGGCGGGGTTTCACTATGTTGACCAGGCTGGTGTCGAACTCCTGACCTCGTGATTTGCCCGCCTTGGCCTCCCAAAGCGCTAGGATTACAGGCATGAGCCACTGCTCCTGGCTGGCATGTACACTATCTCTTCTAACCCTCAAAACCTCAGACAAATTCTGTGAGGCTCGAAGAGATTCACTACTGTGCCCATTGTCACCTAGCAACTAGGAGATGAGGCTGGTATCAAACACAGGACTTAATCCAAAACCCATGATATCTTCCCATCTCCATACTTGCCTCTCTGAATTTGGAAAGCCAAATATGACAAGAAACCACAAATATAGCTGGGTCACACCTCTCAAAGGTACCCTGAGGCTAGAGGGGTGTCAGCACTAGAAGTGCCAGTTCTTACTTCTCTATTGAACAAAAATTCTCTGATATTCTCAATTGTACTTAAGATTTTCCAGTTCATGCTGTCAATGCAGAATTGACCAAGAATCTACTTTTTCCATTCCACTCCCCCAGTGGCTTTTGTATTACATGAAATTCGAGTCAAATTATTTGGGGCCTTTGGCAAATGTCAATTTAAGAGGCTTACTTTGGGTATTGAAGGTCAATAATATTGTAAATTTTCCACTGTGCAAGGCAGTTTGATGTATGTATCACGCCTGAGTTGATCAGAGGACATTTCCATGCATGTTTGGTCACAGGTAAGCCCTCTAGTTCCCATCATTGACACTGCTATCGTTGAGAGGTTTTATGTAAGCTAATTCAGGGGGGAAATACACAATTTCATGCAAGCACACCACCACCTTTGTTTATTAATGGTTTACTCCCCCAAAGACCGTCCTTCTTTCTCTTTCACCAAGAAGAAATAGCTCCCAACTGAGTCTTTTTGATAGCAATCCAGCAGAAACAAATGATGGGGTTCATTATCAAAGAAGTTTTGAACAAAAGCCACATGCCTTTATTGAAATAAATTGAATGCCCAGAACAGTGATTTTTTTTTTCATGATCCCTGTAATTTTAAGGCAGCTCATGCATCTGCCACTTATTCAAGATTGAATCAAGGTGAGCTTATTGGTTTTCCCGTGACCGCAAGGAGGACCTTCTCACTCCGTGCATGACTGACTTTTAATCTACGGCAGACATTCAGTGACTTTGTAGCAGAAATGATTCAGTCCTAAGTCAGGCTCTTCCTGGAGAGGTCTCTCTGGACCCTTTCTGGGAATGCCATTGAGCAGCCTCGATTTTCCTTGTAGCTTGACTCCCCACCCCTTAAAGTATATGCCATTAAGCTCAATAAGCCAAATTAAGTACATGTGGGTGGAAATCCCTATCACATAGATTGTCTCCCAGCCAATGTAGCTGGTGGCCCATCTGCAGCATTTCACCAAGGGGATACAGTGCTTTAAAGCGAAGCAGTCTCCGACTCCTTGGCAACAAGTGTGGAAATATTTAAGGAGGAAGATTTCAACTTGAAAGGTGTGTGGCTTGTGGCTGTGAGGAGCTGTGTGTGCCCTACGGTTAGAGAGTAAATGCCAGGAATCTAAATGGGTTTGTCCCTGACTCACTGTGGGAGTTTAGCCGAGTCACTCATTCTGATCTGGGTCTCAGATTTCCTGTCTATAAAGTATGAGGGTTGGGCTTAACCAGGGGTGGAAAAATCAAACGGCTTCAGAGGCAAAGCAGGTAAAGAAGCTATTTCAGAAGGCTGGATTAAGAATTTAGGGAAACCAGGAAGTGCATGCCCCCACGTAAGAGAAAACTTAACAATATCGACACAGATAACACAAATAATAAATAACAGTGAACACAGTTGAGCGCTTATAATTCCAGGTACTATCCTAAACCCTTTACAAGTATTAACTCGTGTTTCTCATAACACCCTCTGAGATAGACCCTATTCCCATTTTACAAATGAGGAAACGGAGGCACAGAGATGTTCAGAAACTGGCCCAGAGTCACACAGCTGATAAATAAGAAAGAGTTCCTCCTTGGATAAGATGAGGAATGGGCCGGTCGCGGTGGCTCACGCCTGTAATCCCAGCACTTTGGGAGGCCGAGGCGGGAGGATCACGAGGTCAGGAGATCAAGATCATCCTGGCTAACACGGTGAAACCCCATCTCTACTAAAAATGCAAAAAATTAGCCAGGTGTGGTGGGGGGCGCCTGCAGTCCCAGCTACTGGGGAGGCTGAGGCAGGAGAATGGCATGAACCTGGAAGGCGGAGCTTGCAGTGAGCCGAGATCACACCACTGCACTTCAGCCTAGGCAACAGAGCGAGACCCCATCTCAAAAAAAAAAAAAAGATTAGGAATACATTGCCAGTTTTCAACCTTTAGACTAGGAGATCTCCAAAATCCTTCCAGCTCTAGCCTTCTGAATCTCTATGGAATGCAGTCTGCACACAGTAGGTGTTCTGTAAAGATTAGTCAGATAAATAAGAGTCAAATTTTTGGTACTAAGTAGCAGTTACTGGGCAGTTATATGCCAGACTCCATGATAAGGACCTGTAGACATTCATCCATTGATCGGCCCAAACCCATTTGCAGGTCATGAATCTGAGGTTCTATATAAGATGCACTGGGTCAAGGTCACATAGCACTGGGTCAAGGTCACATAGCTAGGAGTGGTGGACCTGGGGGTTAGCTCCAAGTCTAAACCATCCTCTTGACTAGAGCAGCCAAACTGGGCTCACCTGTTTCTGTAAAAATAAAGTTCTATTGGAACACAGTCACACTCACTCATTCACTTATGTATTTATTGTCTATGGCTGCTTTTATGCAGCCAGAATTGAGTAGTTACAATAGAGACAGAGTGGCCCACAAAGCCCCAAATATTATCTCTCTGGCCCTTTGCAGAAAAAGTTTGCCGACACCTGGACTAGAAATGTAAAGAAACCAGCCATCAAAAGCAATGGAGACAGTGAAGAGGTGAGGAATGCGTAGGCTTTGGCAGGGCCCAGGGAGCTCAGCAATGGCATCTTTAAGAGGTATGTAGATGAAAGGAAAAGGAATTCAAAATCTGGACAAAGACTTGGCTCAGAAAAGCAAATTTCAGATGTGGAGGAAAAGCAAGCTGCAGGGCAGTTATTCTGGGCAGTAAATGGCACTTTTTTTTCTTTTTCTTTTTTTTTTGAGACGGAGTCTTGCTCTGTTGCCAGGCTGGAGTGCAGTGGCGCCATCTCTGCTCACTGCAACCTCCACCTCCTGGGTTCAAGTGATTCTCCTGCCTCAGCCTCCCCAGTAGCTGGGACTACAGGGGCCTACCACCACGCCCAGTTAATTTTTGTGCATTTTTAGTAGAGACAGGGTTTCACCATGTTGGCTAGGATGGTCTCAATCTCCTGATCTCATGATTCGCCCACCTTGACCTCCCAAAGTGCTGGGATTACAGGCGTGAGCCACCGCACCCGGCCAGTAAATGGCACTTCTAAAAGGCAAGAGATTGGTTCAGATCCTGGGCTGATTTTGAAGGGGATGTTGTTGCTGTTCACTCAGCTAATCAATACTGCATTCACCAAGAGGAGTCTAGCAGTGAGACATGCTGGAGTGCAAGGAAAGGAAACTGGATTTCAGATGCAGGAAGGCTTTTCTTTCATTCACTCCTTCCTTCACTGATACATTTCTCAAACATCCACTAGGTACCAGGAATCACACATTCCACTGAATGAGGAAGGGGGTGGGGCAGAGAGTATAAAAAGAGCAGGACATACAGAAAAACAAGGAAGATATAGAGACGGGAGAAAAGGTAACGAGAAAGAGAGAGAGAGAAAAAGAAGTAGAGGGAAAGGAAAAAGAGCAGCAAGGGAAACATACAGAAATATAGAAATAGAGAAGGAACAAGATAAGAGAGGAAGTCAGAAAATGAAAAGGATATAGGAAACACTAAAGTGTGAGCTATGAGCTTCAGGGTATATACTTACCTTTCATTGCTTCCTTATGCAATGATGATCGGCCATGGTTCCTGCTCTTAAACCACTCTGAATCTTTTAAGCCTTCAGAAACTGCAGTCTACCTGGTTCCGAATGGGGGAAATTCATCTCTGACTTGCCATGCAGCATCCAGAACACCATGGCCCAATGAGGTGGGTGAAATTAAACTTGGACATTGGACCTCGCCATAAGCAGAACATTTCCCACCATGGGGATTCAAGAAAAGAATTCTAGAAGTCTAACTGTCTGAGGAAATAAGATTTATGGTCAAAGAACAGTGTGAGGTGGTGTGGAATCATAGACTACTGGAGCTGGAAGAAACCAATGATGCTAATAGTGATGATGATTGATGGTGTCATGAAGACAATGGCAATGGTGATGATGGCAATAGATGATGATGATGCTACTACATGATGCTGAGGTAGCAGCTTCAGCAAACGACCCTTTATTGGTTTCGTCTGTCCCAAGCACTATGCTACTTGCTTTAGCGGCACCATTTTTGAATCCTCTCTACAACCCTGTGATGATTAATATTGAGTGTCAAAACTTGACTGGATTGAAGGATGCAAAGTGTTCTTCCTGTGTGTGTGTTTACATCTCTCTGGAGAACCCTAATACAAATCCTAAGAGAGGTATTACTGTTAACTCAGTTTTTTATTTTTATTTTATTTTTTATTTTATTTATTTGTTTGTTTTTTTTGAGACAGAGTTTCGCTCTTGTTGCCCAGGCTAGAGTACAATGGCACGATCTTGGCTCACCACAACCTCAGCCTCCCAGGTTCAAGCAATTCTCCTGTCTCAGCCTCCCGAGTAGCTGGGATTACAGGCATGCATCACTATGCCCAGCTAATTCTGTATTTTTAGTAGAGACAGGGTTTCTCCATGTTGGTCAGGCTGGTCTCAAACTCTCAACCTCAGGTGATCGGCCCGCCTCGGCCTCCCAAAGTACTGGGATTACAGGCATGAGCCACCGCGCCTGGCCAACTCAGTTTTTTAGAGGAGAAAACTGAGGCTCTGAAAAGCAAAGCTACTTACTAAGGTCAAAGCTAGGGTGGAGATGGGATTTGAACTCACCTCTCTGAGCCCTCAGCACATGCGAGAACCATTAAACCAGTGATTCTCAAAGTATGGACCCTGGGCCATCAGTATCAGAATAACCCCAGGAAGTGGCTGTTTAAAATGCAGATTCCTAGGCCCACCCAAATCCATTGACTCAGATACTCCGGAGGAGAATAGTCTCAGATCTGCATTTTGAACCAGATTCCCCAGATGATATCCATATTTGCTGAGGTTTGAGAATCACCACACGAGACTCAGGCTTCAAAGATTCCATGACCTACTGGTAATAAATTGGAGTATTGTTCAACACATGTTCACTCACTTTTTCCTCCCTTTTGGGGCAGTGTATTCTTTTCTGGCCCCACTGGCCTTGAGCTAGACCATTTGACTGACTTCGTTCAGTTGAATGTGAGCAGATGTTATACAATAGAATCTTGAGCCATGTTTGTATAGTGTGACTTGTCTCTCAAACTTCTGCCATCATCACAAAAAGAACATGCCTTATATAGCTGCTGCCTCTTCAGCATGGGATCCAGAATCAGACATGTGGAGCAGAGCTGAACTGTCCCACAGCCTAGAGCCAGGCATGGCCAGTCCACAATCTGAAACAGAAACACCTGAGCAATTTATACTTGCATGAGCAAGAAAAATAAATGCTTGTTGTCAGCCATTGAGTTCAGGGATGATTTGTTATGTGGCATAATCACAGCAATAGCTGATTGATACACATAAAATTATATACTGTATATTGTGGATCCATTTTTATATTGTATGTCCACTTTTCTGGAGAGGGTGTACATGTACCATCTAGCAAATTCTCAAGAGACTAGGAATCCCCAAAAGTGTTAACAGCCACAGAACTACTTTAAAATCCTCTCCACACTCAGTGGAACCTCAGGTTCCAGGACTTGAGCTGAATAAGTTTTCACCGTCCCTCCCTGCCTCTTAGAATGTAACTATTTATTTAAGTCTTAAACTTTAAGGGGTCCAGACTGAATATGCTACAGGAGTTCTGAAAAGGGGGCCTGGGTGATGGTCTTAGGACCCATTCTCAAGCACTTGGACTCTTAAAATTATCACCAGATACAAAAAGAAATGAAATGAAAGCAGGGATTATTAAAGTACAGAGAGTATTTTATAAGATTGTCCTCCTCTTGTCCCTTATAACTTACCCATTTATCTCTCCAGTGAAAAGAAATTTCTCTCTAACTGTGAAATAAATAAAAGCAACTCAGTCAATGTTTTGCCAGAAACATGAAAAATTAAAAATATTATGCCCCAGTCTGGGTTGGTTTCTATATAAATAAATATATACAGAATCTATATTCAACACCTCAATCATGAAAATTATGCTAACATGTCACAGGACATTAATTTTTTCAAGACCACTGGGCAATATTTTTAGGAATTTGCGAATACACAGTTTATGGGTTTTGGCCTGCAGGTTATGAAGTAACAGCTCCAAGGCCCCATGGTAGAAGCAGCGAGGCCCCCAAGAAGGATGTGAAGTAACCCAGCCAAGGCTCCATTTGTTTTACGTCACTGCCCATATATTATCCTGAGCTGGAGGCAGAGCAAACCAATCTGTGAGCAATCCATTTTCCTGTGTTGGCTTCATCCCCTTGGCTGTTATCAGCCAAGTATTTCAACACGGACGGGTTCTGCCCGGTCAGGGAGACGCAATTGAACTTGAACTGTGTCCAGCTGGCAGGATTTTTGATTGCCAAGATGACCGGCTGCTTTCAAGGAGAGCAGAATTCAAACAGTGATTAATGAAGTGATAGGAGAAGAGTAAGAAAGAGAACATGATTGTGCTCTGTGACCCAGGGCTACGCTGAGACTAGAGGGAGGATTTCTTGGGTAGTGTGGGAGGAATTAGGAAAACTTAAGTTCTCCCTTCCCCCTAGTAATGGCCATAATACCTTGCCCTTTTGGGTTTTGATGCATCTTTTGTCAGTACAGTCAGATAGTTTGGGTTCGGATCCCAGCTCCACCACTTAGTTTCTGTGCAGCACTGGGCAAGTTACTTAACCTCTCTGTGCTTCTGTAACATCCAGAAAAATGAGGACAATATACATTGAAAGTTAAATGAACTGGCTGGTCCTGGTGGCTCACACCTTGCACTTTGGGAGGCTGAAGCAAGAGGATCACTTGAGGCCAAGAGTTCAAGACCAACCTGGGCAACACAGCCAGATCCCATCTCTACAAAAGGAATTACAAAAATTAGCTGGGTGTGGGGGTGCATGCCTGTGTTCACAGCTACTCAGGAGGCTGAGGCAGGAGAATCACTTAAGCCCAGGATTTGGAGGCTGCAGTGACCTATGATGGCACCACTATACTCCAGCCTGGGTGACAGAGCAAGAACCTATCTCTATTAAAAAAAAAAAAAAAAAAGTTGGCTGGGTGCGGTGGCTCATGCATGTAATCCCAGCACTTTGGGAGGCCAGCTGGATCACCTGAGGTCAGGAGTTTGAGGCCAGCCTGGCCAACATGGCGAAACCCCGTCTCTACTAAAAATACAAAAAAATTAGCCTGGCCTGGTGGTGGGTGTCTATAATCCCAATTATTTGGGATGCTGAGGCAAGAGAATTACTTGAACCTGCGAGGCGGAGGTTGCAGTTCACACCACTGCACTCCAGCCTGGGCAACACAGTGAGACTGTCTCAAAAAAAAAAAAAAAAAAATACATTAAATTAACTGGTGAGATGGGTAGCACATCGCAGTGGTTACGAACATGGGCTCTTTAAATGTCTTTAGTATTTGGCTAATGAAAAAAAAAAAGAAGAAGAAGATGGGCTCTGGAGGCTCTGGCTGGGTTTGAATCCCAGCTCTACTACTCACTTCCTGTGTAGCCTAGTGCAAATTCCTTAACCTCTCTGCTTCAGTTTTCTCTTACGTAGAATGAACATAGCAATCGTTTTTACCCTGAAGGCTTGTCTTGGTGAGTTAATACAGTCAGCACCTCTGGGCCTAACCTGGGGCCTTTAAAGGTTTAATCAACTTTAAAGGTTTACGATGATTCTGCAGGAGGTAAGGGAGTAGGGTATCTCTGAGAAAATTTGCTATGCATCCCTGGGTAATTGACTACTCTCCTCTGAATCTTAGTTTCCACATCTATAAAATGGAAGGTTGAACTGAATGGTCTCTGAGCTGTTCCTTTAAAACTCCGTGATTCTGGGCACGTACACCGACCCTGAAGACAGTGCTTCACACTTACATGCCTTCACACATGCGGTTCCTCTGGCCTAGAGTGACTGCCCCCATCCTGTCTGTTTGGGGAGTGTCAACTGGCCCTCCATGCCCCACCCCTCATGTCATTCCCCTCTGTAAACACTCCTCCAACTCCTTCAAGTAAAGACTATGGAGCCCGACTCTGGACTGTCTTCTCTTCCTGCAGCATTTGGCTCTTGTTACACTCACCTCCCTGTGCTAAACTCATGGGATGTGCATGGACTAGATCCGTTCATCCTCCTCCAGGCTCACCTTCAAGCGAGCTAGTGAGTCTATGTTCAGGTGGGTTCCGCTCAACAGCCTTAAGTCAGGCCTTTCTAGAGGGTAGGGACAGGAGATAAGCAGAGGGGATAGGTAGGATGATCCAGGTACTGAGTGAAGTGAACAGAGGTATGGAGATATGGACAGTGAGGAGACCACCTTGTCCTGTTTGGAGGACAGCACTGCAAGATTCTACTTTTATTCTGGCTTAGGGTTTAGCACATTGTGAGTGTCCAATAAATATCTGTGGAATGAAGGAAAGGATGTGTGGGTGGATGGGTAGATGAATAGATGAATGAATTAATGGAAGGGGTGATGGATGGATGGATAATGATGAGATGGTGATGGATGGATGGATAATGATGAGATGGTATATGTATCCATGTAAATATATATGTATATGGATGGGTGAATAGATGGATGGATGGATGGAGGATAGATTGGTAGATGAGAGGATGTATGTATGTGTGTATATATGTATATGGATGGGTGGATGAATGGATGGATGGATGAACAAAAGGATGGAGGATCGATGGATGGATGGATGATAGATTGGTAGATGATAGGATGTATGCATGTGTACATATATATAGATATATATGTATATGGATAGGTGGATGGATGGATGGATGGATGGATAATATCAGGGAGTCAGAATGACAAGCCAGATGCAGGGATACATCAGGGCTCGGGGACAGTGGCCAGAAATACAGGAAACCAAGACAGAAAAAAAACAAAGAATATTTTACAGTATCTACAAACAGCAATTTAGAGATTCCAATGAGCTGAGCTGATCCCAGCACCAAAGGTGAGGATTTAGCATATAACCTTGATGATAGGTGATGAGTATGTGATCTAAAGTTTACATATACGGGCTATGAAATGAAATCAGGATGTGTTAGGCAGATCATTTGGTTGCCAGTTTCAAGCAGTGAGATGATGGCAGGAGAGGACAGAGCCACAGAAAATCTGGCTTTCTCTTCCCAGATGCCTCACCCCACCCCTCAGCCTTCACTTTTTGAGCCCAGTTCAGAGTCTCTTTTTGAGAGAAGTCTTCCCTGATCACCACCTCTCCTACCCAAGCCAGCCCCTGTTCTCTTATCCTCTTTTACACCTTTGTCACTGCCTTCATCTCAAGAGTAAACAATGCATTTTGACATCAATTGCTTTCCATATTAGCCCTTGCCACAAAGCCAGATCCATGAGCTCAGGGGTCCTGACTGCTAGCCCTCCTGCTGCATCCGCGGTGCTTAGAACAGTACCTGCAATCCAACAGACATTCAGCATATACAGTTGCAAATATTTGAATAAATATTCATACAAATCACTGTGGTTTAGAATAGGGAGAAGAGAATTGGGAGTCTATGTGAGTTTTGATTTTTTTATATGACTTTTCCAAAAAATGTCCGTCTGGCCCCCAAAGCTAAGAAGACACTCTATGAGCATCCCAGCCACCCACTTGTTTGCAGGCAGTGGTTCTTCGATTTTACTGTACATATGAAACTCCCAAAGAGCCTGACCACACTGGTACCCGGCCCCAACCAGAGCATCTGACCTCATGAGCTGGGTGCAGAGCTGGCACTGGGATTGTTCAGAGCTCCCCAGGCGATCCTAACGTGCAGCCAAGGCTGAGACCCCTATGTTTGGAACACAATCTCTACTCCTCTCATTGCTGAATTCTCATTTTAGAAAAGCTGGGGGGATGATTGTCTAATGTTACTCATTCATGTCTTTGGGTACTGGAATCCTGGAATGAAGGTTGCAAAATGGGCAGTTATATGGCCTTTTGGGTCTGGATGACTGATAGGGCTTTAGGATTCTTTCTGGGGACAAATATGCTTCTTTAATTACAAAAAAAAATCTAGGCTGGGCATAGTGGCTCAAACCTGTAATTCTAGCACTTTGGGAGGCCAAGGCGGGTGAATCACCTGAGGTCAGGAGTTCAAGACCAACTTGGCCAACTTGGTGAAATCTCGTTTCTACTAAAAATACAAAAACTTAGCCAGGCATGGTGGTGGGCACCTGTAATCTTATCTATTTGGGAGGCTGAGGCAGAAGAATTACTTGAACCCAGGAGGCAGAGGTTGCAGTAAGTTGAGATCATGCCATTGCACTCCAGCCTGGGAGACAGAGTGAGAATCTATTTAAAAAAAAAAAAATTTAGAGCCAGATGCGGTGGCTGATGTCTGTAATTGCAGCACTTTGAGAGGGAAAGGTAGGAGGATTGTTTGAGTCCAGGAGTTTAAGACCAGCCTGGGCAACATAGTGAGACTCTGTCTCTACCAAAAATTTAAAAATCAGCTGGGTATGGCAGCATGCAACTGCAGTCCTAGCTACTCGGGAGGCTGAGGCAGGGGCACTGCTTGAGCCCAGGAGTTCAAGACCAGCCTGGGCAACATAGCGAGACTCTGTCTCTACCAAAAATTTAAAAATCAGCTGGGCATGGTGGTACACACCTGTAGTCCTAGCTACTTGGGAGGCTGAGTCAGGAGTGTTGCGTGAGCCCAGGAATTCGAGGTGGCAGTCAGCTATGATCATACTATTGTACTCCAGCCTAGGCAACCGAGCGAGACCCTGTCTCTAAAAAAAATAAAAATAAAAAATAAAAAATCAACCTCACTCTAAGCCCATCTATAAAAAGACAGCAATGAGGCCACTCTATGAGCAACTATAATCATGCTACATCCATTTGCACATGGAATTGCTAAAATCTATCCAGCATCTTTTATCACAGGTGGCAGAGTGGGATAAGGGGTAGCTGGAGATACATAGTGGCCACTGTGTCCTTGGACCACCAGAGTCAAGCCAGGGTGGAGCCAAGTGGCTGGTGGTTGAGGATCATTTCCTTTCTTCCGCAGGGTCTAGAATCTTTTCTCCTCCAGGGTCTCTCATGGACTAATTCATAACTGCACTTTAGTGTCTGACAGGAACAACCGGAGGAAATTTGCAAACAAAATATCAGGAAACACCATCCACTTAGAGATCAGAATTTCATCCCCATTGCAATGCCCTGGAGCGTGTTCGGGGAGAAGGGGTGCAGTTCGAGTGTTTTTTTAAAAACTATGATTATGATTTTAGGTCAATTATATATACCTGGGGCTCAGTGAGAAGTGACATCTCCAAGGCTATTTACTGAACCACAGTTGAGTAAAATTTCCCAATGGGAAGGAAGAGGGAGGAAATGAACATTTGTTTATGGCCGATTAAACACAAGCAGACGCTAAGTGATTGACACTATTCCCACTGAATCCTCACAACCACTCCATGGCAAAGCTACTAATTGCCCCATTTGCAGACTGATGGAGAAACTGAGGCTCATAAAGGTGAAAATATTTGCCCATCTTCCTCATTACTATGCTGTACTCAGCACTGTTCGCAACACGGAGAACAACAGCTACTTAACATGGGCTGTGCAGTCACACAGACCTGGGGTCAGGCTGCAGTACAGTGGCATGATCATAGCTCATTATACCCTTGAACTCCTGGGCTCAAGCGATCCTCCTACCCCAGCTGGGGTTGATCTTGCCTTTGCTCCTTGCCTGGTACCACCTTGGACAAGTGTTTTCTCAGAACTCCTTTCCCATGTCTGCAATACCAGATAATAATACCTATACAGCAAAGAGTTGTTTGAAGTGTTCAGGGAGATCGTATCGGCAAAGTGCCTAGCAATGGCCCCGGCACAGGTGGGTGCACAACAGATACTAAAAATGAATGTGACCCAGACCTTGAACACATAAGAGATGATCAATAAAATTAAATCTTCAAAACACATACTCTTCTGGTTACAATATGGGGAAAGCTATGACCTGGACAGGATGCAATTTTTGCTCTAAAAGAGCTCACAGCCTTGACTGTGAAAGAAGAAAGCCCATGGAAACAGAAGGCAAACAATAATTGTATAATTGTAATATAATAATCCATAATCATACAATAATCTGTAATTTTATGAGTCAGGATGTACGCAGTTGAAAAAGAAATACCAACTCTAATTAGCTTTTTAAAATGCACTTATTGACCTATAAAATGAGTTTATTTAATTTTAATTTTAAACTGTTAGCCTAAGAGGCTTAGGCCAAGGTAGTGGTTTAGAGCTTGGGATAAATACATCACCAGGTCTGTTTTGATCAGGGGGTGTCAACACTACTAGGCCTAACATCTTTCTATAACAAATAATTTATCATGTCATGAATTCTGAAATGAAATTCACAGAAAATATAATCTACCTACCCTACAGTTTAATAGAACACCAATATAGTGCCCTCTCTATGATACAAAGGAGAAGAAAATAGGTTTATAATAAAAATATATTTTTCAATATATAAATGTTCACACACAACTCCACTAGAAGACATAATGAAGTCATCAAAAGCTTGCACTTTGAACAGACGTGATGCAATATTTGGCTAAATATTGTCAACAGTTTTACTTTATATTTAACAAATTAGAATAATGGTGACATAGACATTTTCATACATATATGCATATCCCTCAGAAAGTCTTCCTAATTAGCATTTCCTGGTAGAATGCCTCGTGGATTTTCATACCCAAACATCATGAAACGAATGTATCTCTCAGTGTATGTTGATGTTAACATAGGAGAAAATTACATTTGCATCTCCAAAATTCAATGCAACGTTGTAAACAAAATGCTGTACAGAGTAAGTTTGATGCTACACTCTAAACACAATTGGTGGAACATCACGATCCCAGTTTGAAAAGTCCGCCCAATGTCAACAAAAGGTACATGAATCTCCTATGTTACAGCTGCAAAGACAAGCCATGTCAATATCAACAAAACTACCATTTATGTTCTTTTCTATCACCTTTACTGAAATATAATTTACATGCAATAACCTGCATCCATTTAAAGTATATAAATCAGGCCAGGTGCGGTGGCCCACGCTTGTATCCCAGCACTTTGAGAAGCTGAGGTGGGCGGAATGCTTGAGCTCAAGAGTTTGAGACCAGCCTGGGCAACATGGTGAGATGCCATCTCTACAAAAAATACAAAAGTTAGCCTTGTGTGGTGGCACATGCCTGTGGTCCCAACTACTCTGGGGGCTGAGGTGGGAAGATGGCTTGAGCCTGGGAGGCAGACGTTGTGGTGAGCCAAGATTGCACCATTGCATACCAGCCTGGGTGACAGAGCAAGAACCTGTCTCAAACAATAAAAATAAAAATATATAAAGTATGCAATTCAATGAGTCTTGATAGATGTATATGCCTGGGAAACCACTGCCACAAGAATATACCCACCACCCCTCATATATCCTTGTGCCCCTTTGCAATTCACTTCATCTTCCACTCCCAGCCTCAGGCAGTCACTGAACCCAAACAACTGTTCACTAACAATGGTATTGATATTGTGGTGATGCTTTAGGTATCTTACATCATAAATAAGAATTTGTCACTTATATATAGCAATTTTACTGTGTTTTAATTACATTTTAAGAAATTGGTTGGGGATTTGGGGTAACAAAGGCATAATTTTTCTATTTTAAAATAATGGAAACTAAGACTTCTGCTTCTAGGATGATGAAGCAGATGTATTTTTCCCTCTTCTTCCCACTAAGTACAACTAAAACCCTGGACATTGTATGTAAACAAATATAAGAAAACATTGAGAAATGGAGACAGGACTAGCTAGAGACCTCAGGACTTGAAGAACAACATAGTAGTGAGTTCTGGGAAATTGTTTTTGGCTTCATATATCCCAGAGTTGAAGCTGAAAAAGCTGGCAACCCAGAAACACCAATGGGTGCAGACAAAAAAAGACTCTAACAAAACCCTGCTTTTTCCAGGCAAAGGACCAAGAAAGAGGTAACCTAGAAAGACAGAAGACTTTTAGACAATAACTGTTCTGTTGCATCCAAACATAGAAAAGTCAGTAGCCTAACTACACCTACACCATCAAAGACCAAGTGAGGAGCCTGGAATTCCATGCTCTTGAGGCTGTAATGAGGTGCCCAACACATCTGTTGGGATGGTGTCTGAGAAGGCCTAGTGAAGAGCCAAAACTTTCAACACTGTCCAGTGGTAATAAGGCCACAGCCACCTCGGTGTCAGTGGTACTACAAAGGTAGCTGTAACTCTCAAACCCACCCAGTAATAACAAGAAACCACCTCCTTTTGAGTGTCAGTGATGAAAAATGTGGACTTCTACCTCCTTCTGGTAGTGACTAGGTGGCACCCCTGTCACCTGTTCTTTCAGAGTAGTGTCAGAAAAAGCCAGCCAAGGCAGAAAATTTACATAGATTCAGGGTCTTATAACATAATACTAAAATGTTCAGGTTTTCATCAACAATCACTTTTTATACCAAGAACCAGGAAGATCTCAAACTGAGTGGAAGAAAAAGACAATATATGTCAACACTAAGATGACAGAAATGTGAGAATTCTCTCACAGTGATTGTAGAGATACTTTGATAAACATGCTTCAACAAGCAACTACAAACGTGTGAAACAAATGAAAAAAACAGAAATCCTCAGCAAAGAAATAAGACAGCTCAGAAACGAAATACATATAAAGAAGGAACAGATGGAAATTTTAGAACTGAAAAACACCATTACTGAAACACCAAGCTAAATGGACCAGCTCACAGCAGAATAGAGGGAACAGAGGAAAGTATCCATGAACTGGAGGGTAGCACAATAGAAATGACTCAACCTGAACAACAGAGAGAAAATAGAGTGAAAAAAAAAACAATAAACAGAGACTCACAAAGCTTATGGTTAGGCTTTGTGTCACCACCCAAATCTCATGTTGAATTGTAATCCCCATAATCCCCACATGTCAAGGGAGAGACCAGGTGGAGGCAATTGGATCACGGGGGTGGTTTCCCCCATGCTGTTCTCATGATAGTGAGTGAGTTCTCATGCAATCTGATGGTTTTATGAGTGTTTGGCATGTCCTCCTGTGTTCATTCTCTCTCCTGTCGCCCTGTGAAGAGGTGCCTTCTGACATGACTGTATGTTTCCTGAGGCCTCCCCAGGCATGTGGAACTGGGTCAATTAAACCTCTTTTCTTTATAATTACCCAGTCTTGAGCAGCTCTTTATAGCGGTGTGAGAATGGACTAACACATTCAGGGACCAATGAGATTATAAAAAATAGCTAACATTTGTGTCCACAGAGTCCTGGAGGTGAGAAAAAAAAATGAGAGGCTAGAAAACTACTCAAAGAAATAATGCTGAAACTACCCAAATACATCAAGAAGAAACTTAAGAAGCTCAGCAAACCAAAGATACATCATAATAAAGCTTCTGAAAACTAAGGACAAAGAAAAATTTTTAAAGCAGTCAGAGAAAAATGGCATCTTAGCCATAGGGGGAAAAAAATTCAAATGATAGCAGATTTTTATTCAGAAACCATGGATGCCAGAAAAAAATGGCAAGATAATTTTCAGGTACTGAAAGAAAAGAACTGTAGAATCCTATATTCAGCAAAAATATCCTTTAGTAATCAAAACAAAACAAAACAAACAAACAAAAAAACAACAAGACATTCTTAGACAAAGGAAAACTAGGAAATTTTGGTTCTAGATCTACCCTAAAAGAATAGCTACAGAAAGTTTTCTGGCTGGGTGCCATGGCTTGCTCCTATAATCCTAGCACTTTGGGAGGCCAAGGTGGGAGGATAACTTGAGCTCAGGAGTTCAAGACCATCCTGGACAACATAGTGAGACCCCATCTCTACAAATAATAGTAATAATAAATTAGCCAGGTATAGTGGCACATGCCTGCAGTCCCAGCTACTCAGGAGGCTGAGGTGGAAGGATCACTTGAGCCCAGGAGTTCAAGGTTGCAGTGAGCTATGATAGCATCACTTAACTCCAGTCTGGGTGATAGAGTGAGACCCTGTCTCTTTATGAAAAACAAAAAACAAACAAACAAACAAGAAGGAGGAGGAGGAGGAGGAAAGAAGAAAGAAGAAGACAACGTTTTCTAACTAGAAAAGAAGCAATAAAAGAAATTCTAGGACATCAAGAAGGAAGAAAGAACACAGTAGGCAAAAATATGAGTAAATATAATAGACTTTTCTTCTCCTAAGTTTTCTAAATTATGTTTGGTGATTGAAACAAAAGTTGTAACACCTCTAAATGCATATAGAAGATATAATCAAGACAATAATAAATAGTGGGGAGGGCAAAGGAACATAAAGGGAGGTAAAGTTTTATAAATAGATAGTATCAATCATAGACAGTATTTTTACATAGAACATCTGATCTGATTTTTTTTTCAAGACAGAGTTTCACTCTTGTTGCCCAGGCTGGAGTACAATGGCACAGTCTCGGCTCACTGCAACCTCCACCTCCCGTGTTCAAGCGATTCTCCTGCATCAGCCTCCCGAGTAGCTGGGATTACAGGCATGTACAACCACACCTGGCTAATTGTATTTTTAGTACAGACAGGGTTTCTCTGTGTTTGTCAGGCTGGTCTCCAACTCCCAACCTCAGGTAATCTGCCTGCCTCAGCCTCCCAAAGTACTGGGATTACAGGCATGAGCCACTGTGCCTGGCCAGAACATCTGATTTTTAGGAACGATTACTGAGTTGTGATATATTCATGCACAAGAAAACTATATACCACAGTGCAAAAGAATAACTACCACTACACACAAAAATGTAGAGAAATGTTATCAATTTAATGTTGAGAGAAAGAAGCCAGAGACAAAAGAGTACATACTGTAGGATTCCATTTATTTGCAATTGTAGAACAAGCAAAACTAATCTACGGTGAGAGAATTCAGAATGGTGGTTGCTTTTGGTGGTATATTGACTGGGAAGGAGCATGATGGAATTTGCTGCTGGGGATATGGGAATTTTCTGTATCTTGATCTAGGCAGTGGTGCAGTAGTCTACATCTATAAAAACTGTCAAACTGTACACTTAAAATTTGTGCACCTTACTGTGTATGAGTCACACCTTTTTAAAAAAGAACGGATTACTAGCAGTAAACAGGAGATGCCCACATCCTCCAAGAACATGTCAGCTCCAAATTTAGGCTGACAGGTAGGCTGTGTCCATGGCCTACTACCAGTGGTATGGCTGTGAGTGATGTGGTTTTCCAAACAATGCTTGTTCAGGATAAAAAAGAAATACAATTCTCCTTCTATTATATTTATACCATCGTTTCCCTTCCAGAAAATTCCGTGTAGATTTAGAATGGGGGGAAAAAATGGAGTTCAGCTCCTGGCTGAAATAATTACAAACTGGGTTTTCATCAAACTCAATGTTGGCTGTGGCATTTGAACGTAGCCTGAGCTGCTAGACAATTCTTCATTGTGTAGTACTGCCTGGCATCCCTGGCCCCTGCTCAGAAATGTCTGACTGCTTCCCAATCACCTTTGTAAGTAAAGGTTTATTAAAGTCTACCATACATACAGAAAACTGAACAAATCATAAGCATATACCTCTATCATAATTTTTCAGAAAGCAAATACATCTCTGTAACCAGAGCCAGGAACAAGGGATGGAGCAACATTCTTCATCCCCGCCTCTCAGAAGCCTCCCCTTGTCCTCTGCAGTCATTACCCTCCCCGACTGAAGGGAACCTCAACTCTGATTTGTATAACCATACGTTACTTTTGCCCGTTTTTGATCTTTACATACACGGAATCTCTCAGATATACTCTTTTGTGCCTGGCTTCTTTCATTTAACATGATGTTTGTGAAGTTCATTTATGTTGAAATGAGAAGCACTTGTTTGTTCAATTATTTTTATAGTATTCAATCATATGAAAACACCACAATTTTATGATTCATTCTACCACTAAAGGACTATGATTTCTTTTTTTTTTTTTTTTTTTTTTTTTTGCTATTAGAGAAAAAGGCTGCTATGCACATTCTTTTGCAAGTCTTTTGTGAACACATCTATTCATCGCACTTCTGTTGGGTATATACCTAAGAATGGAATGGAACTGCTGGACATTGGGTAGGCGTATGTGGTTGGCTTTAACAGAAAATGCCAACTGTTTTCCAAACACTTCCAGTTGGAACCACATCCTCCAGACAATTGAAAACCTTGACAGGCCGAGTGTGGTGGCTCACGCCTGTAATCCCAGCACTTTGGGAGGCCGAGGTGGATGGATCATGAGGTCAGGAGATCAACACCATCCTGGCTAATACGGTGAAACCCCATCTCTACTAAAATACAAAAAATTAGCCGGGCGTGGTAGCAGGTGCCTGTAGTCCCGGCTACTCGGGAGGCTGAGGCAGGAGAATGGCGTGAACCCAGGAGGCAGGCCCCTGTGTGTGACCACCAGCCAGACAGCCGTCAGCAGCTCCAGGTTTTCATCCTTACTGCACCAAGCCTGGAGGAAAATGAGGCATTTCTGGTCACTTTCACAGTCTCTCCAGACTAAACTGAAGGTTTTGCTCTCACTGCTATTTATCATGTGACTATGTGTCAACCAACCAGAGATGGGGGGCGTTCACCACACTCTGATTGGTCAAAACTTGGTCACATGCTCATCCCAGTAGGGAAGTGGAGTCAATTCCACCTGCAGTTCTGTAGGGAGTGAGGAAGGGAATCTAACAGAGGAAAGTCATGCTGCTGTTACTGGAAGAGTTTCTGGGTGGGAAGAATATCACACAGCCACTACAAAGGTCATATGCTAAACTGCATGATGTAGGCAGAGTTCTCTAAGAGACTGGAAATATGAGGGATTTCAGAATCAAGATCTAAACAGAAGTTAGGAGGCAAATCTTAGAAGATGACATTTAGAAGAGACAAATATAAAGCTTTATACTTAGGTCTTAAAAATGGCACAAGTACAAGATGAATTTTGCAAATGCTCCAATGAGTTAAATACACGGGGTTTTTTTTGTTGTTGTTCAAAGAAAACTCAATGTAAATCAAGAGTGCATTGACATTAACACAAACACTAAAGCCTTTTTAGGTCATATTAACAGAGGTCCGGAATCTAAATGAGGGAGATGATGATACCACGCTTGAAATACTTAAATTTTGTTATGGTTCTCCTCAAATTACAAAAAAATAAAAATAAAAGAGAGTATCTAGGTAGATGAAGGGAGCTTGTAACCAGCCTTGTGAGATGTAATTGAAGAAACTTGAAATGTTTTGCTTAGAGTAGGTTGGAGACTGGAGAGGAGGAAGATATGGTCTCTGGAGGGCTGACACTTGTGTAAGTTCTGTGGGACTGGAAGATGTAAGCTTGGGGTCTAGCTGTTAATACAAGAATGAAAATCCAATCACTTGTCTAAACAAACATTTCTCAGCTCTGGGTCTTGGCTGACCGACTGCTTTTCAAGAATGCCATAGCTTGGTTCTGTGTACCAGACGGATACTTATGCCAATTAAGCTTTTTGCCAAAGTGTGTCCCATAGAACTGTAGTGAAAATATGTTTGAGATGCACTGAACATCAAGTCCTCCTTCTCAAACTTAGGATACATAATGAGCATGTTAAAGACACTGACAATTGACTCCATCAAAGACTTTGAGTTGCTTTCATGAAGTCAGTGTTTTCCAAATGTCTTTAGCCAAAAGATCTTCCTTTTTCCTCCTGGTAACATCTGATAACATCCCTTAGAATGAATGCCCTGTGGGACACAGTTTGAGAAACACTGGACAACTTGGTGTTAAGATTTCTGGCTCAACCATAAGACCCATAACTTGGTGGGATGAGTAAGAGCTTTGTATTATTTTCTTGTTCTCCTTCTCTCCTTGTTTTACCAGCAGGAAAATTAAAGGCCCTAGAACGACTGCCCCATTCGAAACTTCTTTCCAATCAAGGGTCAGTTAATTATTAACTAACAGCATAATGGGTTTCTGCTCATGTTGGATCATGTATTTGTTATAGCTGCATAACAAACCACCCCCCCGCCCCACCCTCAAAAAATCAATGGCTTGGAACAACAGGGATTTACTCAGCTCACAAGTTCTTAGGTCAGCCTGATGGTTCTGTTTATCTGGGAAGTGATTGGCTAGACTGGGCTGGTCTGGAATAGATTCAGCTAGGACAGCACGTCTCTGATCCATATGTCTCTCATCCTCCACCAGAGTAGCTTGGGCTTGTTCACATGGCAGCTGGGCAGAGGTCCAAGAGAGTGAGAGAAAGGTTGTAAGGATTGGGACTTGCATGCCATCACTTCCATCACATTCTATTGGTCAAAGTCACAAGAGCAGCTTAGATTCAGAGTGGGGAAATAGACTCCATTTCTTGATGGGAGGTGCTTCAAAGTCTCATTGCAAAAAGTGTGGATACAGGGAGGCCATGAATTGGCATCAGTCCATGCAATCAATCAACAGCAAACGTCAGTGAAACAATTCGATTAGGTTCTTCCTTTGACTCCCATCCTGGCCTCAGAGTTGAAACCCCAGCTATTCTTTCATCTTTCTAATATACATGCATTTATTATGTAGGATCCATAACTGGGTGATGGAGGGGAAGCCCAAGGGTGCCTACTGTGTGCACCATGCATTTTATTATGCTTAGAAAAAAGGAAGTAATAGAAGAGTTTTTGCCCACAAACCAAGTGGGGATATCAGACCTGTAAAAACCAAGTGCTGAGTCATGAGTGAGCAATATTCAAATTTTGGTGGCAGCACAAAGGAGCATAGGATTAACTCTGTTCAAACATGTCATAGAAGGGACACAGAGGAAGAGATCTGTGAGCTGGGATGACTGAGGATTTTCTGGGCAAGCCAGCTGAGGAAAGGCAATCCAGGTAGAGGGAAATAGCATTTACAAAGGCATAGAGTGTGAAATAGGATATTGAGTATAGAAAACTGCAGATGTGGCCAGGCACGGTGGCTCATGCCTGTAATCCCAGCACTTTGGGAGGCTGAGGCAGGCTGATCACCTGAGGTCAGGAGTTCGAGACCAGCCTGACCAAC